>NC_091015.1:21868919-22531419 GCF_041296385.1 Aphelocoma coerulescens
AAATGCTTTTTTGTGCCAAAGAAGTTTCATAAATTGTTTACATGAGTAGCTGCAATACAAGACAGATTTTTAATTATTGCTTACTCCTCGGTGTTTACAGTATGTCACTACACTCTGTACAGGTTTGGTTGATTTACCTCTTGTGATAGTACCTTGGCACAACTACTTTAAACTGGTCATCATAGGGTGGGCTTGAAAGAAAGAGGATTCATTCTTACCTTTACTGAAACGACAAGAAATATTTAGTCTTTGTAAGTATGAGGCTATGCATTTCTGGAACTCAAGGTACTGTTGGATTTAGGTGGAGGATAAAAATCCATCTCCTCAACTCTCTAGTCCATGCTGCTGGAGGTCACTACATCCATGGCAGGGTACACAACCACTGATGCTATTTTAATACAGAATTTTAAAGCAGTTTAACAAAACCACCAGGTCTTTCAAGCCCTCAAGTATCCACCCAGTTAATTTCTCTGTAATAAACTCTGACCATTAAATCTTTTCATACACCACCAGAATGTCCATTACTTCATGGAACTTTTTTTGTTATCACATTAAGCACCTGTCTCTTGAGTAACATTATTAAATATAACTTTGTAAACTAGAGATGCATTTTTACTACAAATAAAATGAGGGAATCCAGATTCCACAAGTTAACATTCTGCATCAATGTACAGTGATTTAATCAGTCTTGCTTGCTGTTAAACACTTGTCACACCACATCAGTGTTTTGGAGGGGGCAGTAATCATGATCTTCAGTCATGTTCACTGATGGCTCTTTTCTTAGAGCTACATGTGTCGTTTAGCTGAAGTCTTTTATGTAGTCTGACACGTGTTTCTGGGTGTCATTTTGTGCATGGGCAATCAGTCGTGCATCTTTCTCAGTTCTAAACATTATTAATTTTTAAAAAAAGAATTTTAAACCGCCAAAACTGTATGTTTTGTTGCCTTGATGTTCCATAAATGTTGCATGTAAATTAAAAATTTTGTATCATCACCAGTTAGACGCTGTTGTCTCTGTTTTAATCACACAGGATAAAAGAAGACCATTCAGTCAATTGCAATATTACTGAGTTCATAGAAAATACTTTTCTTGCACAATGGGGAGACTGGTTTTCTTGCTCTGTAGCATTCAGTGTCATCCAATGTCTGCTGCTACTATTTTCTTTTAGGCCTTATTTTGTAAATTTACATTCAAAAGTCACAGTGGAAGAACAGTGTTAAGCATCTCCTCTGCCTCTGGCAGCACCTCTTGCCAGCACCATGGTATCTAACATGGTACCTAATGTCTTTACAAGAAGGGCATTTTTCAGTGTGTGAGGAATTTACACCACGGACTGAGTTCCATTTCTTGGGTAAAGCACACCCAAATGTCAGTGTCTTAATGATCTGACTACTGACTTGCTTTTGTATCAGCACACCCCTCATAAAAATACACAAAAGATAGAATTCAACAACTATGTTGAAAACACATGAAAGGAGGGAGGTAGTGAGGGTAGTTAAAAAATGATTTAAAAATCATACCGAGGCAGCTCTGATCTAGTAATTTGAGTGCTTACAGGCAAGTGCAGAGTGGCAGCTGTTCCTACCAGGAGTGCAGCTGCTGAGGCAGAGGGTGGCTGTGCCTATGGCAGCAACCTCAACATGCTCTTCCCTTCAGAGGAACACAGGGCGGAGTCAAACTGGCATGGAACCACCTCTCTCTATGCCAGCAGACTTGGCCTTCCAAGACAGGTGATCCCACACGAAGTGTGCAGGGCCTGGCCCTGCCCTGGAGCGCCGTGACAGTGGCAGCTTCCACCTCCCAGAAACATGCGAGAGAGTGTTCCTGCAGAGCACCCATACGGGCCTTTGGCTCCAGTGTCCATGTGGGCTTTAATGTCTTCAAGTATTACCTTAACCAAAAGCCCCTGCTCTCCCTATCAGTGTATTCCCCATGCTCTCTCTGTGGCTAATGAGCTTAAGTATTTTTCCAGTTTTACAGAATTTTTCATTTAAAATAAACCCAAGAAGCTTTTATAATATGCACTTACACAAAATACAGAGCTGCAAACAACAAACCATACAGAATGAAACATACCAAGCAGCAAGAATAAATAAGTATGTATTGAATTCACCCTGTATCAACCTCCTTACTGAGAAATAAATATATCTTACAACTGGAAACCCAGAACATTTTTAAACATAATTTTAAAACCCAACAAAAACGTTAAATCATGACTGAAAATTTAATACAGTGGTAGTCATTATTCTTCATTACTATGTGCAGCCTCAATTTTTTTTCTTCTCCTCCTTTCTTTTTTCTTTTGTTCTTCCTTCCTTTCTTTTTTCTCTCTAGCTGCAAGAGAAGTCACAAAATCTTCAATGATAGTTTAAGGGTGATGTGTATTTTCTTAGTCTTAATAAAAAGAGTGAATTAATCCTTTGTGAAATAGTTAAAAATGAAGCTTTATTTAGTTACCAAATATAAGGGTAGAAATTCACTGGGAATTCTAAAAAACATCTTCACAGATTTAAATTTGGCACAACTTCCATCATATGCTTTGACTCCATACAATTGGATGAAGGAGAATTAAGGATGTTGATTCGTTTTTTCATTCAAATGAGAAAAGAAAGACTTTCCATATTCGTATGTGCTGATCATTATGGCACAAGCAGGAGCAACTTTAATCACACGTGGAATAATACCTGCCCAGAAGAGAAAGGGAAGTATTCACTAGTATTTGTTTCAGACCCAAGTGCTGCAGTACAATTAGTTGATCACAATATATTGATACCATAGTGTATCAGTTTAGAACTGGGATTCTACCTGCCCACATACCTCAAAACACTGAATTTACTGGCTGTGGTATTACTAGTGTAATAACCTTATGCCCTCACCTCTAACATTGTGTGGTCTGCCTGCCCCAAGTCCACTGTTTCTCTGTCCCTTCTGACTCCATGGAGCTGGAGCACCTGGACCTGCAGGGCTCCTGTGCTCCAGCACAGAAAAGGTGCCATCTACTAAAATGAAGAATCCTGGTCACATGTATAAATAATAGAATTTAAGTGTTAAGTGTCTCCCATTACAGTCAACTGTGATCCTGTCAGCAGAGGTTAGAAAGTAATTCAGTTTAGAGGAAGGGAAATAAGGCTGCATCCCCTTGTCTGCACACAGCCAGCCCTCTACTTCCACTTGAAATGCAAAGACATTTGCAGAGAGTCAGTGCAGATGACACACGACCTATGGAAAACTTGTGTTGCTTTGGAACAGCAGCAAGAAGCCAGGCAGACCAGCTCCAGTCACCTCAGCTACGTGTGGCCAACGGTACTGAGCTAGTGGCTGATCAAGAGAGTATCTCTAAACTCTGCTACCCATCTGTCAAGACCTCAGTGTAAGTGTTCTAATCTATTACCTGAATTCAGTATCAGTAATACTGATCTGTTGTGGTGTCTTGCATTCTGTTAGCATCAGTGCTCTGAAATATGCAAATCCTGTTACCCAGCTACACCATCACTGTACAGTGAGTAAAGCAGTTTAATCTCTTCCAGCAAACACAAGTCTTGCAAGGCTTAACCAACTGCAGCCATCCACACGAGGGCCCCCAATGAACCCGTGCAGTGTGGTGAAGGCTGGTAAGTATCCTGGGTTTGGAATCTCTCTTGCAGATGGTCATATAAGTATGAACTTCTATAGGCTTTCATCTCAATATCATTTTAATCTCAATATCTTGTCATTTCCTCCTCAGGCTGCCAGAGTCATGCAGGAAAGGGACAGTGTTTTCCCTTGTCTTCCTCTGATCACCAACATACCTATAGAAGCTTTTCCTTGACATCCCTGGCCAGATTTATTTCCTAACCTGATCCCTGTCTGCTTGGACCATTTCTCTGTGACAGGTTACCTGTCCTTGTTTCCACCCTCTGCCAGCTTCCTTATTGTGTTTGAATTTGTCCAGGAGCTCTTTCTTCCTCCAGACAGGCCTCCTCGAGTTTTCACCTGACTTTCTCTTTGCTGGGATACATTGTTCCTGAGCTTGGAGGAGGTGACTCTTGAATGTTAACCAGCTTGCTTGAGCCCCTCTTCCCTCCAGAGCTTTATCCCATGGTACTCTACCAAGAGGATTCCTGGAGAGCCCAAGGTCTGCATGTCTGTTGCTTATGTATGCAAACTATTGCATAACTGACAGTGTTCACAGAAATGGAAATATTATAATTTATGGATGTTAACATCTATAATTAAGAACTCTCTAGTCTGAATTTTTTTTAGAGATAGGAAAAAATTTACCAGCATATAATCCAGTAATCCCATTTCTAGCAAGAATTTTCCTCATAACTGCCCAGGTTGATGTACTGTCCCTCTGTGCAACTCAATACAGTACAAGACAACAGTGAATTAGGCAATCCATACAATGCCACAGAATAGTATTTTTAGAAATCAGAGACAGCCACAGATGTAATTGGTAGGCTTAACTCCTTTTTTGTTTATTTTATCCATCTTATTTATACAGTATAAATACATAAATATAAATAATACAGTATGCAAATACACAAGTTGATACAGCATGACATGGAAAAGACCATAGTAACACCTGGAGTAAGATATATGAACAGCTACAGTAGTCCTCACTAGATTGCTGATACAGTTGAAAAAAGTCAAAGCTGTTTTATAGAATACATTCATCAAGAATATCCCACAGCACTTGGAAGGCTAAAAATATTTTTGCAGTCACAGAGAGTCAAAATGTAGATGCATAGTCAGTGTTCAACTCTAGCAGTAACTGGATTTGGAAAGAATTAAACTGGTACAAATTAAAGATTACCATAATAAAATTTTAAATATATATATTAATCTGGTTAATATTAACCTAATAACATGGCAGACGTGTTTCAATGCGGTGTTAATAAGGAATTCTTACATTCATCAGCACAGGAAAAGAATTGAAACACGGTAACTATTTATATTTAAAGCTCTTTTTATACTTATTCTGCCATCAAATATTAGTACATTTTTCCAAGAATTACACTAGGAAAAAAAAATTTACCTGAGAGAATGAAACCTCATGCCAAAAAGTGAGCACTTTTTTCTAAGCAGAAACTGTTTGGATACTCAGCCTTTTTAATGGTGTATATTCTTAAAGCTGTAATATTTATTTAAGTTAATGAAAGTCCTTCACTGGTCCACATCCCAAGCAATGGAAAAAAAAGCGTATTATATATGACTTCAACTTGTATAAAACAGAGTCAGCTCTACGGACCAGAACAAAACAGAAACTTCCTCTTTTATCTTTTGAGGATGTTGGGACATTCATTAATATGCCCTCAAAATTTTTTTTTTTTTAAATCACATGAAAAGAAGGAAAAAAAATACACAACCTGAGCACAATACTTTCTCTTTCTAGTCTGCAGGAGCAAGTGACAGTAAATGTTATTTTGAAGAGTTTTCCAATAGATCACTGTTTACCTGAATGTTTGCTAAGAAGTTAATTTTTGGCCTATTTAAATATAACTTACTTCAATCATAGACTAGTTTGGGTTCAAAGGGACCTTTACTGGTCATCTAATCCAACCTCCCCCTGCAATAAGCAGGGACATCTCAAATTTGCAATTGGTCTGCCTAAATGTAATAGCTTTGGATTTCTTTTCTTTCAATTTTGTACCACCTTTTAAAGCTAAATTGTACTGAACTTACACCTTTTCCCTCTTCCATGCCATTAATGAAATATGCTATTCTCCTAGGAGATAAAAAAAATTTAACTAGATACTACAATTTGGAGAAGAAAAAATGCCTGAGTGATAAAATGTTTACATATACTTTAGAAGTGACAAATATTTAAAATTCCTACCAAAAGCCATACCCAAACACTAAGTTGTTTTTTTTTTTAAACACTATAGGGTTTTTTTATTCTTACCAGCAACTTACTTTTTAAGGTTTCACTCTCCCAAAGTTGTGTCTGCCTATGTGTTTTCATTACATCAAACGGCTGAGTTATGACAGCTGCAATCTATCAGGAAATCAGTTTTAATGTTAGTGCACAAACAATTAAATGTTAACCCTAAAATTTTTCAATTTTTAAATTAAAGTGCACACACGATTTAAAACTAGATTTGATATTCCAAGCACATGATATTTTAAAGTCTTTTATGTCAGAACACTGTAGTTTATTTGGATTTATTTAGTCAGGTTGAATGCCACACCACACGTGTTTGAAGTACAAGTACCCCAAAATATACAACATTTCTGAGAGAATCATCTAAAATCATACTTCTTTTAAATAGTTTATTAGTTCTAATAATAAAGAGTAGTACTAGAAATGAAATTATATACTTACAGAGCCAGATGCTGCTCCTGAAGTAAAAGAAATAAAAAATGTAGGTTCATTTGCACCAACTTCCTTGCACATCATCTTCTTGAAACATTCATAATTATACCAATACAATGCCATGATGAAAAATAAACTTGCATCACAACAGATTTGTATGTCAAATAGAAAAATTCTTGTATCAAGTCCAGATGAAAGAATTCTACTGTGGCAAAAGAAGCAAACAGAAACAAGAGCTGAGAGCATAATAAGTGTCCTGTGTGATAACCCATGGACAGGTTGCCCTGTTCCCCTTGTTCTCCATATCCCAAATTTCTTCATATGATACAAATTAGCCTAGTCATTTTGTGATTCCCTCATGTAACTCCTACCTTAACACAATCTAACCCAAGCACTATAAAGCTCATGTTCAATTTAACATCAATCAAAACGTAGGTTTTTAATTACTTGCTATGTTTTCAGGCACATTTCACATTTCATAGATCTCACTACTTCTATAAAAGCACATTTCATACAAAATTAAATGTTGCTCAGGACTGCCTCATACTTTTCTGAGGCACAGTATAAAATTTAATTCTGAGAGAACCAAAAAATATGATTTTGCTCTCTGGAATTACTCATAGGGGAATGCCTCTGTGGGGACTGTCAAAGGCAAGTCCAGCAAACAACTTTTAGGAATAACATCCGTTTCTGTGACCGTCTGCTGAACTAAACTGCACAATATATTATTTTTCCACTTTCTAACTAAAACTCCAAACTATATACTACTGGGCTGAATTATAGAGTAGCCTCAAGGCAGTTGATTGACTAAATACTGCAAATGACAGCTCCATATCCTGACTATGCCTCATTCAGCACTGAGTTCTGGAGATTGTGCCAGCAGAAAAATTTCACAGCATTTTCTTGCCATGAAGACACAGCACACATGCCTAGCCTCCAACATTTTGCAAAAGTAAAAGTAGGCAGTATCTCAGAAGGCATTCTCAGGATTTGAGGAAAACCTACTATTGAAATGTACAGAGAGAGCAGGTCAAATACTTCAAGGGTTCTCTGACTCCAAAAACAGGTTTGGATAAGAATTTTTCCAAGAATATGTTTGAAGAATTTTTCTGGGCCAACATAAAGTGTTCAAAGATGTTATTCCTGGTACTACCCCAGTGACAGAAACTGCTTCAATGACAATTGATGGCTGATGATCCAAAAATGCTCTGACAGAAACAGGCCTTAAAGGGACAGGGGCTTTCAGGTCCTTTAGCACTCTCCCCTGTAACATCTGTCCCAGTGATATTAAGGGATCCCCCTAGGACTAGTTATGCTTTGAATCAGACTTGTCTTCTTCTAGGTTTTCAGCTTTGCAGCTTTGCTAAAGAGTCTTTTGGAGCAGTTATACAAACTATTCCATCTTGATTTAAAAAAAAATCTTGAAGACCCTACTGTGTCACTCTCGTACATTTTCAAAATTATGTAACAGCATGTTTATCAGAAAATAGCCACTATTCCTATCACAGAGAAAATTTCCAACTGAAAGACTGAAAGTCTTCAAAAACAAAGTCACTGTGCAAGCTAAAGATGAGAAGAAAGAGTCTAACTACAGAGAAAGGGAATGTAACCATGAACCCTATCTGGTATTCACAAACAAAATGGGGGGAAAAAAATCACATCCTCAGAGAATTTATAAATAAAAACACTCAAAAGTAAATCAGTCATTCCTAAAGCTAACCATTAAAAAATTACCTAAAAGCACAGAAAAAGAATATAAAAACATAAGCAAACACCTGCACAGAAAATAAACCCTAGCTGAGAAAGGTACATCTCTCAGAACAGTAGAAGTCCAGCCCCCCCACAGGGACAACCATCCATCTGCAGCCACTTTGGTGCTGACATACAGGTACAGCTGCTTGTAGGACAGCTTGTGGTGATACTGCATTCGAATTCTGATCAGCTCCAGGGGACTCACCACAGTAGTAGAACCGACTGCAAAGGAGAGAAACATGGCTTTAAAAAAAAAAAAAAATCAGTATTTAATAGTACAATTTCTTGAACATTCAAGTCATGTCTCACCTTACTTTATACATCTGGTTCTTTTCAACTCTCCCATTTTCCTTGAACTAATTCCCAAAGAAAATGTCCTTTCCAGATAAAAAAACCATACCTATTCACAGTACCTACACTTTCTTGTTTAGGGTTTTTTTTTCATTGCTAGCACATTGTAATCAATGCAACATGTTGAGAATCCTCATTTTCAGATTTAACACATAAATAGGCTGAAAATTTCAAGTACTTATACTCATTAATTTTCATTAGTTGCCATTTTAAATTGTAATTGAAGAAAGCAATCTTGATGTTTAAGGCTTTTTTTTTGTTAAGGACAAGAATTGTGACTACAGATTTAAGCTTTTATTGATTTCTAAGCATCTTTGCCATTCTTCTTTTGAACTGTCAAGAATGATTAGCACGCAATCTCTATCTGATAAAGTAACTCCTGCAGCTTGCACAAGTCAGTGAATCATCATTCAGTAACAAGCTACCACCACACATCTAACGGACATTAAAAATTTTACTAGATCTAAGAATTCTTCCTCTGTTGCTGGGATAAGGTTTTACACATGAATTTAAAATCTGGAACAGCCTAATAAGAAAAATGTGCTAAGCCACCACAAAATAACAATTCTTTTTCCACTAGTCTTCCAGTGCCCCCATGGCTGTCACAGGTAGAACATGGAACTGCATCATCAGACCCTTCTAAGAAAGCCCTAAAATATATTATCTGAGTTAATTCTACAAAAATAGATGAGGAAAAGGATAAACAAAAGCAATAAAATGTATGAATTCCATCCACATCATACAGCAGTAAAACCAGTACAAGTCCAATTTTCACCTTCCTTATAAATTACCTATGTACCTTCCATTATAGAAAATAATGATGTTTATTATTAGATTCATGGCAGAACAGACTTAAATTAAACTTCCCTTGGTAGGAGTCTAGAAATACAAAAGTTTGAACAAATTTCAAATGCAGTGAAAGTCTTACAGCAAAACCAAGTCTCGTTATTCCAGGTTAGAGGGTTTTGTTGCCCAAGAAATATTGGGTAATTACAGCATTCCTTCCTATCCCTCATTTAAAGCCACAGCATATTTACTTTAAATAAAACAAACAAACAAACCCAAGAAAACAGCATACAAGTATTATATTCCAGTTTTCTCTTTAAACAGAGGACAACTTACATCTGCTTAAGGAACCTGCAATAACTGGAATGTGCTCTTCATGCTTTCCTGGTCTATTTTTCAAAGCTTCACACAGCTGGTCATAGCAGGTAAAGTAGATTGCTGTGGTAGGAACTGCCATTATTCTAAAATATAAGATAGGAAATTTAAATTAATACAAGGAAAGCAGAAGAATAAAGTCAACTGTCTTGTATGGATATTTTACTTATATTAAAAAAAAGTTAAATATCCAGCTGTGTGCAATGGATTAATAATAATAATTTTAAAAAAAAGCACGAATCCCATGGCTTTAATTCAGTGCTTCTAGTTCAGAGTTTCAAACCCACACATTTCCCAGGTTTTCAATTCATTAGGGAAAACTGTAAGTAAAATGATGGTAGATTATCTCACTTAAAATTTATTTCATTACCAGTTCCAGAACTATTTTGATATAGAATGGGAAGTGAAAGATCTGAATATGAAGAACCCAAACAAAATATTACAGAAGTACTACTAACCTTAACTTTTATTTATGTTACAATTGGATATTATGCTCTTGATCTTAATCAACAGCCATGATACTCACTACTTGAGAGACAATGTGGTATGCATAAATAGAAGCTTTTTCCATACCAGCACAGGACAGACTATAGTAACAACAGATAGATTTAATAATCATTCAGTGTAGGGGTAAAGCACCACATCTTACTATAAAATGGCAATTGCATTTCTGTGTTATGTCTGTACCAATATAGCATGTATCACCATTCCCAAAATACACTGAGGACTGTCATGCTTGGAAAACCAACATGCCCTAGTTTAGATCTTCTCTTAAAAACTGTGTGACTCTCTCCAGTAAAGAAGTTAGTTCTCTGCTAGAGAACAGAACACATGTTTTGTAAAAACTGTATTAACTGAAACAGTTCAGTCAGGTCCTGAGGGTTTATATTTTGAAATTGCCACATACTGGAGGGTAAATAACAAAGCTCCACCATGCTTTGCTTTTTTTGTGCCTCTACATTGAGCATTGTGTGCAAATCAAAAGTGTACCCAGTGCTTCCCACTGGGCACTTCCCACTTTGTGCCTTACAAGTTTAATATACATCTTAGATTTGACAAATTTCTTGGTTTAGGGAGGAGAACATAATTATAGAGGTCTTAATTTCTATCTGTACCAGGTTAATATGAATAAAAAGATAAAACAGTCTGGGGCTGTTAAGCCTAAAGAGAAGACCAGGAGGAGATCTGACTGCAATGTTTAAATATGTCAATTGCTCTTGTAGAGAGAAAATGAATTATCTGTTTTTCCAGATAGAATAAACCCCCAAAGTTCTTTGAAATAAAGAAGATGATTACAAAAAAGTAAATGAGGGTAATGAGGTGCAACACCAGTGTCTGGAAACAGCTGTGCTGCTGATAGCAAGTCATTAGTAACAAGACACAACAGAAAGTATGTGTCAAAGTCTGGCATTCTCCAGGGATCAGGTCTGATCCTGTGATTCAATGATGCTATCAAAGGAATGGTTATAGTAGGGAAAAAAAAAAAAAAAAAAGAATGAGAAGTGAGAAGTCTATTGATCCTGCTTAACTACTGAGAATAGATCATAAAATCTGGCAAAAATTGTACTGTCCCTAGACATTTCTGATCAAACTGTAAATTTACTCTGTAAATTCAGAATTGACCAAATTTTAAAAGTAACTTAAAAATAAGCATAATAATTTGTCAAAATAATTAAGTAACTTTTTAAACAATAACTTACAGCATGTTACCAAAAAAACCCATTCAACTTACAGTGTTGGGGGAAGCCCACTCCACAGTGACTTAATTCCCTCTATTCGAATAATTTTCACAAATGCATCCTAAAAATATAACCAGGCAAAGAGCAATAATTAGGTACAAACTTTTGTAGTTAGTAATATATTTTAGCTGGCAGAACACAAAATTAATGTCTTTAAAAGTATGTTTCTAAAATGGCTTATCATTGTAAGATCCCAATTTTGTAACTGCTTACACAAGCTATCACACTTAATCACACAAATAGTTCCACTGAGCTGAACAGAATAATTTGTGACTGAAATTAAGAATTTCCTTCCATCTTTAAAAAGCCAAAGTTGTGTTTATCAGTGACTGACAGCCCTATGAATAACTATTTTCAGAACTAATATGGCATTGCAGCAACTTGTAGAAACTTCCCCAAAATAATCCACTAAAATATTTTTCAATACATAGCAAAGTTTCTAGGCATGAAATACCATCAATCAGCAGTGTAACCACATGAAGACCTTCCAAATGATAACAGATTCCAGTAGAACCTGAAAAAACCTGAAAACTTTACAGTACGCTACTTAAAAATGTACAGTTTTATATACACGTAAAATGTTCTTACACATGTCCCTTTGAAATACCCAGGTTTTTTATACCAGGCTTTGCTGTCCCCATTTTCACAAACACATAGATCCATAAGGCCACTGGAGTATACAAAACACTTTCCTAATAAAATGGTATATAAGAATATAGTCAATGCTCGTAAGATTGTTTTTATGCAGCAATTCCAAATTGGATATAATGGCAACACAGATTTATCTCTGGTTAGACACAGAGGGGCAAAATAATCTCGGTAAGTCAGTAATGACAAATTAGATCAAAAGAAAGAAGGTAAAATGTACCATCAGACTGCTAGACTAAATGGAACTGCCTTCACAAGGCTCCAAGAGATATGTTTAGGTTATACTACCATCTGCTGAAAGGTAAAACTAACACAAGACCTGAACATCACTATTGTATGTAACTGTGAGCATCTTTCAGACTTTTAAATTTTTATTACGTGACCTCAGCATCCACTTCAAGTGGAGGTATTATATCATAGACTGGACTGTATTTATACTAGATCATCCCCTCTACTTGTTTTTAATTTCTTCTACATCATGTACTTTCAACCTGTTTGATAAAATATTATTGCCATTACAAAAACATACTTTGAGCTTCACATCTGTAGATTTCTGAAGGCTTTAGAACTTACTAAAAATGAGGACAGAAGACACAAGTATTTTTCCTAATTTAATTTGCAAGTGTGACTGCAAATACTCACCTCCACAGTCAACATGCAAAACCAGTCATCTTCTTTCCTTTTAAATCTCATTTACTAAGTACAAGTAAATAGTAGGAACCATTAGCACATGTTGAGAGCACAATATCTTCATCTATTTAGAACCCATATGGCAAGTGACTTGGTAAGACTTCTCCATTTCAAAAATCCCTGGATTCTGGAGGAGATAAACTTTGATATAGCATCCTGACCACATAAACCCTCTGATGAAATATTTATTAATTTAGTAACAGCTTTTTATTGTTTAACTCAACTCAGTATTAGCTGTACCTTCTGCCACAATGAAAACATTAAGACAGAAAAAAAGCACCTGCTTTAAATGGTATGGATGTATGGGATTTTTTTCTACTGTGTCTGTTTACAGGTGTGTTGCTTTTCCCCCCACACACACACTTACACTGGAGAAACAAACTCAAACATTCTGCACCTCAGCACAACATTATGACAACTATCAGCTAAATACAAGAGCAAAAAGCAAACTGTGTCCCCCATTACATTATACATTTGTTTGTTTACCTTTATCAAAGGGATTGCTTTGGGCTTGCAGTCGAGTTTTGATAACATCAAGAGGAGTTACTAAAATGAAACAGAAGTCATTTAGAAACACTCTAGATGCGCTGAAAATGTTGACGTTTACAGATGCCTTATCATGAACTTCTACAATCTTTTTTTGTTTCCAGAGGGGAAAAGAAAAAACTAACAGTTTTTACAATGTTATCAGGCAGAGAGTAAAAGGATGTTAGCAGGCAGAGACAATGTTATCAGAGACAAAGGAGAACTACACACCCTGTATGGTTTGCAAGACATTAAATCTATCTTTTCTAATTTACTAACAGTTGCACAGGCATCAAATATTAGAGATACACAAAACTCATCCAAAAACCACTGTGTCATGTTGTCTGAAATTGATAAAACTTGTTATATTATGTTCTGCTGCTAACCTTTTATAAGTTGCATACCACAAAGCATATGAAATCAAATGTTGGCCTCCAGGATATAAAATAGCACAGCACTCTTCATGTGTTTGTTCTTTTTCAATAAACTGATCATAATACAACATTCAGTAGAAAAATGTTAAATTCATTATGTACTTTCCTTTTTTGCCGCATGTAGCCAATATCTAAAACGTTGGGGTTCTTGTAAAGTAAATGAAGGTTTAGTGAACATTTCACTACTTCCACTCCAGCCCTTACAACTATCACAGGCCGAGACATGCTGAACGCTGCAGTGGCTGAGCAGCTGGACCACCTTCCTCTGATTGTATCGGCTGAGGGCTCGATTCAGTTGCCTGCATACAAGCAGCTGGTGCCATCTGAGTCTCCAAATCTGAGTATCCAAAATACCTACGGAGTTGACAGAAATGACACAAAACCTACAACCTTACTTACCAAGTGTCAGCTAGAGTCTAAAGTCACTCTGGTCTGTGTCTCGCTGAAGACACTCCTATGCACAGGCAATACAGTCACACCTTAGCTCTCTAGTGCTGCCTCTCACTTGACTAACAGGTGGTTGAATATTTGGCTCACACTTCAGTATCTAAAGGTGACTCCTGAAGTTCAATTAAATTGCTTAAAATTCAGCATCTAGTAGCATTTCAGCCACTCACACATATTCTAGCTCATTGCAGGCTGGCACTTCAGCCAGGAGCCAGTCTCCTATACCTCTCTTGACCACCACCACCTGTACTAGAACTGTGAGTATGTACACATAATTGAAATCCATCTCGGGAATCCCACAGGTCTGATGTACAAGGCACATAATGCAACAGAAAAAAAGTGTGAATTGGACAGGTTTCTGGTAAGATCATATTTTGTAAACATTTGGAGATTTTGTTGGGGGGAAATCGTGCTTAGAAAATTGCACATTTCCCTGCAGCTTAATCCACATTAAAACCAAAGTCACAACCAAAGACTATCTTAAAACAAAAAGTAACAGAAGCACAAAGTATGAGCTAATGAGCTTGGAGAATTCCATGAGACATGAAGCGCTGAATGTAATCAACCAATGCCTCCTTAGGTACACATGGGGAAGGAGGTCCTGAGTGATGTGACTAAACGTGAAGCACAAGATTAATTCCATCTACCATCCAGAAATTTAATAGAATAACAAAAATGTATCCTTAAAAGCAGTTTTTAGGGAAAGAAAGAAAGAAAAAACCAAACCCAGCAATAAGTCTTTGACAGGATAAGACATCAGAGCAAAATAAATTATTATTACTAAAGTGGTAACATGAAGGGGATGCCTCACAGGGACCAGCCTTGCAGGAGTTGCATGTTGTACTGAAAAACAGACTTTTATCTAAAATATTTTCTAAGCAGCAGGAAATATGGAAATTAATTTTTATTAATAATTTTGTTTCTTCTCAACAGAAAGAAGAAACTTCTCAACAGAAAGAATGAGTAACTACACCAAATGGAAAAAAAGAAACAGAAATTAAAAGTTAGTCAATATTATTCTTATTTTCAGAAATGGTTAGAGATTATCAGGGACAGAAAAGATTTCAATTAACCATGCTTTTTAAAAGATAAACTGAGAAAACCATCAAAAAATATCTTTGTTGAACACATTAGTGGAAACATACATAAGCAGACATCATGCTGTCAAACTGAAGAGTAATCACTTTGAAAAGATTCTCTCTGTGGCCAGCTTCACAGTTTGCCTTACCAAAAAATGATGTAATTATAGCTCCACAACAAGAGGCTATTGCTTGCTGAACAATGGTTAGTTTTTGTACGCTGATATCGCTCATTTCAGCCATGGCTTTATCCCCGGAGAAAAAAACCTGTTAAGGAACAAAAAAACATATTGTAAAACTGTGCTCAAAACTTGCATTAAAAAGTCAAGGGAAAAATATTTTAAATTTTCATTACTAAGTCATGTAGAAGCAGCAATATTACTTTCTTATATACAAGCATCTCAGTAATTTTTGAGATTATTTGAGAATATCTGAGCCATATTTGGCAAGTAAGTTTTCTAAAGACAATAAATCTTCAAAATCCTTCTTACATTAATTACAGCATTTGTATGTTCTTACAAACCACATTAAATATTTAACACATATTACCTATAACTGCAACAAAGTGTTAACGAACATGCAAATAATCCTTAAAAAGATAAATTCCCAGCCTGCAGCCCATAAACTGAAGCACTGCAGAATAATTCATGCAGCCCTGCTCTTGCTCCCACCTCTCCTGAAAGAACCCAGAAAGATCTCCTGGCTGATCCAACAGCCTGCTAGTAATGACTGTATACCCTGGTATGTTCCTCGTGTAATAGACAGGGACCAACCAGTAATAATGCTACTATCAAATGTTAATTCCTTGAACAAATCCTGCTGTACAGCTGCATAGGCATAGTCACAGCAATTTAGGAATGCACTCAGAGTAACTGCAGCTAGCCAGGTCAGACGAAGAGAATAAAAATAAAAATATTTCAGAAAATAGAAACACCAAATAGAGGTGTCTCTCAAAATGCACCACTGTGCATAAGTGCAGCCCTAACTTTGTCAGTGACATTGATCTAAGCTCTTCATGGGCTCCACAAGAATGTTTTGTTATTTTCACTACGTTTCAATTTAGATAGAAAAGATTAAGTTTCACAAACCAACTCTGGCCTCTCAGGTGCTAACAACTGCAACGGTGGGTGGGGATATTGTCTGTTTTTCATTTATCTTTAACTTAGAAGCAGACCGCTGCCCAGAATTGCGTACATACCCGTTTATCAGCAGCGCCCGGCTGCACCCGCCGGAAGCAAAGGTCTCCACGACTGAAACACAGTCCGTGGTGCGGCGACGAGGGAAGGGCCCTCCAACCCCGCCTCCCGAGCCAAAGCCGCCAAGCTCCTTCCCCAGGGCCTCCTTCCCCTCCTTCCCTTCCCTTGTGCCCGCCCCTCGGCGGGAGGGGCCCGGCCCACGCGGGCCGTTGGTGAGGGCGCAGGAGCGGCTGTGGCGGAGGCGGGAAGGCGGCCAGGCGGCCGTGGGAAGGCGGCCGTGGAGCGGCCGTGCTGATCCAGAGTACCGGCGGAGCAGAGCACGATGTGACTCCGCGGGAAAATGAAGCCGAGCACTGCTGAGGCGGCCGACAAAGGAGCGCGTCCCCGTAAGCGGCGGGGGGCTGTGGGCAGCGCGGGGGAGCTGCCGCCGTTCAGGCCTTTCTTCGCAGGTGCCGCCATCCCGGCTGGGGCTGTGAGGCGCCGCAGCCCGCCCGGTGCCGGGTTTGGGCCCGAGCCGACCTCGGGCTGGCGCAGCTGAAAGGGCGTTTGTGTCGCTTGGGGAGTTAAATGTAAAGCGTGTCCCTGGTGTGTGGGGAATCGCCGGGCAGCTGCTGGGCGAGCTGCTCCCCGCGGGCAGGGCTTCTCTGGTATTTGCATGGAGGGCTCCTTAGGCCCAGGGTGTGAGAACGCACCCCCTTTGCGAGAGAGACTCTTTATTGTTATTAGAGTCCTACTAATGCGCTCCAAAGTTTTAGTTATCCCTGAGAAGTTTAATATGCATGCTCCAGTATTAATTCCAGTGTTTAGCGTGTTAATTTTTGAACTCCCCTGGCATGTGTGTGCAGAGTATAACACCATATTTGATCCCTGATCAACTGCAGAATTTTTCTTGCATGCTTGCTTAGCACCCATCTTTTCTGTTTAGATTCAATATCAGTTACACCAACTTATGCCTCTCCATTTTCTCGTTTATCTTGGTTTTTTTTGTCTTCCAGATCCTACAAAACTGAGTGTCGTTCCTGCCTTATTTAGTGTGCTCGTAAACCTTACTTAGATAATTTTGCAGCATGAGTAGTGGTTCTGCTCCCTTTCCTATCTAAGACTGTTTCAGGGAGGGAAGGAATACGTAACAGAGGGACTATTTTGCATTTTCCTTTTTGTCTTCAGAAGAGGCCTGATCACTTCCTGTAGCAGCTCTCATTGTCTTGAGCTTCTCCAGAAAAGAAGAAATTAGGAGCAAGTCAGTGAGGAAGAAAAACCAATGTAAAACCAATATGTGCAATTATACTTCGAGCAACTTGTTCTATTGAAAGGTGTCCCTGCCCCTCCCTTTCAGGGAAGTTGAAACTAACATGATCTATAAGGCCCATTCCAGCCCAAGCTATTCTATAGAAGCTTGCTCCATCCATTTCCATAATTTAGGAATTTTCCTTTTTGAAAGTAAAACCAAAACTCAGTTCTGTTTAAATTGCCTTGTCTTTTTTTTTTTTTCAGCAGATGGAATACAAGCAAAAACAGAAAAGATAAGATCTTCCCTGAAGAATGTGAAAAAAGACACAGGAAAACCAGAGAAACTAAAATTTAAGCCGCTCACTGGGAAGGTGTTTTACCTCGATATCCCATCAAATGTGATCTCTGAAAAGTTAGAGAAGGACCTCAAAGAGCTGGGAGGGGTAAGTTAATAATAGAGACCTGTATGAACCTGGAAGAAAATGTACGTATGTGGAATGCCTTTTTTGTGTTCTTTGTGACTGCATTTTAATGTTTGTACTTATCTGAGATGGGGTCTTATTTTTCTCTGTTTGTCTTAAACTTTGGTACAAACAATGAGAAACTTTAGTACCAACAATGAACTTATTAACAAATTATTCTGTGGTTTTTCAAGAGAAGCTGCTCTACTGATTGGAACAAAAGTTCTTGTTAGGAAGTTTTGTTTTCAAACAAAATTATTCACTTGGCTTAAAATTTTATCCGAATTTATTAGGGTTCATTGTTTGAGGTGATTTTTCTTCTGCTGCTTCTGACTATATTGACATGTTTATGTGTTACAACTAACTGTTCAGCTGAACCTGAAAGAGATTAAAGGAAGAGTTTTGTATATGTTTACTGTAAGTCAGTAACTTCGCTAACTACTTTTTGTACAGAGTATCTTGGTGAGTATTTTTGAATACTCTTACTTAACTAATAAATTTTACAAGCATCTTACTAATGTTTTTCCTAATTCTCTCTTCTGTGTGGAAGGTACTCTTTGATACAAGCAAGTACAGAATATGATAAAAATGTTAATTGCATTGCTTGTATTACTAAACACCTTTCAAGCACAGAGGCAGAAGGGATCTGCTTAAATTGCTAGTTGTTCTAAACATTGCTTTGGCAATACTTCTTTGACCTTAGAGGGACACTGAGCAGCTTTATGAAATTGGTACTTGTCTGAAATCATAGTAGCAGTAAGGAATAGCAATAACACGGTTTTGAGTTAAGTGCATTGTTTTACATTTAACATCAAATAAGTGCACGCTGTCATTTGTCTTTCTCTCTAAACCAGAATTGTAGGCATTCATGTGTGAAAAGTAAGGTCAAAACTCAAAGACTGAAAAGAAAGTTTTTTTACCTTATTTTGAGGAGTAAATGCCTCAATCTGAGGTGCTCAACACCATCAATATCAATTACCACGTTTCCTTGTTACTTGTGTGGAATGCACTCAGAAGTGCCTCTCTCTGTATGTCCTGTTTCTGTAAAAGGTACATAGAACAGAATTGAAAGGTACTGTTTCAGGCTGTGTGATTTGTGCTTTCCACACTGATTAGTGGAAAAGAGGAAGATACTTCAAACTATACAAACTGACATGAAATAACAAGGCAGATAGCTGATAATCACACTGTAGTTGGCAATGAAACACTGAAAGAGCAAGATGGCAGAGAGTAAACACAGAATAATCACATTTTTATATTGCTGAGTATAAGAATATGAATCTACTTAACATTTTATTTTTCTGAGAAGTGTTATGAATAATATAGGTGTGAAACATGGTAGCTATCCTGAAATTTTAGTTTTTCTGCTAGTTCTAAACTCAATAAATTTATAGCTTCTTGCAGACTGTAAATTACATTTGCAAACACCTGCCTTTAAGTTTAGCTGAACACTTCTGTGTAATTTCTGTTGCCTCAAATTAGAGATAATTGTTTTCCTTAGTCTGAATTAGTCTGTTATTCCTTAATACAGTGTTTACATTCTTATACTTGGAAAGTATTACAGGTAGGTAGTAAAAAAATTATAATAATCAAAACAAAGCAGAGCTCTTTTGATAAAGATTACAAAATTAAGGAACTGAAATTGGAGTTTGTGACTGGTAAGATGCGAGTACAGCTTAGTTGTCATTGTCATCCAGATATTTAGAAAATCTTTTCTTGTTAATTCAGTGGTTTTGAACTTTATTATTTTAGAAGTTTTATCACTTTCCTTTAAAATATTCAATGTAAAATTGAATTACTGGTCTATTGTCCTGAATTAATTATTTTCTTTATATCTTTATATTTAGAGAGTGGAGAGTTTTCTTAGTAAAGATATCAACTATCTGGTGACTAATAAAAAGGAGGCAAAATTTGCCCCAGCTCTTGGCCAGATTTCTCCTGTTCCTAGTCCAGAATCTGCGTCTAACGGAGGAAATGGTTCACCTCATCCTAGCAACCGAAAAGATCGAAATGATGGAAGCTCATTTAAGATAGTAGATACAGTAAGTTTCTTAGTAATAGTACAGCAGATCAGGTGCAACCCATGGGATATGCTCTTACAATTTTTCTCCTATTTTGTTTCGTAAAGGTGGCAGCAGTTCCTTGGGTGAATAAGGGGATTTCTTTCAAACATACTTTTACACTTATTCAGGCTAACTTGTTAACTAACTCAAACTAATTCAGCAATTTTTTTGAAACTAATTTTAAAATAAGGAGCCATTTTTGCAAGTAAGCAGAGTACACTAAAATCTGTTCTAATGTAGTATGTCTGACTTACAACATTGATGTCATGTTTGACAGCTGGATCAGGCATGTGATGACATCTAGTGATTCCTGTCTCTTTAGCAACATGGCCTATTAAAATCTGGCTGATTAGGTGTTGTTAATGCTGATACCTGCAGAAATACTCCGATAGTAGTAGGAAATAATTAAAATTGAGCATTATGAATGTTAAGTTTCTCTGAGCCCTTTCTTAGGGGATCACATTAATTGCAACAGTTAGTATCTGAATTTACTCAGGTTTATGTGAAGTTGTTTACCTGGGCAAGTCTTGTGTCCTTTCAGAATATGGTTGAAATACTTAGCTGTACTATATATATATGGTGCTTATTTTGAAACATCACTGAGCCAGGCTGCAGGCTGCAAGCTGGTCTTCGTATTGTATAGGTGAGGGCACCTCGTTTTGCAAACAACCTGGATAGGTAAAGAGCTCATTATGAATAAGCAGCAAAAAGTAGAAAAAGGAAATGCACTGGTGATGGAAAAGCAGGGGATAAGACAGAGGCTATGATTATATTCATGACTGTTAGCTTAATTTTCACAAGCTCAGCTGATGAAACCTCATCTCCTGGTCTGTGTCACTGGCTGCTTATTCCCACCATCTGTGTTGTTCCAGCCCTAACATTGCAGTGGCCTGCTTTGGCTGAAAAGGATTACATGTTGGGGGTTTTTTGGTTTTGGGTTTTTTCCCCTTAGACCGTATCAACCATAACCTTGTGAGAAAAATGCAAATTATTGAAAAATACAATGAACAAAAGGAGACCCTTGTATCTAACATACGTATTTTTTGAGAGCAATATAATTTGTCTCACTTTGCTACAAATGTGTTTCTGTTTTAATGTAGGTACGTATGAGCAGAGGAAAATCCTTGGTTGAAAAAGCAATCAAAGAACAGGTAAGCCAAATTATCAACAAATTTGTGCTTCAGAACCTTTGGTGGTTTGTTCTTCTAGAAAACAAGTAGTAGTAAAAGTGATGTTAGTGGTTTTAGAGAGAAGTCAGCCATGGAAGTGAAGTGTCAGGTATGTTTTCTGGGTACTTCCGGAAGAATTGAAAGTCTGGAGTCTTAGGACAAGTATTAAGATTTGTCAGGATTGCTAATATAACTAGCATTTGAGAGGTGTTCATGAAGTTAATGTGTAAATTCACTGTCTTCACATCTTACTATAAAATGTGACAATAAAGAACAGTTTTGGTTTTCTGAAGGTTTAAATATATTCTTCTGATGGTGAGGTGCTGTAATACAGAGACAGAAGAGGAGTCTAGGAGAGTGATAGTCTTTTGGCTAAGAAGCAAAGCATCATCTGCATTTTAATCTCAGCTCTCATATTGCGTGTTACATTTGTAATTCTTTTAAGTAATCTACTATGCGTTGTTTAAGATTATTAATATAATTTATTGCTTGCAGGACTTAATCCCTTCTGGGAGTATACTGTCCAATGCTTTGAGTTGGGGAGTGAAGATCCTTCATATTGATGGTAAATATTTTTGTTAGGTGAAGCCTGACTTGAACTTGTAATGTTTATTTAACTATTCTTTTGT
Organism: Aphelocoma coerulescens; assembly: GCF_041296385.1. Lineage (NCBI taxonomy): Eukaryota > Metazoa > Chordata > Aves > Passeriformes > Corvidae > Aphelocoma > Aphelocoma coerulescens. Next base: position 21,890,790 of record NC_091015.1, read on the forward strand.
TGAATTCAAAATACTAAAAATTACGTCAAACATACAAAAATTGAATTAACTGAGTATAATTCTTCCTCTTTTTGCCAGATGTTAAGAATTGCATTGAACAAAAGAAAAGGGAGCTCTATCTAATCAAAAGAGCAGGCAGTTCTTCTAAAGATGTGGTAAGCACCTCTGCCATTTATAAAAATGCCATTTGTTTCATTAACTAAGAAAACACTAAGTACTAAAGTACTGCCTACTGTGAAGCCTGTAGATTTTACTTTAACTGAGGTATTGCTCATTTTCAGTTTTTCACAGACTAGTATGTTTTGTGAATTGATTTAAAAAACATCTTTGAAAGATAAAAAGTATTTGCTGTGTATTTCAGCGTTATTTAAAAATAGCTTTAATAGTAGCATTGATTCCATAATGTGTAGAACTGTGCTGTTGCAAAGGATATCTAACTATCAGAAGTGCTGAACTGTCTGAAGTTTTCATTCTGCTTGCCTCAAAAGTAATAAATAATAAAATGTATTGTGGCTTTAGTATGATGTAGATGGCAGCTAAGTTGCCTTGTATAATTTTCCTTGTGACACAGTGATTAGAAATGCTTTCATTTTGATGGGCCATTTCGAAAAATTATAGTTATGTTTCCTGGAGAAGCTGTCTCTATAGGGAATCTGCAACTCTTCTTTTGTAAAGAACTAGCATAAAGCATCTTCAGGGTCTTCTGCCAATAATGTGCAGTTGGCATGTGAAAATGATGTTAAAGCTTGTAGCTCTTGCATGCTTCATCTGCAGTTGCTCTGTAATTTGCACAATTGTCTAGTTTAGCCATGGGGCCTGGTCAGTAAATGGAACCAAACTACCCAGAATACTACCCCAAAATGGGGTGTCTTACTTTGTTTTGGAATGTAATACTGGCTAGTAGTATTGAGGCTACATAAAATCCTCTGCCAAATCATCACTGTGTTCATGGATAGCAGGTGAGATTGTTTTGCAAATAGTATAAAATTGAGTTTGTACCTTTACCAGAATCAATTAAAATTAACAGCTGATGCTTGATTGTAGGCTTCACTTTAAGACACAATATTCCTCTAAATTTTAGTCTTCATTGCTAAAAATAATAAAAGACCCAGCCCATGTAAATCCATTCAAATGAAAAGAATTGTATTAATTGGAGATGCTTGCTGTTCTACAGGTTTTGGTGGCATTTTGCAGCTTGCAGTTAATTAGGATTTATGAAGTGTTGTAAAAATGCTATCTGTATTAAAGGCTGAACTTTAAACCATGGCAAGGTAGTTTCAGGGTGGAGAGAGTAAGTGTATAAATTTACCTTTCTTAGTTTCTTTGTTTAGATTTGCTTTTAGGAAAAATAAATTGAGGCATCTGAAGGAGAACACTTGGTTTTTTTCAGTGTAGAAATAAATATTTCTTTGGGGAAACATGTTACCTTATTTCAAAGTATTAGTGGGCTTAGTTTCCTGCAAAATTCATCATGAGTGTATGAAGTCATGATTAACAGAGGGAGACTCTCATAAATTATCTACAGCTAAATCTTTAAGTAAAGTGCAGAAAAATACTCACAGGGATTTTATACCATCTCTCTTTTTTCAATAGGGAAAACAAGTTACTGCTCAAAAGTCGAAAAGTAAGTACTTCAATAATTGTAGAGGTTTCTGGCTTGACTTATTTTCTGAATGCTTAAGAATGCGCTACAGTTCTCATGCGGTCAAATGTGGTGCTGTACTCCAATTTGTATGTCCAACAGAAGCATGTAGAAGAACTTTTGTGGAAATCATGACTTTGTCAAAACCTGTACATAATGAGCTCTAAAATGAAGTCTGCTTATTTTTTAAGCTACTGGGGTAACATCATAAAGAATGAAAAGTAATTATTTATTGATTTCCTTTTCTCCCCCCTTGAGCAGGTAGACTGAAAAGTCCATTTATCAGGGTGGAAGATAGGAGTCGGTAAGTGTTCTCTTCACGCATTCAGTAATGTGATTCTCAAACTGAGTAATTCAGAATTACTTGAGAAAGTGTGTCCTTCAATCTTAATTTATTTCAACTTCCTGACTTCAAATGTCAAGTGTACTGCCCTCTTATATTAACATACAAATGTGTCCAGCCACCAAATGCGATTGACCAAGTAGTAGTATAGTAGGAAATATTTGCAGTAGGTGATGGAAGTGGCAAGTTAACAGGTAACTCCAGTTTGTAGATCATGAGAGGGGGTTATTCAGTTTACTTCCTACCAAGGACTGTATGAGTGAAAGGGAAACCTGAACATCTTTCCTTAGATCCAAATCCTGTAGCCCAAAAGGCCAATAAGACTTTGCATACTGAATTCCAGTCCTGTAGTCCCAACTCAATTACATTCATCTCCTGCTGAGACGCTTCAGATGTAAGGAAAGAGAAGTTGTTAGTTAAAATAATTAATTGAAATTAGGTTTAATTTCCTGTTCAGTCATTTCTTTTTAAAGGAAAGAGTTACAAGCTATTAATCTGACTTCAGAATCCACAATAGTATGCAATCTGATACTTTCAGCCTTGAAACATTTCGTATCTTTCTGGTCCTGTAATCAATCAGTCTTGGTTGTGTAAGAAAATGCCAGATAGCCAGAAGTTGTGAGAACAATGAATTGTAAAAAAAGGTTCAGTTCTGTGCAGCATAATTTGCACCTTTAAATCCCTAACTAACTTCTGAGTTATGATGTTGTTTATAAGCGCTAAATTCTTTGACCTGATTTCTCTGATGCCTTCCTGTATTGAAAAAAGAGATCTAAACCTAGTTGTACACTGAGTTGGTGCAACAGGTATGAGGGACATGAGGATAGTGGGGAGAATTGGACCAACACAGTTGTAAGGACAAGAAATTGATATATAAATATATGTGAATTTGACTTCACAATGTAGTGGAGTACTAAACACTTGAAACACTTCTAAATATTTATGTAACATAATGTTTTTTAATGTTTATGCAGCATAAGTAATGGTTCAGAAGCAGAACTTGATGGTTCACTGTTGCTGTTATGTTTTCCAGATTTGCTGTTGTAGTTTTGCCTGGGTAGCTTATAACAGTAATGTGAGGAAGAAATCAGACAACTCTGCCATCAGCATTTCAGTCAAATGATTATTCAGGATGTGAGCTTTTGACATGCCCTATTTTAAAAGTTCTTAATATATTTAGAGCACTGGTATAGTTGCTAGTTCTGGTATCTCTGAAAGTACAGTGGTGTACAGGAATATTATTTTTCTGAAAAATGAGATGGTCAGTTTTTATATTTTGAGTGGTGAATTGATTACTTTTTTTTTTTTAAGAAAATGGTAGAATGAGGAAAAAAAATGCATTGGATGTTGGGAACTGATGTAGCTACTTTTCAGGAGCACAAATGCACTGTTGTCCAAATTATTCTTGGGTTTACTGGTTACCCAACTCACAATTAATAGGCACACAAGTCATATCCCAAGGGATGTGTAAGACAGCTGTGGAAACTGAAGGAAAGTATCAAGAAGGGAATGAATTACTTAGTCTAAAATACTTACCTGCTTAGCGTTCTGTGTATGCCATATGTAATAGAGAAACACCTTCTCAAGATTTTGGACCTGGAGTAATGTATGCAATGTTGCCCTTTTTCTGGTTTTGATGGTTCTCATGTGCTTGTTTTGTGTTAATGCAGCCAGTATCGACCGTTTTACCTGCAGTTACTGAGTTTTCCATTCCTGAACTATTGTGTTCCAAAGCCATATAGTCCATTTGAGGTGGATAAGAAGTATCCTTCTGGTCAAAAGCAAACTCAGTCTAAGCAAAGGTTTGTTGAAAACTTTGTTATCAAGATGTGGGTAGAGGAGAGGGTTGTTCTCTAAATCATTTCATTACTAATTGTGTTCTAAAATAATTGCTCTTCTTCTAATTTTCTGTGCTATTTAATACTACTAGCCATGTCTCAGCTTATGTATTTACTGCACTGTTAGTGTCTGTCTCTCTATCTGTACCCTCTTTATCCTGTCTTTAATCCTTTTTTTGGGCATACAGCTGCATACATTCAAAAATGTGGCCTTCTCCTTTCACTATGGGTCAGCATAAGATATTTTTTTCCTTTCTGCCACTGGTTTCTTCCTTGTCTTCATCTTGGATGCTATTCAGTAAGTATTTCACAGGAAGTGGGTTTCTTGAGACTTCTTTTGTTATTTATCTGTACAGTACTGAAATAATTAGTTAAATTTTTTAAAGCAGTGATACTCAATCCCAGTGCCTAACCATTGTTGATAAAGAGCGTATATTGTGGATAATTTACAGAAATTAGATTAACTGCTAATACTGCTTCAACTCTTCAAAGATGAAAAGTGGATGCCAGCTGCCCAGTAAAATTGCAGTTGTTTTTACAGCAAGTGTTTATGTGATACATTTTGGCATTCACGCTCTATTTGAGCGCTACAGATGCAGTTAGAACTTCAGCAAATCAATTTTATGATTTGAAACTTATATTTAAGAGTCTTAATTGTTTTTTGTGAATCAGTGTGGTTTTTAAAAATCTTTTCTACCTAGCTTATTTCATTGACTTCTTAAATTGATTCCTGTGAGAGACTAAATATATTTAGGCGAAGGGTAGCTTTGCCATATGTGGAACTTTCTGTGTTTACTAAGTTGCTGCTTTTCTTTTTTTTGGGGGCTGAAGACTTAATCAGCTGTGATACCTGTTTTCTTTATAAAATGGCTTCTCCACAGTTTTGTCCAGTCTTGACCTTAATACAGTGCTGGAGGTTTCAGCTGATGTTGCCATAATGCCTTTTTTTTTTTAGTTGCAATGAAGGTAATACGAAAAAGCAAAAAACATAATTGCAAGGGTGACTGCTGTATTAATAAGGAAATTTCTGATTGTGTCCCTTCAGAGGAGGTTGGAAAGACCCATTCTTTTTAAACCATTAAAAAACCATAAAGGCAGCTTTTGTTTAGATGGATTAAGGAATGTGATATAGTAAAAATTTCTGAATTAGTTTGAATAAATATTCCTAATTAATACTTCAGGTGGGCACATACCAAAGAGATGTTTAGGTGGGAAATTGTTTCATACTCAGTTGTGAGCAATGTCAGTTTTGGAAGAGAGAGAGAGAGAAGGGAATGTTCACTTGTTTTATCTTTACCTGGGAGAAAAGCTTGTTGAAACGAAGTTGTTAGTTCTACTTGCTTCTGCATTGGGCAAGACCTGCAGACATATTCAGTCTTCATATGATCCATTCTATTGCTTATACCCTGCTTTACTGATTCTCTAAAGAGTTTTACTGTTTTGCAGAGGGAAGGTGTGAAGGCTGATGTAACAGTTAAAGCACAGACTGGGATTCCCTGTCCTGAGAAACCAAAGTGCTGGGTCGGGATGTTAACAATACATTGCTATGCTTTGTAAGCTAGAGATTTTTCAAGACAGATTTTTTGATGTAAAGTCCTGACCTTACATCTATGCAGATACTTGGTAAAATCTGTCAGAGTGATTTTTGGCTAAACAGGGAGATGGCACTATTCCTCCAAAGTAAAAGGGAAGTAGAGATTGATGACTTTGCTTTATTGCTGGCATATCAGCCTTAGGTGGTTTAATAGTGGATTGCAGCAAGCAGTAGGTCTCCCCAGATGAGGACTCTGAAGGTCATGGAGCAGCTACTGAGAGCCTCTTCATATTTTAATGTCCAAGAAGAACTTCAGGTTCATTTTTTTGCATTCCCACTTAGCCTGTACCTAGAAAAACAGGACAAAATGGCATTAGGTCAGCATATTCAAAATTATGTTTAACCAAGAAATATGGCTGTTACTTTTGCCAAAGAGTGAGGAGAGGTCATCTTTCTCAGATGTGTATTTTCTAGGCTTCAAAAATACTGACAGTGGGTGTTAAAATACTTTTTTATTTTTCTGTTTCTAATTTGGGTTTTATCAGCTGTGCACAGAGATTTTTAAATGCTCTTTGATTTTTATTTGTTTAGCAATTTTGTATTATTTATTCTGAGTCAGTGATGGTAGTACATCTGTACTAACCTGGATGTTTTATGCTTACATATAATTCCACTGGGTCGGCCTGTCTTCTTCCAGTAAATGTTTCTGGGTTTTGTTTGTTTGATTTTTAATCTGTGCATTATTACCGCAGGCCTGGTTCCTACGGTATAGCACCGTGTCCCGCAGCCATAGGGAGGAGGAGGAGGAGAAGATCCAGCAGGCAGGAGTTGTGCAGCAAGATTGATCTATTTAATTATTTTACAAACTCTTTTATAGACTTTTTTCTTCATAGCCTAATTGGACAAAGGGCCAGCCACCCCTTGTGGGTGATTGGCTAAAATCCTAAAACATCCATTGTCAAAATATTTTTCTACTATACCATAAACAAGACTTTTCAAGGTTGCAGGTGTCTGGGTTGTTTACATTCCCTGCTACCTCTTCTGTGAGAGAGAAAAGTCTCTCACGGACTTAGAAAATAACAAGAAAATCCTCGCTAGCAGCATTTTTGTAACTACAGTGCATAACTTTTCTCTTTGTTTTTTCTAAGCATTGACTAAAATAATGTAGTTTAAGGGGAAATAGAGGTTTGTTTGGGGTTTGTTGTTTTTTTTAAGTAGGTAAGAATGAACATACTGTGAGAGGCAAGTTGAGCACTCAGTCTCGTATTTAAGACTCATTAATATTCTCTTAACAGAAACAAAATAAACAGTGACAAGGACTGTGGAATGCCTGTTCAGCTTCCTCAGAAGGACAAAAAAAAGAGAGGATATTGTGAATGTTGTGGGAAGAAATATGAAGATCTGCAAACAGTATGTGAAATGTCAAGTATATGCTTTGATACCATCATATCTCTTAAGTGTGGTATCGCCAGACGTTTCTCTGTAATTTTTTATTTTAAAACATTTTTCTGAATAACCAGCAAATGAGTATTTTTTCCCATGTTAGAAGAAGCAATTAAGAATTAAAACCTATCTCTGATAGCTGAAGGCGCTAGTAATTCATGTCTTGGAGATGCTAGTAGTAAATTAATATTTACTTGCTCCTTGTACTGCTGACTTGTATATTCATATCTGTAGTCTTAGATTTGTTTCATGTTTTTTCTTTATTGCAGCATCTTGAAAGTGAGCGGCACCGAAATTTTGCACAAAGCACACAGTATAAAGTTGTTGATGATATAATCTCAAAGTTAGTTTATGAGTTTGTTGCATACAAAGATGATGATACAGGAAAAATAAAAAGGTGAGTTACATTTTGTAAATTTTAAAGACTCTGTGAGTCATGACATTGAACATAAAGATAGTCCTGAAATTCTTGATCTGCATAGAATAGGATCAATTCATGTTTTGAATTCTGAAATAAATAATGGAAATTTACAATGCAGCTGTACCTGGCAAATCAGTTCTGTAAAGCAGAATTTAGGAAAAAAAACAATCAGAAGTGCAGGTGACATCAGAGAAAGATGAGACTGAAAGTTGCCAGAAGTTGTCCTACCTATCTTCAGCTTCTATAAAGCAAAATCTGCTGTACTGAAATATTGCTATCAGAAAGACAGCAGTGTCTGGACATCTTGCTCTGAATGCTTTCTGTCATTTTTGGTAGTCATAAGTCGAAGGACAGCAAATCAGTCAATCTGGTCTCCTTACCTGTGGGAAAACTTCCTGCCTGTACTCTAAACCTCTTAGCTTGTGTGCTGCCTGTGCAGAACAGAGAAAGCAAATGTCACTTCATTCCTCGTAGCTCAAGAGCTTGAAAGGGCGAGAAAGGCTTGTTTGGTGTCTTGGACTGTAGGCACCAGGGTCTTTGTTATGTTACTATTACGTATTAATATGTAACGTTATTCAAGGTTGCTCTGATTTTTTGCAAATGAGTCAGGAGATAAGGAATTCTTGTTTATTTAAAAAAAAAAAGAGGCAAGTAATGAGGAAATAAAGATACGTTCTTAGTGAAATCAAAGGAAATGCGAACAGAATCAAACAACTGATAGTGTAATGAAAGCAAGCCTTTATTTCTTTGGTGATTTCAAAATACTCAAGAGTTGTTAGGCTTGAAATCCTGTCAAGAAAATTATGTTAATTTTGTGTATATATCATAGAATATTTGTAAGTATTTATAGGCATTGCATTATATTCATTAACTTTTGTTCTTAATGCCACAGTAAATTGAGATTTACTGAAATATTAGACTACTTTGTGTGTTTTTAAAACAATTTTATGAGCTATAGAAATCAGTAAGAAAATATAAAATTCAACTATAGATGCTCTGCTCCTGTAGAAATAGTGTGTTACTGTTGTAGTGCTAGGTTTAGTTTAGCAAGCTGCAGCTTTCCCTGAGAGCTCAGCAGAGCTGCTTAGGGCAGTGTGACCATTTCGCCTTCCCGTAGTCCATTTTGGATGGCTCCGTGGTTTTGCCCCGGCAGCTCTCAGCTCTGCAGCACAGTGATGGCGAAGGAGGCGAGAAGGGGCTCCATTGGGGCTTCAGATGGCCTTTAATGGTTACATCTTGTCCTGGCAACCCCCAGAGGCAGAGGGACCCTGTGATCTGGGCACAGGGGCTTTTTCTCAGTCCATGGGCAGGGTTGGGGTACCAGAACCAATAGGGAGAGCCCAAGGGAGTGGCCAGGGCTAGGAGCAGGGGAAAGTGGGGGGAGCAATATGGGATCAGAAAAGCAGTGGGTAAACAGATCACCAGCACATGTTACTACCCTAAGTATATCTTTCCTTGAAGAGTAAAAACAAAAACTCCTTTGTTAGTTCTAAAATCAGTAGTTACTTCCAGAATCAGTTGCCTATGGAGTTACGTTGCATGGGGTTTTTTATGTTTGTTAATATTTTTAAACAATTTCATTGTAGGACAAAATGTAGCACAGGATATTTTTCTCCTATAATTGGAAAGATAACCAGACCAGATGAGCTGAAAGAGCGACTGAAAAAGCAACGCATTTCTTTGAAAACTTACTCATGGAAGGATACTGCAATGCAGGCGCTCAAACTGGATCGCCAGCCTGCAGAAGTACAACCAAATTCTGTGCCAATACCTACCCCTGTTTCTGCATCTGTGTGTTCAGTTCTTTACTGTCACCCATTGCAACCGTCAGAACTGAAAAGTAAGTTCAGAAATAATAATGAAAATATTAAGACTGATTGCTCCTGTACTGTGAAGGTAAGAGAGACTGTTGTATCATCAAATTCCATACAGCCACCCCTTCAGAAAACTGACAAAGTGTACACAAAGAACTTGTCTCAAGCTTCTGAGCCATTCAGCAGGGAAATACTGGAACCAGATCTAAGTAAAAAAAATATACAGTGTTTTCAGGAAGGAACATATACTTTATATTCTCACACCCAAGTTACATATTTTAATGAAAAAGACAAAAACTTACTGCAGCAAAAACGAAAATTAAATAATTCAGTAGTTCTACCAGCAAAGTGTTTGAAAAAAACAGATGCCAATCCTACGTTTGTCAAGAAACATCCTGATTTGTGTGATAATCATCAACAAGTGCAGCACAATGTCATTCTGAAGGCTGAGGTATCTGATACTGCTGTGAACAAAGAACTTAATGCATCAGCTGCCAGCACTGCCCACAGTTCACCGTCTGGAAAGCTGCACAGAAAAGTGAAGCTTAACTTGGGAAGGAATAAAAGAGAAACCTGGAAACAGACTATGGAGTTATATGTAAAGAATTCAGATGGACTGTCTGTTCCTGAAGAGAAGCGAAGCTCTTGTAGCTCGCCACTGCAGACCCTATTGGAGTTATTTCAGACAAGTGAAAGAAACTCAGAATTTGGAGGTTTTTCAAGTTACACTGAGAATAAATGTTCAGTGAGCATAAATGATACATGCGAAGGGCAGAATACAAATGTTACATGGTCATTATTTTCCTCTTCATCCTCATCTCCATTTTTTGGATTTTAATACTGGTTTATTTAATATAATGATTTTTAGATTGACGTGAGAATTTAAGATTCTATTCATGAAGACTTAAATTGCTGTATTATATGTACAGATTATTTGGTTTTCAAGTTTTTTAATGCAAAATCTTCTGTATATGTAAATATGAAAAATAAAACTAAGTTTGGTTTTGGTCTTGTGTTTTGGATTTTTTTTAAAGGTACTGCTTTATCATGGCTGGTAAAAGGCTCTGACCCCATATTTGGATTAAATAAATTGCTAGGCAAAGCATGATGCAGCTGCAATTAGACAAAATTATTTTCTAAAATCATTGATTATGATACATTCTGAGTAACCACATTAAAAAGAATCAGATGTTCCACTGTAAATAAGGTAGTCCATTACTCACTGATTATTGATGTTTTGTGGGCATTTGGTTGCTTCCCTTTTGTTCTGCTGCTGCTTTATTAGAGAACACAGTAACAAACATGTATTACATTCTTTGACTACTCTGATGTATTATTATTAACTTAAAACTAGCTCTGTTGTGTATTTCAGCTATTAAGAAAGCAGTTAGATGTATAAAAATATATTGTGGGAAAACAAACAAACAAAAACCCAACAGGACAGGTTGGCTTCTGATTGACTTGGGTCCTTTGTTTGATTTTTCTTTCGGAGTAGCCAGCCTGTCACATTGGCTTACTCAAAGGCTGAAGGACACAAGTGAGAGTTGGGAAGACCTTTTTTTTGTTTTTTGGTTTCTAATAATTCAGATCTGTACCAGAGCTGATTTCTTTCAGAGTTTCTGTATCTGTAAATCATGAGAGGGCGCAACTATGAAATTACAAGAGGCAAAGTGTTATTAATAAATGTAGAGTGCCTTAAGGTCATGTAAGAGATGTAAATCACAGAAATGACTCATTAATTTTTGCATAAATTACTGGTTTGCGTTTTTGTCTCATGCCCATTTAATATTCTCAAACTTAGTGCTCTTACGGTTAAAGTGCTTTAATGTTGCCTGCTATTGTCTGTCCTTTATAGGCTATTTTCTGTGGGGGGTAGGTAAAGCTGCTTGGAGTGCAGGAATGGGTGAGGAAAATGACATAAAAAAATTACTTTCCTTTAGAGAAGGTATGAATTGGAAGCTTAATGATGAAAGTAGCTGCTTAGGGAGTTGCTGTCACCTAAAAGGTGACATTTCTTATTCCCCTGTGAATGTAATTGTGTGTACAGTGTGGTGAGGACTGCTTTTGGTTTCTCCATCTTACTGGTCGCTTCTGGCTTGATTTATAGTTAATTCTGATCTGAATTTGCATCCAGAAGATACAGAAACCCATTATAGAAATGAGCGGAATTACCATTTTAAAAAGGAGTTGATCTTAAATGTGTATGTCTGTATTTATTTTTTGCCTGTAAATTACTAGTATGTAGTGTTCTAGGACTGGGACTTCAAGGTAGAAGATTGAAGCAATTACTTTGTTCTTTGTTTTGAGTGACACTTAAATGACTGCTTTCTGGTTCAGTGAATGCTGTTTATTTTAGGAACAAGTGTTTGAGTGTTTTTCTTCTATTGAGATAATTTTGTTTGGTTGGAGGTTTTTTTGTTGAGGTTTTTTTGTTGGTTGGTTGGTTGGTTGGTTGGTTGGTTGGTTGGCGTTTTTCTGGTTGTGGGTTTTTTCTAGCTTTTGGTTCAGTCTTAAAAGTACAATTAAGAATAATTTGCATTTTCCCCCTAACACCGTTCCAACAATCTGCCAGTAAGTATCTCTTGCAGCCTCCTCCCTGCACACAAGCTCCTTAGCTGCCGTGGTGGCCTCCATCTGACTGGGTGTATGTGCATGGCTATTGATACACGGAAGGATTGCTGCAGTGGTAGGTGTGAAGTGTAGAAGTAACTGTTAGTAAATCTACTCATCAGATAAACAATGTGTATGTTTTGCATATGATTAGATGCAGTCCTAGAACATATTATCTCAACTGGCACTGCAAAGAGAAGTTTCAAACACATTGGAATCTGGCTTTAAAATCTTGTTGGGGGAAAAAAAATCAAAAGTTTGTCATCAAAATATGAAAACTATTCACTGTAATCCAGAACAAGATAGGAGAGTCACTGCTACTGGTTGCAAAAAGCAGTTTTATTCATGATGCAGATTTTGTTTACTGGTCACTTCAGTGTGTGTTAAGAGTCCCCTTTGTAGTATATTCAGATGGTATCACAAGCCACAGTAAGCCTATTGACTATTTCCAAAACAGATTTACTCAGCATATTTAATTATTTTAATGTATTTATTATCTTTTAAGCTTGTTTAAAAAAAAAAACCCAACAGTTTTTACAAAAATTTGAAAGTATTTATGTTAGAACTACCCTTCAAAAAAATTGAAGGGTAGTTACTGGAATATCTGTCTCTCTGATTTCCTCACAGAGAGGAGACTTGAATATCTTCAAAACGTGGCAGTGATTCTGAGAAATGTCAAACAGTTCAGACAAAGACTACCACAAGTGCCTCTCTGGTCACTAAAACTGCACTTCTAATGGCAAACCTTTATTTATCTGTGAGTGTGTATTTGTGATAATTAGGTATTATATAATTACAGTTTGAACTCTTTATAAGTACACTGATTTCTTCTGAAGCACGTCATTTTTGAATTGTCTTGCTTTCTGTGACTTTGAGAAGCAGGTGTAGGTAATGCTTATGTTTATGCAAAACCAGGTGTTAAGGTTCTAACCACTGTTCTTTTTGTGGTAGTTAGAGACATTTGGAGCTCTGCTCCCATACTCTGCAGCATACACTTATACACAGTGTGAGATTCCAAGTTTTAACGACCACACAATCATAATTATCAAAAAAAGGTGAAAGCTTGTGTAAAACAGACATTACTTAATTTTTAACATCTGATTGAAAAAATATCCCCTAGGTTTTTAGACCATAAAAGTACTCTTGTTTAAGTGATGTTCTTGTGGCCCAGTGATCTTCCTTGTTTCATAGGTGTGGCGAGCACATTTCTGGGAATGTGAAATATTTTATAATCTTTAAAATGTTGAAATAGGAGGTATGTGCATACACACACACATATGTCAATGCTGAAAGCCTGTGCAGACACTATACTGGTTTGGTACTTCAGTGTAAGGATGAGTTCAGACTAGGGGACAGACCAAAATGATCTTCAGTAAAGACTTTTAACCTGGAAACTGTAGCTAGAATATGCAAAGTTGGGATGGTAGTAACAACATCAGAAGAAATACAGGTGTTGAAACATGCATTTAGAAATAAAGCATTGGAAGAAGCAGTGTTTTACTTCAATTACACTTACACTATAGGCTTGGGTTTTTGCAGTGGATGTCCAAACACTGCATATGGCTTTGCTCCATGGTATGCATTTATCTAGAGCAGAAGTGTTGTGTCTATTAAAGTAAGTTATAGTGTGGCTGAGAGGAGAGAGTTGCCAATCCGTGTGTGTGTGCATGGGGGTGTACATACAGACACTCCTGTGGGGATTAGCGATGCCAGCAGCACTCACATGTAAGTAAGTTCTGCAGTACTTCTGCGATTGATGCACTCAGGTAAGCCCTATGCTCTGAGCAGCATCTCTGTGGGCAGCTCTTGCTCAACATCCCGCTGCAGAACACATGACATGAAGCAGTAGGTTACTGTAGAGCTGGCTTTCCCATTAGCGTTGGAGGGAAGTTAGTTACAACCTGAGGTTGTTTGACTCCATAGATGCACCCGTGACAGTGTGTGCACCTTCATTCTGCACCTGAAGAGCCTCAGCTCTGAAGCACTCAGTTAATGTAGCTGGTGATGGTGTCTGTGAAGCTCTTGTGGCAGCCTCTGAATAAAGGAATGATGGAACAATGGTAGCTGCTCTAACTGGTGTAATTACAGTGGGGCATGTGGACACAGGATAAAAATACAAATCCCTCCATTTTCTCCAGATGGAGAATCTTTGTGAGCTATGTGGTCCATGTGGTCTCTGGGCCATTGGCTGATAAGCACCAGGAGCTGATAAAGACTGATCATGCTGGGCTTTTTGATCATGTGCACAGTTGATACCACAGTAGCATCTGTCCTGGGTTGCAGTGTATTCTATTACCATCCTCATGAGCAGTGGAAATCAGGTGGGGCAGGGTTTCCTTGCCTCCTCCCCCCAGACTATCTTTCTGTTAATGGCCCATCATTGTCCCGCTGCATGACTCAGAGATAACTCCCTCCTGACTATCTTCTGTTAATGAGCCTAATCAACACTCGGTCTCATGACTCATTACCCTATTGTGAGATGCTCCACCCAGAGGGAGGAACCAAGCATTCCATCCTTCATATAACCTGAGATTCTGAACACCAGAGAAAACCTTTCCACTGGATTTCCAGAGGACAGGAGCTACACCGCCATCACTGGACCTTCTGAGGAAGAGCAGACCCTTTTCTACAGGATCACCTCTTCAGCCACCATAGATGCAGCCACCATTCTATCAGAATAAATACATTCTATCGGACTGCTACCACCACCCTGATTAACAGGGTGTTTGGTTGTATCCTGACTCTCAGTTTAACCCAGTGTTTTCTGCCTTTATTTTTTTTCCCCCCCTTATTTTATTTCCCTATTAAATTGTTATTCTGACTTGGTGTTTCCCAAACTAGGTGTTTTCAAACTAGTACAGCATCAAATCACAGTTTACCGTGGTCATACACTGAGTCTACTCAAAGGTGGAGAGCACTTCCCTGCCCTAGTTTCATTCTGTAGATGCTCAGAATCTGAGAAGTTTAAGATATGCAATTAGATTGTGTAAAGAATTATGGGAAATTCTTGAAATAGTGAAGTGTAAGATAAAACTACAATCAAATGTGATCAAGTGTTCATATCCTTCTTGGGTGACTAGTTTGGCTGTTACTTGCATCACAGCAGGAAATGGACTCCCCTTTATCCCTCTAATTTTTCCCATTATGTTCCATCTCATGTAAATATTCTTCTGGAAAATAAGCTATTTTCTTTCAAGTGCTTACTGCCACTCAGATTTAGCTGTAACCTCTATAGGCATCTAATCATCACTCTTGAAGACAAACGAGGGGAAATTTTAGCAACCAATTGATCCAGAGCAATTGTACAACTTATTTACAGAATATATGTAGGTGGACTAGAAAATGAATACCAAAATTAATTTCTTAGCACAACTAGTCCTCTGGACCCTGTAAGGAGATAGTTTTTGCTATTAAGTGCAAGCATAAATAAAGGTAAATCCTGCTGGTAATACCACAGGGTCACCATGATACCTGTAGCAGGTGAAGGTAAATGTGAGTAAAGTTCATTAACCAGCTTACTGTCTCTGAAGATGATATGAGGTAGGGGTTTTTTTCCATGAATTCTGCAAATGTTACTTTTTGGTTCTTTGCTTTAAATAGTGCAGCTATGCAAAATAAATGCTGAGCACCCCAGATACAGCATTATAAAAAGACTTGGGATGCAAAGCAGGTGTTTGGGTGTAGTCCAATTTCATTTGGATAAAGAAGCTGTAGATTCAGGTGTGACATAATATTTTTGTTTGGTTGGGAGTTGTTTGGTTTTTTGTTTGGTTTTTTGTTTGTTTTTGGTTGGTTGGTTTAGTTTTGGTTTTTTGTTTTTTTTTGGTTTTTTGTTGAGTTGAGGGGAGATCTCACTTCAAGAATCAGTGTCGAATATTTGTTGAGTATGTAGATAGCTGGCCATAAATCCCAGACTTTCTCTGTGACCTTCAGTATTGCAGGCAGTGGAGGGGAAGGTGCTGACCTCCTCTCTCTGGGGACTAGAGATAGGACACAAGGAAATGGTCAGAAGCTGCAACTGGTAATGTTCAGATTGGACATCAGGAAAAGGTTCTGCACTGAGAGGGTGGTCAGTGATCAGAACATGCTCCTCAGGGAAGCATTCCCCAAGTCAGGAGTTAAAGGAGTGGATGACACGGTGTCACGGGTTGGGTTTGTAACCGGGCAGAAACACCAATTTAGTGTAGTGGTTTGGTCTAAAATACTCATTACTGTTTATCTTCTGTGAGATAAGAATTAGGAGAAATGCAAAGCAGGCACCAAACTTGAAAGAATATAAAGAAGTTTATTAACAGACCTAAAAGAAGGAAAAAAAAGGAAAAAAAAAAAATTATACCACCTTCAGAACTCTCCTCCTCCCCCCACCTTCCTCCCTTCTCCCACTGAAAATGTAAAAAGACAACCCTTGAGATGTTCAGTCTGTTTATCACTTCCATAATAACCTTGTTCAGTCCATTTAGAAAGAGAAGTCTCTTCTTGCTCGTGCTATGAAAACAGTATCACACCGAGACAGCCACCCACTTCCAAATATTGTTCCGTCCATTTAGGAAGAGGAGTCTCTCTGCTTACGATGTGAGTCCCTTCCCCCGACTTGCAGCTTTTCCCGCAACTGCTTTCGAGGGTCCACTCTTGAAAGTTTTTTGGGGTACAATTTTAAGGTTGAGCCATTCAGAAACAAAAAAACAGAGGCCCTTCTCCTTCCCTGGGAGCAAAGGGTCTTTCTTATCTTCATCTTTAAGACTATCTCTGGCAGCATCTCTAGGAATTGAGGTTTTTCTCCTTTCCTCTTTGGAGCAAAAGTCCTCATCTGGTTCATCTGGTTCATCTCTCTCTGTCCAAACTTCTCATGAAATTACAGCTGTGTCAGTATCTGCCTATCTCAGCGCAGGTGCTTTTGCTTACGAGTTGAACACTCCATCCCCCATATCTTCATGAAATTACAACGGGATACTCTGATATACCATAGCTTCACAACAGACTTTCAGCTTTAAGCCTCTCCTCTCTCTCTTCCCTCAGGTTTTCAGCTCTTCACAGCAATAAAAGGGTTAATCTCACCTCGGCCTTGCAGCTGGAATGTGGCTTATCACAGTTGGTCACTGACCTCTGCCGGACAGAGGTGCCGCTTTGCTGAATCTCGGCCGCACTGGAGGGGGGGGGTTCTGAGCCGCTCCGGCTGCCCACGGCAAGGCAGTGGGGGGGGGTTCCATGGCTGGAACAGGCCCATGGCTCCAGGCTGGCCGTGGCCCGGCCCGGCCTGGCCCAAGCAGGGCCTGGCCGGGCCTGCTGGCCCCTGCACGGGGCCTGCAGCCACCTGTGCCAGCACCGGAAACGAGAGAGAGCTTGGGGGGGAGTTTGTCTGTTCTTAAGTGTGGATCACAGAGGCGGTCACAACTTTAAGTGGCTCAAAGAATTGTCCATATTCAAACTGGCCACTGATAGGTTCTATCAGGTCCCAGAGGAAACTGTAAGCACCCGTTAGCAAGGACATCCCTTCCGGGACTATCCTTGCTAACCTATGACACACGGTTACATGGTGTATTTTTAGGTAGTCCCACAAAGAGCAGGGAGTTGGACTTTATGATACTTACAGGTCTCTTCCAGCATGAGATATTCTATGAGATATTCTATCTGTCCCCTGATGTTAAAGAGCTTGTTACTCAGAGGTGAATAGTCTACCACAGTCCTCTGCAATGTTGAGGAACTCCCAGGAAAGTAAAACTAGAGGTGAATCCCGATATTCTCTTCCTGATTTCCCAAATGAATGTGAAATCACCATCAATAAAATTTAAATATTATTTCTCTGAAGGATTAAGCCTGTCAAGTCATCCATTTCCAATCTATGTGTACAATAAGAAGGGACTTCAGACATACAGATCAGGATTTACTTCCTTGTGATTAAGATCCTTCAACATGATATAGAAATTTTCTGCAATTTATTTAAGTCTTCTCCTTAGAATTAATCTTCAGTGTTTACCATAGAAGTGCTAAATAAGCCAAATAGTAGAAGATGTAAATGAGAGAGGTTTGCGAGGAGAGGCATGTAAAACCTTTTTCAGCTCTGTTTTGGCTAATTGCTTCTAGCACACACACTTTTAATATGTGATAAAAATGTGATAAAAAAAAGATAAAGATCTTTGTATTAGTTGGCTGTATTTCTAAAAAAAAAAAAATGTTATAAATATTATTCTTAAAATTAGTGAAAGGTTTGACCAAAAATAGAGTTGGCATACTAAAAAAAGGACTGCATTTATGAAACATATGTATCATACCTCACCATATCCGCTGAGCGTGCAGACTGGATAAAACTCTGAATTCATAGTTGTTAGCATAAAACAGCCAAGCCTTGGCTGCTGCTGGGTTGGTGAACCTTCCATGTGTAACACCTACACTAAATCTGAGCACTGGTAAGCAAGAGAAAAAAGAAATATATGATGTACTGATCCAGGAAATGAGTGTATAACCGTACTGTGTATCTACTGCTGAACGGGTGTAATGTATACCCAATGTCATGAATTCTCACAGAAATACTGACAGAAGCAGCTGTGAAATAGTGTGCCAGTGGGGAAAGTTTGGTCTAACTGAAATAACTGTAGGGGTTGGCTGCAGCCTGAAATGTAAGGATTTATGACTTTTGTAAGAAGATTGAAGCATCACATTATTATACTTTTTTTTTTTTTTTTTTTTTTTTTTTTTTTTTTTGCTATAAAATAGCACTTTCTCATTTTCTTTACCCATCTCATCCATGGCCTTTTTGACACCCCACAGCAGAATCTTTATAACCTAATTTTGCACTGTTTCAGCAGCTGCTTCAGGATTTAATGGATACTTTGAGGTAATACTCCATCTTTCCTGTAGTGCCGGACTGCAGTGCAAGCAGGACAGCATTAAAACTTACTAGCCACTTTCTCCTCAAAGTTACTACATATTTGCAAATGCAATACTCGGCAGTTATCTTCTGTTTTCATATCACGGAAGCAAATTGCAAGAAACTGAATTTCCTTCATCTATCCTCTAGTTTATTCGTTTAATAAGATGATAGGTGTAAGTAAGATAAGCCCTACAGAGAAATCGGGCCAGGAGTGCCGGCATTCCCAGGTGGGTGGCCCCGGGGACCCAGGCAGCCACTCCCGAGCCGCTGTGCCCGGAGCACGGTCCTTCCCGGGGGGAGCCCACGGAAGGCAGAAGGCAGCCCGGCGGGTGGAAACTCTCCTAAGAGAAGGAATGGAGGTGCCGGGTGTCCTGGCTGTTGGCGGTGCAAGCAGTGCAATGAATATTCATCTGCATAAGGGCTTTAAGATATTTTGTTTGTTTGTTCTTTTAATCTTTGAGACTACAACGAGCAGCAGCTTTCAGTGGCAGTATCTGTGATGCCACCTCCTCCTTTATTATGTGCTTACAACTGGTACAAGCCTTGCAGTGGGTTGCTAGACCTTGTATTCTCTTGCCTGGGTCGGTAGCGAGCTGCATCTGTCGCTGTCCTGACATCCGTCCTCCTCTCTCCACTCACCTCAACTGCGTGCCATGGCAGTCCTTGCTATCGCCCCTTCGGAAAACGGCGGGGAAAGAGGTGCCTCAGGCGCTCGCCACTCTTGTCCCATTTTCTTAAAGAAATGTAGTTAAGGAAGGTGAGATACACCGTGCTGAGAGGCAGCACTGCTGCTCTCGGCTTCCCGGTAGGTGGGAGTGTAGAATTGGGTTGCAGATGCAGCCATCCCTCCGCTGAGGGAGAATAATCTTCGCCTTTCAGGGAACGGGCATCGTGGGGACTCTTGACACTTCTGTTTCTTGCTTCGTCCAGGAGAGCGTGTTGTAACGTGAGAGGAATGATTCTGCGTTGTAATCCTTTCCTACTCTCTTTCTTAAAAGAGCGGGGAGAGAGCAGAAATTTAAGAAAGGAAGAAAAAAGGTCATAGAGAAGGAAATGAAATTGCTCTGAAAATGAACACGTAAAGGAGGAGAGAGGGGCTGACGGCGGTAGGGGCAGGGAGGGAGGGAAAACGCCCCGGCTTCCTCCCCAGAGAGCCCCCGCCCTCACCCGCAGCTGTCAGTGAAGGCAAGTTTTGCGGCGGGGGTTCCCTCAGCCCCGGAGCGGTGCGGTACCGGGGCGGCCCCACGGGGCGGGGGCGACTGCGGAATCCCTGCGGCGCTGCCCGGGCTCCGGGGCTTCCTCTCCGGTATCGCCCCGCTCCCTCACGCCCTGGCAAACGACTACATTTCCCAGCACTTCCTTCTTCCAAGCGGGCTCTGCGGAGAGCCTCGCCGGCTCTCGCCATCTCCTTCGCTGGCAGGGGGCTCGGCGCGGCGGCGGGGCGGAGCTCGGCAGCCCCGGCCCCGCGGCAGCCGCGGCCCCGCAGCCCCCCCCCGCCCGTGCAGGCGCGGAGCCGGCGGCGCTCGGCGGCGAGCGGGGCGGCGGGCAGCGCCATGGGGGCTGCCGCCTGCCTCCTCTGCCTGGCGCTCGGCGCCCTGACAGCGGCCCCAGGTGAGTCGCCGTCGCGGGGCAGCGGCGCCGCGCTCGGGGCGGGGGCGGCGGTGGGAAGCGGGGTACGCCGCGCCGAGGCTGCTGCGGAGCCCCATGGAAACGGAGCCCCCGCTCCAGCCTGCGCGCCGGTGGCGGGGGCGCAGCCGGGTGACAGTGCCTCTCCCCTGCGCAGGAGGCGCCGGGCCGGCGGCGGCGACAGCGACAGCGGGGCGGCGGGGCGAGAGCCCCTTCGCGGAGCGAGAGAGCATCAGGCCCCTGCGGCTGGTCTCCGGCGAGGGCGGCGGCGGGGCGCGGTGGCCGGCGCTGAGCACGCGGGTGCGGAGCGAGGCGGCGCGGACACAGGTGAGCGCCGGGCGGGGGGAGAGGGGCCGGCGGTGCAGCGGGGCCGGCGGTGCGGAGCCTCGCCGCACCCTCCGCCAAGGGTGTTTGTTTGCACCGCCGAAGGATAACGCTCGGTGCAAAGCGATGCTCGGCCAGACTCGCGGCTCGGTTTCCCGCGGGAGCGCTGGGAATGCCAGTCCTGTGCAAGGGCGCCCGAATTAGTTAAAAAGGTCCCCGTGCCTGTTAATGCCGTCCCCCGACCATCAGCGGGGGCCCGGGCGGGCACAGCCCCCGCTGCCTGCGGCGGCCGGGGCACCCAAAATGAAAGTTGCAGTGCCTTTGCGACAGCCGGGCTTGAAACGCTGCGGCTTAATTTCGGCTTCTGGCTGAAGCGTGGGCAGGGTGGGTTTGTGTTCTGTGGACTCGGATGTGATTTTAAAAATAGAAATTGGATGTCGGAAGGGAATTGCTTGAAATGTAACATGTGAACTAAACACAGGATTTAACATACATATTGCCTGCTACCCAATATACCCGGGGTATATTTTCAAATTCCATGGAATCATAGAATCACTAAGGTTGGAAGAGACCTCTAAGATCATTGCCATTAACCTGGCACTGTTTGTATTAAAAAACATATTTCTGTTATATGAAGACCAATCCTTATAACTTTTAATAACCTCATTTTTTATTAAAATACAGTGATTTTCATCTTGACCCCTTTTGTTTGAGGTGATATATGGCTGTTACATCTACAGGAAGAAAACATTGAGTCCATGTTGTTATAGATGAAGAACATAAAATATGAGCATTTGAGGTAACTGCTGACATCCAAGATGAGTTGCAGGCCTCCGTTTCCTCCTTTTCTAATTGGCTACTGTGTGTTTAAGAAGCAACGTATGTGAAAAAATTGTCTCATATGTCTTTTTTATAATCCATGCAGTATAAGAACTGACAACTTGTATTCTCTTTGTGTAGTCAAATAACAAACAAGCTCTTCATAGCATATGTATTTGCCTCTGAATGTAACTTACTCTATGTTAAGAGTTTTCAGATATGAAGACCATATTTATAGTACAATAAAATAGGATTCTCAAAGTTCATAATGCTTTGCTTAAAAAAGAAGAAAAAATCCTCTAGGCATTTCAGGTTTCTTTGAAGACCCTTGAAGAGTCACAAGTTCAAACACTTTGTGACATGTCTGTTTTAAACTTAGTAATGGTTGCATTTGGCTTTAGTATTAGGATTAAAATACTGATCTTACATAACAAACTGCTAATTAATGTTTTTTTTTCTGAATGTCTCAGCTTTTATTCACCAAATCTTATGCTCATAAAATTTTCAAGTCTTCATCTAGTTAAGTTGTTAGTATGAATATTACTTTAAGCAGAAAAAAAAAGAGTAACACAGGTGGTTTGAAAAGAGTTAAATACGTTTATTTCACAACAGCCTTCACAGTAAACCAATGTAAATGTGTAAAAGCTCTGATGTAAATGTGAAAGCTACTACAACTTTTATTACTGATCAAGAGGTTTCCCTGCTGCAGCTTAAAATATTCCCAGCCTCTCCCATGGTATCTGGTGGTTGTTATGCATGGAAGGATACAGTAGCTGACAGTGCTTTGAACAAAGAAAATTGCCAAGCAGGCTGAACCGAGTGAAGCAGTACAGGTTTTCTGTGATTCTGGCACAGAGCATGGTTACATCCTAATTGCAGGATATTGCATCCCTTGCCCAGGGATCTGAGTCAGCTTGGCGGTAATGGACCAGCAGCATGGCTGACTTTGCTTAACTGGTGGAGCTGCATTTAAAAAGGTACTTACCAAAGTTATGGACTAAGTTCAGAGAGTTAACTTTTATGGTTGCTTTTGGGTGTCTGGTGAATGTCACATGAACTATAAAGATGCTGGATTCTGCTCATACACGAAGAGACATCCATGCCTGCCCTGAAGAGTTAACAGTGACATATAAAGAGTAGGGGAACAGAGGTGTTCTCTCCATCAATAACATTTCCATATGTATTTGGATTTTTTATGATTAAATACACTCTGACTGTCTCCATGTTCTATCCATTGCTAATAGTCTTTGAATAGCCATATATGAGAGTTAAAAAAGCTGCTCTTGAATAGAGATTTCAAACCAAAGCTAAGGGCCTTCTGGATTAGTTAAGGGAGGATGCTTCTTGGAGGAGGTAAAAACATTCAAGAAGAATCTCCAGTGAGTGAAGGACTAGCAACCATGTCTAGAAAAACAGATACCTGAATGGGAAGGTGCAGCCAGAGGACTAGACAACAAGGCTGTAGTTGAATTAATGTTGAATTAATGTAGAACAATGTAGTTGTGTTTTGAATCGGATAAAGATAAAAGGGGGGGAGAGAGAGAGATAAGCTGGAGAGAACGAAGCCGCACTAAATCGGATTGGATTTCTTTAATTCCTGGATGAAAGCTTTAGCTGCAGAAAGGGCAGAAGTTGAACAAGAAGGATGCAAGCCTGAGTTCAGAACTACACAAAGGGAAATGAAGATGATCATGTGGAAAAAAAGCATGGCCTTTGCAGATCAGGGGTTTTAAAACAAGCTCAGGATGGAGTTGAGCCAGAGGAGTGTAATACGAGAAAAGGGGGTGAAAGGAGATAATTGAAGGCACAAGTGACTGGGAAGTGATGGATGGCAGATTTCTAAAAATTTATGGTTTGTTTTCAGCATTTGTTGAGGTTTTTCTCTAGCAACTTTGTCTATTTTGTTTGTTTTGGGGTTTTTGGGCCATTGCCATAAGAGTTGAGTGACTTCTCTATGTGCATGCTTTAGTACTAAATAGTGAAGGAAATAGTCTATATACTCATCTTACAAAGCCAGAATGTAATTGCTTAAAAAACATAATTAATATGCTCACAATTGTAGTTGTCCAAGATTGCTGAACCTCAGAACACAGCACAAGGCAAATGTTGTAGGCTATTATATTTTCATGTCATTAATGTTTTAGTGTACAATATATAGTGTACGTTGGAGAATTCATGTGACTTTGGGTTTCTGCTTTTAATTCCATTGCAGAATAGAGTAACTACTAGTATCTGTGACACTCCTGTATTTCAATTTCTCTGTTCCCCAAAGGGGGCCTGTTAGCAGCTGCACAGCACTTACTGTATAGAATAACCAAGGTAAGATATAGCTAAAAATACACTAATATTATCATTAATGCAATCCAGGATCTTAGCAATGGACACCTAATTTACTGCTGCATAAGTAAGTGTATTAGAAGATGAGAGTCCTCTATGTCAGGGACATTCAGTGAAGGCTAATCTAAGATTTTTGTGTTTAAAAGAAGGAAAGTTCCCACCATGGACATTTTTAAGGAACCTTTTAACTCTGTGCCTTCAGCCATGTTTTGGTATTGTAAGAAGCACGTGGGAAACCACAAGTTCCTTTAGCCAATACTGTGCAGACGTGTTCTTTGTTAAAATGTGGGAATGTGTAAGCATCCCTCCCCACTGCCTGTGTCTGTCCTTCTGCCTGTGAAGGAGAGCAAAACAAAGCACAAAGTACGTCTTTGCAAACTTGGGTTTATGATTTACATCAGCACCTGGCCTGGAGAACCTTTTCCTTAATAATTTTTAGTGGATCAAGTGTTCTGGTTGGGAAGATGAGATTCATTTTCCAGCTGAAGATTAAAGTACCAGACCACTACATGCCTTCACCTAACAGATGTCTTCCCTCAGCCCGGGGTATAACTTGACAGCGATCATGCTCTCAGCAGAGATTGCCACTCACCACCAGCAAGTGTCCCCGTTCTGCTTAGGGCCAGCACTTTGTGGTCATGCTGTAGGTCTGCACACACAATCTAAGGGACAACGTTGTTCCTCTTGCAGCTCTCGTTGCATTATCCATTTTTAATATATCTGGGTGTTACATGGAAATTTGTGAGATTTGCAATGATTTTCAGTGGGAGCAAGGTTCTGACCTACTATGGACAGAGATTCACTCGTCTCTGCTGGTTGTGCAAGACATTCATGATACAGCAATTTCTGTTTCTCAAGGTGTTTTTCACTTGCTCATTGCCCATTTTCATGAAGGTATGCTGGATTACTTCTGAGAGAGTAAAAGGGACAACCTGGTTGTAGGGAGCTGGGCCTGAAGGGGCTCCAGGACTGAGCTGCATCTGGAGACAGAAGTGCTTCTTGTTTGTAGTCCAGAGTGAGTTAGTAGTTTTCAGTAAAGAACTTATTTGTCTCCCACAGCCTGCATTGTTTGTGACCAAATTATACAGTTGCATCACCTATTTGGAATCATGGCTTGCAGATTTCTTAGATGATTTCTTGTTGCTAATAATCAATTTCAGAGCAGCTTTGCGCTGTCATGCTGAGTTTGCATAGCTCTGCTTGCGCTTGGATTTGAAATCTTCATTAGTTTTTCAGGTGTTGACTAGTCTTTGCTATTGGATTCTCTTATTTCTTGTCATCTCACTCTAGTCTTCAAACAGGATATCCCTGTTCTTTGCAGGTGCTTCTGAAAATGCTGACTCTTGCTTTCTGTTCTGATGGTGTCAACTTCTGGTGCTGTAAGTTACTGTCTTGGGTAGCTCCAATGAACAGTAATTTTTTTTCTTTAAAAACGAGAGTTCTGACCATTGAGTGGCTTATAAAATATCTCTAGAGTTTGGGACTGATGGATGGTAACTCTTGGAAAGAGAAGTGTCATGAGAAATTGCCTGATTAAAAAAGTTCTTTTCTGCCCACTTAATCAAATGACTGCTGTCTCTTGGAGAAACAGGCACAGTTTTCGATCATCCTAACACAAAACCAAAGAGGAGGAGGCTAAACTGGGAAAGGGGCTACAGTGAGTAATAACATGCATTTGGTTTCTTGCTGAATTTGGTTTTCTTCCTGCCTTGTTGCCCCGTAGGGTTTGTAAGTCATTAGGCAAAATGTGCGTGATACTTTACTGTATGTTCAGTGTATGCAGTTCTGCAGTATGATAAGATACTTCACCAACATAGCAATATTTTATGAA
The DNA here is from genome assembly GCF_041296385.1 of Aphelocoma coerulescens. Lineage (NCBI taxonomy): Eukaryota > Metazoa > Chordata > Aves > Passeriformes > Corvidae > Aphelocoma > Aphelocoma coerulescens. The sequence goes on from NC_091015.1 coordinate 21,916,240, forward strand.
TATGTGAATGATGGTTAAAATATTCATACTTTTGATGCAGGTCTTGCCTTCCTGAAGAGGAAAAAAACTGCTGAAGACCAAGCTTTGCTATAGATTTTGTGTCAAATGATGTAAGGGCATTTAGAATGTCCTTTGATTTCTGATGTAGGAGGCACTTTCAGGTACACCTTTATTTATAAGTTATTCATAGTGTGTTTTGGTATTTTATAGGCAAAGAATATTTCAAATTCCTCATTTATCCTGCTTTGCAAGCTGATATCAGGAAAAGTCTTTCCCTGCTTGATAATGAGATTTGTTATGACAGTAAATGTGTAAGTCCAAAAAAATCATCCAGCAAAAAATCTCTGGTTGCCTCTGCTTCAGAGTTCATGTTGTTTTGTGTCATCTTCTCATGCTTATGCAACAGCCAACTGGAAAAGAGAGATATTCCTGAAGCTATGGCTTAGCCTCAAAAACAGGCTTATATACAGCCAAAAAGGATCTTAAAGGCTCAGATGTAACAATTTGTATAGAGAGTATTTTCCTAACATTTGCTCCTTGCCACGATCAATGTAGTAACTGCAAAGTCTGACAGAGGAGTCCTTTCTAGCTCTGTTGATGAATGTATCTGTATTCACTCCTGGTCTGTGTTGGTGCCTCTGAGTGCAGGATGACACCGAGTACTCTTTCTGACACTGTTTCACTGTATACCTGTTTTGGGACCCCTATAGTGTCATCAGCTGTATCAGCTATAACACATGCATGGTGTAGAAGCGTGTTGCATCCTGAGCAGTGTCATGATAAACTTTGATGACATTTAGCCATATTCTGGAGGAGCTACATGTGAAGTTAACATTCACTCTGAAACGTTTGCCACAAGAGCATTATGGACATATGTCTTAAAAGGTCATGGTAGATATATTATCCTTCTGGTCCAGGTCCCTTTTGTAGTTTTCCCAATAATCATACCAGTCTTTAAGTGACTCAAAACTAACAACTTTTTTTAGGGCTCTGCTTTGTGAAAACATTATCACAGTTATCCTGTCAAACACTGCTTAAAGGTCAATCAAACTGTATAAAACCTTCAAAAGCCTGATAAGGTTCAGCTCTCTAAATTGTGGGTTCTTCTAGCTAGCACTGGCTCAGTGCTTTTCCCTCTCCATTCAGCTCTGTTGAGGTTTGTGGTCCTTCCACTTGGTGCTGCCTCCCACTGGGTTTCTCTCCCTGGAGAGGATGGAAGGCAAGGATCCTTCTCTTCCACTCCCATGGTTTTGAGCCAAGGCTGCCTCTCCTCCCATGTAGACTGCTCTTCTGCTTCCTGGGAAGTACTCACGTGTTGTCAGATGACTTGGTTGCCAGCCCAGGCCCATGTGTATTCTCTGTCTGGATAGCTATGGATGTAGAGGGTGAAGTCCAATACTGTCAGAGGATAAAGACTGGATACAGGACTGTCGTGTCTGCCTACGCAATATCTCTTTCTCTTAATCTACTGATATGGTTCAATGTTCTTGTCACCAGATAAAATTTTTTCAGTATTGTATTTTCCAGAAATAGTGTAATTGTTTGTTTCTTGCATGTTAACCAAAACTGCTGTATTTAACATCTCCAGAAATCACTGTGACTCCATCCTGTCTTCCTTTCCTCTAGTTTTGACTTATGTAATTTATTTTAAACAATGCCGAATTTGCTATTATTGTCTGTGGAAAACTTTCAGACAAGAAAGCCTTCAACGCCCCTCTAGTTACCTTCTTTCCTTTGGCTTGCCAGTGGTCTTCTAGATAGTGTATGGATACACTGTTCTGTGGAGATGTCTTCTGGAGCACATACAGGATTGCAGAGACCTGTCAGATGAAATTTTGCTCTTCATAGCTGCAGATGCTCTGTGATAGTACTCTTCTGAAGCCACTGCAATAGTTGCATTAATCTGAAGAGGAAAAATCATTGCTGTAGGGATGAACTGTGCAGCAGCAGCTGTCCTGAGCCACAGCCAAGTGTGGATGTGGAACAACATCACTCTCTTCAGATGGAAGCATGTTCAGTGCAGATGAGAGCTTTGGACATTGAAGATTACATCTGTGAAGCTTTTAATACTTTAGTGGGAGGACTGTGTGAGGGAAGCCTTATGCTTTTTTCCCAGAAACTTTATGTTAAGCACTGAACAGCAAAGGTGGCTCAAGTGCCTGTACACATGGTCAGGGTGTGTTCTGCCAGGCTGTGGCATGCACTACTGTGATGGGGCTTGGCTGGTTGGGTAAGTCCAAATGGAAAGCCAGTGTCGCCTGAAATTAAAGAATTATGTAGCAATCACAGAAAGCGGCAAATGACATAGAGCTGTTTTAACTGTTGAGTCACTAGGAGTCCAGCTTGACAACTGGATTTGGTTAAAGTAGGTTAGGAAGCATGGCATTGCTGCTGAGTATTTTCCCTCAGTGAAATTCGGTGATACATCTGATAATTTGGCCAGCTCTGATTTGTCTGCCTATACTAAATTCACTCTCAAGTCTCTCTCTCTTCCTTGTTTTTAAGTGAAATGGGTATGACCAGACCAAAAGACTGTAGCAAGGGACCATGCTTTAGAAAAAGCATACTCCAGAATGTGGTATTAATACAAAGTTTAGAAAAATTTGTGTGGGTAAATGCCTTCTAATGAAAGTGTGATGTATAGGAGTGTGGAGGATACAGCCCTGACTTACAGCTCAAAAATTGCCCAGAATAATAGGAGTATGTAGGAATACACTCTGTTCCAGAAATGTCTCCTTGGAGTATTTCAACCCCTGAAATTCTGTGGGAATGAAAAAAATCCATCAGTTGTTTCAGAAAATATATACAGTGAAAATGTTGATTCATTTTGATCTACTAGGCTGTATCAAGGGGAAAAGGAGTTTTGAAATTTGGTTTTTTTGCACTTTTCAACTTGAAGCAGAACTTTGATACTTGAATGTAGAGGTTGAGTCATATTTAAAAAGTATTATCTGTGGAATTGATTGAGCAATGTATTGGCATGCCTAAGAGTCTGCAAGTTTTGTCAAGCTCTTCTTAGCCTCTGATGAAGACAAGATGTTAGTAAACTTTGTGCTGGTGCTTGAGGTCCATTTCTGGCATAAGTTAACCGTGTTGGTAGGCTTTAGGTGTTAGAAAGTGCTTGTCACTTTCAGTGGGCAGAGCTAATCTTTTGGTAGTAAGCTTTCATTTGTATACAAGTGTCATAGGTTAGCAAGCATAGTCCCGGAAGGGATATCCTTGCTAAGGAGTGCTTCCAGCTTCCTCTGGGACCTGATAGAACCTATCAGCTGGCCAGTTTGAATATGGACAATTCTTTAAGCCACTTAAAGTTGTGACCGCCTCTGTGATCCACACTTAAGAACAGACAAACTCCCACCCCAGCTCTCTCTTGTTTCCGGCGCTGGGACAGGTGGCTGCGGGTCCTGTGCGGGGGCCAGTGGGCCCGGCCAGGCCCTGCTTGGGCCAGGCCGGGCCGGGCCATGGCCAGCCTGGAGCCATGGGCCTGTTCCAGCCGTGGAACCCCCCCCCCCACTGCCTTGCCGTGGGCAGCCGGAGCGGCTCGGAACCCCCCCCCTCCACTGCGGCCGAGATTCAGCAAAGCGGCACCGCTGTCCGGCAGAGGTCAGTGACCAACAGCGATAAGCCACATTCCAGCTGCAAGGCCGAGGTGAGATTAACCCTTTTAGTGCTGTGAAGAGCTGAAAACCTGAGGGAAGAGAGAGAGGAGATGCTTAAAGCTGAAAGTCTGTTGTGAAGCTATGATATATCAGAGTATCCCGTTGTAATTTCATGAAGATATGGGGGGTGGAGTGTTCAACTCGTAAGCAATAGGCAGATGCTGCCACAGCTGTAATTTCATGAGAAGTTTGGACAGAGAGAGATGAACCAGATGAACCAGATGAGGACTTTTGCTCCAAAGAGGAAAGGAGAAAAACCTCAATTCCTAGAGATGCTCCCAGAGATAGTCCTAACGATGAAGATGAGGAAGACCCTTTGCTCCCAGGGAAGGAGAAGGGCCTCTGTTTTTTTTGTTTCTGAACAGCTCAACCTTAAAATTGTACCCCAAAAAACTTTCAAGAGTGGACCCTCGAAAGCAGTTGCGGGAAAAGCTGCAAGTCGGGGGAAGGGACTCACATCGCAAGCAGAGAGACTCCTCTTCCTAAATGGACTGAACAATATTTGGAAGTGGGTGGCTGTCTCGGTGTGATACTGTTTTCATAGCATGAGCAAAAAGAGACTTCTCTTTCTAAGTGGACTGAACAAGGTTATTATGGAAGTGGTAAACAGACTGAACATCTTAAGGGTTGTCTTTACATTGTCAGTGGGAGAAGGGAGGAAGGTGGGGGGAGGAGGAGAGTTCTAAAGGTGGTATAATTTTTTTTTCTTTTCTTCTTTTAGGTCTGTTAATAAACTTCCTTATATTCATTCAAGTTGGTGCCTGCTTTGCATTTCTCCTAATTCTTATCTCACAGAAGATAAACAGTAATGAGTATTTTAGACCAAACCACTACAACAAGCTAGATGTAAGACCAGTTGGAAATGTTTGGAGTATGTCACTGTGTTGCTGAAAAAAAGGTGTGGTCACTGAAACTGGTATAAAGGAGCAAAGTTAGTGTGGAATGTTTTTACTACATTTGAAATCTTTATTTGTAATGTAAAGGTGGCTTAATGGAAGGTTTTTGTAGATTTCTCTCACAGTGAAACTCTGTTCCTTCATTTCTGAAGACTACAAGAGATGCAAAAACGGGGGCCTTTAAATGTTATTGATTCCTTTCAGAGCTTGGAAAACATGTAGCTAAAAATGACCTCAAGGCACCATCTGCTTCAGCAAAGGAAATGCCTTCACTCCTGCTGACTGTTGGATCCGTTGAGTTTTCCTTCTTGCCTAAATGGTGTTCTTGGACAATAGTCCTTTCTGCAGAGAGATGACACAGGGATCCAGATGGGTTCCCGCTCAAGGGCTGCCCATGGCGCGTGTGTTGCTGCCCTTGTTTTGTGTTCTGTCCCGCTGCAGATGGGTGGTGTGTCGGTTGTTTGCCTCTCACTCTGCAGCTGTGCACGAGTAGTGGCTCATTTGGGTTCTGCCCTCTTGAAACTGCCAGGGAGAGAGGTATTTCACTGAGGATAGATTGTCCTTGTTGGAGTCCTTGCCCTCTGATCTCGTATTTCTTCACAAGGAAGTTGTTTTCCCCTCTGATAGCAGCCAGGTCCAGGGCTGCTGAGTGATACAGATGGAATACGTTGCACTACTGCTGCTGTAGTATTTTTTCTGACTCCTAGACATGCCAGTACATTGCTTTTCTTGTTAGAGCTGGCTTTCTGAAAGCTACAGTCACTGTGGGGAGCAATGGAAACTGGTGTTTCTGGGTCACAGGGTGAGTCTCTCTTTGCTCTGTTCCTTGTCTTAGTTTTAGAAGTGTGATCTTCAGTGGTCATCAACATTTTGTATGAATTAGGGGAGGAAAAGATTCTGAACTTTGCAAGTTTTAATTAGTGACTTTTTTTTTGTTTTCTATATGTAACCCTGTACTTGATTAATCACACTTATAACAACCTATTTGATCACACATCATCCCTAGCCATTAGTATTTGATGAAGAACCTTATTGAGTGCTTTTTAAAAACATGAGATTGAACAGTCACCAATTTTCTGGTTTTGCCCCCGCAGTGGTGTATTTAAGACCTCTTGCACCTTAGTTGTATGTAACCTTTTATACATGAATCCTTCCTGCTTCCCTTTCAGAAAAAGGGGAAAAAAAAAAATTCGACTTCCCCAAAGTTCTTGCAGTTCTTCCTTTCACAGTGATTTGAAGACTTGCAGTAATTAGTCTCATAGGAAATCAAAAGTTGTAAACAAAATTTTAGAATCAAATTAACATCATCCTCTACACTTAAAAGCACGAGTGTGAGATCCAGTGCCATGGGGCTTTACTGGTGCTGGAAACAAGTGGGAAGCAACATCTTGCCCATTCAGTTACTCATATCAGATGTGTGAGATCAAATGGAAGCCCATGCTAAATTTTCTAGCAGTGACAGCCCGATAGTTTTCCTGTCTTCACTATTCCATTTAACATTTAACCTTGGGTGAGTTTTTGAGAAAGATGAAGTGGAGGTGAGGAAGGAGAGCAGGAAGAGAAGCTTTCGAGTGTCCTCTGCAGGACTTCAGAGGGATCCATGCTGCTACCCAGGCACTGACTCTGCAGCAGTGACACCTGTGTAACATGTTGCATTGCATTAGTTTGTGCTCGGGACTTGTTTCCCTGGTGCTGTTCCCCCATATATCTTAAGTAAATTCAAACAGTTGCTGTGTTCAAATAAACAAACAAAATAGGGTTGCTTTTTTTCCTTTTTTTTCCCCTTTTTTTTCTTTTTTATTTCCTATTGGAAAAACTAATTACTGGCATTTTAGAGGTACAAGTAGCTCTTGTTTCTGAGTTTGAGTTCATTGATACTGTGATGTTTGTATGCAGAAAAGCTATTTTAGGTCATGTTTACGACCACAGTGAACTGGGCCTTGGCACTGCACTCTAGCTTACGGTGTTTAGCTCTCCCTGTGCTCCACCCTCACTTGGCATGGAGAACAGATGTGTGATCCAGGATTAAAAAATGAACATGGATCTATTAAAATGTTTTCTTATTTCTAGCTTTTCCTCAGAATAAATAACTGATTTACTAATGTGCCCCAAAGAGGTAGTTGTAAAAGCGTCTCCATCAAACCATGGTTCTGTTCTGCAGTTTTTTCATTAAATAAACTCCGCCCCACCAAATGCCCCAAAGATATTTAGATTTATGCATTGGATAAAAAGAGAGAGTTTGCATGAAGAATGTCAAACAATGATGATTAATACAGTAAATGAGTACCTATAAATATTATGAGAATGCTAGGGAAAGTAAAGAAAAAGAGATTTTGCAGCTGTTTAATATGCTGTGATATGTGGATCCAGTTCAGTGATACTAAACTTTTGATTAAAATTAGGTATTTGCAAATGACAATAGAGAAGGCCTGAGGAAAAATCATGTTGCAGTTGCATCATGTTGCAGTTATATTTTATTGTGTATTTCTTAAAGAAGATTCTTTTACTTGGGATACATATTTTTCATACTAGACCTAGGCTTATTTCTGAAATTTGTCTCTAAGCAAAGTTTTAATTTTTTGTTTCTTCCCAGTACAAGTAAAAAAGTAAGTTTTTGAACAGATTTCTTATTTTACATAAAGCAACAATATACTGCATAACTCTAGATTTATTACAACAAAATTGAGGCTGAAAATTGTCATTACAGATTGTGTACATTTTATGTGTCCTTTTATAGTGTGCTAATTGGCACTGTATTTCTCTACTCTAGCATAAATTTACTTGTAATGATTATTTTCAAAACAGCAAATGTAGGTAAATCTACATAACATTTTTAGTACATTTTTCATTTAATTTCATGATTATATTTATTTTGATTTTTCATTGGCTTATCTGAACTTAAGATATATTATTTCATACACACTTAAGGGATTGTCAACAAGCTGAGGTTTCTGTTCTATGAAATGGGGGGGGGTGAAATTAAATTAATATCTAAGGAATCTGTTACTTTGAAAATGTGACTGACTCACCAAATGTCTGCTATAAAATTTCATTGTTCTTACAAGCTCTGAAATACACTTTTAAACTTCTTTCTTCCTGGAACATCCTGTAGTATTTTATCTCTTGATTCTCTTGATGCTTTTCTTTCAAGTCTACAAATTTGATCAGAATCTTTTAATTAGAAACGACAATGCTATAAATGGAAGTAAATATAAAATTCTGTACATCAAAGGGCAAACATATAAATAGGATTTTCTCCTCAATTTTTTTTTACAGAAGACTGTTCTTTTTTGACAGAATTTTTTTTGTAATCTCTTCCAGCAAAACTTATTTAAAAGCATCTTAAGTGCTTTATTTAAAGTATACTTCGGAAGAAGAAACCTGAGGAATTGCACATTGCATCACAACATATTTTTAATTATTTTTCCTTATTTTTTGAGGAAAAAATATTAGTCATCATGTTACTGTGCTGTTTCAATACTCAGCTAATTATACACAATGTGAGGAAAATGTCTAAATTTTTCCATTTAAGATTCTTGTTAGTTTGATTATTAAAGAAAGTGCATAGCTTGTAAATGTTTTACTGGTGGTTAGGATATCTGACCTATTTGAAATGAAAATCTTTGAAACATGTTTAAGGTTACCTCCAGAGCAGTGCACTGATGTTGATCTGCAATGATGTGTGCTGGTTGTAGGTGATGTACATTTGTTCCCTTCACAGATGCTCGTTCTTAGGGGCCAGTTTCTGGAGAAAGCTGATCCCCAGCAGGAGTACTGAAGGGACATCATTCTGTTGTGTTTCTTTGTAGTAATAAATAGTCATATTTGGTACTGATTGTCCATCTCCTCTATTACAGCAGTGATCCCTGAGGCATGGAGCAGGTGATTTAAAATAATTGGAATCACATTGCTCTTGGTTTGGCAGGAAGGTTTGCATACCACTTTTGTTTTTGTAGAATTCAAGCTTTTAATCTTTGCTTTAGATAAAATAACTTTGTGCTTAGTGATTTGAAATAATCTTTTCCACTCCATTTACTCTGATACCTTTCAGACATTCACTTAGATGCTTAAACTTCACAATCTTTAACAGAAGTTACCTCTTGCATAGTTGCATTAGGTGCATGGGATGCTTAGAATTTTCTGTAGCAGGGCTTGCAGATCAGTGCACTTTATGCACCACTAGAAATTGCATCTGAAGTATTGCAGCTAATTTCAGAGCTGTTACTGGTATTTTTCTTCTTCAGTTGCTCGACATAAAAATTTCAGAACTTTTTGATTGTGTTGGAGGCATGGCATTGTGCTCTTCCATTAAGTTGTTCGATTCTGCTTTCCTGGCTCTTGTTCATGTTCTGCATTGAGTGCATCTTATGGTCTCCAGAAACTCCTCTTTTATGACTCAGTTGTCAGCCACTGATCTGTCCAGCTGATGGTTGTTGCAATTTCTGAGAGAGTTCCTGGGTTTGAGAACTGAATGAGGTAATTAATTGTCTTGCTTCAGTGGTTTGGAGAAGCCTTTGCAGGTGTCTTTCTTGTTACTTCTGCTTGACTTAGGTGGTATAGATGGAAAAGTACTTATTTCCTCTTTTTGGGTTCTTTTGTTGACATATGTCTATGAATGTAAGCTCCTTTGCAGCTGACCAATTTCACCTATTCACTGAGTGGGCAGGTAGATGTGCTTAAAGATAATGTAGAGCCAAGACTTTTTAAAATCCGTTTCTTTATTTTGTGGTTCTTAACCAGATATTTAGAAGAACTGGTACCCTAAAAAATGCATTGTCTGGAATTCTTAAGGTGGAGTTTTTTGTTACGCTGGATGAGATTTTTAGCTGAAAGGGGGAATCTGTCTTCCTCTTCATTCTCTCTTGGGTGTCCCCTCTGGCTTCTTTCTATTGCATCTACCTTGTGGTTTATTTAGATCTGCTTATTTGTTTGACAAAATCCGGGCCCACTCCAAGTGGTGATTAATTTTCTGCTGCTGATCTGACTTTCTAGCTAGCCACATGATCTGACAAGGGAGAGTAGGTGGGAACACATGGCCAGGATGGGGCAGAACTGTTCATTTTCGGCAGCAGCCCACAGTGTGCAGTCGATGGTGCTTTACAAACACGTACCAGGAAGGCATGCAATTTCTGGAAAGGGATGAGATTGTCGAGCTATCCAGAATGTCTTGGTATCTTGGTAGGTTTGAAATACCCTTGAGATACACTTGATTGTACTTGAGCTTAAACTTAATGGTGAGTTTCTGGGTTTGCATCATGTGTCTTGGGGACTGGTTACATCTGTGTGATGTTTTTCATATTAATTTATTAATATGTATTTTCTCCCTTAAATCCACATTAGCAGTTTCTGTCAGGGAGTAACTGTGGTCCAGGGTCACCTTAGAAATACATTAGCCTTGTAATAGTTTGTCTTAGAGATGTGTTGGAGAGGGGAAATCTCCCAGACCAAATCGATATGGTGCAATATACCTAGCAGTTAAAAGCCAAACCAAACCAAACCAATAGAGTAGTTTGTGCTCTTACGTTCTATGAGATGGATACATTTTAATGAAAAAGGTTACATGTAATATATGTACATTTAGAAATCCAAATTAGGCTTTTATGTGCTTTCTTACTCCCTCATTCTCTTCTGGTACCAGCATATGGCCATGTAGAATACTTGGCTATACTCAATATAGAGATCTAAATGATAGCATATGTAGCTATGTTGTTAACAAACAGGAATAATAAAGTGCTGTAGAATGTTCTTTGTGTTTAATAATGTAATGATGAGAATCAAAAAACTGGGCTGCCATTATTCCTTTGATCAGAAAGCAGTTGTTGCAGTGCAGGTGGATGAATGAAGGTTAGTTAAGGTTAGCAAACGGGCTGCAGTGGAATAAGGGAATGACAGAACTGCCATTGGTCCCTTGTACCTTACTTGATTCTTGGCCTGTCACATCCTGTTTGTGAACAGCAGCCTGAAAATTCTTGTCTAGCAAGAGAAGGTGAAATTTTAAAATCATTCAAAGCAGACTCTGCTGGCTGAGAGGTGGAAAAGAAACAGCAATGGTAATGTGATAATTTGTTGATGGTTGTTTTTGCTGTATTTGTGGTTGCACTAGCTGCTGCAGGCCAGAAACAGCTAAATGATGGTCCTGCATGTGGGTGCCGTGTGTGCTGTGGGTGTCTGTACATTCTGTGGGTGTCTGTCATCGCAGATGCCAGCTGGCTGTGTATTTTTTTTGTTTGTTTATTTGCTTTTTAATTTTTTTATTCTTTTTTGATAGAAAGTAGGCTTTTAATATTGATGGTAATTAACCACCCATTATTTACCCAGATAAGGTAAACTATATGTAAAATATAGTTTCAGTTGGTCAAAAATGATACATTTGTTCAAAAAAGATGATCTTAAATTATCCAGAAATTACAAGAACCACTTAGGAAAGACCTGGTGGCCTGTGTTACAAAGCAGGTTAATGTAGTGGGGGTAGCCAAAAGGATATCTGACACTGAATTACATCTATTGATGTGCCCTCTAAGGAGCTTTCCAGTTTTACTGCATCCTTCTGAAGTGTAATGTAAATGTGTGGAGTTTCTTGTCATGCAATTTTGCATGCATGTCCACAGTAATGACACAGCCAGGCATTTTTGTAGAGGGCCCTCAGTCTGAGCATCCCCTAGTAAGAGAAACTGTCCTGACTTCTGGGATTTTTTAACGGATTCATCTGTTTGGGGGTATGTATTCATGGTTGTTATCTTTTTTATTTATTAATACTAGTGCTTATATATGTAGACATAAAAAGAAAATTTTGCTGTAGGGCAGCTAAAAAATGTAATAAACAAAAAAGTTGTGATTCCCTCAACTTTCCTTTTCATTGCTGCTGTTCTTTTCCAAGGAAGCTGGTATTCTCAGCTCTTCTGGATTTAATGCCTATGAAAAGCCTGCCAGTAGTTTTAGAAAGAGTGAATTGGATGATTCATGTTATTCCATCCTGTCCTGGGCTTCCCAGAGTTTTCAATAAATTATTTGTTACGCTTGTGCTATCCTGTATTGTATTTATTTGGAGAAGTGTAGTTTGGAGTTTTAAGTGGTTCTTCAGTGTTTCCTCTTAGGTCCTCTGTCTAAATGCTTCAAATCTTAATGTGCAGATTTCAATGGAAAGAAAATAAGAACAAAGTTGATACTGTTCCAAAATGTCTCCAAGTAGCTTTTCCAATTAATTAGTTAAATAACATGGCTGTTCTGTTTCTTGGGAGTTTTCAGATCTAGAAACAAGGGTTGCTGCATTTCTATTGGATAGCTGACAATTTTCTTCCACTACTACTAGAATAAAACTCTGTCTCTGGCAGCTGGGAGTTATAAAGTATTCCCATGTTTGCCTGTTACAGGACTGGATTAAAGGAACTAATTTGGGGAGGATGTATGGTAAAGAAAGGAAGAAAAGAAAGAAAGGAGGAAAGCAAGCAAGCAAGCTGTTTCTCTACCACGCATTTTTGTTTGGTTTTAGTAGCTGCTCTAGGATTTGGAGTTTTGGGAATCTTTTAGAGTGTTGTGAGTCAGAGCTTTACAGAAAATGCAGCTTATGATATTTTAGCCCATTGCTATCGCCTCGCTACATGAGAGTGTCTGAATGAACAGTTTCTTTCAGGCAGAGCTGGTGAGATTTGTGAGTGTTCAGTTGTCTGACCAAGCCAGTAATGTCGCGGCTGTTCTCTCTGGTCTATGTCCAGGGTCAGTGTCAGGAACGTGTGAGCCAGGGGAGGTCTCACTTCTCTTTCCTCTGTTTTGCCCAGGATGGGAGTTCGAAGAGCTGTTTCCTATGGTGTAGATGGGTTAAGATGGGGAGGTTCTCTGAGTCGCAGACTGTGTTGTTGGGAATTCTTGAATAAGTCTCATAGATTCAGAAAACTGATCCTTTATTCATGATCATAGATTGCTTTGTCTGTTCCAATGCAATTTTATTTGGTTAATGACATATTTTTACCTAGTGTATGTATTTTGTTGCATTCTCAAACCAGTACAGTAGGTTTTGCCATGACTTAATAATAATTCCAGTCTTTTCCATATTGCAGTCTACCCACATTGCTCGAGCCAGCTTCCAGGTTGATGCTTTTGGATCATCTTTCATCTTAGATGTGACACTAAACCAGTAAGTAATGACTGTATCTTACTCTATGTTTGTCCAAGACCTGGTGCCTGTGAAATGGAATTTTCCAGTGGAGTTTTTAGAGGCTGTATTATAGCAAAAATACTGTTTTAGGTATTGAGTTCATTTGTAGTAGTATATTTCAGGTTCTTCTGTTACTTTCTTGAGTAGCATTGTAGGCTTTGATATTCCCATTTTTACCACTTGGTAGCTATTCCAGTATAACTAACCTTTTAGTAGCATAATTTCATTTCACAGAATCACAGAGTGGTTCAGATTGGAAGGGACCACAGTGGGTCATCTGGTCCAACCTCCCTGCTCAGGCAAGGCTATCCTAGAGCACATGGCACAGGATTGTGTCCAGATAGTTCTTGAATATCTCCAGTGAGGGAGACTCCACACCCTCTCTGGACAATCTGTTCCAGTGCTCGGTCACCTGCACAGTAAAGAAGTTCTTCCTAATATTTAGGTGCAATTTCCTGTGCATCAGTTTCTGTCTGTTGCCTCGTGTCCTATTGCCTGGCACCACTGAGAAGAGCCTGGTCCATCCTCTGGGCACCCTCCCTTCAGATACTGACAGACATTAGTGAGGTTCCTCTCAGTTGTCTCTTCTCGAGGCTGAACTGGCTCAGCTCCCTCAGCCTTTCCTCCTAAGAGAGATGCTCCAGTCCTTTAATCATCTTTGTTGTCTTCTGCTGGACTTGCTTCAGGAGCTCTATGTCTCTCTTGCTCTGAGGAGCTCAGAACTGGACGCAGCACTCCAGGTATGGCCTTGCTTCTGCCTGTTTACTGTAAAGGTGAATTACTATACTCACACAGAGCCTCCCTGCATATTAAAAGGTGGATTTGCCAAAAACTGGTAGCTCTGAGCATTTTGATAACCAAGGATAAAGTACTGAAGATACATCTATTGCACAACAGCTAATACTCAAAAAACAAATAGTTGGGAAGGAAGTTTCTTCAGATGCATTTTTGGAACAAGAGAAGCATTATAAGGCAGTAGCACTGTGAACTTCAGTCCATGAAGAAAGATTTACTAATAGCAAACTTACAGTGAAATCTGGTGTGTGGCTTTCAGTAATGAGTTTTTGAAGTAGTCTTTTAGCACAGCTCTTTTAAAATAGGAGTTCATTTGGTTTTCTGTTCTGAAGTGAAGAGAGAATAAGTAATATAGTAAATCAAAGTGTTTTAAGTAATTCAGCTCCTAATAGTTGAACACAATCTTTTGTGGTTTGGTGTAAGAGTTTGCATGCAGATGGTGCAAGTTTTTCCTGCTGTGAAGATGAACCGTTCAGGTTGCAAGGACACCCACTCAAATTTCAGGTTTTTTCACTTGTAAACATACTTGAAACAGTGGCAATTTCTTTACATGCACTGATGTTAGTTAAAAGGACACATGAATCAGTGATGGTTACAGACAGTGGAGACACTGTGCTGCTGGAGGGAGAAGGGAAGAGGTTGTTTTAGAAGTAAGGTTTTATAACAAATGTATTTTAAAACAGTTATAGAGGAAAAATTTTCTGTTGAAGAGTACCAAATCCTCAACACTGAAATGTTTCTTGGAAGTAGAAATTTTGTATATTTATTTATACTTTACTCTGAGAGTAGACTGCACAAACCTGTTTTAATTTGGCAGGTTAATGGTGTGGTCACAGTTAGTTTCTAAAAGATCAGTATTGTCCTTACAGTATAAATTTCATGTCATCTTAAAAAAAGTAAGCGCATTTACTAATGGTCTATGAAAAGAGAAGTTAAGGCTTTGATTTTATGAGCTGCAGTTTTGCATGTTGAAGAAACTCGTAGGTAGATTTTTTTGTTTATGCACAAATGCACAATGACAAACAAACATAGGTTTAACATTTTATCTGTTTTGAGCTGAGTGCTATTCTTACGTAATTCCTTTACTGTCTTTGGTGATACTGCACAAGTATGTGTATGGTAAGACCGTCAAAATGCTTTCTTATTGTTCTTAAGAGTGCCAGAATCCAACTTAATATTAACTTCTCTTGAAGAGCTACACTTTTTGTAATACGAAAGAGGTTCTATCACAAATTGTGCAAATTGAAAAGAAGAAGGCTGCAAGGAAATCAAGATGTTTGGCTTCTGTCATGATAACTAAATCAACTTTTAAACTACCTCTGAAATATCATTTGCAGATCATCAAATAAAAAGAGGGCCAGGTATACCAGAGCAACATTTAAAATGTATTTTTAATTATCATTCCTGTGAAAAAATATTTCATTCAAAAGGTTTTAAATATTTTTTCTTTTGCAGTTCTTATTCTCCATATTATATTCTGTATGTATATTTAGACCACAGTAGCTCTGTAGTTGAAAAGTAGTTAAATTCTTGTATGCAGCAAGGTTTAAGATTTTAGGTATCCTCTAGAAAAAATGCCAGTTTATTATTCATAACTGAATCTCTGCTAATATCTAAAGCATGCTGAAGCAGGCCCTGGTGGTAAAGTCAGCTCTTAATGTGTAATACACATTCAAGAAATGTTAAAGGAGATATGGGGGAGAGAGGGGGAGAAATAATTTAAAATACATAGATTATCAGAAAGGAGAGACACTCCATGTGTATGTCAGTCTCCTTTCTTGCAGTCTTCATGTTGTGTAAAGCTTAGTGTGTCTGAATATATCTGAGCATTGTCTGTAGTTACAATATCAGTAGTGGTCAGTCACAGTGAAAGTGTTCATTCTCCCATATGGTTCCCTGATTCATGGAGGAAAAAAGATCGAAATTAAAATGAGAGTCGCAAACAGGGAGCTTAAAAAAAATCAGAAATTAAAATATGCTCCTGACTACAGATGTTTGTCTGCAAATATTTTTTTTTCTTTTGCTGCTTTCCATGTGGGTGTTATTTTCTCTAAATCTTTTAATCTGTCAGATTCTCTGTTCCCTCTGCTGCGTTTGCCTGTGCTATTTTATACATACTCCTGTTGTGTACCATATTTAATTTTAGATTCTGTTGTATTTGTGTGATACTCCATCTCTGTTCTTACTCAGTTCTCTAGAAGCAAACATTTCTTTCTCATCTTTTCCCATCGTGAGTAGTTGTCCACTATTTATGTCCAATAGTTTGCCACTCCCATAGGTACTGCACAATTTTTTTATTTTTCTTTATAACTGTTACCTTGTCAACTTTCTGTACATTCACAGTTGAGGCTGGCAGAAATGTTCATGGTCTCCTACTTTTCTCTCTTCTCCCATTGCCTGGTACTTTCTGTTTACCTCTTCACTTCTCTTGCTACTATTGACTCGGGGTGTAGTTGAAGTTTCCCTTCTTCTGCCATCTCTCATAAGAGTGGCCTGCAACCAAAGGCTCACTTTGTGAAACCAGCTGGGAAGATACAGGAACGGGGCAGGAAAATAAGGAAGTAGAGCTTACACCGACATTTCACACATCAGGAAAAATGAGGCCCAGGACAGGAGCATTCTGCAAGTCTTGAATGCAAGTGAAAGGAAGGAAATGAAAAAATTTCCAACTGGCATTAAAGTGCAGCAGTTTAATTTAACACTGAAATCTGTGTGCTTTCTTCTTGCTCGTTTTTGATCTCAACCATTTGTGAGTGTGCATTTGTTCACATTAAATGCAGATGTAAAATACGCTGAAGTATAATCTGGAATGATAATAAAAAGTCATAATAAGCTGTTAAAATTACAATGTAGTTTCCTTTTTTTTCTCCCAGTGATGGTGGTATTTTCTCCATATACATCACCATTCTTTCCTCCTTTTTTCCCTTGAGTTGGCGTAGTCTCTCTACAATGAGCATTTTTTAAGGTACAGTGTTTCTTTTTAGCTTTTTTTGCCTGTTCAACTGGCTGAAGCATTTACAAAGGAGCTTTCAGATCGAATCAGCTGTACTTTTAAAAGGTTCAATCCCTTAGGCAGAGGTTAGGGATGCATTAGTGGCTTCGGTGTGTTTATGAGTCCGTTGCCTTGGTATCCTTATGTGTTCAGAGCTGCATCTAATGGAGCTGTTTTCTGTGGCCATCCTGATTAGTGCTGCCTCCAGCATGGGCAGAGCCAGGGCTGGCCAGTGGCGCAGGCAGGTGCTGCTCCAGCCTTCCCACCTCCACATGTGTCCAGCTTGGGCCACTGACATGGACCTGTGCAGGAGTCACACAGCAATGAAATGTGTGTGTCCTCGTTTCCTTCTTTTAATTCCTTCCCCTTGAAGTTTTTAATGCTGTGGTGGCATCTGTGGCTCAGCAAATGGCTGTTTCTTTTTTCATGCAGAATATTTCTTCTTAAATGTAGTCACACAACCATTTGCACTCTCATCTTGTATTGTAATTATGTGATTAAACAGCAGAGCTCATCAGGACATGGGACGCATTTCTGAAAGCCTCTTTGAATCCCTTTTGCTCACACGGATCTGTCTTAGGGCACCTGGGCCAGGGCATGTTTGTTTGTGAGTGAAGCAGCTGAGACCTGATGCCATGATGGCCCAAAGCAAGCTGTGGTCATGGCTGGGTTTGGAAGTAGCTTGCTGCTGGATGGGTAGTCAGAAAAACTACAGTATCTGTTCTTGTCTGGAGGGTGGACGGGCTCTGACACAGGGGGATCTCCCCAGGTTCATTTTGTGGAAGCCATGATGGGCAAGAAAGATGATGCTGCAGCATCATCCTTCGTATAAAGGCTGTGGTGTCTCCCATCATGGAGACAAGCAAAAAGTTTCTTGAGTGTGAGTTTGAAATGTGGTCACTTCTGAGGTGCAGTGTGGACACTGAGGAGTTGCTGGGCCTTCAGAAAGCTGCCTGAAGCATCTGACAGCCTGTGTGTGCCTTGGCTTCTCATAACAAGAAGAGCCCTCCCTGACCATGTCCTTTCTTTTGAGTGAACACATTGATAGCCTGGGATCTTCAGGTTTGTGGTGATGGGGAAGTGCTCTGAAGGGTCACAAGGATAAATAAGGATTTCAAGCTAATATTCAGTGCTTCAGGACTGCTCTGTCCTTCCTGGTGACAGTCAGCCACTAGGATAGAGCAAAACCATCAGCTGCTTTCTCTTCTTGCAACACAAATTTAATTCCTTTGGTCTATGTTTAGTGGAGGATTATCTATACAGAAGTAGTAGGATGGGTGAGATGTGATCAGAAACTGTCACTTCAGGAACCTCACGTAATCTGTTCCCGTTGAGCACCTGGCCATGTCCTGAAGGAATACCAGCACACTGTATAAGTTGATGGTTGTCATGATCAACTACTTTCAGAAGGCTGAAAGATTACATATGAGGCAATTTTTAAAAACTCTTCAGTCACTCTATTCTCTATGTGGAAAATAAACACCTTTTTCTCTTATTTTATCAAAAGGTAGGCAAACCCAAAAAAACTTATTCAGAAAACATTGATAGATGTTTTGTATATGTCAATCTTAATTTAAATTATTTCTGGTTAGTGATATTGGAATGTTCCTGGCACCCCAGGAATTGAGTTGTTTTGCTTCACCACTGAGTGTTTTTTGCAGCTTCTGCTGAGAAGGATACAGGCATTCCTCATGCCTTGTGAGGAATGTTTATTAGGAATGTCTTTTAACTAGAGTGTTGCAAACCTTACAGGATCAGATTGTAGACTTCATCAAAAAATCCTGAAAAGAGAAGCAAAATAAAAGGCAGCTTGACAGACAAGTGCCAGCTTTTTCATGAGACAAACTGCTGAAACTTTGCCTGTAATTTCTTTTGGCAAATGGTCTTCAACACTAATATCAATGTGTCATGTAAGCTGTAAATGAAAAACATATTCCTAAATTTGCTCTAAATTGTAAACATTTGGCTCTGTGGAATTCAAACGGATTAATTTCTCGAAGTGTTTTAAAAAATGCACTTGCACTGTTAGTGACTACTGTAGATTTTGGTGAGTCATTCTCTGTGCTGTCCCTGTGAGTCTCGTGCTCCTCCTGGTCACCCACGGGAGGGGAGTGAGTGAATCCGCCTGCCTTTCCTGCTCTAAAAGTGCTCTGTGCTTTCTGGTCTCCGTTACTTCTGTGCTGATGCCTGGTAACTGTTTGGGTAACTGTGTGTGGTAAGCGATGGTCAGATCAAACCTGAGGAGGAACAGCTCTTCCTCTGAGCTGTTTTGGGCCTCCCTACGGTCCCAACTATGGTCTTGGCTGCACACAGTCACAGTTTTTCTCACTAGTGGCTGGAATTTACTGGGATCAAAGGAATTAAAGCTCTGTTCAGTTTCCTTGTTCATGCTGCATTCAGGTTGAGGAGCCCCACTTGGGTATGATCAAATTTTAGTAATTGATTCTTACTTAAAATAATGGCATTTTCACCATATGAGAGTGCTCCAAAAATTTAATCATAATATTTGTTGTTGATTTATGTGTATCATGATAGACTGGGTTCAGGTCTCCTGAATGAAGTACTGAATTGTGTTCTGCACTGTCTTTGACTTACTTGTTCAGTAACTTTTATTTATCATGTGCTCTGCGATCAGGACCCCAGCTGACCCAACAGGATTGTTCTTTCTCAGCCCTCTTTTGAAGTCATTCCCCATCCCAATCTGTGATGGAAAAGCTACTATGGTCATAAGTGCAAACTTATGCAGACTTGAGAAACACTTTCTTGCTGATACTGCTGCTTAATTTCAAATGCTGATTTTATTCTGTGGGAGGCAATTATTCTGTTTGTTGCTAACACATATTTTGTACAAACTGGTTTTGAATTACTTACAGATTTTTTGATGCTTAACGAAAAATATGGATTCTTTTTGTTCGAAAGCTTGAGCTCCTGTATCTCTGGTAAAACAGCACCTTTTAAGACCTTTCATAGTTTCTGTGCCTTTTTGATGACCTCCTCAGTGTATCAGTGTCCTAACTGAATTATATATTCACTACTGCCTTTTGTCAGTATCATGGTAGCACAGCTTTGGCATTTCTAATTGAAATTCTTCTTTGCATTGTTTCCAAAATTTGCCCAGGACCGAAAAATTTTTCTTCTTTTTTTTTTTTTAAACTTCCTTTTTCTAACCTTAGAGTTGACTGTGTATTAAATATGAACAATGTTCTTTAATCTTGTTATATAATCACTATTACTTTTGAATTTGTAATCCCATGCAAAAAAATACCAGACTAATTTGGACAAGAAAATTTTTCAATAAACCTATGTTGATTATCAGTAAGTTTCCTACCTTCATTCAATTCTTTTTGTATGCTATTCTATTATGCTTAAAACATCTCTTGAAGGGGTAAATTGCTTTTGATAACTCAATGACATTTTTCATATTACAATTTAGTTTTAGTTTAACAAATTTCTGTTACCCATTATTTCTCTATTATTGTGAATAGATTCGTTGATTTAGTACCAGCTACTGGTAAATGCTGTTGAAATCAACACAGGTTTTGCTGCTGATTTTAGCTGGATATGAACAGTTTAAGTGATGTCTGTGAAATTCCTGTGAGTGCTTTATTGACATCCTGGTTAAAATGAGAACAAAAGGTAATTTGTTTAATTTACATGTTATTTCCAAGTGTGTCACTGTGCATCCCCTCATAAAGTACTTCCCTGGTCCATTAAAAAGGTTTCTGAAAAGGCCATTCCTTCGTTTTCCTCTTAGTGGATGTGATAAAGAGTATTTTACTGTGTTTAGGCACTACCGTGTTTGCGTTTACTGGAAACACTGTTTGTTGGTTTAGAATAGAGTAATTAAAACATATGGAATTATCTGCACTAAGTAAATAGCCTTTCCACAGTCTGAATTTTTTTGACACAAAAATAATTATAGAGAATGTATAGTGTATATTTGCGAGTGTGTGTTTGTGTAGGAAGAAAAAAAGATTAATTATCCTGGAGAGATATTATCATTCTATTAGCATAATGTTTTTCTTCCTTGATGATATACCTTAGATTACCAGGTCATTTAGGAGAAATATGTTTTACACACACATATACAGAGATACCTCATATATACAGATCAGTCATGTGCTATATTTAGTGTGTTTTAAGTAAAATGGCTCAAACTAGAGAAAGAATCAAATAATATTTCAGCACCTAAGAATTTATCTTCTAAGTGTCAAGTATTTCCAAGTGGCAGTAACTTTAACAGTCAAATAACCTTTAGCCATTGTGAGAGATTTTAAAAGAAAAATTGTATTTTTGATTTAGCCTGTAAAAGGGGCTATGATACTCAAAGTGCAATTTCTGGATTTACTGTTGAAATGGAAGTATATATGCTAATACCAGTTTAAGCACCAGAGTTTTTACATGAATGCTTGGTTTGTATTTAAATTACTGCCACATCTGTAAATAATACCAAAACAAACCCTTGTACTTTCCAACTATTTCTTTATTTGGTTATGGTTTAATATCTAGAATAGCTTTTGTGTTTACAAAAGCAAGTAGTAGCCATACAAGTTGGTCTAATAGGAGCAATTATTTTTTCTTACTTGCGTTCTGCCACTTAGATTCTCAGACCACCGTGGCTACAACACTACTACTGTCCTGTGAATTGGTACTTATAAATAGTAGGCACAGTCAAACACAGGAAGAGGGTAGTAAAGAGGAAAATGCATGAAGTGGAATGTGAATAGCAGGTATTTTCTCTGCTGTCATTTATAGGGCATCTCTTCCCTGAGTCAGCAGCCTTCCTGCTGATACAGTTCCCTTCATAAGCCTCTACTAGTGTTGTCCAGCCACTCTGCCCTGTTTTTTACTTTCTCCTTGAGAACTCCTTTGGCATCATAACCTTCTGTAAAAATAGCACTTACAGAAACAGAGGAAGTGCTGGAGGACTTTTAGCTCAGGGCTTAAATACTTTCCTCAGCTAAGCAGTGAAATGAATTGAAATTTACTTTTCTAGACAAGGAGTCAAGGGATGCATGGAGCTAGGAATGAAGATATGAAGAATGAAAACAGTAAAAATTATTACACTTTCTGGTGGGGAATTGGAGGACCTAATGGATGGCTGGAAAACCATCAGCATACAAACTCATGGTCTTTAATTCTGTAAAATGATTATATGAGGAATAGGTTATTCAACCCTTTTCTACTCAGGATCATGGTTCTTCTTAAGAAATGTGTTTTTAGTCCAGAAACTAAATCAACAAGTGGTATTAAAACAATATGTTGTTAACATACGGAACATCTTAGCCAGCAAATAACAGTGCTCAGCTGGTACACACAACTCTCCTGTACCTAAGCATTGGACTTGTTTGCTTTCTTTGCAGTATCTATTACAGATGTAGGGTGCATCTTTGAAGCCTACAGCTATTTCTTTGTGTGGTTGTGTGAAATTTATATAGCATTTTTTAATGTGTTTTGCTAGTAGGATTCCAGATGGGTGTGCCCATGTTTCCTCACTCAGTGGCTGGAAACAGGCTTCTTTTGCCAGACCTTCTGTATGGCCTGGTCTTTAATGTAATTGTTTGCCTTTGGTTGGGACCTGCTAGTGGGTAAAAATGCATTTGGAGACAATTGTGTCACCTTAGTGCAGAAAGAGTTTCCTTGAAGTAAACCACAAACAAATCACAAACAAAGCACACAGTGCTCTGATTTTCTCCCTGGCTGTATTAGCATGAGAAGCAGCAGGTGCTAACCCCAGCGTAATAACCCCTGTATGTGGGTAGACTTCTTTCCTCTTCCAAAACATGCACAAAAATCAGGTTTTCAAATCCCAAAGCACCAATTATCAAATGCAAATCTGGCAGGAAATACTGATCCTGCCCTTGCCCTGTTTCCCAGGGGTCCTGTGGCTGAGGAAGCCAGAAGCTCCCCTCACCCACTGGGGTTGTGTCCTGTCCCACTGGTACCACTGCTCCCAGCAGCTCGCTGGGCTGAGTCAGGGGCATGGCCTTTTGTCACAGGGTTTTCACCCTGGAGGATGCATTGGAATTGTAGACTGGATTGTGATAGACAAATATTCTACTGGTAAGCCTCTCCCTTCTTCGGTAGGACCAAAAGATACTCTGTTTATGTACTATAAATGAGGGTTGGCTTGGTTATAGCTCGATACTCTCTCAATTCGAACCCCTGTACTCTTGATACTTTGCAGGCCTTTGAACTTAACAGTTTGTGATTCATTGTTACTGTAATTCTTCTGTAAGTGCCTATTTCTCTGTTTTTCCACTTATATTATGATCATATTTTCCTTTTAAATAATCTTCTGATTTGAACAGAATTCACTATGTCTCTAAAATTCTTCAAATATCTTATTGCTTCCTATTTGGTTTTAGTTCTTTATTGCTCAAGTTGTATCATGAAATAGTAGTAGATAAATGAAGTAGTGAAAGATACATTAGTTGTACACCTTATCAAAAGAACTCTGTTTTAGCTTTTCTCTTTCTTTTCAAGTATTCTAATGAAGGATTATGGAATCTGCATGTATTACTGTGAAATAAAAATAAATTCATGTAAGCCAAAAAAGATCCCTTTATCAATTAACTGAAGTACTGGTTGTTTGATAATATCTCTATTTCTTAAAAAAAAAAAAAAAGACAAAACAATGTTAAAAGAGTATTTATCTTGTGTCCTTATTCTGTTCCATTTACTTTATTTCTAGCATCCCAAAGGAAATAAAATGCTGTCATCTAGTGTGATATACAGTGAGATGATGAAGAAGAATCATCGTGTACTTTTATTAAAGATGACCTACAAAGACATATTTCTTCTAAATTGGGCTTCTGCCCTTTTTTGAGATGTAAAAGGTCATTTGAAAAGAAAAAAACAATTTTTCTCTTGATCGTCTTCCCTTCTTTCTCCAGAGAAACAAAATGACTTAAAATCTAGCTTTTTAATAGCTGATTTTTTTTTATCCAGTGTTGTTTGCCTCATATCAAATCTCCTTGTTCTTGCTGAAGAATCTGTTGGGGAGGGTATAAATGTACAGGAAGAATTGCAAATATATGGGCTGTATCCATCTCCCAAAGTAAAACCCCTCCTGATGACATACTAAAGGCTGGCCTAAATATCAAAGATGTGAAATTTGCTTCAGAAGAACAACATTAAAGCATTCATGTCCAAAGGGCATGACAGACTTTAGGCTCTTGGTTGCGTGTTATCAAATATACCATAGTGAGAGTTCTGAGACTAAATGATGGTAGAGATAACTAACTATCTTAAAATTTTTCTCTCTACCAAACAGTTCAGATAGAGCAAAACTGTGCCCTTTCTGACTGTAAATGTGGTAATTCTGTGTGGCACCCATTAAACCTTCCTTTCACAGAGACAGCCTTGGTGGCGTCAATAGAGTTACAATTGTCTCACTGCTTATTATTGCTCTTGTAATGAATCACACTTTCCATTTGCTCTGTCAAATTTAGATAGTATTCAATGAAGTTTTGATGAGGGAAAAGAGAAAAAATGATCTTGATGTAATATTTCTATAATAGAATTATGCATGTTTTCAGAGCAAAGAGGTAAGGGAATTCTGATGCAGCTCTGCTTCCTAAAGGGACAGATATTTCTACCTATCATTGAAGGGACTTTTGGGTTTGTAGCCATATGTTTTAGCATCACCTCTCTTTTTGCTTAATTATAATAGCAAGGGAATTCTCCCAATGACTTGAGAGACAGCAATCCATCCAAAGGCATCAGATTTTCAATGCATTTCTGCCTCTGTCAGGTGGCCAATTTGATTACAGAGGAAACTTCCTAGAAATTAACCAAGGAATAAATTTAGTATATTGTACTTCACTCCAGACAGCTGCTCCTCAGTAAGTGGCAATAACGAAACGTGAAGCTGCAGAGAAACAGCAAGATCAAGCAGAATATGATACTGTAACGAAGCTGCCAAGACCAGCTAAAGAGATTAATATAAATACATTTCCAGTGTTAATGAAAAATGATGGCTGGAACTTTTAATTTATATGTGCACAGCCTTTGCTTTGGTACAAAGTCAGATGGTTTCTTTTGTCCTTCTCTTTTTGGAAGAATAGTTAAATCTTGCATTACAATGTATTTTCTGAGCTTGCTCGCTGATCTTTAACCTGTATTTATCCATAATCATTCTTTGATCTTCATTTCTTTTTTGCTATAAGAGGATGTATTTCTCTTTGGTGGTTTGCCAGAACATCACTGCTAATGGATTTCTGACATGCTAGAATTTTTACAATAGCCAGATAGAATAGTATTCCAATGGTCTGCAAATATGTAATGTACTGCCACTTGAATTAGGCAGCTGTGCTGTAATCATAATTTGCTTCTTTCTTTGCCTGTCTCTTAGTTAGACTGTGGGAATGCAAGAGATGCAATTCATCTCTTCTTATGCAATGTTTTTGTTTTCCATATTTGGTGGTGTGATTGATACAATTTTGCAGCTGGGAATCTGAAAGACTAGGAGCTGATACTTCTGAATTGCTGCCTTTCCCTTGAGGACCAGGTTCTTGAGTGTGTTTTTAGGGATTTTGAGCTGTGAAGCTCATGTGAGTTCACCTTAATCCCAGTCCTGCTCTGTCTGGACACCAGAAATGGAGCACTTTAGGCCCAAGCATACAGGTTTGCTGTCTGATGCCACTTCTGCCATTTAAATCCATATTTCACTGACATCCTGTTGCATTTCTTTCCAAATGGCCTGTTAAATTTTTTATTTTTTTTTCAAACTTACTCTTACTCCTGGATGAACTCGTTGAAATATAGTAAAAAGTTTGACGTTAAATGTTTGAAAAGTTTATTTTCTTTTCCTCCCTTAAAATCTCATACAAACATCCACTAAAACATGGTTTTCATATAAGTACAAACAAGGGAGGAAACTTCGCTGAATGTCCCCTTAAGCTGCAGTCTAAGTTAAATTTCAGGGATACAGAGAAATTGCTGCTTCTGTGGAGTTTTTGGACTTTGTAGAGAAAATTACCTTCAATCAAATAAAAAACCCCAAAATTTAGATAGTATATTAATATATATTTATCTTGGAATTGTTGTGATAGCCATGTTGGTGCATGGTGTACACGTACCAGTACAGTTCCACTATTAGCTAATTTTATAATTCAGTTGGAATGGGTAGAAGCTGTCAGAAAGTCCAGAGAAACATCTGTTATTTGACAGTTCTTCACAAAGAGCACAATGAATTGTATCAGTATCTGTAGTAACTTCCTCTGTGCTTTTTTAATAAATTCGTGTATATCCACACGCACACGGACGCACAGACGCATGTCCAGGTACATATATACACACACAGAAACACAGAGGGTATTTCTGCCCTCCCTCCCTCTCTCCACAGGTAGGGATGCATTTAAGACTTTAAGTAATTCATGCATGGCACCTGTTCCTAATAGCAGCATATAAAGGCTGATACTTACAATAGAATTGTCTAGACATTGTCTGAGTGTGCAGACAGTAGAGCAAGGTAGGTAATGCATATTATGGACTTGGCTTCTCATATGGGAGATGAACTCCTAGTGGGATTCTTTCAAATGTTCTGCTTTCCTTTTCTGTCCCACTCCCCATCCCAAATGGGCAGATTGAACAAGAGGCACTTTGACACTTCTGAGGAGTAAGATCTTTACAAAATTTGTTTCTTTTGCAGATAAATTCTAAAGGGATTTAAAAAAAAAATTAAATACTCTGCTTTAATTTTGATTTCAGTTTTTGCATCTTGATAATCATGCAGGTAATTCCTGAGAGGAACTCTGCTTTCTCACAGAATGAACATGAGAAAAACAAGGCTATATTACTGCTTGGTCCTTGCAAAGCCTGTAATAAGAAAGGGTTTGGCTTTGCCTTTGAGTACAATAGTTTAGTACAATATGATTGAGATTTTTTTGTATTCTTTCTGCACCTCTTTCTGTTATGGAGAAATCAAAGCAGCAACATGCTGATGCTTTACGGTGCCAGCAAGAATAAGGAAAGTATTCAAGCTGACATTCAACAAGGAAAAGATGTGGACATTTTCAATATTTTTGTTATAAGGAAAGCAGCTTTAAACTGTTTTCAGAATTGTTTGCAGGTCAGTGTAAATCACTGAGGACATAATCCCTTTACCCCATGTTGCTGATGGCATAAACTCCTTCCTACACACACTGGCAGATAGAAGACCCACCATGGTGCAACCTAATTGACAGTGTGGGTCTTGTGGGAATGGCTGGGGAATGAACAAACCATGAGTTGTTCTCTGTACTGTTCGCCCACTAGTCCTTCAATATTTCTAGGAAGAAATCTGTATGTTATTTAAACAAAAATACATCAAAAAATGTTTTAATACTCTTGCTTCAGCTGTGTCACCCAGCAGAAAAAGAGAATAGTAATCAAATTGCACATGGGCTATGGCAAACTAAGTCATGCTCCTGCATGTGAACAACTGCTGCCTTTCAGTTTTGCTTTATCCAAATCCAGTAGTTGGTTTTCAGTTATGCATTTCATATTATCTCTTTTTAGACTTGTGTATAGCATAAAATAATGTTATATGTCAAATTTTGCCCTTGGGTGAACATTAGTAGTTCTGGTTGACTTCAGCAGAAGCTGCAAGCACACATCTGCAAAAAAGAACTTTGCCTTGGACCTAAACCCCTTTTGGTGCATTGCGTACTCCAGGAATGTGCATCTCCCTGCTTTCAAAGTACAGAAGTTACAGGAATTATTACCAAGTCTCTTTCAGTTGACCTTGGAAAGCCAAACAGAAGGAGCTAAATACTGTATGGGAATAAGAGGCCAATGCTTGAGTACCTTTGAGATCCCAGGCCCTGAAATCTGCTGCCACCTAACCAAAGCATTTAGGATTTTGTAAGTCTGTGTGGACAATCAACATCCTAATCAGAGGACAGTGGTCCTAAATGCCAGCTGTCTGTAGAAACTGCTATAGATATGCTTACTGGGACACTGTAAGTGTTTGTATAATTTTTAAGCTGTATTTTTATTGTAACTATGCAGTCATGTTTTCCCTGGGGTTTCTGAATGCAGCTGACAACCTCTGCTGTGGGTTATAGTTGTTACGTAAAGGAAGAGGCAGAACACCAATCTGTTGGAGGCACCTCACTGCTGTCAGCAGTGGAGCTGGCAGAGGAGCATTTCAAAAGTCAAGAATCCTTTCCCCTCCACTTAAACCGTATGGCAGCCAAAATCTTCCAGTTCACTACAAAGGAGCCTTGAGACAAAGGAATTCAAACTGCCAGTGAAAGACTGAGCCAGAGCCAAGAATAATCAATATACAGAGAAACCACCTG
Source organism: Aphelocoma coerulescens (assembly GCF_041296385.1). Classification (NCBI taxonomy): domain Eukaryota; kingdom Metazoa; phylum Chordata; class Aves; order Passeriformes; family Corvidae; genus Aphelocoma; species Aphelocoma coerulescens. Next base: position 21,944,022 of record NC_091015.1, read on the forward strand.
GAGAAGCTAAAAGGCTGAAGCTGTGTTAGGTATTTTGCAGCAGATTCTGATGATATTTTTGTGCTGTTTTAAATGGGTAAAGCGGGATTGCCTACATGCTGGTACTGGGGACACAGCTGTCAGTAAACTGAAGCTGGAGTAAGAAATGTTTCTGTGCTTCTACAAGTTTCTTCATTAATGGGAAGGAGAATTCCCAGTGCCTGATGTAGAACTTGGACCAGGTTTGCCATCCTGACTGGGGGACCAGAGTTGTTGGCTGCAGAATTTGATTTTCAGGCACGGTGGCTGTTGAGCATGTATAGCAAATCAAAAGCTTTCTAACAGCCCAGACTTTAGAGCGTCTACCTGGGATGTGAGAAACCTGATTTGAGGAGTTTTTTCAACAAATCAGCCTAAGTAGGGACCTAGAGTAGGTCTGCTGGCTGTCTTGTTTCCTTAGGTGTCTGTTACTATGTGAGAATTGACACTGGACAGATGCTGAACTGAGATAGAGAAATGCTTCAGTAGTCTGTGGTAGCTGTTTAGTGACTAAGCTGGTGTCAGCATCAGTCTGAAGAACAACAAGAATTTGCTGTTTAGGGACTAACAAAAGTTGCATTAAATTAGAGGGTGTACAGATAAACTCCTTTTTGTGAATTGTTGGGTTTTTTTCTTGCTTTGCTTTTCCTTACAGATACCGCAGCTATGCCTTAAAATAATTGTTTTTATTTAAACTGTGACCCTGTTTAATAACTTGCAAATAAACGGTCATATTCCCAATTTGTATAATAAATAGTAATGAGATTATATTACTATAATACCAGGGCTGGTTTTAGTGGTGTGCGTGAAGTGCAAAATTGAGTAGTCCTGTCTAGTCCCCTTTGTTTAAAGGTGGTTTTCCCCATTAGAACAAATTGAATGTCTTCAGGGTTATAGGAGTTTTTAACTGCAAAGTGTTTTTTAAAAGTTTTTCTACAATTAATTTTTTTTTTAATACAAAAAAGATGTTAAACACAAAATGCAGATACAAAAAACCAGCATTAAAATAATATCAACACCCCCAAAGTCTCAAGCTGAACATCTAGTAAGAAACCAGGAGAGGTTTAACAACTTTTGGAAAATGTCATTGTTTTTCAGCCGGTGTCCAGTTCTGAATGAACAGGGTCTTATAATTTTCAGTTGACTCTTCCACTGTCCTTTAAGGAGGCTTAGTTACCAAAATATCACATAGTTTTTTATCTCTTTCAGCATCAGTGCACCTGTGCTGCAGAGGGGGCAGCTGATGCTGCCTTGTTGGTACTGTCATCTACTTTCTCACTCTGGTATTGCTAAATCTCAAAAGTTTAGAAAATGGCTGCTTGCTTTTTCTATCTTTGCTGTAACTTGGTGCAAGCATTTACCTGTCACCACTATTGCATTTTCCATTGCATCCTTTCTATACCTGTGTTGTTCCCATTGACTGAATCTGTCATTTGGTATGATTTTATTTTTTTTTAGAGAGAGAGAGAATACATACATATTGCTGTCCTGTTATCACATGGAGCCTGGCTGTTTTTTTTTAACCCAGGCACTGTTTTCTGCTTGTCAACAGCCACATGCAACACTTTGAACTGTATATCTGGAAAAGCATTAATTTTCAGTGTCACACAGGTGCACTGTCTTTGTGATAGATTTTTGTTCAGTTCCATGATACTGAATGTGATGGCTTTCTGGAATTCGACACTTTCCAACTGTCTTGAGAATACATGATGCAGGAAAGTATATCCTTTATCAAGTGCCCCTTTGAACTCTTCCAGTGTGAGTACTGCAGTTACTTGGCTTGACATCAAGAGCAGCATGACATTGTTCTTGCAGTTCTGCAAGTGACTTTTTTTCAGCAATGCCTCTCCTCCTCCTTCCCTTGGGACTTTGCCTGACTGTCTTCTTAGCTTGCGTGCTGCATAGTCTCTTCTCATATATGGTTATTTTTGCTAAGAACATCAGGTCCAGGACATCTGTGTCCCTTAACTTTATTGCACATTAATTTCAAATCATGTTTGCACTTGGAAAGAATGAACTGTCTCCATGCTGGAAACATAAGGATCTAAGTAATCAAAGGGGTTCTTCGTCTTGCCCTCAACCTTTGCTTAAAGTTTTAATGTGGTTCTCTTAATTTTTAAATTTTCTGGTGCCATGTGGTATCTGCTGCACTATGGGGCTACTGCACTCTGTATGGATCTTAGTCCTGTACCAATTCTGCCAAAATACTGCAGAGCATATTTCTGTGTTCAAAAAGGGGAGATTTCAAGGGAACCATACAGGTATATTTATACACATTATTTTTTCTGTTCTGTTTTGTCCTTAACTGCTGTTATGTTTAGCAGCCTCGTGATGTTTTCACTGCATGCTCAGTACTTCTGCTCCTCCTCATGACTTGGGGGGGTACCTCTATAACAAGGGGTGACTTATAAAACAAATCACCTATTACTTCAAGGCAACAGTCTCCATGCTTGCAAACTTCTGTAAGGAAAGAACTCTCTAAAACTCTCTTCAGTGCATAAATATTGAGTTGTTATCTTAGCAGCAGCCCCAGTGCTTTAATCCTCACCACCTCTCTTGAATTGTCCCAAGATCTGTGTCAGGAGCTTGATGGTGATGGTGGGGTTTTTTAACTCAGAAGTCTTGGGTTCATTTGGAGTTATTTTTATATGGTTTCAAGCTGTTAAAAATGCTTGTTGTTATCCATGGGCTTACTTATACAGTGATAACTTTGTTTTCTTGTACCTTTGTCATATAGGGTATTGCCCATACAGGTTTCCAACTATTACTTATACTTCACAGAAGGAATACCTATCACATGATGAATTTTGATGTATGTGAACAACCTGCTATATTTTAAACAGGGTAGCCCTTCCTGCCTGCCCCCCTCTCTCCTTTTCTCCTTTTTCTCCTTTCTTTGGGAGTAAACATTCACTAACACCATTTAATGTAGTGTATAAGATCAGTATGCAGCTAAACTCCAGAGAAGTGTTTTGGACTAAAATCAACATATGTATGTTTCTCTTGCAGTGTGGAGCAGTCTTCTAGTTCTGACATGTACATAGTTTTTACATGAGGATTGCTCTTTTCCTGTTGTGGAGCTCAGTGCTGCTGCTTTTATAAACAGAAGATTATTAAGTACTTCCAGGCTTGTCTTATTCTGGATTTCAATTTACAAACGAAATAGAGAGTCAGAATCATTGTTGATTTTAGATTGGTCTCAGATACTTCTAATTGCTTCCTGATGCCCCAGGATGTTCATATTCTGGTCCCACTTACATTTTTTGTCTCAAATGTCTGAGGAAGGCTTGGTGCTCACCCCAGGTAGCTGTTTGCATAGTGCAGAGTTAATGTGTGCAAGAGCTTCTTATGTGTTTGAGCTGCCTTGGTAGCCCACCCATCCTGCATGTCTGGTGTTTGTTTGCAGTTGAAGGGAGAGCAGAGGTGATCCAGTAGCCAGAAGAACCCCTGGGGATGGGCACTCCCCAGATCTACCGCTGCTTCACTTACAGTCTAGGGCAAATCACTTCATCCCACTGGAACTCGGTCCGTGTCTGTCAAGCAGGGTAGTAGACAATCTGTAACTTGAAAGGGTGTTGTGGGCATTGACACGTTAAAGAGTGTAAGCTGCTCACCTAATAGGTGTACTCAAAACGTGGGGGTTGAATGCAGAGCTTCCAAACACAAAGGCTTTAACTTAAATATATACAAAAATCCCAGGACCTAGTGTTGTAGTAATTTGCTGTCTGAGTGGTGCACAGAGACTTGCAATATACACCCTCAGGAATGAGCTGTCCTCTGATACTTTGATGGTGAAAATGGGTGGGCATATGTCAAAGGCAGCTACTAAATTGAAATGAAAACGGGAGAAAGCTGTGATGTCTTGCATGCTGAAACAATCGACAAGAGAAACACTGTGGCTTTCAGCTCACTGCTTTTTCCATTTTCCCTTGGCGGGTTAGAGCTATTTTTAAACTCAGTATCTTTTAAATAATGCATAAGTTAACAATAGAGACTTATAGTACTGGAAAAAAACCACACGAGTGAGCTTAAAAAACCCCAGAAAATCCTACCCAGACTGCTTCCAGGAGGGTCTCTGGGAGGAGCAGAGCACACTTGTCTCTTCAGTTTCCAGACATCTTTTGCAGAATTCCTTTTTTAGAGCAAATCTCCTGTCTTTGAACTGAGATTTTTCATATACAAAGTGCCTTCCCAGTCAAAACAACTGAATAATTCCTCTGCTGAGAGAGGTACATCACTTTGTGGGCCTTATATTTTGACATAGCACAGCCCAATCTGGCTGTGAAAGTATCTTGATACCTTTGTATGCCAGGGGGAGTGTGGGGAAAAACCTTTTTCTCTGGGAACAGTATGCTTGGATGGTTCAGCTGAGCTGTGCAACTGCAGCTACTCTTGTTTTTCCAAGCAATGCCAGATCCATGGTCCGTGTGCTCCATGGCTATCCCGTGCACAGGCAGCCAAACCACCACAGCTTGGATATCCATGAACCTGAAGCACTAAATGGCTGCCTGTGGAAAAGGAAGGCCTAGGAAAGATGGCTAGCAGGGTAGTTACTTCCACATGGCTTTTGCAGTCTGTTTCCAGTGGTCACACTTTTGTAGCTGGCATGCATCCATGGAGAAGGATCAAGGGAAAGTAGTGGCTGGGAACATTGTCACCACCAGACCAATTTATCTGGCTCTGATGGCTCTGAGAAAAAAGGGGTTGCAGGGACTGAGCCTCTGGGCAGATTAATCATCCTGGCAGCTCCCAGATTTGTGACCTCTGTGGAAGCCACAGGAGCCTGCGTGTGAGCCCTGCCAGCAGGCAGAGACTGCACAGCTGATCTTGGTCTCTCTTGTGTGTAACCTCCAAGAGTGGGTGGGCCTGAGCTGGAGGGGTGCAGCTGCTCTGCTCTGCCCAGGAGGGGCTCAGGCAGTGAAGTTGGAGGTGGAGCAGGACTGTGAAATTAAGAGCGTTCCCAGCGGATTTGGGTCTGCTGCATTTTTCATGTCATCCGGATCTAGTTTTGCTAATAAGACCTCTCACTAAAGGAAAGGGAAAATGTCACTTTCCAGTAATCCTTGTTTGCCTTTTTTTCCTAAAAAGTGAACTTAAATGATCTTAAGGGGAAAAGAGGGAGAAGTAGAGTATTTAGGGATCCAGTATCAATCATGTAATTTTATTCCCTTTCACTTGTGTCAAATGCTTTTATACTGTCTTGTAGACAGTAATAAATATTCATGTGGGTAGAAAGATAGCACTTCTTTTTTTTTCCCTGAGTACATTTGGAAATAATTTGCACTTTGGTTGTCTGAAAAATTACAGTTCTGTGCTGGTTTTCAAATACATTCTTTTAAAACTTTGTGAGATATTTTGGGTGAAATGGTTAGCGAACTATTGGAACTATTTGGAGCTATTTCACTGTAAGAATTCTTTTTTATCTCTTTCCTTAAATTTCCAAGGATCTGTATACAGAAGATTTTACTATTGATTTTACTATTGATTTTACTATTGATTTACTATTACCATTGCTGTTGGTAGAGAAGGCTTACTAATGAATGTCTGTTCTTAAGACAATAATGAATTAATGTTAAAGGAATAAAAGTAGTACCAATATGTTAGTCATAATCCAGTAATTGATGTAAGAGATAAAAACAATCATCAACAAGCACAGCAAATTCTTTTAAGAATATTTGTAATTCCTTTTTGTGTCACTGTCAGGGGTGACAATTTGTGATATCTGTTCGATTTAGAAAAATTAACCTTAAAGTGGTGGGTGTAGTACATGTAGTTTTTCAGGCTATTGCTCATGGTTTAGTGTGGGGGGAGAACTCTTAAGTGTTTCAGGAGGCACCTCAGTGGAGGTTTGGAGAACATGTTCTTTCATTTACATAGTAACAGTAAGGAATGAGGGCTCTAGTTAAAAATCCATGTGTCAGTTACAAAGCATTTTGTAGAGGATGTGAAGAGGGGAACAATTTGACTCCATCTTGCAAAATATGTTGTACTCTGTTTTTGTAGCATTGCATGTATGTATATCTGCTGAGGATTTACTCAGATACACGACTGGGCACTTCAAACAGTTGGCATAGGTGGGTTTTGCCTTTTACAGTCTCACAGGCTGCATGTGTGTCTTGTCTTTCCTCACACGGAAGGCCAAAGGACACAAAAGGTGGTGAGTGCTCCCTGCTGTGCTTCTCACCAAGCTTTGGCTGTATTTTAGGATGCCCAGCTGGTCTGCAGCTGTTCCTGGAACCTCTTCTTTTCCTCCCCCTTTTCCTGGCCTTTTTTATCTCATGTTGGATTCTTTCAGAGAGTTGCACTGCTGTTTCCTCTCTCTTCGAGCTTGTTGCTACAGGTGAAGCGACACAGGACAGTCTTGTGGCCTCTGCCCTGTGGCCTGTATAAGGAATTGACACTCCACTTTGGCTTTTCCAGGTTGCCTGGCTTCGAGTGGAGCACTAAAAATTGTTTAGGTGAGGTACGTCTTCAGGTCATATGTTATTTGTAACATTTTATTCATTTTCAGACTTAGAAAGATGCTTTAGACCAAAGTCCAAGTTTACATTGAGGATAAATCCTTGCCCTCAGTCTCTAATCCCAGGACTGTGCAGAAAAACTAGAAGAACATGAATGCCTTCATGCTCAGAGAGGTCTTTGTCTCTAAGGATGTTCCCAGGAAAGAAAAACTATCTGCAGCATCCTTGGGAAGGCTATCTTCACTCTGTTCTCACTTCCTAGGCTTTAAAACTTTGCAGCCTCATGGCAGCAATGTCTCTTTTCAGAAAGCTTCTCTCTCAGGGCATGATACATGGAATAACACCACAGGTAATGTGGTGGATGATCGCCTGAGCCTGTGCCCTAGCCCTGGTTATTCTCCTAAGAGAGACTTAATGTGGCACCTCTCACCTTCTGCTTCTGTCATCTTCAGAGGTGCTGCCCTGCAATGACTCTGTGGGCTGGGGGGATTCCTTTCACACACCCTTTCTATATAGACATAGATGGTCACACATAACCATTTCTTTTTTTTGACAGATGGATTGAAAAGTTTGTTGTTGTTATTTAGACTAAAATAAAACCTACTGTTGATGTATTTATTTTTTTTAAATGGAAAGCCTTCTGGTTCTTGAAGATCTTAGAAGTACAAATCCACCTCGGTTCTGGCCAGTTTTGAACACGTCATGGTAGAAATCTTCCCTCTGTAAGATAAATATTTAAAAGTCTCAGCAATTTCAATTGAAATTCTGTCTAATTAGTTTTTGGAGTTGTGTGAACTCTGTTGTGAAATTCTACAGTAGGCTTGACAGTGATAACCTGTGTTTTTATCAAAACTAAAATAAATAATTGCTGTAAAGAGGATTTTCTATTAGAAAAAAGAAGTGTATTTTTGCCAAAATACCACCTAATTTATCAGTTTTTCTGAGAAAACCAGCAACAGTAATGGAGTTTGGGCTTTTTTTTTGGCAATAGTTTCTTTTTCTTCTTGATGGGTGAGAAACAGCAACAGTGGGAGGAAATGCAAACAAAAACATTCTTTAAAAATACTGCAAAAGCTTTTTAAGTCATGACTTACACCTAAAAAATCTACAACATTTTAGCACTTTCACCAACTTTGACTTAACAAACTAGTTTAGTTTTGTGCTTATTATTCTTTTGGTTTCTAGAAGCTTTCTTTTTTTTCTCACTGGATGAAATACTGCATTCAGTGTTTCATTCAGTGTTTAGTATGGTGTTGTTACCCAGTCATAGACTTCTCTTCAGTTATAGTGTAGGGTTCTATGCTGCACAACTATGAAAAAATTGAGTTTAAGACAAGAGTGTTATTGTGCTTTTGGAAATGATATTTTGCAAGTCTGGGATAGTAACTCATGATTTTTTTTCCATGTCCTTTTATAAACTCATATCAATAGTACTGCTAAAGTATGTATTTGTATCCTGAATAAATTGCTGGGGCTCAAGTGGCCAAGTAACAAAGAATAATTGCTTATTTTGAATTGTTTTCCAATTCATTACAACAAGTTGCTCATTTAGAAAAGATGAATAAGATTCTATTTTGGTGTGTTTCTCTTATTTAAGAATCTTTGAAGATTAAAAAAGGAATTGCTTGGAGGGGAAACTGATTTGGAAAAAAATGTTAATACACTTTCATTAGACAAAGCGAGGTCTGGTATTTGTGTGTTGAATTACTACTAGAGAACGGAAACTCCTGATTAAACTGATAAAAGTGTAAAGCTTGTGTGCTATTTATGCTCCATTTAGGGCGTGGAAAAGATGGTAACAAAGGAGGACTTTCTGAGCATTCACTATATGGTCCTTTCTGTGTTTTAAAATGTACTGAAAAATGATATGAAAGGATTTTGGGATAGAAAATTATGATACTGCACAGAACTATATCAACATAGTGTGGGCAAAAGCCTTTAAATACTTGGACTGTGATTCGATGGTGGGGAGGGAGAATACTGATCAGATAGCTTAGGGGGCTTCCTTTGGCTTTGGGAATGTGGTCACCTCTGGGACACTGAATGGATTTGCTCTCTGCTCCTGTCTTGCAATTTTAGTTTATTTGCAGTTCTACACATCTCATCACCTTTTTGAGGTGATGGTATGATAGTATAAATAATACTACTTTATTATAGTACAACTGGAGTATTAATAATATATAAATATAAACATAAATCTAGAGAATAGCTGTACAGTATAAATAATCATTCTTTCACCATCACTTCTGTTGAGTGTGAGGCTGGGGTTCTGCCTTGCTGCAAAAAGAAACTCCTGTGCTCTACTGCACTCCAGCACTTTTGAGTAGCAAGTCTAAGTCTGCATTTTCTGACTAAGTATCACCTTTAATTTCACTTTCTGTGAATGAAGCTAAAGCACATACATGGATCAGGCAGGCATACCCAAGTATGCTTATAGACCCAATCACTGTGATCTGAAATTAAGATGGTGTGAGTGTTGCCTCATCTCAGAGGACTTAGGTCTTTCAGGGACTGAGTGTACTTGGCTCCTGCTCATTGAAGTGGGAATTGGGCAGCTTCACTTCGTGCATGCTCAGATTACATGGACTGATGTATGAACTTCATGTCTCAGAACAGTATCATCATCCTGTGTATTAAGAAAATTTCTCAAACAGCTTGCAATACCTAGAATAGCACTGCTTCATCTCCTGCTTCTCAGTTACCTCATTCTAAGATTCACTTTGTCCTTAATGTGTGCTTCCTGCTGATATTATATATTAATTCTGCAAATGCATTATTGAACTTCAAAGAGAATTTTAGGATGCAAACTGTTAAAAAGTGAAATTTTGTATAAAAAAAAGATGTTTGAGTTAAGGGAGAGCACATCTACTCTGTTTTTAATTTGTTTAAATAATGTTAATTTTATACTATTTGTATATATGGCTTAAGACTATAGAGAATGTATCATTGCATTTCAGGAGATTGCTCATGTTTCTGGTGTTAAATTGATTCCTATTTGAGGATATTTTAAACTCAAATTCAATACGAAAAACCAAACCCATATATATTTGGATAGTTTCTGTGGATGCCGAAAAGCTTGAGGCAGAGAAAAGTTTCTGTGTTATATTTCATGTCTTCCACAATGAAAAGCTGTAGGATTTTTGTACCAAAATGAAATAAGCTTTGAAAATGCTGTAATTCTCCATGAGAAATTTGTCTGTACCCCAGAGACTGTGCACCGCAATGAAGAGAAAGCCTGCTGTATTTAGAAAAGGGTTCTGCTCTGTTAAAATTTGTCTCCCTTTAAAATATTTCATAAGAAAGTGTAATGTGAGTAGATTTCAGTGATGATGGGCACTTCTTGTAATGCAGAAGGTGTAGCAGGTCTTTGCTCTCGTAACCAAAATACGAAACCTGTGTAAAGTCTGAACTCAGTCAGGTGATGATGCAGATGTTGGAAGAGCAGGAATCTGTTCTGCAGTGCATCACCCATCTGCCACTGGTTTAACCATGTTTTCCCACAAACTAAGTTTCCTTTAAACGTGGGTGTATCTCTAGGGTTCCCTTACACATTTGTGTTCTCATTTTGAATGTTTTAACTCTTACATATTCTTGGCCAAAAATATCACTCTGAAAAGCACAGTGCATATTCTGGATAATGAACTGATTTTCAAAAGTCCTGTGTTTTCAAAAGTGCTTTGTTAATGGATATAATGAAGGCTTAGCAGCTCAAAATATCTCATGTGTAAGTTCTTGAGGGAAAATGTCAGTTTGTGAACAAAGAGGGAAGAGAACTGACAGTAAGTCCAGGAGACTTAAAGCAAAGCCTGTTGTATCTCAGATATGCCAACATTTTCCAGTTAGTCTTGTTTTTGTTTCCTTTGGTCCAATGAATCACTTGTGTGGCACAGGGAGGAAATGATGGAATTGATTACAATCCAAGTATAGTCTGAAGAGCAATGATTAGGTTACACATCTTTTTAGAGAGACTTCAGTTATAGTCCTTGATCTGAATCAAGCAAATTAGGGCTTTGAATGTGAGTGTCCAGAGTTGGTTCTTTGGCTATATGGAGGTGTTTCTTGGGGGGGGGGGGGGGGGGGGAGGGGGAATATATATAGTTTTAACTGTTACATTTTGGATTAAGTTTGCACTCAGGTAAAGTTGGAGGAACTTTTGAAATTCCTGGCCAACACTAATTAAAAGATATGTTTTCAGGGCATCTGAGGTGTCTCAGACATCTTGCTATGTGTCCTTACACTCTAATTCTCTAACTGCTATACGGCGTAGTTGATTCCACTTTCACACATCGCTGATCCATAAGGAAAACAAATGTAAGGGGAGAATGCATTTATTCCTGTGAAGGCATTCCTTAAATTTAGTCACTTTACTTCTGAAATATCTTTTTTGTAAGTTTATGATTATGGCAATCAGTGTTTGAGATTACATCACCCCTCCCCAAACAGTGATAGCTATATGCAGAGTCACTAAGCTTGGAAGAAAATATTCATCATTGTGTATGTCTCTGTAATTTAAGAAACAGCTATAATTATTTTTCTTAATTGAAGTTTAATTCTCATCTCCAAATATTAAGATAGAGTGCAGCAGATTTCAGTTGTACTAGCAGAGTTACCAGATGTACTGAAGAAAATATTCCCATGAAAAAACATTACAGAACTCATTAATTGGTCGTAGAATTGTAAATATATCTGTCTCTGTTTTTTTGAGGAGAAAAAAAGTCTGAGTGTATAAAAATATTTATAACCCTGTATGTTTTCTAACCTAAAAGCCATTAGCATCCTTGGAGGTTGGTTAGCTTGAATTTATATTTTAGCTCAGAATTAAATTCTACAATGTTATGTGGAGTTTTTGCAAGGCTTTTTCTTGTTCTTCAAGCCACATTAGCCTCCCTGATGATTGCTTATCAAATTCATTGCACTCTAAAACTTGAGTCTTAAATCCAGCTTTTATAATAAGCAACACATGACATGTTAGGAGAATTATTTTTAGAAACATAAATAATTTAAAGTACTGAGCAAGATTCTATAAATATGTAGTAAGGACGATAATAAGGATATCTTTATACATTTTTGTACTGAAGAGGAGAATACAGTCTTGAATGTGTGCTTGTCAATGTGAGCTGTAGGTGTAAACTGTGGTGCCCTTTATCTGAATTAATGTTGTCAAAACCACACATGATGTTCCCTAAGAACTGATGAGCACTGTTTTGAGAGGCTCTTGAACTCTCTGCTGAGGTGCTGGATTGTATTCCTAGAGTATCCCCCCACCTGATTGTCAGAGGTGCCTAAATTAGGAAGCAAATCTCCCAGGATATTTGTAGCCAGCAGGGAGAGCGTGGGCTCCTGCAGAGGGTGGTCAGGGCAGGAGGCTGGTGGGAGGGTAATGTCTTGCCTTTGTGAACAACTTCTCTCTCTGCTGGTTGTGGAGAAGGGCATCCCATAGGGACCAACCTCCCAGTTGGTTGCCCGGTTTCCCCATGGCTCAGCAGAGTGAAGAAGGGGAAGGATGGTTTCCTTGTCTCCTTAAAAAAGTCCTTCTATATCTTTTGTTCTGCTGCAGAGGTTCCTTTAGGACACTGGGTTACCTCAGGATGAGGACAAGTGAGGAGCTGGAGCAGTTCTTTTGTTAGAACACTGTGAGCACATCACTGAGATTGCCAAGCAAAGATGACAGGAGATTTGAAAGTAGGTTTCTTGTAAAAATGCTTGGTCAAATTCAGACTCATCATTCACGGAATTAAAATTTCAGTTCGAGACAGCTCTACGTTCAGAGGCAGATCACAGCTAGAGCCATCAGCACGTGACCAGGTCCCTGGCTGAGGGGTGGCTCTGCAGATGCTGGGGGTGCTCCCGGCTGCAGGCCCCGTCAGCTGGCTGTTTCGCATCTCACTCCTGGATTTGCGAGTGGACCCTTGGGTGAGCAAAAGGACAGGACTGCAAAGAGGAGTGGTGGCTTTCAGAAGTGACACTGAGGTCTCTATCCCCTGTCTTTGCTGAGGAGGCTATTAGAGGCCTTGTGATGAGGTGCTGTATGGAAGGAGCCATTCAGGATTAGAGTCAAAGGCTCTGAGGGGGAATATACTATTATGTGCTCTTCAGGGCAGTTCTTTTGTTCTTTCAAGGCTTTCTAACACACTGCTGTATAGCGTTTAAAAGGGTCTGCAGCTGTTCTGCACCTTAAAACTTTTTTTTTTTTTTAATGGACAGGCTGGCTGTGCAGTTGCTTTATGAAAATTAACTCTTTCTAAACAGACTTAAGTTTTCATCTTGATTGTATTCAGCTGTTTGGAAGGACATTAACTTGGTGCCCTTTGAAGGAAAAAAAGGCATATGCCAAAATGGTGGGATATGTTCCTTCTCACTTCTGCATCTGCTGGAATTGATGGCACACTTAATCTGCTCCTGCAGGATGCACTTTGCACCATCACTGTAGTGCTTTGCTGTGCCACATTCAAAATGTAACTGTTTGATGCCAAATAGTTGCCAGATTGCAAAGAATGCCCAGGTCTGAAAAGCCAGGTGCACATATTTTCTGACCTACAGAAAATATGACAGCCCTGGTAAAGAAAAAGGAATAGGTAATAACCTCTAAATGAAGAGATTAGTTCTTTGAAAAGTAGTGATTGGAAGTGATACACTCAAGTATGAAGGTCCCTTTTCATCCTGGAGAGAACACTTCACTATAAAAATAGATAAGATTAATAGATAATAATAAATAAGATATTTCTTAGAAATCTATTCTCTATTATAAATGGGTGTATAATGTTTCTGTCTATAGTCATATCATGGCTGAAAGATGAGAGGCTACAGGAAAAGACAAAATAGTCATAAGGATTTGCATTATCACAAAAAAGAAAATTTTTCATTTCTGCTGGAATCATAAGCCTGCTTCATTGAGGCAAGCATTCTGGAGATGTAAGGAGGTGGTGATTCACATTTAAAGCTCTGTGGGAAGAATTTAATATACTTGGATCTGCTTTGACCCTGCCAGTGTTTCCATCCTGGGATGTGTATTTTCTGAAATTTAAACCATGGTTTAGGTGGCAGCATGAGAGGTTACAGGTGGTTTATTTTTGAGCATGACTGAATAAGTTATGTCAAATGCTGAAAATGTCTGTTAGCACATTAGACACAGTGGTAGCTATGCAGAATGAAATAATTTGGTTTGTTTTTGAATCAAGAAAGAGAGCATGTCTGCTATTTTCTAATCATTAGAATTTTGAGCTAGAATTCTCCAAACAGACAGTTCTGCAAGCAAGGCAATGGACTGGTCTTGATTTAAGAGATGATGATAACATGAAAGATGAGAATAAAGGGATAGGAAAAAGTTGTGATGAAGGAGCAATAGAAAACAAATAAGCAAATTGGATGTCTCATGCACAGTGTATTGTTGACAGATGCCTCCTAGGGATGTGAACTCTATCCTATATAAATTTATATGGATATATAACATACAGAGGAGCTCTATGTGTGTATATCTATATAGGATATATAGATATACACACATGCATGTGTGTGTAGAAGAAGTGGATGATAGCAGCAGAGCATCTGTCAAATGAGAACTTCTACCAATGCTGCATGACTGAACCAGCTACAAACCTTAGAATTTTATTCTTAACTTCTTTTACCAGTCAATGCACAAGTTTAGGTGGATATATGGTCGCCACTAGTAATGTCAAGGATTTCATCCTGTTCCCTTTCTTACTGCTTAGAAACCAGCCATAGTTATGCCACCTACCAGCATAAATGATCTTAATACAGTGTTTTATTGTCTTGAGGGGTGTGAATATGGGGAGTTTTGTATATACAGGAATGAAGCTTGTTTTAGGGTAGGAAGGATGTGATACCTATGATAAGAAAAGGGGGAGATATTTGAACCTGTAGGAGTTTTGATGTAGGATTATCAGTATGAATTGAATTGTAGTCCCATCCATGCAGCAGCAGATGGAGAACTGTCACAACTGCATTTACAGAAATGGATCTCCAGTTACAGATGTGGAGCAGTCTCTGCAATGGATGCAGCCAGCAGGGTGATGCTGGACACTGTTGCTCTGTACACTTGTTTTAGGTTACATGATGTGCATATGAATCATGTAATTAAAAGCAATCCTGTGCTAATATGTGGAAAAATAATTTTTATCCTGTAAGCACAAATGTATTTTCTCTCAGTTTCAAAAAATGACTTTGGATAGAAAAGTAATTTTAAAATATCAAATTACTGTATTAATTTCACCCTACGAAGTGGTGGCAGTGGTTAAACACAAAAGAAATAAAACTGTGTCATACCAGTGGTCCATCTGTCTTGGCACTGGAAATGGGAAATGCTGTGAAAGAGCACATGGGCTGGGCCACTTTCAGGTTCCATTCCACTCACCCCCTTAACGTCCATGGCTGTTGGATTGGAGATGCCAGAAGGCACATCCCTGTGTGGGCCTTTTATAAAGTACCTGTTTATGAACTCATTGTCCATGACTTCAGTCCCTTTCAGAGATACCTTCTGAGGCCTGTGCAGCCTCCTGTGGCAATGTGATGCAGAGATTCACAACTTGTTGTGTGACACAGTGTTTTCTTTGATCTGTTTTAAATTGTTCTTCTAATTTCTTCAAGTACTTCCCCATTTTACTAATGTGGAATTAGGTGAATAGCAGCTTTCCATTAATTCTGTCTATGGCTCACATGATATTGTAAACCTCTATCATATTCCCCATCCTCACCCCATCCTCTCTTCAAACTGAAGAGCCTTTAGAGTTTAGAGAGGATAATTTACTGGTAGGTAACACACAGGGAAGCAAAGTAACCTGCTGGGTCATCAGTAATGCCAGAGCCATCTGGCAAGCCAGACAAGTTTGACTTGGAACAGCATTAGGAAATGGATTTTTTTGCCTCTCTGAAGCTAGCTGTACTCTTGTAGTTGTCTATGCTAAATGAAAATTGATGATTGTAAGTTTGAGGGAGCTGTGATAATTTCTTGGACTGTGGTTAAGTGATTAGTGTTGTTTCAGAATCTGGCTCCTGAGGATTCTGTGGTTAAGGGACTTTCTGTCTTCCCGCTCTTCATTCATTTTTAAGATGTGCCATGAATTTTATTTCACAAACCTTCTTGTCATTTGTCATGTGTGGATATTTTGAGATACTTTGCCAGTAATGCAACCTGCTTCTTCAAGACACTCTTTTCCTTGTCTTTCTTAACTGTGCAACTGAATTTTCTTGCATAGTTTTGGGCTAAAAATGCTGGTTCACCCACAACTGAAGTGTGAGACCTTTGACTTCTGATCCACACAATGATCTGTGCTATTAAAATTGACCTTCTTTATCAAAATAGAGACATTACAGTGCTACAGGAGGTAATTTCAGCTTCTTGCTCTTTAATTTGCCTGTCACTGAAGATATTTTTCATGTTATGACTCATTTTTCCTTAGCCTCTCTACCAATAAGAGGCTTTTTCAATGTCTTAGAGTTTCAAGCCTGTTTTAAAATTCTAGCATATTGTCTTCTTCAGAATAGTTTCTGGAAACTAATCTAGTTCCTAGATTTAAGGTTTGTGATGTTTCAAGTTGAAACTGTTTTCAGGTATACCCTTTTCTAAAGTTAACATCTTTCATGAACAAAGATAAAAGTAGTGGTAACCATTTTCTTCTGGTCTTTTTTTCACTGAAACATCTCAGGTACTTCAACAGTTGATGCAATCACTAGATTAACAAAAACCCCAAACTTTTCTATATTTTTTCAATCAATTTATGTGAATACTCCATAATTAGATAAAAATCCACACTGTTTAGAAAAAATTATTCTTGGTGACTACTGCATAAAAGATTCTTGGGGCATGCAACCTGTTAAATATTCAGGATAAAATGTAACATTCAAGCAGCAGGTAACCATGAGTGTTAAGGGGGTGATCATCCTAAGTGCTTGTAAAAGAAATGACAGCACAGCGGGGGAAAGCTTTGCTGTCATTAAAGGTGCACATTTTGAGATGGGTAGGTTCAGTGTTAGTGCCAAAATGTATCTCTCTTGAAGAGATACTGACTCCTTTCCTGCTCTTTCTTGGCATCATGCAGAAGTGGGAAGCAGTGGCATGGAAATGCTGATTGGTAAGAAGGTGTGATGGGCTGGGGAGTAGAGGAGGTGTGGGAATGTGACCAGGGAGAGAGAGGTAGGTACAGTGGGGTGGAGTTTGAAAGGTGATGAAAGGCAGAAGCTGAGGCAGAGCATAATTTGGCCCCTTTGTATTCCTGTTTCCTGCATCTTAAGGTTTTTTATTTTTTTTTGATTATTTCTGTAATCATATGCTGTTTGTTGCCAATGTGAAGTAGTCTGGGAGTGAAGCAAGGCTGTGCTGGCAATGAGGCAGTTTGCTGGAGAGCCCCAGTTTGCCTGGTCCCAGATTGTAAATTGTGTGTGTGCAAAGCAAGTGGTGATGCCCGGTCACTTTGACAGGGGTTTTCTGCATGGCTCTGGGCAAACATCTCCCATATTGAAGCTTTCACCATTTGCTGTAGTGACAGTTCCTTGTTCTTCAGTGTACCATGAGGAGGACACTTGGGATCAGCTCTGAAGAGCTTCAAGAGCTCCAGAGTTGTCCAGACTGCAACACAGAGCAGGACACATCTGAAATGTTACGATGAAAAGACACTGTATTTCTGCAATCCACGTCTATGCCGAGTTTCAGACTGGACACCCAAACCAAACAGATACCTTACAGCTTTCTAGTACTGAGGGAAGTGCTAACTCTCCCAAGGAGCACTCAGTAGTGGAGGAGTCAGTATTTGTGTTGAGCAAATACTTGAGAGAGCAACATGGAAATATTCATGAGTGCAGGAATAATTTGTATTTTTGCTCCAGGGCAAGACCATGTTTATGGTAGCTAAAATTTGAGGGCAAATCTTGAAGGAAGCTACCAAATAAAAATATTTAATAAAGTCCATTCACTAAATCATACAGGTGTCCTGTACAAAATGTGTGCACTTGTTTTCAATAGCGTGAAGTATTGCTGGGGCCATGTATAGTACTTGCCCATTTAATTTTTCAGTTTTTCTCTTTCCATATAGCATTTGTGGACAATGCACAAAGAGTTGGATTGAAATGTGGTTAAAATCACAAGTGAATTTACTTGGGAAATGATTTTCCATGTAGTATAAAACAGAAGAGGCATATTAAAATCTAGGATTAGACCACACTAGTACATTTGTGCAGGAAAATGTGTAGCCTGTGTTTCTTGTGTGCATTCCTTTTCCCTTTCTGATTAATTTACCATCCTCTCTAATTCTAAAATAAACTGTTTTTATCCTGACTTATAAGTAACAAGTATATAAGCAGAATGGCATTGAGGAAACCGCTTTGTAGTAAGGCTATGAACATGGTCTAAAAATACCTGCTCATTTTAATAGGATTTGTGAAATTTCTGTAAGAAAAAAAGAAGTAATTGCTTGAAGAAATACTGATGTAAATTATTCATCAACAAAAAAAGAGTGAGGTTTTATTGACACTTGCATTGCCATCACTACTGTCGGGAAACCTGGGTAAGGAGCAAAGTGAACCTTTCCCAGACAGCTTTCAACTCTGCCTGTGAAAGCAGAAGTTTAGAGCTAGAAAAATCCTGTTTCACCTTTCTGCCTGACAAGAATCTTGCAAACACCTGCTGTCTGCTCTTTCTGATTGTTAAAGTCTCTAGTTTAGCACTGTGGTATCTTGAGTAGCGGTGTCTTCCCATGGATACTGGGACAGCCCTGTGTGTGTGTGTGTCTGTCTGTGTGTGCAGCTTCCTTGTTAGACACTGGATTAAATCTTTCTGTTGTCTGAAAGAGAAACTGTCATCACCTTCCCTCCGTCACCAGCAGTGTGATTTAACTGCCATACTGAATTTGTGCCCTTTGCAGTGCTTGTGACACATAATCCTTTAAAGTGCCTTATTAAAAAAAAAACCCTGTTCACTATATATCATATCAGATGCTATTTGCCAATTTCAATATTTGTATTAGGAAATATTAATACCGATGCAAGAAATACAATCAAATTATTGTTAATATTTAAGTTGTCATAAAAACTAGAACCTGAAATTATGATTTCAGAGCTGCTTTAGCTATGCTTTGCTCTCACTTTGTTGAGATAGGGAGCATTATTCAGATTTCCTTAAAACAGTGGTAAGAAACTTGTGGTGATATGAGTAAATGGTTAGTTTGTAAGTATGTCTTTTCCTAGCTGCAGAAATTAAATACAAGCTTCTAAGTTTTTTCCCCTGGAAAATGCAAGCAGTATCTGTTCATCATTACATTCTCATGAAATTGCCCATATGGTCATTTAGACAGAGGAGTTCAAACTGAATTGCAAAGATTGTAAAGGACAAGCTGAAAAATCCATGCTGTTGTGACTACAGATGGAGAGTGGCACCATAGAATGGCACTGGTTGTACTTCAGGTGCAGTTTATGGGCACAAGGCATGTCCAGCAGGGTATAGTCACACCAGCCTGAGCCTTCCAGCTACCGCTGTTGCTTCACAGCTTTTCCTTGCAGCTGTTGCTGTGTACTCTCTCCTTTTTTTATGCCACTAATAGGAGCCATGTGTAATAGAAATTTGGTGAAACTAAGGAAGAATGTCTTCAACCTGCTTAAACCTTTTCCCATCAAGAAATGAAGCCAGTTCAGAAATGAAACACATGCTGTTTGTAAGCCAGAACTGTGAGACTCCTTCTCTAAAGCCAGAGTGGAGGCCCTGCTCAGGGCTGCAGAGCTGCTCTGCAGTGTGCTGTCTGCAGTAGGGTGCAGGGCAGTTACTATCCTGTCCTGCAGGCAAAGTAGCTATTAAGGGATAAAGGGACTAAGTGCATTTTTAAGTCAGATGACATTTGGGATCTAACTGAGAAGTCCTGGAGAGGAAAAAAGATGAGCAAATGTTAATATTTGGAAGAAACATAATCAGAGATTCAAGCTGAGTAATTTTGTGAAACGTGAAGTTGAGCTCCAGGAGAGGGCTGAGAGTGGGTACGACTCAGCATTTGTGTATAATCCTTTGAGGACTTAACCCATTCTTAAGTCCCTAATTTCTTTTTGAAGAAAACCTTAAATAGTTAGTAGGAGTAGAAACATTAAGAAGTTTCTTTCTCCTTTCTCCCTTTCATATTAGCTGCAACAAGGACAGAAAAGTACTGGAAGAATATTTTAAAAAGGGGTGAAACTTCAGTTTGTGCAGACAAGAACCAAGTGTTTTTCTCAGTATTTTTTTTCCTTCCTCTGAGTAGACACTGAAAATTGCTGCCATATCTACAAGAAGCTATCTAATTCTGATTGATTAGTCCATTTGGCTAACTTAACAGACACAGTCATTAATTAAATTAACCATCCACATAAAAAGAAATTCAGCAATTCTTTTGATGGGAAGGAGGAGATGAAAGTTTCAGAGCTATTAAAGCAGATTGGTTCATGGGGTATGGAGATAGCTAATCCCCCCTGAAGTGCAAAAAAAGATCATGTATGAGCAGATGAGCAGAGAGGAGGTTTCTGGGTAGGCATGAGTATAAAGAAGATTTAAAGTGTCCCATGTAGTGAGATACAGAAATCTGCCAGCTAAGTGGCTTTTTTGAGTTTATCTTGCTGTATATTTTAGTTAGCTCATGGCTGATACTGAAAATGGTTTAGGACCAGAGAGTAATGCAAGGTAATACAAATTGTCCTTTGTACTCCTACTGACTGGCAGATAGAAACATCCATTCTGTTCCCTCTCATCCAGTTTTTCCACTTTCTGGCTTCTTGTTTCACGATAGTCAACCTTGGTGTACAAGACGGGCTGTACTAGAAATGTCCTCTGATAGCCACTCCTTCCATATCTATTATTCCTGTTAATACTTGGTAGAGGATGTACACCACTGGGGGAAAATATTTAATTTTATGGGAAGCTTCCTCATCTTCATGTGCCTGGTACCCTGACAGTGCCCATTCCTTTTACTGCAGCCCTCTCAACCATGATGTTGCAGGGGGCTTCCTTCTCACAGCTTGGTCTGCCACAGGGGCTAGCATTAATCATGCAGCTGATACAACAGCATCTACCTCTTGTCAGTGTCTCCATCATTTCCCTGAACCTGTTGTTTTCTCTTGAAGGTCTCCATATGTCTGTTGATAATTTCCTTCTGGCATTCGGCCCATCCAGACCTTTCTTCTGATTTCAACTAAAACCCTGTCTTCCTTTTCAGTAATACTTCTTACCTCAGATCTCTCATTTGATGTCCTTGTCTGGTACCATATTTAATCTGATATTTCAGGTGTACGTAATGGGGAGTTGTGGAGACAAATCAGGGTGAATAAATGATAAGGAATTCCTACAGTGTTCAAGGAGACACAGAAATGATATCAGATATCATGAAGCCAGTCATTTATTTATTACACTGATGCTGACAAAGATACATTATAGTACTGTGATTATGAACTCCCTTTATTTCTGCCTTTCTTAACTTTGTAATTTTTCCTATGGCCTCTCAAGAGAACCCTGTAATTTCTGCTCTTTTTCTTCCATAACTGTTAGGATTTCAGTCTCTTAAATCTGGAGAGTTAATTTTTGTTCAGAAGCTGGCTAATAGGCATTTTCCTTCTCTGCTTGAAAGTGAAAGTTTCTATTAAATTTACAGGGATAATTCCCAGGTTTTTCTTCATATTCAAATGCAAACCTCTTCCTTTTTCAAAAATCTTTACCTACCTCTTTTTTTCTTCTTTTGACTTGAAGTGCTTTGTAATCTCTTGTTTTTTCTTTCTGTTTCTTTAAACTCTTGACCTGTTCTGTCCTCTTTTCCCACCACATTTTTTAAACTTTTTTTGGCTTCCTGGAGCAGCCTCTTTCTGCTGGGGAACCCCATCTATATCCAAAGCTGATCTGTTTTCTGGGTTCCCAATCCCACCTTCATTTTGGTAAACCTCCTATATAAGTACTACAGCTTATTCAAGGTAGAATTTAAGTGCATGCATATGCATCATCTTGGATAAGGATGTTTTCCTTATTTGGGGCCCTATTTTGTAATAAAATTCTCCCAGCTTCTGACTCTTGTGTACTGTTGTGGCTGGGAAAGTTGGAAGAGCAAAGAGGACCTTGCTCATTTTTTTGTTCTGGCCCTTATGTTATTGAGTCTGTATGGAATAGACTCACATGGACTTGAGATAATGCTTCAAAAATGCTGCTTCTGTAAACAAAATGACACTACTTAATTTGTGTACACTAAAATAATAGACCTCTGGAAACAGAATTGCCATTATTAGCATAGCAGCTTTTTTCTTTGTAAAAGCAATAGATCACATGTGCTTTTTTCCTGTGAAACGTTTTATTTTTAGGTCTTAACATATGCAGGTTTTTGCCATGCCTTTTTGAAAATTTTGTACCAATGCCTCAGCAAATGTTTCTGAAAATCTCATTCTGCAGTATTGTCAATTATAGTGTTGGTGGTTTTTTCTCTGTAATTTTCTCCATCCTTTGTGTCTCTAAGATTTTTTCCCAATCTGTTTTGTTCTTTTTTTTTAACATACCAGTTTTATTTGTAATTAATACTAAAACTACCACTTAAGCTGACAAAGATGGTTTCTAGGATAGATTGGCAGACAAGCTAAATTATTCCTGTTTCATTTCTACCATAGGAAAGTATTTATTTTTTTATGTTGAAATGCATACTATTTTAATGCTGATTGTCTTATCTTGCTTAAATAATTTTAACCATGTTTCGCAAGTATTTTGATTTAGATTTTTGTTTGTTTTTAAAGTAAGGACTTCTATTAAAATTATGCAGCTGTATGCCTGTACTGTTACTACAGACAAAACATGACTCCACCTATGAGGTGGTGTCTTTTGGCCTGAGTTTTCAAGATAATGTATAATAGTTAGATTGTAGCTTAGTTTTTAATAGCATTGATTGAGTTATTGGATCTTCGAGAGTGTTGTGATTTTTATGATATTTTTAGTGCTGTGAATCATAATAATAAAGCATAACATGGCTTCCTTTATGGGGTTTTATACTGATAAAATATTCTCAGACATATCCTGCCATGTTACTTAGGATAGGCTTTAAAAATTTCTCTGCGTTTCAGATCTGTGGTCTGTTTGCAAACTGTGGACTCAGTCTCAAGGAGCTGTGCAGGCAGGTGACCTCCTGGTGTTTGCCTTCCAGACAGGATCATTTTGGGAATCAAGGCACTTGTGACAGACCTTGCTGGGGGCGGGGGAATGCCAGCAACTCCCCCGCTGTTTTCTTTTGTCCTCAAAGTAAGGACCGAGCAGGACGACAAAATGGATGGACCTGTTCAGGAATTGTTCTTTGGCCTACTTTGAAAGTAAATACAACTTGAACAGCCTGGGTATGTCCATCCCTGGGGTGGTGGGTGGAGGAAGAGCAACTGACTGACCATCAGCAATCCTGGAGCTGGATGCTATGTGTAACCCCGAGGAGAAAGAGGACCCTTCCAGGGTGCAGGCAGAGCAGCCCAGGTCAGGTCAGAGGGGCACTTGGCCAACTGCCCAGTCCCAATAGCCCGGGGCTGATGGTGAGGGAAAAGTGGAAGAGCTGAGCAAGCATGTATTAGGCTTCCCCTGAGCCCTTTTCCAGAACTCCCAACACTGAGTCAGGCATAGTCTTTCTGTATGTTTGGCAGCTCCCAGTTAACGTCCACTAATTTGTCCATTCCCAGCTTGAACCAGTACAGACCTCTAGTGTTCATGCTTTCCTGCAGTATATTGCACATTGTAATCAGCAGCTGTGCCAGTAAAGGTTCCTTTTAATTAGTTTTGAGCTTACTGACCTCTTTTGTTGCCTTCTAATTCTTGTCATACAAGGCAGAAAATGATCAATGTCTTTGTTTTTTCATGCCAGACACAATTTCCAGATTTTTGAGAACATAACATACAATCTTCCAGAGCATTAAAACATTAACAGCACTATCTTTTAAAAAGCAGTAGTTTTGTCAGACCCACATGCAAAGAACCTGTGCTTCTCCTTGTCATTTCTCCAAATACAACTGTAAAGTCTCCCTGAGTTAAGCCATTCTGTTTGATCTCAGTCTTTGTACTCTAGACTTTACTATCTTACATTTTATAATCTCTTGCATCTTCCTTGGCACGAAAACCTTTGTGTCCATCAGATAAGGAGGACGACATTAGTTTAACTGAGTCCCCCTGAAATAAAGAAGAGTAAAAGTAGAGCCCTAAGCTATAAAAAAATCTTTATTAAATTTGTGGAAGCATAAACTTTTGCTGAAAGAGTGTAGTGAATGCTGGGAAACTATATAACTAACTTCAGCAAGCTAAACTAAATACATTTGAAGAGAACATCTGTCAAAATTTCTAAATCTGGAAAGTGCATACAAGACCTTATAGAAGACTTTGAGCTTCCCCCAGGGCATGAGTATCGTAAACATTTAATATTCACTTCTAAGAGGAATCAGAGTATTGTAATCAGTAACTCAACAGCATCTCTATTAGGTGCTCCTCAGTAATGGGTCATCTGCAGGCAGCTGTGCAAAGCATCAGTGTAGATATTGGGCCTGACCAGAATTAAAGGGGTTCATGCTGGTTCTGCAGTGGCCAACGGAGTCACCCATTCTTTCTTTTATCCGTATTGAGGGCTGCTCGATCCCTCCTTTGCATCAGCTCTGGAGCTTACTGTACCTCTTCTCAAGGGATTTCAGTTACCTAATGCAGCAAAACCATGGTTTTGTTGAACCCTCCCAAGTGTACCTTGACAAGTGCCAGTGCTGACATCAAGAGTGTTTTGATGAGTGTTTGTGCTTACACAAGGTAGGTTCAGTGCTTGCTCCTGAGGGGGCATTGAGACTTCCTGCCTTCAGCAGCAACCAGCTGTGAACTCACTGAGACTGAGGAAACCCCACCTCCATGGACAATTGTCCCAGGGATGCTCCCATTCAGTAATTTGTTAACATCCCTCATTTTGTTGCCTCTGTCCCTTACACTTAGTCAAAGTGACTATACACTATACAAATATATTTTGACTATACACTTATACAAAGTCTTTTTTTTTTTTAACATCCAATTTCCACTGACTCATTGGCAGTCCTTGTACCTTTGAGGTTCTGCCATCATCTTCTGTAGCTTAATTAGTTGCTTTTATATCTTGGTATGTGAACTCTGGTGCATTCACATTCCCTCACAACTCAATTTTTTGCTAGACTTCAGGAGCCTCTCTGTGTTTCCAGGTGGTGGAACTTTGTAAGCAAAGCTGTCCAGTACCTGTCTGTAGTATTTGAAAAGAGATCTCCTTTGGGCAGTGATATTAATCTTACCTCAGTCTGACTGGAAATACATTTTCTTTGACGTATTCTGGGATGACAGTTGTGTTTTCCAGGAAGACATTCTATTGATCTGCCAAATCATTTTGCCAGAAACAAGTGTGGTCATGTCTCTCTTCCTTACAAACCAGGCCCTCTAAAAAAATGTAACAGAAATTCCCTCCAGTCCTTAAGTGCATAAATTTGCTGTTTGTACAATTGAATTTGATCCTATTTCTAATATCCAGTCCTGAAGACCATCCAGGTCTTTCCTATGGGAGTTTTTTCAATCTCTTTTATTCTACATGCTTTCCAATTTAATGTTATCAGCATATTTCATTGGAATGCTCCTGGGTTTTGTGCCTAGTTAATTAATGCAAATACCAAGCTGGCAGTTTTTAGGGCTGATATTGGGGGACCCATACTTCCAACCTTGTCCTGCATGGGGCTCACTCAGGGCAGTCACCATGTCTCTGTGAGCAAAAACATCCATAGTCCTGCTGCCTGTTAGGCCAGGACGAAGCTCTGGAAAGATGAGCAGTCACTGCCCTGGGTGCTGTTCTACTGTTCCTGCCCTCCCTCAGCAGGTCAGTTCATGTTGATGCCTTTTCTTGGTCTTAAAATCAAGAGTCAAACACAGTTGGAAGGGAAAAAGGGATTTTACCTTGGTATTTATTTTAAGGATCCTTAGGTGCACTATGTCCAGGTTGAATGCACCCCAAGGCATACCGCAATGCACACCCACAAAAGATCTGGTATAACATTATAGGTTTTACTAATTAGCAGATCTATCAAAGATTCCCCAATGAGAGGCTCAAGTGAGCCCCCCTCCCCAAGGAACCTTCCCCTGGATGGTTCTATCTTAGTTTACAGAATGTGTTCTGGAGAGGACCTTGGGGTCTGGGGCACACTGATCCCTAACTACGAGGCTTCTAAAATGTTTAGTCTCTCAGCTTAACAAACAAGTCCAAGAATGTAGGCAAAAAGCATTAAGAATACAGAAGTTGTAAAAATATATAAAAGGGGTATAAAAGAAAAGGCAAAAAATCATCATGACATGTCTAAGCTCAGGTGTTTTGCTGTTTGAAGGAGAAATACTCAATTTTTGCCTCTTCTGCTGAGCAGGTATGTGCTCATTGCCTCCTGCCCCAGTGGCCAACCTGCCTTTTGTCAGGTTTTCTTTACCAATTCCTCATCTTTTCCAGCTTAATTGTCACTGAGGTGGAACAATAGCAAGATTTTGTACTGATTTAATCTCAGTAAAATTTTGTAGTCTTTGAACATGCTTAGTGAAATTTATGATGTAGATAATGTGGTCTCGTCCAATCTTAACAATTCTGTGATTCTGTGGTTTGCCTGACTAAAAAATAACTATGAGGAAGAGTATTTGACTGGTTTAGCATTCAAGTGTTAGTAAATACAGCCTGTATTTAATTTATATATGTTTGCCTCAGGTCTGATTGTTTTTTCTCCTTGGTGTTTGTTCCAAGTCCTTGTGTACTTGGAGGCTGGGATTCCTATTGCCCAGAGTCTTTTCCTCTGGCATTGCTAAAGCTGCAGGGCTCCCAGGGAGTGTGTGCATGTGCGCTGAGAGCCTTCCTTGGGCCCACAGCTTTGCCTGCCCATGCAGCATGGACCCAAGCTCACCATGTTGGTGTTACAAGGTCATGTCGTTGTTGTGCCATTGTGCCCTTTGAAGCCTGCCAACACAGCTGCCACTTTGCCTCAGATTCCAACTGGTTTCCCATCCTTCTGCTTTTTTGCTTTTTTTGAAGTTCACCTAACTTCCGTCCTGTTCACTTTTAGCAGCAAACAGAAAAGTCTCTTGAATTACAGTCAGTGTCAGTGGTTGGTTTTGAACCTTCCATGAAGAAACTCCCCTCAGTTTTCCTTGTCCCACCTTCTGCTGTTAAAAAGCAGTGTATCCCATGCACTGTGTAACTCCATTGGAGGTGGTTGTTTCAGTGATTTTTATGAACATTTTAGGAAAAGTATCCTGCAGGTTTTGCCCTTTTCAAATGTAAATGTTTAATCAGTGCTTGCTGAGAGGGAGTACAAGAGCACATGCACGAAGCTTATCGTTCTTTTTTCTTCTTCTTGCAGTGACCTTCTGTCTTCTGAATATCTTGAGAGGCATATCGAGCAAGGTGGGAAGACAGTGGAAGTTAAAGTAAGAATTTCCTTTTTATGCTTTTCTTTTTTAATTTGCTTGGCTTTTGATGTTAATGCAAACTCACATTTTTGTGAATGGAGAGATAACTGATTTTTCAAGTGATTTGTTTTACTGTTCTGAGGCAAAGATGTTTCATGTTTTCTAACTTTCAGCTTTAAACAAGGCAAATAAACTCCATTGTCTGATTTAGTATATTAATGTTTATATCAAAATGGTATCCATGAAAAATGTATACATAGTGGTTATTTTTACTAGTAAATATACTTTACTTTTGATGCCTATTGAAGAAAATCTTTTTGTTTTGGTAGATAGCCTTTTCTCATTGTACTAAACCCAAAGTTTGTTGGTTTGTTACGAACTTATTTGTAAATTTGAGAATAGCAAGATTTATTGTATAATATTTCCAAATATCCAGTCACCAGTTGTGGGTTTCTTTCTCTGTATGTTTGTTGGCATGGTGACTACAAGATGCTATTTGTTGCTGTTGTCTTGTGTGAAATGTCCCACAGCCTTTGCAGAAGTGTTTGGTTGCTTGCATGCAACATGGCAGATTTTTCTTGAGGACCCCTCTATTTGTTAGGACTTATTTTGTAGATGTCAGCTATAATTTTTGTATCAATTGCTGTAGATTACACAGAGTGTGCAGAAATGTATTATATGTGCTACAAAATGGAAACTCTAAATTTGCCTGTCAGGTAAATACTAGGTAAAATTTTGTTCAAAGTTTACATTTTATTAAAAGGAATCCCCAAAACTGTTTTACTAAATCTGAGATCATCTAAATACTTTGAAACAAATGCATTAATCTCTGCAGCGTGAAAGTGGAAATGAGAATGGACAAAGCAGTCCTTTATCCACTGGATAGCTAAGATGCATGTTTCCTTTGGTTTATCCCCTTCTGTCATTTGCAGATAGGAAGTCTGTTCTTCCACTGTTATCAAGATAATAGTCTGCATACATTATCAGACTGAGGCAAACACATAGGTGTTCCATTAAATTGTAAAGACTAATTTCTTAGCTCTGCTCTGCAGTCAAGAAGTCTTGCTTGACTGAAATTCAGAATATGAGTCAAAGCAGAAATAAAGATAATAGCTGATATTAGTAAGAACAAAACAACCCATTTGTCTGCATTAAGATATATATGCAAGTTAGCTAAGGTAATTCATCCAAGCCCTGTCACTGAATTGTTCCTGATGAGCAAACCTTAATCAAGCAAGGAAATGTTTGAAATCAGTGGGTCTACATATTTAAGTACTGTTTAATTGAATGGGGAAATGATGGGAGGATCAGGTCTTTCAGAGGAAGGGTCAGAAAATGTTCTGGGCAAAACAGCTCCCAGCCTCAAGGGTCCCAGAGATTATTTCCCCTTCATTTAGATGCTGAGCCAGGCTCAGGGTGTACCTTCAGGGATGGGTATCACTGCCTTGCTCAGTATTCTCAAATCTGCTTTAAGTAGAGAACTGTCATTGCTGCACTGAGCTTGATACTTGAGGTGAGCTGAACTGGGAGTGAAAGGGGCTGCAAAGACTGTACTGCAAAGGAGAGGGGTTTCTGCTCGAGTGGTGAGTTTCCCTCTCTGTGCTGCTCTGTACCTTGCACACCCGTGGGCAGGGGCGCAGGGGTGGCCGGGCTGTACAGGTGGGCTCTTCTGTCCCCTACTATTCCACTGCTCCAGGAGTTCTGCAGGCAGCAGTTGTATGGAAGCATGCTAGGAAAGGGGATGTAAAGGTTTTGTTTGTTTTGTTGCCTCTGAGTGTGTGGGATTGGCAGGGAGAGAAGAAGCTGCTGTGACAAAATGTCAGAAAAGCCTGGTGGCCACAGTCATGGGCACATTTTCATAAAAGTTCAGATACCAAAAGATTTTTTGGAAAAGTGCAGGCTACCAAGTACACTTGACACTGAGTGAGGCTGATTTCAGTACTCAGTAGATGTTTAAAAGTAAATCTGGTTCCCTCTAACGGGTCAGTATTTTTCAGAGGATCTGTAACTGTGTTGGAGAGCTTTGTTTGTCTGTTGAACAATTTCTGAAAAGACTGGCAGTATCTGTTTTGCATTTGGGAATCTGAGCTCTGGTTTTACATCAAATGTTTTGAAAATCTTACTGCAACCACAAGAAATTTCCATGATGGTGATTTACCACCTTCAATTACTGTGGGAATTGTTTACCATAACTGGTAACATAATTACTGTACTAGATTTTAGGGATTGTGCAGATTGCTTAGATACTTATTTAAAGATAGCTAGTAAAAGGGTGCAACTTATGAATAAATTACAAAATATGCACTCTGCTATGCAGCATATTCTTAAGCAGAAGTTGAAGAGGTATTTCAGAAAGGAGCCAGGTTTCTATCAGTTGTTTCAACATGCTGCTCTTCATCCACCTCTGTGCAATTTGTCTTGGGCTGTAGGCAGAGACAGAGGCAGCCTGGCAACATCTCTGTTGCTGCTTTGGTGGGAGAAATGGTGACAGAAAGAAAATGTCCATCTGCCATCCACTGCCAGCTGCAGGCTTTGAGCAAGACTGTTTATACAGCAAAATGGCCTCCTCTGTTCTTGGCCTTTGTACTGGAGGGGTGTATTTTGAAATGCGTGTGTATTCCCCCTTGCATTTCTCTGTGCAAGAAGACAGCACAGACATGCAAACCATCAGTGCTGCTGTTGTGCCATCAGCAATACGGGAGAAGAAAGGAGCTCTGAGCCGCTGTGTGAAGGCAGCTGTACATACACTCAGCGGTTCGGGAACATTACAGGCATGAGTGTGTCTGGGAAGCAGATCCTGCCGTGGCTCATATGCTGTG
Organism: Aphelocoma coerulescens; assembly: GCF_041296385.1. NCBI lineage: Eukaryota > Metazoa > Chordata > Aves > Passeriformes > Corvidae > Aphelocoma > Aphelocoma coerulescens. Next base: position 21,973,715 of record NC_091015.1, read on the forward strand.
TGGAGTTGATAACTACTTTTGCTACTCCTCCCACTCTCCTTCCCTCCCCGTGAAACTTCCTGTGCTGTAAAATACATATGGATCTTCTGCCATTACTGAGGATGCTTTGAAGAGGAGAGGCGGGCAGGGGAAGGGAGAAAATACCACTTTTAGTAGCAAAGGAATTTGTACGGGGAGAAGAGTCCTCGGTTTAACATACCTTTTCATCATAAGTTGCCTTACATTTGATTTCTGCATAATTATTAATACATTAGACCATTGTGAAGGTGGAACATGTTTTTGCAGGGTGCCAGCATTTAGCTGCTGTAGAGGAGAGGCTTCTTGTTAATTTGGCACAGTTAGGCAGCACCTAAGACATTCTTATTAAACCAGCAGCAGTGTGCAGTGCCTAAGAAAAACAAAAGGAGGTAGATGTTTGAATTATTTCAGTGTTTCCCCCTCACCCTCCTTTAGTGTACATCATGTCTCTACTAGGAAAGCAGCGGTGTTGGCCTGAATTTCCTCTGGTAGCAAAGAGAATAATCAATTAATAAGAAAGAGAAAAACCCTTCTTGGCATTGCCTTTTCCTGATTGTGTCATTCCAGATCATCCTATGCTCATAGCACATCAATACTCAACCTGTGTGTATACCTAATGTTGTTGCAGTATATCTCTGTGTCCTTTTATCTCTCTCTCTCCCTCTTTTTTTTGGTTGTCATTCTGTCACTGATGCTGTCAGTGAGATGAAAGGCAAAAACCAGCTGTAGTGCTGAGTAATTCACATTGCTGGATTTTTCACCCTCAGAAGGAACAACTGATATCTATTCAGTGATATTTTCTCAATAAAATGTTTTAGTTTTTCTCTTCAGAGTGTGTAGAAATAAATGTTTCTGCTTGTATTCCCCCAAAACATTGGACAATTCTACGAGTTCTTAGAAAATTGCTTTCTGAAAAAAATTAAGCCATGAAAGTAATTCAGAGCCCCAGTCAGAAAACTTGCACAGGTAGAGATGTGGTAGATAAATACCAGAAATTTTTGATGGCATGTTTAAATACGACTAGAAGGAACTATATTTCATAGGCAGTCCTTAAAGTCTAAAATTCTTTAGTGTGATGGTGTAAACACAGCATGTGTATTACGGGCACAAAATTACAGTGAGAGTGCTTACAGCATAAACTGCTGCTTTTTGCTTCAACCTCGCAGCATGTTCATGTGATAGCATCGGGCAACACGAATGGGGACATACCAGATGCTAGCTACTGTTTTTCTCTTTTGTGGCATTAACAGAGAAGCTTTGGCCAGCCTTGTCTCGTGGGTTAGGATTGCCTGTGGCTGTGAGTCCCAGGCTGTGCTGAGCCGTGCTGCTGGGCCCTGCAGTGCTCAGACCGTGCCCACTGGGCTTTCTTCAAAGCGCCCACAGCCATCCTGTCCAGCTGGGGTGCCCCAGCACGGCCTCCTGCTCTGTGGGGGTTCCAGCAGAGGGGCCATCATTGTAGTTTGGCCAATGGGGGGTATGGGGCAAATGCTTTTTAATGCTGCACAGCAAAGCAGAGCTGTTAGCTTGCAAAAGTAGCCATTATGTTGTGTGCATTGTTTGACAAGCAGTGTGTGCAAAATGCCTGTTATTGTAGCTTACAGCTATTTTAATGCTTCTGCACAAGAGGGGAAAATTACTGTTCTTCATTGCCTTGCTGTGCGTAAAGCCTTGGCTAGTGTGTGCCATGATGTGTATTTGAACGGCTCTTTAAATGCCCTTTTTAAGGAAAATAATATATAAGGGAGAAAAATATTAAAATCTTGAAAGACCAGAGGAGTCTGGGTACCCTTGATATGGCAGATACTGCTTTTTCTGTTAAACTTTCTCCTTCAAATCTGGTGTACTTGAGGAGTTGTTAAGGTACAGTCCCTTTACTGAGGGCAGTGTGTGTGTCTGTGTCACATCTGAGCTTGTGTTTGATGAGACCTTACCTAAGTAGCATTCCAACATCTACTTGTTATCTCCACAGGTATGAACTGATTATAAGTCTACAATAATTTTTGGTGCAGCCAGAATAAACACTTAACCAGTGATCAGGTCATTTTAATAACTGACTGCTATGTTTCCAGTCTTATAGCAAAGTGCCTCTACAGCCATCTTCCAGTTAGGGCATCCACTGTCTGAGTAGAATCTCTTATTTTTCTTCAGGTTTTGGTAACTCATCATTTTGTAACCAAAGAGGAAGGTGTTTCAGATGTCAGAAAAGCCTGTATGCTAATTCCTGTAAGGGATTACAATTTCTCCTGAAAAGCAGAATACCAGCTGGGCTGGCAGAGGATGGGATGGGAGTGCAGGAAGACTCAGCCCGGGGAGGCTGGAGCCTGGGGCTGGTGGGGAGCTCTGTGTGCATGTACCTGGAACTTGCACAACCTGGTGATGAAAACTGAAAAGGAACAAACCATAAATAATGCATGAATTATATATGCCTGTTTCTGGCAGAGCTTTTTTGGCTGTGTCTGGAGACTGGAGAAGCCGTTAGTATCAGAAAAATCACTCTCTAGCTTGTTTGAGAGAGGACTTTGAACAAGGGCTCCTGTAATGTCATCAGATCTCCTCTCTCTTACACCCTCAACAGAGCTCTGTTTGCCTCATGGCAAATTATTAACAAATCTGGGCCATAATCTACTTTTTAGTGATAGCAGTAAACTAGCTGAAGAAGAGCTGACAGGGAGTCTGAGTCTGACACAGTTTAGCAGGGGGTTCCTGCAAGGTTGATCTTCAGAGTGCTCTCATCAAATGTTTTCATTAATGACTTCTGTAAAAAAAAAAGTATGTGTATGTTAATGAAATTTGCCAACAGTGAGAAGCATTAGAGTACACGGAAAGATCAGCTGGAGAACTGGCTATCTTTGACCAATAGAGTAAATAAAAACTGAATAGAACAAATTGCAACTTCTTACAATTAGAGACTAATTATAGGTGTTTTCAGTGTACAATGGAAGTTCATAAATTGAAAGTTCCACAAGAAGGGGAAGATTAGAGTGTAGTAGGGAACAGAATGGCAGGATGGAAGCAAACTGTGGTCTCAGAGTATACCAGTCAAATTACTTCCTGTAAGTTTTGACTGGAATTAATGTTACTGTATGTGTCTTGATGAAGAGTTGACAAAATTTTTTAATTTCCATGTGTTTTCAGTTATTCTGGACATCTTTTTCTTTCAGTAATGTCATGCTGTCACACTAGGTTGATAGGCATTGAGAAATACCTCACTTTCCTGTTGTAGCATTGTTTGAATTTTGGAAGCAAGCCCTTTGGGGTTTAGAAAACCTAGTATCCTCTGGGGGATACCAGGGCAAGATAATCAGCCCTCCTATATAATGCATTTGCCTGACCTAATGATCCTGCAGGCTGGCACTTTTAATGTACATTTACAGTAGCTTTTTTTTAATATCTGATTATCTCCCTGCTATTACTAGCTTACTTTCTACATACATCCTGCTACCAAGGAGAAGAAAATTAAAAGTAGCAGCTTTCTGTATTAGGAGTCATTCCCAGGTCATGGTTTTGAATATACTACACTAGAATGAATCCCACATCATGATTCATGTAAGATTTTGCAGGTTTAATTATCTTGTCTCCCTTTTCTTTGTGACATTAAAAAAATTATCCTGTGGGTATAACTAGTCCTGCAGGGGAAAAAAACTGTCAGAAAGTGGAAGTCTTCCAGAGCTTAAAAAGTACATTTCATTGTGGATGTGGACCCCAGTGATGGTGCATGGTTCTGCTGAAGTGACAAGTCAAGCGACTGTGTGACCATCAGGAGTCACCTCTTGAGTACTCTGCCACAGTTTTGTCTTGTTCCAGAAGGAGGACAGCTTGAACTTGCAGAAAAGTCTTCCTGGCTTTGTGCATCTCATGAGTTATTTTCCATGAGCTGCAACATGTGGCGTACATAGCCAGAGACTGGTAGCAACCAAGTGTTCTGTAATCTCAGACCATACAAGGATGGAGTATGGCTGAGAGAAATTAATTACTGCTATAACATTAAAGAACATAAAATCATTTTGTAGATGCTCTTATTAAAAATAAAAGTATCTTTTTGGGTTTAACGTAATCCCTTTGAGGGGGAATTAAGCTAAGCAAACAGAAGCTGCTGTACTTCTGAAGGACTGCTTCCGTGCAAGACTTTGGAGTGCTTTAGCTTGACATCTTTACTTTCTTCATCTTGACTTCTGTAAATAGCTTTGCCTAGACATGTCTGTTGTTCCCTATGGATACCAAACTGGCACTGGATTATAAACAGTAGGTTAATGTTTCTAGACACGGCCTAAGGCTCTGTGAATTTTCACTTAGAGAGAAGGTTCTGTCATTCAGAAATAATGAGCCAATAACAATATAAGAGTGGTATTGTTTTCTATTTTCCTCAGAACTTTATGTTCTGCTGACTGATTGGTATCCATGTAGGTGTTGTGTTGTGTTTATAGTAATCTTGTAAATCACATTCTTATACCTTGGCTTCACATGTGGAGCAGGCTGATGAATTGAAGTGGCAGATTAGAATGGGTAGATTATAAAGAATTTTCATACTGTCCCTTAAAATGTTTGCTTCCATTTCCCTGGAACAGGCATGCAGGAATGGGGCAAAATGACTGTCATTAAAATGACTTGTATGCCATGACTTAAGAGATACTAGCCGCTGGTACAAGAGCTGTCTGAAAGACAGCAGCAGAGTAGGCAGGAAGACGTAACCTGTTCTCCTCTGCCTCGTCTTTGTCTGGCAGCCGATAATAAAAATAATTTTCTCTAACACCAAGGTAAGTTAAGGCAAGTCAAGAGTCTGTTTCCCAGGCAGATGCCAAGGCAGCTTCCAGAGCAGATGGTGTTGCGTTGGCATGAGCTCTCCGTCCACACCCTGCAGCTATGTTCGTGGAGCATCTTCTCTCATAGCTACTGGGCAGTAAACACAACCCTCATTTGGCCTCTGAACCGGGAAGCTGGGCTGATACCTCGTGCCATCTGCTGAAGGCTCTTGCTGTGAGTCACTGATGGCAGTTGGAGCGAGTCGCCTGCGCGCAGGATCCTGTCACATACATGCGTGTCTCTGTTTGTTAAGAGTGCTGCCAACAGTCTTTAAACATGGGCATTTTGTGGAGAAGGTTTAGAAGCAGCTGTGCCTTATCCTAATTTTGGAATCCGTGTCTGTGATTTCAAAATCTGAAACAGCGTTATAATCTAATGTCACTACAGCGTGTCGGCTCTGAGTTACATGAGCACATGTGATAGCCATCCTCCTACAGAGGGAGGGCACCGTTCACATTTTCAGAACATTTGGCTTTCAGGCATCTGCAGTCCAGAGACTACTCTGCAAAGAGGTGGTGCCAGGTCCCTGGCGTTGTTACTGAGCTGAGTAAAAGCTGAGCACAGGGCTCAGTACAGCCCGACAGCAGGGCCCCTGCCAATTGCTGAAGTATGTGTCAATTAAATGTCTTCTCTCATTGCAGTTACACAGGTCAAAGTGCCATTTTGACTTTCCTGTTTACAAATAGAAACCCATTCATAACAAGTTGTTTTCTGCTAAAAGTCAGTGATGGAGGGTGCATTTTCTTTTCCTGTTGCTGTTGCTCATGCAGTCTTAGTTATGAATTTTTGTAACTAGTGGTCCCACAATGGGTAGCTCCTTAAACAGCTAATCATTATCTGGCAGCTAAACATTATCTGGGATACACAGAATGGTGGCTTGAGCCTTTTGGGAGCTTTCTGCTGCAAGGAAAGAGAGAGATATGTTACTAGGATTTGAATTAGACCAGCAATCTCTTTTCCTTTGGATTAAAGAATGTTAAAATAGGAATATGTAGGAGAAGGGAGGTATTAATTTTAAGATCAGTGCCTGACTGGTGCATGAGTTTTACTGGCCAGCACCTCTCTTAATTGCAGAAGATGGCTTACTTGGAGATCCAATGTAGAAAGCAGATGAATGTGCATCTTTATTTTACTCCCCTGGGAAGGTCATAGTGTCTCTGAGGCGAGTAACAAGCCCTGCCAGTGAATGGTCAGCAGATGCTTTCTGCACTCTGACTGCAGAGAAGAGTGAACTGCAACCATTAATGACTGTCGGGGCTGTTCTTTTGCTTTACTTATTTCACCCTTTATTATGAATATTGGTTAATGTTTTTTTCATCTCTTTTGTGTCTGCTCAGCAGCTGGTGCCTCTCAAAGCAGGGACAAACTATCTTAAAGGATAAAAAAGGGGATGGGTTTTACTTGCATTGCTGACATCTGTGTCTTATAATTTTTTAGTATCTTTGCCACAGTATGTACTCGACAGATTGCAGGAAAACTTGTACTGATATGGGCAAAAGGGTTGCATCTGGTTGGAGATGAGATGAGCTGTAGCAGTTCACAGGGCACATAGCCCTAATTCAGGATTTTGCTATAATTATCCAACTTAAGCATCAAGATGAAGACTATCTTATGAACTGACAACTATCATAATGATTAACTTACTTTAATAGACCCTGGGGTCATTCTGGTTTTTGGTTTTTTATTTTTTGTAGGAGGTTATTACATTTTTATCTCTCCAAATCAATAAACTTCCTGTTAAAAATCTCTATTTTCTGTCCTGCCCTTGGACATCACCAGTAGGTTGTCCATCATGTCAAGAAGATTCATGCAGGAAGGATAAATTACTGATCCAAGGAAATGGACAACAGAGTGCCATGGGCATTGGCAGACAATTTGCCTTGCATGGTGCAAACCACAGCATGAAGGGTGGCTGTGTGCCTCATGGAGGCAAAAATGTCGAACTTCTCCCTGCTGTAGCATTAGCCTGCCTTTGGATATGGCATGAATGTCTGCCTGTGTGTGTTGCAGGTTTGTGTCCCAGCCATTGTCACCAGGCTGGCCTTGCCTCATAGGAGATGACATTTAGCCTAATTTTCTCACAGACTCTATAGTGACCAGGTTCAATTTTAGAGCAGAAGTGGGTAAATGTGCTGCTCAGACTTATGGATTGCATATGTTAGAAGAGCAGTCTGATTTCCTCTCATCTTACACCGAACCATTCCCCAGTAGCTGGCAAAGGCCAGTGTGGAGGTTTGATCTGCTGAGATGGGCAATTATTGCTTTTGAGAAAACAGATAGAGGCTCTATTAGCTACAGGAAGCCAATAACTCTTCACAAAACACCCTTGATGTTCTGGACTGAGCCGTAGTTGGTGTTAATTTGAGCTCTTAAGGGAAGTCTTAATTTTCATATGGGACCAGAATATTTTTGGGGAAGAAAAAGAAGATTTTTTTTTTCAGCTTTTGTCTCACTGCTACAGATACCAGTAGATAAGGGAGACAACCCCAGTCCTTCAGGGAGTGTTTCCAAGAGCAGAATAAAAGAAGATAGATATGATGAGTATGTTTAGTCTTTTGGTGGTCTTAGATCTCCCACATACTGTGATTTCTTCTCTTATACAGTGTATTTTATTACAGCACCTGCTATAAAACAGCTTTAGTACATGTCAAACCCAGCACGATTTCAGCCTTAGCACTATAGTGAGGCAACAGCAGTAAACTTCTTGTTCAAAGGTACACATGCTCCAAAAAAAAAATTGACCTTGTAGGACTCCACAGGACACCTGTAGTGTCCTGATTCTCAGTACAGAACCATAGAATCACAGACTCATTAAGGCTGGAAATGACCTCCAAGTTCATTTAGTCCAACCTTTGACCGAACATCACCATGCCAACTAAACCATAGCATTGACTGCCACATCCAGTGGTTTCTTGAACACTTCTGTTCTCAGAATTTGTAGCTATAAGTATCCATACAGGGATCAAACCCACAACCTTGGTGTTGTTAGCACCATGCTCTAACCACCTCAGATAATCTCATGCATCAAGTGCTTGGAAAAAAACCACTATCTTCATTTAAAGAAGTGAAAATAAATTTTATTAGCTTAAGTTAATTTTATTTACTGGTTTGAATTGACTTACATTATAATGATAGGAACATAAGTACAACATAAAAAATACCTCCCAAATGTTAGCATATAGAAATTAATGTTTTGTGGTGTTAAGAATTGGTCCCTGAGACTGAGATCAGAGTTGTGTTTCTATCACCACCAGAATTACCATGAACTGTAGTAGATCACTGAGTTGAATTGATTGGACCAAATAGAGTAGAATTTGTGTTTCTGACTTGTATTTTTCCCAGAAAATAATTTAGAGCTGTTTTTCTTATATTTTTCTTTTCTAGATCTGTATGCATAATTTTTTCCCATGGATTTATTACAGAATAAATTAATTTGAAGGTACTGTCATGGGACATTTATTTGATTCTCATTAGGAAGATCAAAACACACTTTTGAGCCACAGACTGGATTCTTAGTATGAAAAAATGTTCCTTCTGGTTGCAAAGACATGGTTTTGCAGACTAATGGAGCCTGAGATTCTATTTCTGGTATATATTAACTACATTTTCTGAGAACAAACCAATTTGTGTAATTACTCCAAATTCCTTCCACAGCTAGAAGTCTGTACAACTCCCTACTGATAGTCTTTTCAGTATTATTCTCACATTCATGCACTTATTCCAGTTATATCTTTTACAGGAATACTACTTCAAATATTCTCTTTAGAGAGTATTTTATTGCTTATAAGGTTTTAGATCATCCATATAGTTTGATTGTTAGTTTTGTTATTTGCTTACTGAAGTCTCTCTTTGTTTACTTCTTATTCATATATTCCTGAAAGGCTTAAGCAGTTCCATGATCTGTAGTGGGGGTCACCCTACAGACTGAAAGAAACAAAATCTTAAGTGAAGAGAGCTTAAAATAGCCAAGATACAGGAAATAAATAGGTGTAGAAAGGGAGGATACAATGGAGAAAATGAGCCAAGGTTTTAGGAAAAACAAAGTACGACGTAATCTCTCTGAAATCAAGTAAGTTTAGGATATTGGTGGCTAATATGTATGTGAGTACAAAGCAGAAATTAAAACAATCTCCTTTTCACAGATACTTGATCTGTGTCCCAAGTTCTTGATAGTCATGAGAAATGCTGGTCCAAGGGTAATGGGTCATACAGCTGCTGCCAGACACACCTTGTTGTAGCCTGGTATGGGTCAGCCACAGAGCTTCTTACCAATGTGAGACAGGGAGTCAAACATTACCTGTGTGGCACCAGTTTCCCTTCAGACATCCAAGCAGAGAGGTGCCCATGGTGGGCAGCATGGTGGTTTCTGTGCAGGTCAGTGTGGTGAAGGTGTTCTGTGTCTGCCCCAAAGACAAAGACACCAAGGTGGATGGGCAGTGGAGGTGGCTGCAGTCACTGCAGCAAGTGGAAGGAAAAAGTGGTATGTGAAAGAGAGAAAATAATGAGATTGAAAGAAATTGGGGGAAGAAAAGGTGCAACACTTCTAATGGAAGAAATGCCGCAGGGATTCTCTCGCAGAGTGAAGGAACCAGCCTGGCAAGCAGTGTCAGAGTCGCAGTGTGTGGGGTCAGTGGCTGCATTCCTCTGCAGTGCTGTTGCAGCAGTGGGAGCTGCCCCAGGTGCTCTGCACTTCGCACCCTGGGGTCCAACAGAGAAGATCTTGGGGAGCAAATAACAATTTCCACTGACCAGGCTGAGATCAAGTCTGTTTCCCTGCAGGCAGCCATGCTCTAGCAAACAGGCTCCTATACTCTCTTAAGGAGTGCACCTCAAACCAGAGGCTCCCATACATTGTAGCTGCTTTCAGCAACAGTTTCCACATCTTGTAGAAAAGAGAACAGGATTTCCCGATCAAAACACAAAACTACCAACATAGCCTACATACTTTTTTACCTTTAGCCCTATCTTGATTAATTTTTTTTCATATTTGAAAAATAAAATCCAAAAGTGTTTAATGTCAGATGTCTGAAATGACTGCTATGCATCATGCAAGTGACTCCTGGCTTCTGAAAAAGCTGTAATTGTAATGCCTTTCCCTCCCTGTAGTAAATGGACATAAATATTCACAGGGCTGGATATGCTAGGGTAGGTAGATTATTCATTCATTTGCTGGAAGAAATATTTGCACATAAATGCAATTAAAAAAAAAAAAGCACTGAAAATCTCCTTCATAGTCCTTTAACCAATGTTAGTGCATTACAACATAACTGAATTTGAGGCAATAATAGGTAAGTTCTTCTGAAGAGTAGATGGCAGTGAGAATTTAAGGGATGTTTAAATTGTTTTTCTAATTTTGCATACAAATATTGACATTGTGCAATACTGAATACATTTATTGCATGTGGAGTAGGTCTTACATCCCTATCAGTGAAACCAGGGCAGATTTTCTGAGTAAAGTCTGCTGGATTTTATTTGAAAGGTGTACATTTAATTTGTAGAAGAGAAGAGGCAAATACTTATTTTCATTGTATTCCTTTGCTACTTAGTTATTCTTAGGGTTTCCATTAGTTTTGGAGCGCTAGGAACTACTTCTGATTTGGTCTTTTTTTTTTTCAATCAAGCATTATTATTATTTGGTAAGCATAACTTTCTTCTCAGAAGAAGGAAATTGCCTTACCCTCAGAGCAGAGTTCATCCTGTCTGATGCAGTCATGTGCAGAGCAGATGTTGAGTCAAAGCCCCCTACTTCCAACTCTTTTTCTAGTCAATGAAGAAAGATGAGCACTTTCTCTCTTCTGGAGAAATTTGTCTCTGAAATGCATCTCAGGATGTCAGGGGTTTCACACTGAAATTGTGAAATACACCATTTGGTGTGGAGTGTCAGGATGACGATGTTTGTCTAAGTACCAAACCATGCATCAAAGAAGATGGGATGAACTCTTGGTGCCATGTCAATGGCTTGGCAATGTGTTTGTGAAAAAGCAGTTGTTGACAGAATGGAGTGTCATACTGTGGGATGTCCCATGGATTTAAAGTCTCAATTTCCAATTTCAGGGAGGAGAACATTGCTATTATCAGGGAAAAATTCGAGGAAATCCTGTATCATTTGTTGCCTTGTCAACATGCCATGGATTACAGTAAGTCTGCTGTTTTGTTTTTACTGACCTTTGTTTATTACTCTTTTAAGCAAAATCAAGTTGTTTATAGTAAAATAACATATGTATATAGTAAAATAAGTGCTATTTCTTTTCCTACTAGTTTGTCACCAATATTAGGTAATCAGCAATCTTCAGAATTTCCTCTTTTTTCTCAACTGAGGACTTGTGGCAGTGGCCAGGTATTGTTTTAAGGTAATTTATTACAGAGACAGCAGAGTAGAAGTAGCTGAAAATATCCTATTCTGCAAGAATAAAAACAATGCTGGTGAATAATTTGGAAATTGTCTTCTTTTCTTGTTGTTATAATGATGTATATTTTATTTCTTTTCTAGTCTCTTTACAAAGAAAATGTCAATTTAGAATTTATCTTGCACTATCCATACTTTTTAGCAGAATTTCTGGTCTTGAGCTGTGTGTATGGGGTAATACATTGGAGATAGTAAAATCTTGAAAAATCTAGAAGAAAAGGTATAAGAGGGTGCAGTCATTTTTCTTCCAAGTACATAATTTTACTGATGATATAATTAAAGCCTCTGTCAGCTGAGGGTTACATGAAGTTGTATATGTATTGTATAGCTTTTGGATATGTCTACTTTTGGCACTATTGAATGATGCTAGTCAGGTTTTCAGATCAACCAAGTGCCTGTTGCATCTGGGAATTACAGGATCTCAGCACTTCTAATACTGACATCAGCTTGAAAAGTCATGGCAGCAAGTGAGCCTGTGTGGAGATCACATGAGCTTCACCTTTTTCTGTGGAAGCAGGGTTTAGCTGATGGAATTCTTCTTCAGCCTATTGTCTATCTGCAACTATTCTATAGTTCTGGTACCAGTCATATAAGTACTTTTATTTGAGTAGTGTCTTTCTTTTATAGTTGTGTGTTTGTTATGAAGGGGAGAATGCGTGCAGAAGACTTGTCATCCTTGAACTGGTCTGATTAACAGCTGTGCAGCTCAAGAAACTTGAGTCCAGTTTGAAGTATGGACAGTGAGCCTAAAAATAGTAGCTTCCTAATGCATCCTGAGCTGCTGCATGGCTTCCATTAGCAGTGATCCATTAGGTCTTGGCCCCTGCTAACTCCTAGGAGTAAAAGCAGGAAGGAAGGAGACCCTGCCTATGTCTTTCCCTGCCCTCTTTTTGTGGGTTTATGCTTAAAACTGACTGTTCTGCTGCTCTGTATTCTTAAATGGCCTGATATCCAAATTGGTCCCTTCTAAAGTTACATGATGAATGATGCATTTTTTTTATTGTATAATTTAGTTCTCTCTTGAGAAGTATCTCCCCATCTCCTCCCCCACCATTTTTTTCCCCCTGATATAATAAAGTTTCAGCTGAGTTCCTTCACCCAAGCTTACTCTAATCAGGCTGGTATTTCAAGCATCCAGTATGAGAAAGTAATGTTTCCTGAGCTGTATTAAACTGACATTCTCTGACACTGCATTTCCATCAATACAGCTAGCTCCTACACAGTCGATTTTAAATGAGAAGTAATTATTAGAAACTCACACTGGCAATCAGAGCTTCTTAGCTTCAAGCACAGTTTGGAGCATCTTGCTCAAATAAGAGTAGCTGGGAGAGTTGTCTTCTGTAAGGTCTGCAGGGCAGGAGCTTGTTGGGGTCTCCTCCCCCCGCCTGTAGCCCTGGGAGCCCTGAGGGCACAGACACACGGGGTTTCCCTGCCCCTGCTCAGCCTCGTTCCCCATTGGTTGGTTTGTGTTCCCCTGCGCGGGCAAAGCAGCTCGGGCCCTGTGACTGTGGCAGAGTCTCTCGGCAGAGTCTCTCGGGAGAGCCCGGCCATGCGGCTGGGGAAATAAACATCTCTGAAACATCTAGCAAGAATCCGTCCGTATATATTTGTTTTCCACGGGACTCCTGGTTTGATATAGGCGTGTTACAGTATCCCCACTGCAACAGGAGCTTTGCTTTCATGAATTTTAGGAAGTACATGAGACAGAACCGATGCCTTTAAGAGAATAACAAGCTTCATCTTTCTAAAGGTCATGCCAATCTCCTCTTTTGAGTATGAGTACCTCTAGATCTCAGCCAGTAACAGCAGAATTTTTCATACATGTGAAAAAATGTTGGGATTTTTTAATCATATGTTACAAGTTCTTCTGTTGGTAATGTCTGCTTTGTGTCCTTCCTTTTATTAGTTAAATTTATCACATGACTGGCTGACAGAATACCTGAAATTATGGTCGCCTTCTCAGTGACTTGGCTAATGACAAGTGTGTCTCTGCAACCTTAACTTCGAGCAAGCCATTTTGCTTGGATTTTTGTTTTGTTTGTTTCCTGTGGGATATGCGGTAACCACGGTTTCCAATGAGCTAACACAAGGAAGACTTAGAACGCGAACGCCGGCGGTTGCTGGGATGTGAGTGAGCTGTGGTGAGGCACGGCTTGCAGCCCGGGCTGGCAGGCGAGGGCACAGGCAGCGGGCACGTCTGGGATCTTGCTGCCGGCTGGTGGTGAACGTAAAAACTGCCGTCGCTGCTGTGAATTCGGCTTTCACGGCTACAAATGTGCTTGTCGGAAGAGTACACACCACCAAAACGCAGGCTTTTGAAATGTTTTGCTGTTGCTTTCTCTCTAACACACCCGCGAGTGTGTGGTTTATTCAGAGCACGCTGGGCTGTGGTAGCTGGTCGGAAAAGAGCCATGAATGCTCTGAGTGGGCAGGTCAGGTCTGTAGGTCAGCTGTGACTATTATTCTTGTCACTGTTGAGTGACTTGATCAGAGGTCAGTGCTGCTGGGAGCAGCAGTCTCACGAGAAGCTCTTCACTGACAGCGGACTGTGCTTAACTAAAGTTGCAATTAGAGGGAAGGAAGTTTTGCCTGATGAGGAGCTACAGGATCTTCCCCAATCTTATCTTATCTTATTCCCAGGCAAAGAAGCTTCAACAGGTGCTTGAATATTTTGCTTAGACTGTATAGACAGTATTTATTTCTAAAGAATAGGCACGGATAATTTGAAAGGTGAAGGAGCTTTACATTGTAGTTATGCTCACACTTGATATGTTACACAGTCAGTAAACCAGGTTACTTCTGTGAATGTCAATTTTGCTGATTAAAAAAAAATGCTGCATAAGAAAAAAGGAAAAGTATCTGCTTCTGTTGCTTATAATTCCTGTTTGTTTTGGGTGTTTTTAACCATAATGTAGGTAAATAAATGATCTCTCTTTTATGCTGTTGTTGTTGTGCGCTATGTGCCAAGTTTGAACTTACAGTTCATGTTTAGGGCCAAGCTTAAACACCTTAGTAATGGCCCTTTGAAAGGGACATGCTGACACAGCCTAATGCCAACCATGTGTGTATGCCACTGCAATAAAGGCAAAATTACTTTAAAAATGTTCTGGTTTGGTTGAAGATCAGAATGTATTTCTGTAGGATTTTTTTTTTTAACTTTTACTTTGTTTTTTTGCTCTTACAGAATAATATTTGTATCAACACTTTTAAAATGAAACACTAAGGAAAGAGTTAATAAAAAACCCCATTAAAACCTAAGGATAATTTAATTCAATTCAACAACATTTTTATTTGGGGAAACCTATGCATATATGTTCCAAATACGTGTGTTCCTTAAGACAGGGAACCCTTATTTATCTGTTGCAGGTAGATATCTTGCATGGGAGTGGAAGCTTTGAACTGGATTTTCAGTTGGCTAAATTAGTCCATTTTGTGCTGTTTGTATGTGTTGTAGTGAAGGTTTGTGGAAGAAAGAAGTCTAATTCACCACAGGAGAAAATCTTTCTTGCTGAAGTGAAGAAACAAAAGAGTGATCCAGAATTACATTCAGTTCCTGAAACCATTTTTAACTCTTCCTTGTCCAGATATTTAAATTTTTAAAGTATATTTAAGAAGTAAGAAGTTACTTCCATGTTGCACTAGTATTTGTTTATTAAATCTGTATTTATATTTTCCTGCTCTTGACAGTGGGATGTTCTATGATGGAAATCATACTTACCTTATTGAGCCAGATGAAAACTACACTTCAGATGTAAGTAGAACTTACAGTAGTCCTGCTGGTTTGTTGAGTCCAGTCATCCATGGGTACAGGGTAGCCATAAGGCCGTGGGACCGAAGGGTCATCCCCTCATTCCCAGCTCACTTACTTCATATGTGAGACTCCATCTTCACAGACAAAAGTAGACCTCCAAATCTGAGGCAGTGGTGTGTCTATATGCGTGTGCTCTGTAAGACTTGGCTGTAGAGCAATGCAGCACCAGAGGAGGGTCCCTTGGAGCCAGCAGCAGAAGCTGTGAGTGCCCTGTCCCCTTCTCTGGCACTTCCTGCTCTGGGTTTGTTGTATCACTCTCCTCCTGGGTCATCCTTTACTCCAGCAGCTCCTGTGACTCTCATTGACTCTCCCCCTGAGCAGCTCTGGGAGCCTCATTTAGGCCTAGCTCTAAGTGTGCTGAGCCACTGTGTCTGAGGTACTCAGGTATAAAAGGTGATTAACTGTGGCATTACCCATCACACTGCAGTTGGGAAAAGGGGAATGTAGAGTAATGGTGCCTTGCAACTTTCATGTTCACTGGTTTATGTTTTGGGTAAAAAGAACCTTTGGAATTGTCTGTTTAATGCTCATGAGATGGATTAATTTTTCCTGGTTTAATATGGGCAATATTTACTATTTCAGGATGACTTCCATTTCCACTCTGTTTACAAATCCAAGTTGTTTGAATTTCCTTCAGTTGACCTGCCATCTGGTATGATATTTTAATATTCATGACTTATTGAATCTTTTAGTCTAAGGCCAGGTTTGTTGATTGTATTTGATAGATCATATTCTGATAGTATATTGTTTCATTATATATACCTTCTTTTTCCCAATTAAATAAAAAGGCACTGAAAAAAACCCATTTTGAAACAGTGAAAGCACAGGAAAAGAACCTGAAGTGATGAAAAAACCCTGAATCCGGGAAATGAAACCTCTCCTAGACCTTCATGTTATGATACATGTTTCTCTTAACAAGTCATGTGGTCTGTGGGCTGGGTTATGTGCTAGTAGTTGTAGAAAGGAAAGGAGTGAGGTAGCCTAGAGATGATGAAAATAAACACCACATTGACGGTGGTTGGTAACTCTTCATGGCTTTTTCCTGTTTTGAGATACAGGGTGAGTGCCATGATGTGAGCATAAGCCTGGGAGAGAAGAAGTTGCCAAAGGTCGTTGCTGTTCAGTGACTCTCCTCTCCAGTCTGATCAGCATCTTTCACAGTGCTGGCTATGATGAGGGCCATGCATTTCAGTGCAAATGAATTTGGAAGCAGAAGTGGATTCAAGTGCTCGTAGTGATGAATGCCCATATTGTGTGTGGAGGGAGAAAGATTTTTTTAAAAAATGGGTTTTCATCTGAGAGGTCAGCTTGTTAATTGAAGCTAAAATTGCAGTATTTATGACATATTCCCATTCTGTCAAGGATTTGCCAGTTTCACAGATGCGTTTTCCTGCTCTACCGTACATATCCTAGATAAATGTAACTGTCCTTCATAGACACTGCCATTTTGGTAGAAACCACTTCTAGACTAATTTCTTCAGGAGAGTTACAGATGTTTGGTCATCTTGTTACAAACTATTTGTCCTATATCAGTCCAAAAGTTTGTTTTATATATAGATATAGATATAGATATAGATATAGATAACAAACTTTTGAGTCTGAGGTTTTGGGTGTGAGTACTGCACATAGATGGGTCCATCCCTGGAGCACAGTTTGTGCAGATTTGCCAGTTGTTAAGCACAGTAGAATCATACAGGAAGCTAATGAGAAAAGTGGGAAAAAAGAGGGAAATTGCTACAATTGGGTTGCTTTAATTTAAGTTCTGAGAAAGGAATCTGTCTGAATCTAAATGAAACAGTGTACCAGCTCGGTCCCTCCTGTCCTGTGATGATGATTGCCCGGGCAAGGTGGAGGCAGTGTTGGGATGGAGGGACATGAGCACAAAAGGCTTGTGCAGTGCAAGACATTGACTTCTGTGTCACAAAACTTCCTCTGTACCTGCACCTTAAGCATTTACCATGCTTACTACCTGTGCTTGCAGAGAGGGTGGTGTAATGAGAACAATTTATTGAACATAAGGTCAAATAATAAGGTACATCTTTCATCACATTTTCTTGAGGACATATAATTCAAAAGATTGGAAATAATGCAACCAATGCTGAGTTTAAAATAAATCTTCTGTCTCATGTTGTTAAACTAAGAGACTGCTAGTGGTGGTACTTACTAGGTACCTATAAACTGTTTTATAAGATTTCCTGATAGCGAAGCTTTATGTTTTCAAGATTTTGGAATAAAACTGTTTTCTGCTTTTAAAATTACGAAAAGGGATTAATTGCAAGTAAATGCCCCGGTTTCACCTCCACCAGAGCTTCTTGATTTTCAAAAAACTGTCAAACTAGGGCTTGTTTTGTTTGTTTGTTTATTTGTTTTTCCTCAAAAATCCAGACATGCTTGTACACTTTTGATTTTACTATAGATAACAAATAGTCGCTGGCTTTGCTGTACAAAACCCAGCATGTGACATAATTGAACATGTTGCCATTTAGATTGAAGTAGAATCACAGGATTGTAGAAAAGATTAAAAAGGAAGTTCAGTTGCAGAGTGCTAGTCTTCTCAATTATACAAGTATTTGTAATGTGGTTAAGAGGTACACAGTGCAAATCTTCCATCACTTTATGTTTAGGATCCCATGTAGGAGAAATAAACTTTAATTCACAGTCTACTCTTCTGCATGCCCATACTTGTTTTGGTAAAATTGTTTGAAAAAGTGTTTCTGATGTTTTTAGTGAAAATTACAGTAGATTTATTATATTATATCCTCATTAGGAAACACACTATTTTTCTTTGTTTCTAATTATTCAGTTTATCTCTGTCTGTAAGTTATCCTCCATGCACAATCGCACTCTAGAGGATGAGAGCTCCACCAGTATCTCTGCGTGGTCCTGCCCCTTCCCTGCCAGTCTGGAGAGGTCTGACTGCTGTCTTGACTTGACTTTTTTTTCTTTAAATAATATTTGCAGTTAATTGCTAATAGTATTGTTGTGATTGATTTTTCGAAAGTACTACAACAAAATTATTATTAGTAGTAGCAAGCACTGTGCTGCGGTATGTCATCAGTATTTCTTACATTCCTTACTACTCTCATAATTTATCAATTTGACTGGCCTAAGGAGATTTTCCTTGAAGCCAAGATTTTTCTCTTATCTTTAAAAGAGCATGTGTGTAAGGTAAGATTTCCACTCAGCATTTCTGCTGCATTAGGAATGGACTGGATAGATCACCAGCTTCAATATCAGTGTTAGAAAGGGAAAAAATTCAAATAATAGGGATTACTCAGTATCAGTGATAGTAAAAGCACACTCTATTATATCACAGTTTAATAGCAATGTACTTTATACATTCTTTTGCTCCCTGGATATTAAAAAAACCACAAGCTATTGCAGAAAAGAATTTATTGTACTATACTTTGCAATGGTCTGAGGAATAATGAGGATTTTAAATAAGCAAAGCTTGGACAGATGACGTGGCACGCTTAGAGCATTTGACTTTGTATTTACTGGACTGTGTTTTTTCTCACCATCTCTGTTGAGGTCTACAATGCCCTGGCATAATGTAGTGGGTTGGACCTGAGTTGATGGTTAAATAACAATATGTTATCAAAGGTGCTGTTTTTCAAATAATACATAACAGATGTCCTTTTCTTTTGAGGTCACATGAAAAATATGTAGATATGACACTTAGAAACGTGGTTTAGTGGGACTTGGCAGTATTAGGTTTATGGTTGGACTCGATTTTAGCAGTTTTTTCCTACCAAAACGATTCTATGATTTTGTGAATCTTTGTTACATTTTTTTCAATGTAATATATTCCCATCAAAATATCTGCTAGACTCTCTCAACTATCAACATTCCCCATGATTTTGCTGGTCATGTTCTTTTGCCTGAGGGCCCTTGGCTAGAAATGCACCCTGTGTGGGTTTATCCATCTTGTGAATTATAAGGCTGTGTTAATGTGTGTTAATGTGTTAATGGTAATGGCTGCATCATTTCCCTCTGGAGATGACTGACTTCCGCTTGTGGGTAAAACAATCACATTTGCTGGTAAAGTTATCTGTATATACATACTGTAAATTATTGTTTTATTGATTGAAAAGTGTCATTTTTACCTTTTTCATAACCCATGTTACAAAACCAAAAATGACAGGTTGAGACCCAGTTGTGTGGCACTAGAACACAGTCTAAACTAATTAACATACATAAAGCATAATCAAAAACATTGTAAAAAAGTTTTCAAGATTTAATATCTCATCACTGCAAGCTCAAGTGTCTGCAGATCTTTAAGCAATAAAGCTTTGGGTTTGATTTAATTTATATTTGGTCTGTTTTCTAAAGAAAGTCCTCAAGCATGCTGGTGTAACCATGAAAACATTTTTAAGCAGAGAGCCTGTGATTGTCCAGGTTGCTCCATGAGAAGATACTTGCAAACCTCACATACCAAAATTTATGTCCCCAATTTACCCAAAACAATACCAGTTAATCATGCTTTGTTTTCCTGGTTTGCGTTATTAGTAATTTGCCACTCCTGGTTAAGATTATCACTTAGGCCTGGCAATGACTTGTCAGATGGGCAACTTGGGTTTGTGTTTTAAGATTTTGCTGATATGGCAGCCCTGTGAAATTCCTATCAGCATGGTTTTTAATCCTATTTTTGAACCTCATACAGAAACTGTACAATTAAGATACAGCAGGAAGTGAAGCTGTGAGAAACTTTCCTGTCTCACCAGAAACACTGAACTTGTGAGGAATTTGTAACACAACCAGAAGTTGTGTACAAAGATATGGAAGTCCCTTAATTTACACAGCTCCATAAACTCTTATCGCACTATAGGAGTGCTCTGTAAACCCTGTAGGACTATTTACTTCTCTGCAGGACTGGTAAAATCTCTCTGGAACACTGAAAGAAATTTTCAGTTCCTGGAAACTGAAAGAATGTCCAAAGCTGCAGAAAGCACAAAAGAGGAAAAGCAGTAAAAGGAGTAAGACATTATTACAACCTCAGCAACTGCAAACATTTAATTTGCATGTCTCAAAGAAAGATCTTCTTGGGGTTATGCGAATAGCAAACACATTTATACAAGATAAGGAAAGAGGTTTATTTTGTATAGGGAAAAAAGAGGCAGGGACTATGAATCTAAAATTAAAGATGGAAAATTACTTCTTGGACATTTGAAAGGATGAGAGCAGGTGTTGTCTTCTGCTTAGTTTATAATATGTCCTTTTCCATGAGTGGCTACTAATAGATTTGGTGAAAAGGATTTGGCAAAAGAATAAACTGCTTCTTGCTTATGATTAGAGGTTTAAGAAGTTAAAGACACAGAGGGATTAGCAGGGAGGATTATTGTATTGGTAAGTGAGCATTGCCAAAATCTCATAAGGTTTCTCCCAACTCTGACATATTTTGCTTTGTGAATATAATCGTCTTAAAGCATTAATTCTGCCTTCCATGCTCTTCTTATTAATTTAGGTAGCTATTGCAAGAGCTCTGTGAATGTCTGCTGAATTCCCGAAAATGTGATTCAGTCCATGGAAGCACTATGCTAATAATAGTTCATGCCCAGTGTTGGTGAAGTTTTGGCATAGAACATCTGCTTTGCTTTCTGAAGCGTGACACCCACAGATCATCTGTTTCAACAGACCCAGATTATCACTAGTAGAGTTTTTTATAAGAGCCTTGTTACTGGGAAGCATCTGTAGCCTTGCCTCCCTTGTAGCTGGAAGCTTGTAAAAATGAGTTGTTGCTGCATCTGAAGAATGCCATACTACTGTCATGTTTCATCAGGGTCACTAATTGCTTGGCTATATTTTTATAAATATTCAATGTATTTGTCTGTGTTTTCTGCTCAGAGTTCTGGCAGATGAATACTACATCACAGAATTTTGTTGTAAGGCCAAGACACAAAAGAAGGAAAAGGCAGGTATGTGCCAATATGCTTGTTTTTAAGGAATATGCCATCAAGTTTGCTTCATGTCTGCTGAGTTAATTTGTCCAGATGGAGTCCTGCTGCTCCTGCTGGTTTGGCATGAGATCTCTATATCAATACAGCTAATACAAAAAGAGGTATCTAATGTAGGCTAAACATTGATGGGTTCTCTTGGACATTGCCTACCTGAAGAGTTAAGAAATTTTAAAATAACTGCTACATTGCAAATGAGAAAGTAGGTAAAATATTTTTGCTCATTTTGAGTATAGTTTTATCAGAAACTCCCATTAATAAAACACATATATTTTTTGATGTTGCAAAAGTGACAAGTAGCTAGTTTGTCTCACTTTATTTTGTTTCAAAATAAATATTCTAAACAGAGACTTCATTCACTGTTTATTAAAGTGGGGAAGGCACTAAGTGCAGATGTTTGTTACCAGTTACACTCTCTCTGTATTGTTAGACCCTCTTAGAGTTACATTCTCTCCATAGGTTCGTCAGATTCCACGTAAAGTTGAAGAGGAAACAAAATATATTGAGTTGATGATTGTAAATGATCATCTAATGGTAAGACTGATGCATTTCAACATCTTACAATTACAATTAGCATCAAATTGTCTTAATTTATCCAGAGAGCATAACAATAAAGAACAATATAAGGCTGGAATAAATTCAGTATGTCCTTAATAGAAGAGATTATGGTCTCATTAAACATTGATGAAGTTGGTTTTGAATTTTGGCAAGTTAATTTCGCCAAGAATGCAAGTAGGCCTGAGTATCAGAAAGAAGAGTCATAAAATAACTAATGTCAGTGTGACTTAAGCTGATGATTTTCTTTCTGGCTTTCCTGAGCATTTGTCTTAGTTACAGCCACTCAGCAATCAATAGTGCAGTTATTTCAATTATGCAGCAGCTGTTGAGCGTGTGGAGATCAACAGTGACTAGATTTTTTGATACATCCCAGTCAATGTAACAAAAATTATTTTGTTAAGCTTGTATACTTTCTCTGGGAGAATACAGTGGGATTTTTAACATAGCAGAAAGAGACATAATAACAGTGAGTGTATTGTAGAAAAGCCAGTCTCATTCAAGTGGGAAAAGGCACAGATTTATGTCAGAAGATGATTAATAACTAATGAAGGGAATATCAAAGGAAATGGTGAATTCTTCATCACTTGCAGTGTTCAAAGGTAACTTCAAACACAAACAATATGATTTGTTCTTGAAGTAACTGGATAAAGTTCAGCCTGATAATGCCCATCTGACTGGTGACATTAGATGATTTTATAGTCCCTTATGGCTTTGAAATAAAAATATTTCTGTGAATCTTGTCTAATTCTTCTATAATATGCAGCACTTCTTTCAGGCACTACCTGAATGGGCAAAAATAGACATGAGGGTGTACAAGGAGTGCCTCTGTCCTTAGACAGTGTACTCCTCCACCAGCTCAGTTTGGTGAACATAGCAATACATTCTTGGATTAAAACTAATAATACTGGATGAAAATTGCCTAAATCAATGTAACTGTGTTTGATCCTAAAGACCTGAAGCCACAGCTTTTCCCTTGGGATCCTATCTATTGAGACAGGTTTTCTTCAAGGACAATGTTTCCTAATTTTGTCTGATCACAGCTACTGCAAGAGTCAGTCCAGTTAGGAGTTTATTCTCTGAGGCAAGTGTTAGTGAATGTCCATGATCAAAGAAGCCAAATCATTTCCTCCTGTGAGAAGGAAATAGCATTTGCTGTGGGCTTAACTTCCTTGGTTTTGGTGGTTTATCCCCCGCCCCATTCCTGCTTGAAAGGATGCCTTTCCTATGCCCTAGTTGTGGGGAATTTCTTTGTGCCCACTAAGAGATCCTAATTTCCAGAAAATATGGACAACTTTCATTCCAAAATCAAGCATTATGGGGCACGAGACAGTTAAACATTTCTGAAAATCTTGTGCACTTTGTCCTAAATTATTCTGAGATACCTGTGTCTTTCATGCCCATGATGCTCATTCATAACTGTTTTTTTCTGCGAATAGGAGTACCTGGACAGCTGTCTTCAGTGCCATTTTTATAGCACTGCATTACAAATTTCAGTAAAGGTGCCATTGGAGTCTGATTGCTGAAGTGATTTGAACCAATTACTGTGGCTTTATTAGGAGTGTGAAACTGTACAAGAAGAAAACCAGAAAACAGCTTAAGAGAGAAAATTGAAAAAAAAAAAAAATGGATCTGATAGATTAAAACATGGATGCAGGCACTTCTGGGATAACACCTCTAAAGGAGTCTCAGCTATGGAAGTTTTTATTGCTGATTTCTGCATTGGGATTTGTGATTAATTTCAAAATTTTCAAATAAAGATAATGAAGAACAACGTGTTCCTGTTCTTGTAGCATTTTCCAGTAAAGATCCTAGGGTACTTTCTAAAGAGGAATTCATAGATCCTTACAGCAGCTGTTGTAAAGTATATCAGTAATGTGCATTTCTGAACAATTTTCCACTATTGTTTATTAACATTGCATTCAGCACAGGAAACAAAACCTTGCACAGGTGTTTTGTTGTTGATGTTGTTTTTTACTTTGTGGTGTTTTGGAAATGGACCCTGTTTTTCTGAAATCTGTACCTGTCACTGGTCTGTGCTTGTTTCACAGTGTAAAAAGCACCGCTTGTCAGTCGGCCATACCAACAGCTATGCTAAATCAGTTGTGAACATGGCAGATTTAGTAAGTATCACTCAACTATATGTTCTTTTGTGTGTGAGATAAGGCATAAGATTCTCCTGACGATAGATGCAGGAACTGTCAGCTCATGATATAACAGTAATAATGTATATGAAGGTCACAAATTTTCACTAGAACCACAGTCAGTCACCTATAAAGCCTTTGTCTAACTTAAAGCATCAGACAGGGTTTTTTTTTGTGGCTTTAAAATTTTAAGTATCCTGCTGGATCGGTCCATTGAGCCCGAGTTTTAAAGAGCACCTTAGATATGACAATTTCTAGCACAGGATCCCTGTGTTGACAACATCAAACTCAAAAGACAATCTGAAATTCTAATGCATTAAAATTTCTTCAGAAAAAGTGCACTTGAGTAAATGAGTTAGAATAGGGACATGCAGGTGGACTATGTGGATTATATTTATGGTGCTAAATCAGATGAGCTGCTGGCTCTTGCACCTCACCCCAAGTATTAATAGAAAAAGAAAAGTATTACTAGAATAAGAACATGCTTGAAAGTATTTTGTGTGTAGTGTTAACCCAGCATTGAAAGGATGGCCCTTTTTTTGTGATTCAGCCAGCATGAGTTGAAATACTCCTGTAGATGTATACAACAGTGAAAAATATGGTTTTAAAGATCATTATTCCACATAAGAGAGCCCCTGTGTGTCATTGGGTGAGCTGGATGTTATAAAAGACCCATTAATTTCAAATCTTTGAACTATTTGGAATGTAGTTATTTTTCAAAAATCCCATCTTTCCTCTATGCAGCTCTGCCTGTGTAGGATGTGCAAGGGATCTTTTTGAAGGCTAAGAGAACTGATTGAAGAATTAAACCTAAAATTTTGGTTTTACTGGTTTTTTTATGTTTGTTTGTTGGTTTTAAGGGAGATAAAATCACCTATGAGAACCTAAACCTAAAAGAATGAGCTAAATATTTAGTTATGTAAAAATGCAAGCTATTACAGAAAAGGGGTAAACCTCATCTTTGTTCTATTTGACATAATATATTTGTTCATTCTGTTAATGTACTAGATATATAAAGAACAACTTAACACGAGGATAGTATTGGTTGCCATGGAAACCTGGGCTACTGATAACAAGTTCACCATATCTGAAAACCCCTTGGTGACTCTACGTGAGTTTATGAAATATAGGAGGGATTTTATCAGAGAGAAAAGTGACGCAGTTCACCTTTTTTCGTACGTAACCTCGTGTGATGTTTTATTACTGGGGTTTTTTCTTTCCTTGGGGGTTGCTTCTCACGAGTGGCTGATGCATCTCCTTTCTGTTGTGTGTGTAGTCCACAATAATTCAGAAAATAATGTTTTGAATGGGGAGGTGGGAAAAAATTAATGCACAAACTGCCTGCCAGTGCAACTAGAGGTTTGACTCTCCTTTTAGTTCTAACATACCAAGCCTGAGCTGCATGTGCTGTAATCCTTTGTTATTCTGTGCAATCACCTGCTCCACAAGCACAGCTATCTGAAGAGTCATGCATGGTTTCACCTCGGAGGTTGGCTTCTTTGGCAGTAGATCGTGGATTATTTAAAGGCAGAACATTGGTTTTGAAGCCAATGAGGTTTTCTGCTTAAGTGCACTATGGCCTGCTTTACTTTGTTGAATGACCTGCATGCTGCAGGATTACTGAAGTGTTTCAGGTCCTCAAAACATTTTGTTCTTCTAAGACATTTGAGCTATAAGAATACTAAACTGAGAGGAATGTTATTTTCTTTAAATACCTCAATTGTTTTGGAAATAAGATTGATATAATAAAATATATCTACAGAAATACAGGAGAGGTTTATGGCTGAGATTTTTGATCCACACAAGACATGCCAGATGGATATCTGTTGGAGTTCTTTTTTCTCTCTGCTGACTGTTTTAGGAGCCTGTAAGAATAAATTTAACCTAAGCATCTCACTTCACATGACCTCAGTAGGGTTCCAGGACACCCAAGCCCAGTATCCACCCTCAGAATTTTTGCACGTGCTTAATTACTGCTATTGATTTCTGCCTTGAAGAAAGCTAGTAAGGTCTGCAAGTGATGCTTGCAGATTTTGGTTTCTCTGTGTCTCAGATATTCATCTCTTAAATGGGAATCAGGTTTTCTCATATCCTTTGTGTATCTTCTCTTGTGACATTTCTGGTGACTTCCCCTTTGGGGGGGAAGTCTTGTTCTTGTGAATGTGTGGGTTGACTGGGGCAAAGGAGAGCCTGACTTGGCCTGTAGGTGGGACTCTGGATACCACTGTAATGCTAATTGCACCACCACCAATGGTGTTTGTGGTATTGCATTCATAGATTGTTTAGAAATAGTAATTTCTGAAATTGTGTCTGTGTGTGAAACACAGCTAAGTTGGAAGGTGAGGGTAGCTGGTGTGATGGTACAGTGGTTACAAATGAGCTTCCACCTTCAGCAGTTAGCCCACATTTTGATTCTTCTTGATGTTTTAGTAAGTATCACTCAACTATATGTTTGATGGGTTTTTTTCACTTGAAAAAAAAAATTTGCTGGATGGATCAGTACTCTCAGGTGGAGCAGAGTATATTTTGTCTCCAGTAACTGGCAGTCAATCATGCTGATGTGGTCAGCACCAAAGAGGTGATTAGATTTAGGCTCAGAGTGCATCTGTTCCTTGGATGAGATTGGCTGTAGTTCCAGGAAGTTTCCACCTACCTCTGCATCTTCTGATAATGCATCTCCCCTTGAGTTTTACCACATCAGCCCTGCCTGATTAGACACGTGTTGTTTCACTAGTCCTGTGCGTTGGCAGCCCGGTGGCCTCTCCTGCACTCTGCCTGGAGCATGTGCCAGCGGAGGGCACTCACTGCAGTAGAATGTCAAGAAACAAAAGGCTGGGCAGATCCAGGTGGTTTGGCAAAATAGTCCCCGTCTTCTTGTTTTAGGTAGTCTGAAAAGGAGGAGGGAAGAAGGTATAACTTTTCTGTAGATAATTTGTCATGTGAGGTTTGTGAGTGGTTATCTGTTTTTCCCACTTGTTTTTGCATAGTTTGAAGCATAGTGGTGGCATCCAGCATTTGCAAATGCCATCTTCTCATTTGGAAATCAGAAGGGAGTGCTGGAATAGTCATGTGCAAAACTCATGGACTGAGCAGGGTAAACTTCCTTTTCTTTTCCTTTTTGTCAAAGGGGGAGTCGATTTCAGAGCAGTCGAAGTGGTGTAGCCCACACTGGTGGAATCTGCTCCTTGCTTAAAGGCGGAGGTGTGAATGAGGTAGGTGGGGATACTGGTACAAGCAATAAGTGGTGGAAATTTATCTGCATGGAATTTATCAGTGCAGACATGTTCCTCAAAATATTTTGCTTTTTTTTTTGCTAATGCAGAATCTTAATATAGCTCTATAGAATGGACACTTCAATGAAGAGTGATGAGTGAATAAA
The DNA here is from genome assembly GCF_041296385.1 of Aphelocoma coerulescens. Classification (NCBI taxonomy): domain Eukaryota; kingdom Metazoa; phylum Chordata; class Aves; order Passeriformes; family Corvidae; genus Aphelocoma; species Aphelocoma coerulescens. The sequence continues at coordinate 22,000,782 of NC_091015.1, forward strand.
TTCAATATAGGTTCAAATACACTTTTCAGCAAATTCTGCAATATCCTGTCATTCATAATTGCAGCCACAATACCAAGAAAGAAACAGACTTTCTCTTACTTAGTTTGTCTATAAGCCAGTGTTTAGTTTTCATCTAGCTACCCTGACGTAAGAATTCTAATGCTGTCTACCTGATTATGCCTTTTTTTTTTTTTTGCCTTGATATGAGAAAAGCTTCACTTGAGTCTGAGATACCTGTGTGTTACTGATTGCTTTTTGTACCTTGCTTGTTTATTTCAGTTTGGAAAGCCAGACTTAATGGCAGTTACCCTGGCACAGACCTTGGCCCAAAACATTGGCATTTTCTCAGACAGAAGAAAACTTCTAAGTGGTAAGTTTATTTGGTTTTTCACTCTGTCTCAAGAGAAAAATCTTAGAAGGTGGAGAATCTTATCAGTGTCTTTCTGATATGTACTTTTCCCTTCTGTTTCTCACAATATTGAAATATTTTTATTTCTTGCAGTAAAATGAGAAGGGTCTGACGTATTTATTTTCCTCCATCTAAATGCTCTAATATCCCTGTGCACATAATTCCTGGCAGCACTGGTGTCACCATTTCATCCAAAATAGACCATAAAAGCACTGTCACTTTCATTCATTTCAGGCAGACTGGTGTCCCACCCACAGACCAAATGGCTGCCATCTTACGACACAAGGGTGGAATATATACATTATTAGACTTGGGGATAATGAGGGGCCCCCTCAGTACTGTTATACAGAACAGTTTTGACAATACAGTTTATATCTGTTTTTCTTGATTGATTTCCTCTTGTAGATTACCCGAATCTCCAGTACTTGCTACCCTACTGCTACCATTTCTCTGCTATAACCTTGGTATTCAGCTACTTGGTTATCTCTGTTTACCTGGAATGCTTTAATCTCCACCACTCTGCCTGCAACAAGCACCTCTCCTTCCTGCTTCCATGTTATATGAAGTCCCAGCTTGATATGATTAAAATACAGTTTTGAAACAATTTAAGTAATGAACTGGAGTGCGTACTTACTGGATCGTGTGTGCTTATGTGGCCTACGTTTAAAAAAGATAAATTACTATACTGAGTACTAGAACTCGGCTTAGGTGGATTTTGTTTTCAGGCATTGTAAGGACGATATATAATGCAGAGATACATCTGCATTTAAAAGGGGTTTTTTGTAGATTATGTAATACTATTTTTAAAAATATTCAGAAATGTGGGACGGATGCTCTATCCTACAGACATGTTCAGTATTCATTTTCCAGCCATGTATTTTTTAACTGATGTAGGGGCAGGGTAAAAGTTGAAGCAAGACACAGCTTTGAAAGTGGAGGATTGAGACCAGAGCAAAGTGATCCCAGCTGGCAGGGCAGAAGGGAGTTAGTTGCATGAGGAAGGGAGGCAGGTAGAGGAGGGCGGGAGGGAGAGCAGAGGAAAAAGCTGATAGATCCTGCTGTACTACCTTGTGTTCATTGACCATTCCATTTTTTTTTTTTCTGAATTAATGTTTGGGGTTTTTCAAGGGAAGATTTTCCCAATAACATTAGCACAGTCAAAGAAGAGAACTAAAAAATCATAAAGTTAAAATGATTTTTTTTTTTAAATCTGAAAATTTGAGAAATGAGTATCATCACACAGGAGAAGACGAGAAAGCTGACTCATGATTTGCAAGTGCTGAAGGCTAATACTGCAGTTTCCTCTAACTTCACTTTAAGAGAAGGAAAGAAAAACAGGACATATTTTCAAAGCTCAGGATTGCATAGAATCATGTAGAGTTTTTAAAAAAGTTTGGTAAGGAGCACTGATACACTTAAACTAAAGTGTGCAATAAACCAACAAATTATTCTTTCCAACTTGTCTTGAAATATGAAATGGAATTGAGTGCAGTGTGCTTTTTATGATAAGAAGTGTATTATTTTGGACTCACAAGACTCGAGATGTAACTTCTTATTTTATCCTTTTTTTTGTCAGGTGAGTGTAAGTGTGAGGACACATGGTCTGGATGCATAATGGGAGATATGGGGTAAGACATTTCACTACTGTTCTTCATACAGTAACATAAAGGAAAGGTGTGAAAATCTTTCTCTTCTGTGGTTCAGCAGAATATTTTTGATGACTTATTTTTCAGAAAGTAAGGTATTAGCTATATACCATCCAGAGACACCTTTGAAGAAATGTGAGAATAAGTGAGTTCATGAGAAGGATACGTGAGGATTTTTGGTGAATGCTGATTTAATTTGGAAAGCACAAAGCTCAACAGTCAAACCAGGTCATTGCAGAGAAGCAGAAGCAGGTGTAGCTTCTTTTCTCATGCAAGTTTGCTATTGAGTTGTGGGAACAAACAATGACACACCCTAATTCTTGAAATCCAATAACCAAATTTCTGAGGTGTTTCTCATTTCAGTGTTTTTGTTGGAATCTTTCATTAATCTCTTGTCATTTTTTATCCCCCAGTTGGATGCTGAGTATGTTCATACTCACGTGTAGTGTCACTGGAGAGATTTTAACATAAGGACTGGTGAATCAGCAAATTTTTGCTGCTGGATGAAATTTGATGCTTTCTAAAGTGTATTCAGACCCTAATGCTTTTTATTACAGGCCTGTCTTTTATTGCGTGTATGAATTACATTGTAGTCTAGTTTTAGATATGAATTACATTGTATTCTAATTTTAGATACAGACGGGGCTCAGTTTTTAGTTCATTCCGAATGGATCCACATATTTTCACAATAGCTTTATGGTCAGAAAAATTTTGAGCGAAGAGGTATATGTCATTCAAACCTCTTTGAAAGTGTGCCCTTTTCACCTTGGTATACCTGAAAACGTACCTGGTAGGATTTTTCTGATTTTAACTAAGTTAAAGAGCCAGTCTGAGAAGCATTTTTGATTCTTATAAAAGTTATAAAATCTCATGTTAGGGTCTTTAAATTCTTTATCTGAAGTTTAAACCTTTCAAGTAATTGGGTACATGAAAAAGCCTTGTATTTAGCTAGCTTATTGTTGAATGTTGGTGAAACCCACAGCCTCTGTAGTGTTTAGACCTAATTCGTGAGCCTTACAGATGGAAAAGGCCAATTATGTTTTGGAAGCTATCCCTCCCAGCAATGCAGGATAGCACTTTGGCTAATATTTTTATATCCAGTGGTGAGCTGATAGTGGAAAGCCCTTGAGACTCCAAAATCTGCTTGAAGCGTAAGTACTTTCGTGACTGTGGACCTGAATATAAAGATCATTGCAGTTGCCTTGGGAAAAGTTATTTCCCTGTGGAAAGGATCCATGCAAAGATTCTCTGCATCATGTTGTGTTTAGGTGGGGCACTGTGCCTCAGGGGCACTCTGTACTCAGTTGAAATTTACTGAGTGGTACACACGACAGAGGGAAGCTGAAATGTTAGGTGGTATTTGTTAGGAGCATGTTTAAAATTATATAACTCTACTATATAAAAATTCTGTGGGTCAGGAGAACCATTTCCTCTAAGAGAGAAACAAACTATGAGATGTCTTTGTCTCCTGCAGTTTATATGGGAGGAAATAAATGAATTTCTGAGATCAGGCCTGTTAGTAGAACAAGTCACGCTTGTGAGAACTACACACTATAATCAGATTTATGGTGTTTGGCATGTAAAAACTTAGTGAAATGTTCTAGACCTCTCACTTTCCATGAACTCTGTGTCATTGTTGAAATTTCCTTGTTATTTACCGAAAGGATTTTCAAACTAGATAGATTTACAAACAGATAGTCACTCTGATTCTGAACAGCATGTTTTCATTCTTTTTCTAAAGTATAATGAGTTCTCTTGTTTTGAAAAAAGAAAATATGAAGTGTAACAAGCTCCAGAGAAAGTAATCCTGCTACCTTATTCTGTTAGGTACTATCTTCCAAGCAAGTTCTCTGAGTGTGATATTGAAGAGTATCATGAATTTTTAAACAATGGAGGTGGAGCCTGCCTTTTCAATAAACCAACCAAAGTAAGCATTACATTAATGTTGAGTATTATTTCTATTCTATTGCTAATTTAGATGAAACCAAGAAAAATGAAAATTATAATACTGGAAACAATACCTGTAGTTTTGAGATTTCTGGTTCTTTCTAACTATTCTGTTAACATACGGGTGTACGTAGATTATCTTAGTTCATAGTAATTTAGAAATTATGTTTAAATAAAATTTTAATAAAGTGGTTTCCTGCCAAATAGATTATCCACAGCCTTTGATCAAGAACCATCCCTCATGCAATTTTTTCTGAATATTGTAAATACAATACAATTTTGTATTATATTTTATTATTGTACTGTATTATATATTACAGCTGGATGTATGTGATGAGATTTTAAGTGTCTTGGTACACTTTTGCAGAGCCTGAATTCTAATTTGCACTGAATCAGTGTTTTTTACTAATCTCTGGAAGCTGAAATGGAATTGTTTTTATGTCAGATCTGTCCCAAGATGCTTTTTTAGCCTCTGCAGTGGGTACAGTGCCCTACCATCAGACATTTAAGGGAGATAAATGCAAAGCAAGGCCAAAAAACTCCAGCCAAAATACAAGGTCTGCAGTGGAGGATTTGCAGCAGTGTTTTGGTATATTCCTGCTCCATTTACTGAAGCATATGTTAAAATGTAAAGCAAACAGGATAATGGTCTTGACTCTCTTCTATATATAATTAATGTTAACTTGTATTTAATGGCTGCCTTTCAACAAGCAAAGGAAAGAGGTTAAGGCACAAAGACAGTCCAAGGTGGAAAAAAGACTTACCTGGTAGCTGAGATGGTCACAGATGTAAAGGAGAAGCAAGTCAATTCAGGAGTGATGCGTGTTCCTTCTGGTGAACCTGAGAAAAAGTGTATCTTTTGATAACCACAGAATTTCAATAAATGTCAGATAAGGGAAGAGAAAACATCGAGCTGAGCCTGCTTATCTCTTAAAGATCTCTTTTCATGAAAGAGTATATTATTAAAAGTGGAGAGAAAGCACTGTAGTTCATTAATAAGATGTAAGATTTCTTACTTAAAATATACCCAAGTTTTAGAAGTTTGCTCTTTTCCATCTCATTAAAGGTGGAGAGAAATACTGGTAGATTTATTTATTTGCTGAGTGTATTTTTATAAAGTGTAATATGTCTTGGTTTTGTTTTGGTGGTTATGTTCATTTACACATCTGTCACTTGGAAAAAACCTCAATTACTCTGCTTTCAATTTTGTTTGGCAGCACTTACAGTTTTTTTTGATGGCATGCAGAAATGTGAGTTAGATGTGGAAGCCAGGGTGATTTAGTCTCTTTTATGTATTGTGATTTGGGTTGGTTTAAAGGTCTTGTCAGTGGATGTCTGTCTAATTAACAAAGCTGTCAAAGACATGTTTTTCCTAGCAAGGGTGGTGAGACACAAACTTTCGCTTTTCAAGCATTATGAGATAAAGGAAAGCTGATGTGACAATGTACAGTGTTTGGCAGTGCTCCACTGTTAGATCAGCTATAATCTCAAAAATTACATCAATGGCTGCTGGAGCAGATTGAACATATGCTCTTTTCAAATGAATGGATGGATGATATGACTGAGGAAAGGTTGTCCAATTTGCTTTTAATGTTTGTTTTTTTTCTTCAATTTTGTATTTAGCTGTCTCTATGTACTGCAGCAAATTGGCCCAATCTTTTAAGGCAGAATGCTCTGTTACTGCAGTCTCTTTGTCTCTGTTGTACAGCACACCGAGAGATATTGAAGAAGTTAAGATGTCTGGAAAAATACGTAGGAAACAAGCAGTTTTAACAACTCCTTAATAATTCTAAAAGATGGCATACATTTAATGTTAAATTCTACATATGTATTGCATGCAGCAGTCGAATTTCCATTTCAATTGATCTAATAATAGCACATCAGCCTGTGCCAGGCTGTGGTTTGTGGCACAGTGAAGCATGTGGGGTGATGCTTCATCCTGTGGGCTCCTGACAGAAAGGCAGCAGCTGGAGAGAAATGCTCTACACCATGAACCATGTACTTGTGCAGATGGCTGATGAGCAGAGTGGTTTTTGGAATGGTCCTGGTTTAATTGGAGAACTCAGAGCATAATCTGTAAAATTTTAGTCTGGTGACATGCTTAAATGCCTGCTCATTTATGCAATAAAAGCTACTATTATGTTTGTTCATGTCCAAAGAAAAAAAAATTATTTTGTTTTAGAAGAACTATCTTTAAAAGTTTTAGGAAGACAGAAAAAATTAAACTGGAAAGAACACAGTGTAAGTGTCCCTTAGAAGAGGTTATAGTATGCAGATATACAGATTTTCTTACTTTAAGTTACAGTTTCAGTGGGAAGGCTGGAAGGTAAGGGAGGAACCCTCACCAGCAATACTTCCTGTACACATCTGCCTGTGGTACACACTTATAGAAAACTCCTGAAAGTTCCCAACTGTGGTAGAGGAAAAAGGAAAGAAAAATTCAACTGCAACAAAAACTGACGAAGAAACTCATCCTCTCACCTTCCCAAGCATTTCTGAGCCACATAAAAGGACAACTTTTTATGGCTATTCCTTCTGAACTTACAGTGCAGTCTTTAACCTTCCAGCCTCATCACTTGAACTCCAGAATAGTAGCAATTGCAACCACTGTGAAGATAATGAAATTGTCATATCTTTTAAATTTTTTTCCTTTATTGTCACACCTTTTGTTTTTCATTGTAACTTCTGCACGAACTGAATTTACTGTAAAGCTGACACCTATGCACAGAAGGTACAATGTGACTTGGCAGCATTGCTGAATTAATTTGCAGCAGTGTTCATTCTCTGTACGCTTCAGTTGTGTTCAGTGTCTCCCTGAGTCATGGGTACAGTTTTTGAATTAATGCATTGGAGTGCTAGCTTAAAAGCCATGTTGCACAGAGTAAAAATGATTCCCTTAGGAGAGACATGCCCTTTGATTTCTGAATTTCCATGCAGCTTCTGGATCCTCCAGAATGTGGCAATGGCTTTGTGGAAGATGGAGAAGAATGTGACTGTGGGACAATAGCGGTAAGTGCAATGTACTTTAAATTAGCAGCTAAATTTGTCCAAGAATTGGTGCTGCCCATTGCTGCTGTTAACAATAAGTGGAGGAAGACAAAGCGGGGTGAAGGTCGTGTGCCCAAGGTTTCATAGTAATAGCTGTCTGTGCAGAATCATACCTTCAAAGACATTAAAGAAAGCATTTTTCTAGATGGAAACACTGATCAGTGCTAAAATGTTAGTATTTAGTGACAATATGAAGTTAGAAAAATTATTTTCTATCTTGCACAGGAAGCAGCAGTTTCATGCCCCACAAGTGCATGCCTTTTTCTGCCTCCAGGTGCCTAAAAGCCTGAATAAAAATCCACTCAGGTAGTCTGCTGAGATGAGAAGTAATAAGAGCTTGGGGTTCATGTGCTTTTCGCATGTATTCTGTTCTTTGTGTGTGTTCCTCAGGAGTGTGCCAGTGAAGGAGGAGAGTGCTGCAATACCTGCACCCTGACCGCGGGCTCCCAGTGCAGCAATGGGCTCTGCTGTCGGAAGTGCCGGGTAAGGGCAGTGACCTTCACTGCAGCATCCTGCTGGGAATGCATCCAGGTGGCTGCAGGCCCTACAGCACATGTGTTTTCCCTTGCAGACCTTGTGATTATTCTTCTGAAAGCTTACCTTTTAAAACTGGCTGAATTCTGATTTTTCTGGGGCTAGACTCTATCGTTTAGGCTTGACTTTTTGGGGCAGGGACTGTCATCAAATGCAGAGGTAAATTAAAGCCTTCCAGTTTCAGATAGGTTGGAATCAGGTTGAAGTTCTATGAGATCTCATTAGACGTCCTTGTTTAAAGGATAAATTAACCATAAAGGTTTCATTAGATGTCCTTCTTTTTTCACTCTGAGAGCAGTGAGGCACTGGAACAGGTTGCCCAGAGAAGCTGTTGATGCCCCACCCCTGGAAGTGTTCAAGGCCAGATTGGATAGGGCTTTGAGTAACCCGGTCCAGTGGAAGGTATTCCTGCCCATGGCAGTGGTGTTGGAGCTAGATGGTCTTTAAGGTCCCTCCCAAACCCAACCATTCTGAAGTCCTGTCATTCTGTGAACATGCACATCCTTATCCATATGCCACTGCAAGGCCGTACGTGTTGCTCTGGATTTGCCCCATGAGACTGAGTGGGAAAATCATACCACAGAGTGTCTGAGAGAAGGATATAGTAAAAACCCAAAAGCTCAGCCAGCAGAATTACTCAGAGGGGTTCATCTAAGAATCACCTGACTTCAGTTTCAGTTTGGTCTGCATGTGTCTCCTTATATTTGGACTGACTCCCATTGAGTAAAGGGAATCAAGTGCTATGTAAACTGTAAGGTATTCTTCCTGATACATCAGTAAATAGTAAAAAGAGGTTTAACCAGATTGTGGCTGTAAGGGAGCCCTGCTAAATATGACTTCAAATTGAAGTCATATTTATGAGTTGTTTGTGCTCATTTAGTAATTAGGATAATTAGTATTAATGTAATTAAAACTGTGGTGTGCTATGTGGGATATTTTTATCTTTGTGCCCATTTACGGGTTTCATTTCCTTAGGAGGATCATTAATAATAACTGTGGACCACATTCTTAACTTTGTACTCATCCTAATGTTAAAAAAAGAAAAAGCACAGATTATGCTGGAACAGATCACATTTCCCTAAGCACATTCCTTTTTTTAATGTAATAAAAAAATTAGCAGATTGCCGGTGTGGGTGAATTTTGTTCAAGAATCCAAGTCACATAGGCACCATATTAAAGACTATCAGAACTAAACTAAGCTTTTGTATACCTATCTTATGTTTTTGCAAATGATAAAAGGGTTTATCTACTTACAGAGTGACAAGGGTGAGTGAATGGGCAGAAAAGTAGAGTTTTACAGAACGTGTATCCCTAGGAGGTGTTAATCAGGACAACTCAAAAGACTGTATATAACAGTTCCCAAACTTGAGGTTACCTTCCCTTGCAATACCCTGCCTGAAAGCAGGAGTGAAGGAGGGATTGCAAGTAATGCATGGTGAATATACATCCTAGCAACCTGTAATGTCTCTGAAAATGTTCATGTCTGTCTGCATTTTTCAAGAGACTGGTAGAAAAAAGAAGCTGAAGGCTGAGAAAGTACCATAGTCTAGCTCTTCCACTGATGTGTGCCTGTTCACACCAACTGTGGAAGTTAGCAGTTGTCCCCTGAAAAATGTATGTGCATGCAGATCCAAAAAGAAAAAAAATCACAGGGCTGCAAAATGCACTGGGTATCACAGTCTTCAGAAAAATTTGTGGGAAAATAAGGAGTCTGTAGTATGTCCATGACCAGAAACACTAACAATTGCCTCAAATGAGATGTCTTCCTGCTTTTCCAGGTCTTGAGACATAGCACATAAATCTTTAGCAAAAATGTCTGTATTAGGTCGCTGGTACACTTTTCGTTGTTAAATATCCAGTCCCTTAGAAAATGGTGTCAAACTGTACAGAATTCAGTACATTTATTAATAGTTCCTGTTCTGCAACAACAATGGGGGATTAAAATAACCAAAGTGTTTATACATAGAGCTCTGCATGTTCTTCATTCCTAGAGGGAAGATTGGGATCACTCCTATTTTGTAAAGAAGAGTAAAATAGTCCTAAAAAATCCTGGTAGGATGATGCTGCCAGCTACTGCAGTATTGGTTTGGACACCCCCAGGGGTCCTGTGTCCCAGGACAGACTTCTCCTGCTCGACCCCACAATTGATGCCCTTGGGAGGGGGTGCCTCAGAGAGTGGTACCACTTGCACCAGCAAATGGCTTGAGTGGTGCAGCATACACACCACAGAAAGGAAAGTCTTCCCACTTCAGTCAGCACATGAATGTTTCCCATTTTTTATTTTAGATAAAACTGTAAGGAGGCATTACATTGAAGGCAAGATATGGAGATACCAAGACACTAATTTTCTGTGCTTTTTTTTCCAGTTTGAACCTAAAGGAGTTTTGTGTCGAGAAGCAGTGAATGATTGTGATATTGCAGAGAACTGCACAGGAAATTCCAGCCAGGTGATTTTTGTGTCTTCTATCCATGAGACAAAAAACCCCACCTGTAGTCTTGAAATTACTATGAATGTTACTGTTTTGTATAGTAAGGTGTATAAAAATTGTGTTAAATCTATTGATGCTGAAAAAAACCAGCATGATACTGAAATAATTTTTCATATGAATTTTGTTGTATACTTTGTTTTCATGCATGTCTGATCTATTACTTATTTTCTCTTTCTATAGTGTTCTCCTAATATCCATAAAATGGATGGATATTCATGTGATAACAGACAGGTAATTAGGACTTCAGTTTGTTTTACATTCTTTCTGCTGTTATAAATTGTTTTTTATAGATTTTATTTTAAGATCTTTGGAAGTCACCTGGGACAGTTCTGCTAACATTCATGAGTTTTGGGTGCTAGTCATATTTTGAATGAAAAGAAGACAGAATTACATATTAGTTGCCTCAATATAAAGTGTGTGACAAATCTTTATATTAAAGAAATATGTATTTTGGAAAATAAAGTTATTTGAAATATTTCCTGCATTTTTTCTTTCTTTCCAGGGTATTTGCTTTGGAGGAAGATGTAAAACCAGGGACCGGCAATGTAAATATATCTGGGGTGAAAGTAAGTGAATGTTACTGTTTCTAAGTTGGTTGTAATACATGTGGCTTGAAAGGCTATCTTAGCTAAGAAAAATTATGGAAGACACATACTGAGAACCATTGAAAACATCTAGAACTGTATGTCTCTTCCCTTCTTCCCCATCATTTTGTCTTTCCATCCTCTTTTCCAGCTCTTTCTCTAGTGTTGGTTAACTTACTGGTGTTTGTTCTGAAGTCTTAAACCTTAGTTCTCATTAGTAAACACCTAGGGAGCCTATACTCATGTTCATTAGTTTATTTCAGTGGCTTCTGGACATTTTTGACCAATAAACCCTCATCAATCTGAACAAAATTTTAAAACAGTCCTGTGGTGTCCTCATAAAGCTTTTAGCTGAGAAGAGCACTGTGCAGAGTTTCATGGACCACCTACAGATCGTGATGCTTCAGTTCACAAATTGGAAAGCTGAGCTTGCTTTGATGGTGTATCTCCATTTCTCCTGACATGGCTTTTCAAAGTCATCATCATCTTAGAAGAGATTTGTTTCTGTTTCTAGAAGTGACGGCTGCTGACAGGTACTGCTATGAGAAGCTGAATATTGAGGGGACTGAGAAAGGAAACTGCGGAAGAGACAAGGACTCTTGGATACAGTGCAATAAACAGTAAGTTGATCCATTTAGAAAGCTGCTAGTATGAGGTTTCTTACCCTGATCCGGTTCTTTAGCTGGCATGAAGAGGCTCAAAAAGCCTTTCTATGGATCAGACTTCTGGCCTTCCTCTGCAGACCTTTGTGCAAGAAATCCTGGAAGGAGCGGGGGGTGTTGAGAAGAGATGATCTCTGACAAGAGAGCGCCATCTGAGCTTGGGAGAGCTTGGACCAAAAGTGGTCCTAGTACTCTCAGTGAGGCTTAGCAGGGTAGAGGAGAGCAGCCTTTGGTTTCACATCTTGGTGTGGTGTTCACGTTTTGTGCTGTGCCATTTCATTGCTAAGTTGGGTTCACTTTTCATGATATTGTAATTTTGTATATTCCTGCAAATTGCTGCCTAAACCATTTTTTCATTTCTGTAGATATGCAGTTGATTATTTCTGCCTATTTCTGAACCTTTCACCAGTCCTTATCAAACTGGTTTTTCGGATTTTTCCGAAAAATTTTCAATGACATTTGATTTCTAGTTCTGCCTACAGGCGAACGAATGTCCTTTCCCACTTTTTTAGATGCAGATTTGGTAATCTTACTTCTGTTCCATTACAAATTCATAAGTAAAAAATATTCAGTAATATGGGCAATGTCAGACCCTGCTGTCCTGTCAGTGCAAAAGTCTCCACACATGAATAGTGAAGTCCCTTTAGCAGTTGAATTAAACTTGGTGTCTGTAGTTCCCTTATGTATGTGTCCTATGAGAGTGTATTCAAAACCAGTATCTACTGTTGCTCCTCTATGGACCAGTTACTGTATCTTAATAGATCATTAAATCAATTTGATGTGGTTTGTTCTTGGCAGGTCCCTGCTTGTTATTACTCAGGGTATTTTTGTTAATGCATTATAAAAACAGAGCTTTCCCAATCTAACTTCCAAGGAGAATAATTTTCTTGGGAAACGGAATTATTTATGGGAGTTATTGTCAGTGGAAGAAAAGCAAGGAATAACAAATAGGTTACCAAGCAAATGAAGAAAACCTCATATTTTTGATTGTCCATTTTCCTTGCATTTTATTTTTTATGACTATCTGTTTATTCTTTCAATGCAGGGATGTGCTTTGTGGATACCTTCTGTGCTCAAATATATCCAGTGTGCCCAGACTTGGAGAACTTGATGGTGAAATCACAACATCAGTCTTGCACTATGGAAAAGTCTACAATTGCAGGTAATTGGAAATCCTGAAAACAGAACAATCAATATCCATCTTGCATAGAAAAGCAGCTTTCTCATTCCTAAGTGGAGAAAAACTGCTTCCATTAATTTTTTTTCCTATTAACACATAACCATTATTTCAGTTCAACCTTTGTTAAGCTTCAGAAAATTAACTGCCTATGAGGAGTGCACCTGTTTTGCAGTCCCCTCTGTGCAGTAGTCAATTTTGCCTGTAGAGACATAATGCTCTTCTCAGGCCCTGTGATTTTACATTCTTTAATATTTGCAAAGTACTTCATGGACCCTAAATACTTAGAAATATGCCTGCACTTCCAAAGTTAACTGGCAGCCTAATTCATTGCTATATATTAGCTGAATTCTAATTATAGATGTGGTATGTTTACATAGCTTCACACACCTGTTAGATGAAATGAAGTCCTAAACAAGTAAACGTAAGTTTCATCTGACTCTAGCTGTTTCACAGGAAAAATGGTCTTTGTTTTCATGATTACATTTGTTTGATGTAGATACACTGTTTTGGTTTGTTTCATGTTAGGCCCAGTGAGATCACTAAGCCAATACTTAGTCTTGCCTGGTCCTGGGCATTGTGTAACACAGAAATAAAGGCAGCAGCCCAGTTTCTCAAGCAGTCCCATCTAATGACAGCACAATTCCCCAAGGTCCTCTTGGTTGTTTGCAGTGGTGGCCATGTGAAGCTCGATGAGGACACGGACCTGGGCTATGTGGAGAACGGGACGCCGTGTGGGCCGGACATGGTGTGCCTCGACCATCGCTGTCTCCCCGCCGAGGCCTTCAACTTCAGCACCTGCCCAGGCACCACAGACAGCCAGATTTGTTCAGGACATGGTGTATGTTCTTATGCTCTTGCGCTCTTTAATGCTTTTTAGTGTTTTTGCTGAGTACCTGGCGTTGTGCAGTCTACTAGCTGGACCTTTCAGGAAGCCAGCAGTGTGACTCTGTGAGTCACAAAACTGGAAGTTTTTGAAAAGGAAAAGGGAAGGAGGCACGTAAGTAAATATAATGCATTCTAGTCAAGGCATCTTAAACAATGAGTCACAGTTAGTATGTAGTAGTTTTACAGAAGTTTTATCAATCAATGTTTTTGCTATCACTTTTGCTAACTTGATTGATATTTCCTCAGGCAATGTGCTGGAGAATAAATACAAAGGCTTTATGAACTGAGAAACTTGGGTCTCTGTTCTTCCAGAGACCTGTTCATTTTAATTCCCTCTTTATTGCATAAATAGCCAAGAAGATTCATAAAGTTGTTGATGATGTTGGATTTTGTGGGCTGAGATTTCCTTTACTCTGGAAAAGAGGGCAGTGAGCTGGTTATTGGCTAGTGGCAGTTTCTCTCTTTGGTGTGCAGTCTGTGGCTTTGCTGTGGCCCTGGCAAGTCCCCTTGTCCCTCACACAGTTTGATACAATGTCCAGGGCCCTATGACTGAGCTGAGATCGAAAGAATTGTTCTCTCATAATGTCTTTTGTCTTGTACACTGCATTAAAACTTCTTTATTTATCTGAAATCATGCACTTCATCATATTTCAAAATAAAAGTCATTAAGGTCAGCCTCCCAAAGCAGTTATAAATGGTTCTGTTAAATATAGATTACATTAAAATATGAACTGAATTAACATTACATCTATTTATATAAAATATAATAGCACACCTAATGCATTTATATCTAATATATAAACTAAAAATTACTATGTGTTAAAGAATTATTTTGTGCAGTTTTGTCAGCAGTCAAAATCAGGGCTTTATCAGTGTACCTATACTTGAGGTATTAATTACGGGAATGGATTAATAATCTGATTTTTTTCTGAGCTACACTTTTGACTGCAGGTTTGTAGCAATGAAATAAAGTGTGTCTGTGACCGATTCTGGGGAGGAGATGACTGCAGTTCTCACATCAAAGACGATCTATTTTTTGATAAAGATGCCATGAATAAAGGTATGTTGTTATAATTTTTACCAACAACTGAAAAAGCTTGGATTTGAGGAAAGTTCATTAAGCAAAACTAGGTCTCCTACTCTTTCAGTTAGTACACAACATGCTGCAGCATCAGGAGCCTTGTTCCCCTCTCTTCCTTCCACAGCAGAAACACTCAGTGTCTGCAAATGAGGCCTCTTTGGGAACTGGTATCAGTGGGTCCAGTTCTACCTGGCTTGTCCTGATCATCTGAGTGGTCTTACTAGACATACTGATAGATTTGGACAAGCAAAAAGTTACTGGGACATTCCATATCTAGATAGAAAGGTAATGCTTGACTTTTACATTTTTTGAGTGGAAGTTTTTATTCAGCTTAGTCTTGCATACAAAAGGAAGATATATTGTGGAAAAATGAGCTTGTAAATGTTTGTCATTAGAAATCCTTGTGGGGGGACATCTTCCAGAACGTCTCCTTTGATTAATTTATTCAGCTGTGGAAGGGATTTGAGCAAAACCAAACAAGTAGTCGCTTCTATTCCAGAGTATGCATGTATTTGCTAGGGCAGGTTGTAAGGATGCAATCTACAGCAGTTTAATATTGATGATATTGTATTGGTATACCTGGCACAAGTTTCCCATGTAACAAGCATTCAGTTAAGGAAAACAGAGGTCAAAGCTTGATTTACAAGTGATCTTTTTATGTCCTTGCTATGCTTGAAGCATGTATCACTGGTTATAATTAATCAGCCTAGTGAAAGTTGTTCAAGCTGGTTGTTGAAAATGGTGCATTTACTGGTTTTGTGTATTTTTCTCCTAAAACCATGTATATTTTTCCTCTTGTGTTTCCAGGTGTGGTTAGCACAAATATAATAATAGGGGCTATTGCTGGCACCATTATAGTGTTGGCTCTCGTTTTAGGAATAACTGGCTGGGGTTACAAGTAAGTAAATTCTGTTCTTAATACAGTTTAAAAATATGCGTATTTCATCTGATAGTTGATTATGTTATGAAAAGAACAATTCAAAACATCGAAACCATCCAAATTCAACAATATTTATACAGTAACATTTTTATTGTGCTAACATTTTTCAAGCAATTCTTACATTTGTATGTGGTTTTAGAGAGCTTGAACTTTATTTTGAATTTTATTTCTCATTTAGTAATTTGTTTTAGACGATCAGATTATGATTTTACTGTATGTGATAGAGGAAATACAAGAATATGATCTGATTAAATTATAAATGTTTCATCATGATGAAGTAAATGTAGCAAGATTAGCCTTCAGTCAGTCAGCAAAGCATTTAACCATAGGCTTGCTTAAATAGATGATTATATTTAGTTGGCTTAACCTGAAATTAATTCAGGCACCTTTTTTTGGTAGCCAAGATCTGCAATTTGTAAATAAGGCTCAAGTCCTCTCCTGATGTAGAGCTGTCAGTGCTCACTGAGAGGCAAAATTGATTATATTGGTCTGGGTGGTCTTTTCTGTTTTATTTCTTTTGTGAATTTCTTATAAAAACAGAGGGATTTATGTTTTTTGCTTGTAGTAAAAATGATTCAAGATACTGACTTTATCATCTGTATTTGGGTGAGACTGTCTCTTGAAGTCGCTTGTCCCTAGGTCCTTGGTGGGCTTGGAGGGCAGGGCAGGCTCAGCTGCAGGCAATGCCATGGTTGGGGCACAGCCCCAGTGGTTTGGCATAACAAAGTGGCCCAGCCCCTGCTGGTTTGCTAGACTGAGGTAGGCTGAGGGCAGCTCAGAAATATGTAAGGAAGGAAGCATTTGGAAAAAACCATGAAGATTAGGGTAGCAGAAAAGTAGGTTATGCTGTCTTGGTATATCACCCTCAGCTTCTGGCAGTATCGGAAAATCTGGACTTTTATTTAGAGTAAAACTCTTAAAAGTTAAGGGCTCATTTTGAGATCCTGTCTAGCCAGTGGGATTAGTTTTTGGAGGTTCAGGACAAAAGTGCACCTTTCACTAGCAGCTTCACAGTGAATAGGCTTAAACCCATCATGAACTGCACCTTACACTCAGCACTGACTGTAGCCATCAACAGGAATATATTTTTCTTGTTTATTCTGATTTATTACATTTGCAAATATGCTTATTTCAGAAGTGATTTTGCAGAAATATTTTGAGCAAAAGTTTCATTCTGTATAAAGTGCTTTTCTTTTTACATTTGTTTGGTCTTACTGACCATGTGTACCTGCATACTAAAACCTCATTCTTTTTCCTTTCTCTTCTGTTTATATGGAAAGAAACTACAGAAGACAGAGGTATGTGATAAAAGTAACGAAATGTATCTTAGAAGTCTCTGAAAATAGCTTTTCTTCTCTCTTGCTCACTTACATGTGATAAAGAAAATATTGTGATGGGTTATCATATTTTAAATAACATATGAAATCAGTCTTCTATAAATGCATTGCTTGAAATCCTGATTTCACTGGACTCAGTAGCAAAAATAATGTTTTTTATACTTTTGCAATAGACTATTTTATTTAGGAAAACAGGAGAATATTTCCAATAAGAGAGACTGAAAATTGGCTATTAGAGATGAAAGTGTTCTTGGGAGGTTAAGAAATGAATAATTAATATTAACATGATGTTCAGGAGCCTTTTGATACAAAGTAATTCCTGGAGCTTCTTGCAGTTAAAAATACAGTGCAGTTAAATTGCTGTGTGGACGAAGAGCCCATTCTTTCCCAGCACCCTGTTCGATTGATTCATAGCTAAAGCACTGTACTGGCTTCAGCACAGGGCTGAGCTTTCACCATTTCAAGCTTGTGGCCAAAAATAAACCATTTTCCTAGTCACTTGTGTTTGGCTCCTGGAAGACCACCTCCCTTTGATCAGACATCTGCCTGGCAGATGGGTCTTGTGGGAAGGAGTTGGCTCCTTCCTCTCCCAGTCCCCCACAGATAAGAGGATTTCTCAAATTCCCCTGTTTTCTGCCTGTATCGTTGCCTTCTGGTCCAAGCTGCTGCTTTGTTTGTTGCTGCTACCCGTTGTGCTTGTTCTCCATTCCCCTTTGTGTAGTGCTTTCTCTGCCAGGCTCAAAATATTTGCAATAAGTGGAAAAGCACAGTCAAGTGCTGGTTGTGTGCTACAGGGTCAGATAGGCCACAGGTACCGTAAGAAGAAAAAGGCAATGCTATTGAAGTCAAGCCTTATGCAGAGGTTGGTGGGTAGTGAATGCCACCCAGCGCAAGGAAGGTGGAATTTAAGGTTTGGTGCTGCTTAGGGGGAAGTGATGTATTTATAAATGCGGACTAACCTGGCCATCAAGTCATGCTACTGTGGATGTTTCAGTATTGGCTGAGGACAGAGCAGATAAAACCTTGAAACAGAGTCCACCCCATGTACGTCTGCATTGGAATAGTAGAGAATTTAACGTCTGCAGATATCTTGATCTCCAGAAATTAGTTCATGGCCAGAGAGCTGTGAGTGTGCAGCCAGTCTGCAGCTTTGTCTGAGAGTACAGGCAGAGTGAAAACCACCATAAGCTGAGGCTTCTGAAGGTAATGGAGGACTCCATCATTTTAAAGATTATGGAGATATTTAGTAACTAAATCACCTTCATGCATAAAATGAAGTTCTGCAGGCCGACTTCTAAATAGAATAATTTTGGCTAAGTACAAGGAGTGCTCCATAAATGGAAAAAAAATATCCACCAGATTGTCCAGACTGTCCCCTTTTAAAAAAAAAAAAGATTGCTCCTTAAATAACAACGAAGACAAGCCATTATAATATTTTTAAGCATGACATAAGGATGATACTTGGTACTAGTAAGCAATTGAAACAAGTAAACTGAAAGTGGTAAGAAGAGCCAATTAGCAAGAATTCTGCCAGCTGGGATAGTGTGGCACAGATACATGGGAGAAGTTATTTCTGATGGAGTAGCAAGAGAGCAGTTTGCTGGAGGAACCCTGGGGAGCAGAGCTGCCCGCACTGAGCCGACTCTGAACATGTGCCAGCCGAGGAAGGGGACAAGAACTGAAACTCGGGAGGTGTTGGAAGGTGGAGTGTGGAAGTACTGCATTGCACTAATGATTTATGTGCCATATAGTTATATACTTTACATACTTCAGAAGCAGTAGAAATTCAGAGGAATGAATGAGGTCCCAGTTCAGGTCTGTTGTTGGACACAGTCTGAATGTGAATCAACCTGATAAATGTGCATCTTGATAGAGGCAGGCTGAAGCAAAAATGTCTTGGAAAATGCAAGATTGAATAAATACTGATGCTGATATTATGAAATAGTCAACTGTCAAAGTAACTACTTGTATTTGGGAGGATTTTTAAACCTGGTGGAGCTATACCTGAAATATTTGCATGGCAGTTTTTTTCTGCTGGCGATGAATTCACCATCTGCAAAAACTTTGCATAACTTGATTAGAACTTTCTAATGCACAGATAGTTTTATGCACCATAACTGAGCTGCTAGTTCTGGAAAAGGATAAACTATCACATTACTTTCATGTGTCTTTGCGTCTACTACTGTGGTAATCAGGAGTAGCTGAGAATCTCTGACACTGGTGTTAGTTCCCTTACACAAGAAATCAGTTAAAAAATCTGGATGTTTTTGTCCTCCTGAGGTTTAAACAACTCAACAGGTTGCTATTCTTAAATTCAATAGTGACCACAAAAGTTAAATGGAAAGCATACCTCAGAAGGAAAAAAAGCATTCACTTTTCCTGAACTCCTCTTTGATGCAGGCATGTATTCAGCTCAGGCTCAATATTAGTGCTGCACCTGAGGGTGCTTTTTGCAACCAGCAGGATGAGCCATTTGAAATGTCTGGGCTGGTTATCCAGTGTCTCAAGAATCACAAACTTGTTCACTTTGAAAACTGTGATCAGAGTTTATTAGTGAAATGTTCCTTGTTTTCCCTTTCCAAAACCACATAATCCACTTTTCTGCACATAGCAGAAGCGTGTGGGAGTTTTCTCTCAGATGGTTGAATTATTTATTAATAGCCTTATCATGTGTGGTTAACAGGTTTTCTCAAGGATTGGTATCCTTACCTCTTTCTTTTAAACTAATATTCATGCATGTTTGTGTGCGTGCTAGTTCCTGTCATGTTTTCTGACTCTACAATGTTTATTACACTTTAGACAAATACCCCAGGGAGATTATGTAAAAAAGGCGGGAGAGGCCGACTCTTTTTATAGCGACATGCCTCCTGGAGTCAGCACAAACTCTGCATCTAGTTCTAAGAAGAGGTCTGCTTTTCTGTCGCATTTTCAGATTTCTACCTATTCCATCACCCATTATTCCATTAGTCAGAACATTTCATTGTTTTGCAGCAGGTTTGACTCTTTCTTCTTTCTTTGTGGAATGTTTGAAATAGCATCCTTTTTGCTTTGATTACTGATTTTTCTCCTGTATCCTGAGCGGCTAATTATTATGATTAGGCCAGAATAAAAAAGTTTTGCATTGTAAACCAATTTTTGTTTAATCAAATATTCCTGCTTGAGAATTGATTTTAAGAAGACTGTAATAATAATTGCTGTCTGAAAAAAAATTAAATAAAATGCCAACAACTTTTTAAATCATGGTCATGTAATCAAAGAAAAGGAACATTGTCTTGCTTCAATAATAGTTATAAACATAAAATGTTCAATATAAATGTTATTTTTATATATTTGTCAGTCTCATTAATTCAGTGTGTTGACTTAAGACTTCTGCTGTCTCATATTAAAGATGGTAGTGATTGCATTTTATTCCACTTACTACACTAGTATACTAAATGGTCACCAAGTGTTATCCTAGAAAATGATTTTACAAAGACTTTCTTTAGTTCTGCTTGCTGTCATTAGGTAAGAGAGAAGTAGATTTTGCCCTTGGTCAGATTTTACTAATTCAGTTTTTGTTTCAGTTGCCTAAAAAATCCAGTATTTTAAGAGGGAAGATTCATCTGAAATCATTGAGAGCCATTTGTAATTGCTAAGATCATGATGCTCACTGTTCCTCTGCAGTTAGAGATCCTTTATATGAAAATCTCCAGCTAGTACTGTAAAACAGATTATGAGAAGCACTGTGTCCTAGAGGGTTTGACAGTCATGAACTGTTTCATAGGAAACCTGCAATTATCAATTCTTGCCTTACTAAGCAGCCTACAACTGTGCAGTTGATGAAGCCATTTTCTTTGCTACTATTTCAATGAAAGTAAAGAGAAATGTATGGAAGGGACACATATGTAGTGACATTTTCTATTTTGGTATAGCAGCTTGATCTTATATACAACCTCATTCAGTTTGTTCTAATGAATATTTTATTAGGAAAACTCCAGTAGTGATTACTTAATTATTTCTAATTTTTAAATTCAGCTTTTTGGATGTGTGGGTTGTTTTTTTCAGGAAGCAAGCATTAATCTTAAATGATGTCCTTTTTGTGTTGGAGGATCTTTTTTAATTTGAATAAAATTTTGAAAAATAGTCTTGGGAAAGCAAGTTTTCATAGCTTTGTGTATCAGGTTTAAATACCAGTTTAAAAAAGTTATTTTTAAATGACTATAATATAATGTGTTTCTTCTTTCATTCAGTATCTGTGTTTCTTTTCATACTTCATTTATTTCGTATGTCTCTATCTATTATTTGTTCCAAAAAGCTAATGGTTTCTAAGGTCTGTCTGTACTAGAGAGTTTTGTTGTTCCCACCACCAGTTCAGGTATGTTGTGCCACTGTCAAGTCTGGAAAAGTAAGTCTGACAAATATTCCATTAACATTGTGATACAACTGACATAGTCCTTCCATTTTAATTCCCAGAGTGCTACCTCCTACCTTCCAGGCTGGTTTTGGTTTGCTCTGTGTGCCGGTATGGATGGCATCGCTTGGGAGATGTTAGAGTGACTGGGCCATCAGCTCCTTGGGCTTCTCCATGCTGGAAAGCTCTGTGAAATATTAGTTGTTATTCAGAGGATGTTCAAGGATTAAGACATAATTTTATGATAACTCTTGCTATTATGAAATAGCAAACAACAAAACCAGTATATAGCAAGACATTCCTGAACCTGAAAGAAACCTTGAGGAGGAAGTGTTTAAAAATCTGTCAGTGGATCTGTTGTTTCTCAGACTTTTCATGATATGATTAAGCTTGAATTAGTGAAACCCTGGGCTTGCTTTAGTGTGGCTGTGATTAGCCTGATCTTCTGGAAACTGAAGAGCATTTCTCAGATGCCTGCCCTCCAAGGAAAGCAGAGACTGAAAAATGCGAGTATTCAGACTAAAAAACTACAAAAATAGTTCCTTTAGGCAAGACTTTGTAATAAGTAAGCCACCTATTATGAATTTTTCACCTTCCTCTTCTTTTTTGGAAATAATGGTAGATCTCAGGGCAAACAGCTAAGCAGCAGCTCTAGTTCAACAAGAAGCAGCCTGTTGCAAAACCCCGCATGTTGGACATCACCACGTACATCTCTGGCTCTTAGAGGCAATGCAAGAGGAAAGAAAAACCAGTTTTCACCAAGCACCTAGATAAAAAGACTATTTTTGGCTTTGAGTTTAGCATTAGAAGTATATACTGCAGCAATTGGCTGGTAAAATATAAACGTTCAAAATTAGCAAAAATGAGGCAGAGTTACCTCTCCCCTGGCGCTACCAGCTCTGGGTGGGAGGATGCTCATCACAAGCTCCTGAGCCCCTGAGACGGGTAGCAGTGGGATGAGGGAAGCTGTCCTGGCTTTCCTGCAGCAGCACAGGGAGGGAGTGGGCAGCCTGCAGGCAGGATGTGCTTGACTGTGAAATGAAAAGCCTTGAAATGAGCACAGCTGTAAGAGCATCTTCCATCTAGGAACTGAGGCAGAGCTGCAAATCCAAAGGAAATCTGGTGTGCGCCGGTGTTTGTGCATTCTACAGCAGACAAGTGAGAAAGCAGTGCTGATGCCTGGCTCTTGAATGTGGGCACATGGAACCGCTGCAGGGACAGCTGCAAGCGTAACTGCAGGGTTTAATCAGAAATCCTGGATGCTCTGCTAGTGCAGACAGACCTTAGGCTGTGTTTTGTCACTGGCCTCGGGAATGTGACTGAACCGCTGAGCTAACATTGATGTGAGACAATACCCTTAACAATAACCGCATCTGAGCCCTCCTATTCCAGGTCAAATGGATTATCTCATTCCTGGAGTGAAAGGATCCCAGACACAAAACATATTTCAGACATTTGTGAAAATGGGAGGCCTAGGAGTAATTCTTGGCAAGGTAAGTGTGAACCACTGTGCTGGCCACAGTGGAAACCAGCCTCTGGACCGTTGCTGCTCCACTGAAAGTTTAGTTGATCTTAGGACAGCAGCATGACTCCTTAAAATTGTTCTAATTGTTAACTTGGAATTAGGATTTAGCAGCACCCTACCCATTTTGCACAGTGCTTTGTCACAAAGAAATTACATTTAATTTCTCCCTCCAGTGTGAGCTAACATGAAAGAGAGAAAGAAGTCTATTCACTATTGCCAGCTTCTGTGATTTTGTCAGGCAGTGTTTGGTGTTTTTCTTGAAGCATAGTGATTTTGTCAAATAACACCTGAAATTAGGGAGTTTTTTGCTCTGCATAGTTGCAGCAAAAAGTAGAGAAAGGTTACCTAAGTGTCTGAGGTAAATCAAGAGGAACAGACCTGTGAGATTTGAATGGTTAAAGTTAGAGGTAGCAACTCTTTTGCTATGGATGCAAAAAGAATATACAGTTTGGCATGGGGTGCAGGTGAGTTTCAAGTTGTTTTACTGTCTTTGTCCTTTGATTTTTTTCAGGTAATATAGGAGGAAACAGAAAGAAAGTCAGAGGCAAAAGATTTAGGCCACGGTCTAATTCAACTGAGTAAGTCTGAATTTAAAAAAGCAAAGCCAAAAGTAGAGTTTTCATATTTGTGTTTTTTAGATGGAAATTAAGAGCACTTAAAAATAGACAGCTGCATTTTTGCTCTGTGGCCCATTCTGATTGCTGACTGATAATCTGGTAAATGGTTTGGCTAATGTATTTCAACCTCTTTTTATGTATTTAAAAATTAACTATCAATTTTCTTTTTTATGTAGGCTTCCTCACAGTCGTTCCCATAACAATTCCCAATGATGGTGGCAGCCTGCACCATCACTGCAGGCTTTTGTCTACAGTAAACTGCCATTGCTGAGTGTATCCTGGTTCAATACTGAGTTTCTGATAACCTGTTTCCTACCCTTGTCTTCACCTTGGGTTGGGCCATTGCAGAGTTAGAGATTTGTATCTCTGCATACCTTCCTGGAGGTTTTAGGAGAGGTATCTGCTTTGAGAGTACCTTGAAGTTTGCCATTGTAAGCCTGAAACAGCCAGTCTTGAGTAAGCCCTGTGATAAATGGGTAATTAAAACCTCTACCAAGTGACCGATCCCCAGACTTCCAGTATGGCTTATTGATTTATTGGTTACGTTTCCTGAAGAGCCCATGTGTGCAGTGCTCCCCACACAGAAAGAGTCTTCCTTATGTACTTAAGCCTGTTGGTTCAGGCCCCTCTTGTGAATGAATGGTGAATGGTTGGGAACCTCTGGGCTTGTCAAAAGCCCTGACCTGCTCTTACAGCACCTAATGCCACACAGGAATGGCCCCTTCTTTGACCATGGTAGTAATGACAGTGCCCTTCCTCATATCATGACTACTAACTGTGTACCTTGATGGGCAAATGGGCTTGATACCAACCCTGCAGGGAAACTAATAATGCTAACTGCTCTCTGGGCCCCATTTTCTTTGGTTTGGGGATTTTGAGTTTGTGCTGAAACTTTTCTTTCACCTGCAGTGCACTGTCTTGAGGTGAGCAGGCTCAGAAAGGGTTCATAGAGAAAACCCTATGTTACAAGTTACAGAAATAATACTTTGATGCACATTGCAATTATAACATTGCATGGTCAAAATAGTATCATGGAGCCAGAAATTTTAGCCCTTGGAGGAGTTTATCTCAAGAGTCTTTGTGCTCTTTGTCTTTGTGCTGATAAACTCTTACTGAAATGTTATTTTGCTTGGGTTTTTTTCTCCTTGCATGAGATAGTTTGATAAAATCAAAATTAGTCTGGCCAAACTGCTGAAAATACAGATGAGATTTGCTCTGAGAACTTTGGAGCACTAAATAAGTGGGCAGACAGAGATATTGTGAGTTGGAAATCTTTTTCCCTGTATATTTGTTTCTCTTTTAAATGTGCCCCTGAATTTCCACCTAATTCTCTGCTTTCCTTCTTGCTGCTTGTTACGGTGGTCTCTCAACCCGGCAGCAGCCCTGATGCTACAGGGAGGAGGCTTGTACTTCCCAAGGGCCATGCAGCAACCTCTTGGGGATGAAGCACAGTGTGTGTGTTCCTGGGAGAGGCCTGCCAGGCAGGAAAATACTCTTTCTGCTGATCAGCTCTATCCTGGACTGCACAGGCCCGACCGGCTTGTCTGAGTCTCCTTGGCAGTTCTGTCACCAGCTGGAGAGAGAGCTCCCACTGAATGATCCACATGCTGTGTCAATTCAGTGGGGAATGGAGAGAATTGCTGATGGCTATTAGAGGGCAATTATCTCTCTGGTTAGAGAGACAGCTTGCTTTGCAAGGCGAGAAAATGGACTGAGAATGATCTAACTGTGACCAGCATTTACTCATTTAGAAAAAAGAAAAAGCAACACCAGCTGCTTTGAGTTTGATACTGCAGAATGCTGCAGAATACACAGAGGCTTTTCCCAGACCAGTTTGCCTTTCTAACTTGTCTGGGAAATACAGAATAATATTGAAATCTGTTCTGAAGCAGTATTTAGGAAGTCCACCTTTGTGGCCCGTAGGAGTCCAATAAAGCATACTTGTTGAGATGGGAAAAAAGGGATAACAGTGTTGGTGTCCTGTAATTAGCAGACTGTAGTTAACCATTATAAAATTGGGTTCATTGGTGCCCTACACTGTGCAGAATTCAATTTATTTTTTTAAGCAGGAGGACACTAGTGGGGTTGCCTACAAAAATACTTGTATGCATGAATCTGCAGTAACTGCACACATTATGCACAGGGGTTTTTTTTTTGCATACAGCCAAGCATCAAATAGAATTGTGCCAATAATCATTTAAGCAAAATTTCTTAAGGACTGAGCAAGGTTTGAAGTCTGCAGCCCTCATGAACAGCACTGACAGGGAGTGGCAAACACTTTGGGCAGCTCCTGAAAAAAGTCCTGCTCACACCTTTGCATGACCCTTGGACGTAACATACATGAACAAGGCTTATGCTAAGCATAGAGCTCTGAGGAGACTGCTAAAGATATTTTGGGACATTTTAAATTGTTTGGGGATTTTTTAAAACAAGATTAATATTCTTTACTAAAGGCAGATGGTTCATTACACGTAGAAGGAATGCCAACAGGCCAAATGCTTTTTCAGAAACATGGATGATGAAATGGCCTGATAAATAGTTCTCTATTAAAATCAATTAGAATTATCCAGGAATGATAAGAGTTTTCTGAATAAGTTGACAGTTTAATTGGGAGCTTGTGTTAAAACAGGTCCCAGGAACAGATAGCAATTCAGACCTTTGTTAATTTGCACTGCTTTTCCTATAAGCATTTGTCTTCCTCGTTGTTATAACTGATACGAACGTCTTTGGTTTAGACTTTCTATTATATATTGTCTTTTTGCAGCCGGGTAACCCATGCATCTGAGCCTGGGCTTTCTCTCGCCCACCAAATCCCTGCCCAAGGCATAAGCCCAGGGGGTTCCGACAACCCCCAAACAGGGAGTCGGGATCACAGGTCAGTCTCACCTGCCCCTGCATCCTGGGCTGCCGTTTTATCCTGTGAAAAGTCCCTTCCCTAGTATATGATAGTTTCACTGTGGCAAAACACCGTGACTGCTTGGAGGTGCTCCTGCTGATGCAGCGCTAGCTACCCTTCCTCCTCGCCAGCCTGAGGAGTATGAGTACTCTTGAGCCCAGGTCTTTTGCCTTGTTGCATGTTGCGCTACGAGCCAAATCGAGCTGTCAGTCTAGCTCTAGGCTTATGTGTAAGGACACTTTGTTTAAAGCAGAATTTCTCACTCAAAGGAAATGCGGATTCTGGCCATTGCTAGTGAACATGTGGCCAGAAGGATCAGCCCAAGGGCTTTCCAATGGTATCATGTAGTGCTCTGCAGTAACTCAAGTTTAACCTTTTTGTAACAGATGGATTGAGGTGGTGAATGATGGTCTGTAATATACCCAGACCCAGGAAACCCTGCAACATGGTTGTGCAACAATTGCATGCTTTCATACCACCTTACACTGTTTTCTAATACAGGAAGCCAGATTGGGAGTGTTTCATGGTTACCAAAAGACCCTTTCAAATGAAAAAACTCAAGTCAAAAGTACTGCAGCGAGTACGAGAAAACGTACAATTAAAGCTAAAGCTGAAGTTTATTAGTCCTGGTGATGCTGGCCTCAGGCTGTTGCTTCACTTGTGGTTCATCTGTTTTGCTGCGCTACCA
The DNA here is from genome assembly GCF_041296385.1 of Aphelocoma coerulescens. Taxonomy (NCBI): domain Eukaryota; kingdom Metazoa; phylum Chordata; class Aves; order Passeriformes; family Corvidae; genus Aphelocoma; species Aphelocoma coerulescens. The sequence goes on from NC_091015.1 coordinate 22,027,640, forward strand.
CTTTTGACATTTTCTTTCTCTAAGATCCCAAGCTGGAAAGCATAAAGCACTCCCGATTCCTGATAAATAAGCGAGCTGAGGAAGCTACTTAGAAGCACTTGTGGCTGAGGGCGAGTACATTCTAAGAGCTGTGGCTGTGCTTGCGCGGGGTGGGGAGGAGACGTTCCAGAGCAAAAAAGGAGCAAAAGAAGTTGAAAAAGCTGCTGCTTTGGTTGTCATCGTGGTTTGAAATATGGAGGGGGTTGAATGACATGATTTGGCTTAACTTTTATTCATCTGAGCAATCCCTTGCAAGGCCTGTTCCCATGTGTGAGGTTGTTGGCGTCACTCCCATAAATAAGGGTGGCAAGAACTGGCCCAGAAGAATAAAAAATAACCTAAAGAGGAATTTTCTTTCCCATTTTCCTTGGTTAAAATTTGTTTCCTTTTCCCTGTGCTAGTCTCTATTATATAAAGATGGTGATCACAAATAATCATTTGATTGTTGCCACTCGTATATAAGAAGAACAAACTTTAAATTGGTCCAGGCAGACTCCTGTTTTCTGCATCACCCTTTTCTCTTAACGTGACAGAGGGGGAGGAATTTGCTTATCTTGTTATTGGGAAAAAAATTGTTACAAAAAAGTTTTCTTCTTCCCTGGCAATTTGTTATCAGATAATTAAACATCAATTTATTTAATAATTTTCATGTAACTAATATGAGTATACAGCTCAGACTTTTTTTCCTAAAAACTGTGGTTTTGGTATCAAGATTGCTTCTGTAAAATGTGACATAACTCTGCAGCCCACCTCCATTAAAGCCAAACTAAATGAACAATGAAGAATTAGAGCGTTGTTTACCTATAAGTACATAAATTGTCACTATAGTGGCAAAAAATTCAAGCCTTTTGAGGCTGAAATTCATTCCTGTAAAAAGGCTCAAGCCCAAGATTCTGTGCTTATTTAGCCATTATCTTGTAATTTATATAGATGGGTGCAAACGTGTGTCTTTGGCAAGCAAACTTTGTGATTGAAGCCAAAACACCCCTTCATCCTTATTTTGAGATCATGAGGGAATTCAAACCGTGGGCTTAATGCTGGTCCTCTACATAGGAGTGAATTTTACCCTTAAGACATTAAATGAATGATGTATCCCAAAGAGTTTCCAGATTAATCAAACATATGAGTCTTGTTGTAGGTCAGATTTTCTCATGCAGTTGTACACGTTGCCTAGTCCTCACCCAAATCCATACTGATTTATTTGCCATATTCACTTGCATTTTGGGGATGAAGACATCCTTGCTAAGCTTGTGCTGTGTGTTCTCAGATTTTCTATTCTTGTTCTTCTGCTTTCTCTGTTCCTTCCATTGCTTTCTGCAGGTATTTAAACCCATGGTTCAAAAGAGAATATAATGTAGCTAAGTGGGTAGAAGATGTGAATAAAAACACAGAAGGACCATACTTTAGGTATTTTGTAAATTAATTCTATAATTCTCATTTTTTTAGAGCTGTTCCAGCATATACAAATATCTTGAGGCTCCTACCTTGTATAAATCAATACAAGTTACTTAGGTGCAAAGGGCCCCTCTTCTTTTGCTGCATTTTGATGTCTGTTTTTGGCTTCATTTGCAATTTACAATTCTTTTTCTGAATGTTTTAATGAAGCCATTGAAAAGGGTGTGTGTAGTGCATGCATTCCCACCGTCATCTATAGCTTGTAGTAGCTTTCTCATCATTTTATGCCAAGTAGTGTTTTATGGGCATGAGACATATTTATCACTAATAAAGTAGTATTAACTTAAATAGAATGTTAATTTACTGAAGCAAGTGGTTTCATAACACATTGACTCTACCTACTGTCTTATATAGTGCATACTAAAATTTAAAAAAAAAAAGTATAAAAAGTAGTGGTATTTTACCCTCAGCTTGCAATGAAATAATTTCTATATTGTAATTGGAAAACTAAATGTATGAGAATATACTTTGTGCTCTAATTATCACACTACTAATTAATCTGTTACAAGTGAGGTAGGGTTCAACCAAAAATATCACTTGTTTTTGAAAGGGAGAAGTGTGCGTTGTCTGATACATTCCAAGTTACAGAGAAAAAGAATGCATGAGGCTGGGCCCCTGTTGAACACGAATGAAGAGACTGAGAATGTTGCAGTAGATTCCCAAAAGACACAGTCCCACAGCCAAGAGAGATCTCTGCATCAGCTGAAAAAATGAGCCAGCATAGGAGAGAATGGAAGACAATTTATGACAAATAACATAAAGCATGAACAAAGTCCATGAAGCTGTAAACTGACATATACAAAAGGAAGATAATTATAGAGACACAAATCAAAAGAATAATAACCAAAATCTTCAGCCAAAACAGTGAAGGATGGTAAGAACAAGTAAATAGAGTCTTAATAATTTTGCTACACAAGTAGGCCTAGTAATAGTGCAGCAGGGCAGAAACATACACTAAATGTGTGGAGTGTGCATTTGGGAGTTGTATCACAAGATACTAACAAAACACTTTTATTCCAGTAGTAACACTGGCAGACATTAAATGGCAGGGTAGGAATTTAATAATTTTTAGAACTAAAAACATCCTGAAGTCTTAAAAGACCATAAAATTGTTACTTTTAAAAACCATTTGCATTTGCTTTCAACATCTCATAAATCACAGAGTAAGCTGCAGAAAAGCTTTCCAGTGAACAAATAGGGAAAATGAGTAAACTTTAGCCTGTCAGCCCTGATCTCGGTCCTGAAAAGGGAGAAGAGATCCCTGGTGCAAGAATCTGAGGGTTATAGGAGGTCATTGTGATTGTGCCAGTTGGTATCAGACAGGTCTCTTGGTACTTGGACATTCCTGCAGGGAGTATTGTGAGTCTGGTTGTTTCAGCACTGGGATAGAGGGTCCAGTTCTGGTGTCTGCAGTTCAGCAAGCATATTCTAGGACTGGGGAGATCTAAGCCTAGAGAAACCACAGAAAGGACTGCAGAGGCTCAGGCTGTTCAGTTTAATGGAGCAGCTGAACACTTACCTGATCATGAAGTCCACATCACTGCATATTGAGCAAAATCTTTGTGGGTGGGAGGTCCTTTAGATTAGCAAAGTAAGACTGATAATGACAAAAGGTCCCTGGAAGCTGAAATTAGGTAAACTCACATAAGAAGTGAGGTGTGTTTTTATTACCAAATCTTTGTCTAAAAATAGCCTCTCAACCTTTATTGTTCAGGCAAGGTCAGGAGTTGCCCACCATAACATAATCCCATAGCTGTCTTTCAGGGTTTTTGTATCAGAAGACCTGTGGTAGCAATAAACAAAGACATATATGGAACATGAAGATAGCACTACTTTAAAAAAGGTTGCTTTAAATGGTTTAGTTAAACAGATTTAAAAATCTGTATGCATACTCATAATTTGGTTCTCATTTTTTAACATCAGTATATCTTTATTTAGTAACTAGATTAAATTGATGGGAGTGTACCCTGCCCCTGAGGGTATTCAGCTGTTACACTGAATGAGTCACATTTCTAATTGTATTTGAGATAAACCAAGCATTTTTGGCATGTAGATGAGGATTAAGCTGACCCATGTGAGTTTTAAAGGCTATATATCAGCAGAGATGAAACATAAATCAGAAATTTTGCAACGTAGAAGCTTACTAATCACTGCCTGCAGCAGTTACCTTTAGAAATGAGAGAACTAGAATAAATTTAGAATTCTTTATTGTCCTAATTAAATGAAGTAATCATGGGGAAGTATTCTGCAGACACATTATGGAAGGCAAAGGATCAGATCTCCTGAGATGAGTTGCCATGGGTTTATGAGAGGTTAAACTAACAGTTTCTGCACAAAAATCAGGTGCAGTTTTGCTTAATGATAGCATGGACAAGAAGACTGTTCCTAGGAATGGTGTGTCAGAGCATCTTGTGGCTGGGTTTTGAGGCTGGGCTTGTGAAGTGATTCACAAAGAGAACGAAACAGATCTTGCTTGATAAACCAGTCAGAGAAAGTCAGGCTGAAGTCAGACTGTCCAGCTGGTACTATATTTTAAGAGTCAGAGTCCCAGGATAAGACGTTTACATGCAATACTTAACTGGGTAGTGTTCACGTCGCAGATTACCTTTGATTTCTCCGTTCTTTTAAATGTGTCCTGAAAGTAATACTGCTGTTTTCCTTGTTTCCCTGTAGTTTTAGGAACAATATGCTGATGACTGGTGCTGTTGTAGGATGAGTTAAAATAGAATGAGGAGAAATGACAAAAACGCTTGCTACAATTCCTAGGAATGTTGCAGATTTTCAGAAAAAAGAGATATTAGTCATCACCAAGATTTTCTCCATCTTAAAAAAAAAAACCTGCTTAAAAAACCCTGTATAAATCATAATTTGTCTCTCTGGCACCTGATTTCCTAGTTAATTTTTTTTTTCTAGTCTACAAGTCTGATGGGTATTTTCATATAATTACTTTTTATTAATGATAGTAATAATAGTAGCTGGGGTCTCTGGCATCAGAAAACTCCCAAGTGTGGGATTCCCATCTGTAAGAAAATAAGATCTTTGAAGAAAAATCTCATTTTCCTGCTCAAAGTCTAGTCTAGATTTTAATTTTGTGTGCCAGGCTATAACCACATAACCAGAGCAATAAACTCAGGCAGGAAGCCTTTCCCTGATTTTAGCTTTGCTATAAGGGATGTTATTTTATGAATGTGCTACTACTGCTTGTTCTTGTTACTGCAAATTGCAATGTCCACTGCACAGGCTGACCCTGTGAAATATGGTTAAGGATTACTCAGAATTCTCACTGAATCTGAAAGACTTGATGGAGCCATGATGCAATCAGAAAAAAACTGCCAGAAGCCCCAAATGTGGCATTTCTATGGATAATTATAAACAAAAAAGACTAGAAGGCACCTTCTAAAGCATTGAGATGCCTACATTTGATTTAATGCAAGTATTTACAATAAGTTATATTTTATGAGAGTTATTTAAATACAAAAGTAGTTTACAAACAAAAGGGTTTACAAACAAAAGGGTTTTTTAAGATGGAGACCCAGAGCACCTAACTAGAAGGAAAACAGCCTTCCTATATTGGAAGGGCATCGAGAAGGGGCATGGAAGGAGGAGACAGTAGGCTGTCATTTCCCTCCTATTTCTAATGTGTTTTGTGTCCTTGATTTTTTCTCAGTTCCTCTTCAGCTGATCATCTCCCATTACCTTCCTCTGGGAGCATCCAGCAGAGGCCAGAGCCATGGCCAGCCCTTGGCAAGCTGCTCTTACTGAGGCAGCTCTAGACTGTGCTTAAAGTAAAAAACAAACAAGCAAAACTTTTCCCTATTATAACCAAAGCAAATTACTGGTATTGTGGGCAGACAATGAAAAAATTCCTACTGATGTCAGTAGGATGAGGATCTTCTTTCAAGAGTTAGGGAGATGAGTTCATTGAAGCATGTGAGCGCCTGCTTCTGAGGCACAGTTCACTGATCCAAGTGACAGCTCAAGCCATAGCCATTGTCTCTTCTGCAGCCCCTCCATGAGCCTCCTCTCCCCTCTGCTGCTGCTCTTTCTGAGGAAATGTGTGCACATCTGTGGCTTTTAAAAGGAACTTATTTTAAAATATTTAGCCACACCAGTGTTTTTAGAAGATCCTAACTTCCTAATGTAGGATGATTTAGGCTGATGATGTCCTACAAAGAATCCACAGCAGCAAAGGTCAGATTAGGCTGATAGGATCTATATTTGGGCTTGAAATGCTTTCACCAGGTTGAATGTTAATTGAATTTCATTACATTATTTCAGTCTGCAAAAGACAATCTCTCACAGTTCATGAACAGTTCAGATCTGTCAGGGCCACCTGCTTTGAGTTCAGCTAAAATGACACTCTTAAATTGCAAAATGTTTAGTTGTGTGACCAGGTGACACATTGTCTAAGGTTTGAAAGACAGGTGTCTGCTAAGGAAGGCAGAAGCCTCCCTTGAAGTGGCAGATATAACCCCTTTCCCTCTGAATTATTATAATTTTGAAATCAAGGGCCTTTAGGCAAAGATGTGGGAAACAGGAATAACAGTTCTTTACTATATCTATATCTATATCTAGATCTAGATCTAGATCTAGATCTAGATCTAGATATATAACCAGTCAAACAAAACAACAATAACTCTGGCAGTAACAGCAAACAATCCCAAACCCAGTCCCGGCCTTCTCGGCTGTCGGGCCCTTTCCCCTCGGGTGCAGTTCCGCTCGCAGCCGGCAGGGGCGCTGGCGGCTCCCGGTGAGCAGGGCAGGTGCGATGGTTCCCCCGCGGCTGCAGGGGGCGCTCCGGAGCGAGCTCGGGGAGCAGCGGCACTGGAGCCCTGGGATCCCGGGAAGGGATGGAACAAAGGCTTCACAAACCGCTGGGCAGCTGATCCTGGACTCTCGGAAACAGGAGGCTGGAATGTCAGGCTGAAGCGGCAGGCACAAACACAAATCCCGGGTAGCAGACGAGATGTATCCAAAAGGGGAACCCCCCGGGGCTCCAGGCAGGCAGGGTGAGCACGGCTACAACGCAGCAAAGGCTCAGAGCAGCAGCGGGGCAGGGCGGCCACAGCCCAGCCTCCAGCAGGGCAGGGAAAGCAGCCCTGGGATCCCGACGTTGTTTCCAGCAGAAAGAAAGACGTCAGAGCGAACTGAACTCACACCCAGGTGAAAACAAAAAGCCTGGCGAGGCCCTTTTGTCTTCTCTTAAGTACAGCCATTTATCTCCTAGCAACATGCATATGGGAAAAAATTCCTTTAACAGGAAAAAAACTAGGACTAAACTAAAATCCCAACACACGTTTTGCACTGTTTCTTGTGGGCCAACATTCCCTGTTTAGGGACGAGAGGCAGAGCAGGTAGGCCTATGGCTGCAGGGACTGCTTCCAGATGTCTTCCTGCTGCCACAGTGCTTTGTTGTGAATCACAGAATGGTCTCCACACACTGAGTTTTAGCTTTCAGGACAGACAGACAGGCACAAAGTGGCCACTCTATCTTGCTTTCTGGTCAAAAATTAGAATTTTTGCAGTTGAGGTGCATGGCTTCATTTGGGGTTGGCAGTAAAACCCCTAAATCTCTGTTGTGTTGTGCAGTGTTCTCTTGTGTAAGTTTCAGCTGGAAGCAACATTTGGCATGAAAGCTAATGGATTGATTGCAGGAGAACTGAAACCCTAGTGAAAGCTAAGTGGATCCCACCCTTGACCAAAACTGCCAAGTTTTCCTACCTTTAACCCCAGCATTACCTGCAAGTGTCCCTGAATGCTGTCTCTCCATCCTGTAAATGAGAAAGAGCTAGACATGACCTTTCTCATTTAAAGTATATGTAAATCTGGGATACACAGCACATACACAATTGCAGGGCACAACCTGAAAGGTGACCAAAACCACCTCAAACGCCATTTATCACAGAAGATGCATTGTAAGATCTGTGAGCATATGCTGAGTCGTGTATGTTCACAGTCTCGGTAGTTGGCACTAAAGATGTCAAAAACCAGCATGTAACTCCACAGCAAAAATAAGTGGTGAGGCCCTGTGAGGGCAGGGCAAGGTCATTTCTGTAAGTGTGCAACTGCATTCTTGATGTATTGGCTGTAGTGTTGCAGGTGCAGCTGAGCAGCAAAGCTCATATCAGTTAGATGTGTGAACTGCAGGTGAGCAGGCAGGGAAAAGGGGGTTTGAGAAGAAGGAAATGTAGGCAGCTACACTGGAGGCCTGGCCTTCAAAATCTTTGGAAAAGACAGCGTGTTTAAGATACGGTGCAGATATTCCTGGCTAAAAGGCTCAGTTAGGGATCCTGGTTGGAGGACCTGCTTGTGCAGGGAAGATGTTCAAGATGCCCCATCTTTTGGGGGTTAATGCTCCTTCCAGGATCACCTGCTCAGATGGATGGACAGGTAGATTGGCTGTGGCTTTTCCTCTCACTGTGGCCTTCTCTTAGAGTGCCTAAAATGTAAAGAGCCTGTGGTGTGTTGGAGGTGTTGTGCCTGGTATGGTGAAAGAGATGGGAGACGCCTTCATTCTGTGTGCCACCGCCTGGCTGTGCTACCTTAGGAACAGCTTTCTGATAGGGCTTGCCAAGTCAGATACCACAAGCCCAGTTCCTTGCTTCTATCTCCAAGTGCATTGTTACAAATTTTAAAATGAAAATTTAAAATTCTACTGCAGCAGTGGGGTAAAATTAGTGAATAATTGGATTACTAATAATATGTAAAATATGCTCTCCTTATTTTCCCTCTTCCCTCTTCTCCTTACATTTTTCATTCTAGATCCACAAATAGTTTATTAGTGATCCTTCTAATCCACTTAGGGGCAGAGATGAGAGGACTTGTATGGATAGTGAACAGCAGGGCACTGTTAACAACCTTTCCCTGGAATTTTTTTTTAAATTAACCTGTTTTCTTACATGCACAGTTTGATGCCCAGATCCATGATGTTGGACATACGAAAACCTTGTTTTATACTGCAGTAACTGTTTCAGGGTTTTTTTCCTGAAAACACTGATGTATGGCCAGTTCATCTTAATGGGTGATCAATGTGCAGGTAGTGAAGATGTACACTTCCATGTTCAGATAATTGTACCAATGTAAATCTTTTAAGTGCTGTTGAACTTAGAGGCTACGATGTGAGGCATTAGAGGATCATGAGCCAGACTGGAGAGCTCTCATCACATAATTTCCATTGACACCGCGTTGCTTGTGGCTACCATCAGTCATTGTTCGTATGGGAGGCAAGAGAATGTGCTGTTGTAGGGAGCTACAGACACAACAAAATGATACAATAGTCCAAAATAAAAGTAGAGTTATTTAAAGGTAAATAAATTTCACATATCCTTATGGAAACTTTTCATCTTCAGGGACACATTAACTCAGAAGATACTAGATAGCAGTGCTCAGGGAGGGCTGAGTCATGTGCCTGCAGTAATAAGAGGCCTCCTGTAGTAGATGCCCTTGGTCTGTACAAGAGAACAAGGTGGCCAGGGTGGCTCAATTTTTCTACTTTGAGGCCTTTTTTTCATTTTACTCTGCCCAGATTTAGAGCCTGATAGGAACCTCTCAAGTGGGAAAAGTGCAGAATTTCAAAACAGAAGCATAAGATTTTTTCTTGGGTATAAAATTTCAGTCAATAATGTGCTGTTGCCTTATTGACATGAAAAGAATGCCTTTCATGTGATACAAACATTTACTTGCTCCTGCTTACTCTACTCACCTTGTACAGAAATGCTGATTGCCATTGACTAATCAGTCCATTTTTGTATATTCTCATCAGACTCTTTCTTTGGCTGGAACAATATGCACTGTATGATGCTTGCATGTATAACAATTTGTTATTAGCACTTTGTATATGCCTTTGTTACTTCACAACTAACAGTTTGGCCTCCAAATGCATGCATTTGTGTAAATTAATGTTACAAAAATAATAGATTTATTTTCTATGTTTGTATCAATTTAGGAGATGTGTAAGATATGCATAAAGACACTGATAATTGCCATTTAGTCACTGGGAGAAGACATTTGTTCAGTTTGTATTTATACAATTACTGTTTCTATTTAGGCTTTATAATGCCATGTTTATCTTTTAGTTCTGTATTTATTCAATTGCAGATTTGTTTTATTAATTTTATAATGATTAATTACAGTACCATATAAAACAGTTTAAGAAATAATTTTTGTTATGCAATACAATTCTAATAAGAAGTAGCAAATTTTTTTCTTCCAGTGTTCCTGGAATCTATAAATACATTTATTCATATAATGAAATTATAAGACAACTGATCAAGCAATTTTATTCCCCTGCTATTGAGCTAATAATAAGCTATATACTTGTCTCTGAACCAAGCTTCAGAGTAATGGCAGTTGCTGTTGCAGTGCTAGAATGCAAAGACATCACATTTATTTTGTGTGTTTCAACATCTCAGGACACTGTCTCCTGCAAAGTCTCCGTCTTCATCCACTGGATCTATTGCTTCCAGCAGAAAGTACCCATACCCAATGCCACCACTTCCTGACGAAGAGAAAAAAGCCAACAGGCAAAGTGCCAGGGTATGTGTTCCTCTTCTCTGCCTTTCATCAGTGACTTGATTTACTGGTAGTTTTTCAAAAGGAAACTGTGGCAGATTAGCACCTTTGACCAACAGGGAGAGCTGGAGTGGCATTTCCTTTGCACCCTGAAGTTCTGAAGCTGCTGGAAGGCTGAGCCTCTGGCAGCGATAAAGGCCTCGGTGGCTGTGTTTACAGACAGCTTTTCAGGTTGCTCTTAAACCTGCCCTAAAGCCCAGATTTCACTAATTTTCTTTTTTCAAGCTGAGAGTGTGCCTGGGACAGCCTTTGGGCTGCAGAGGACAGGCAGCCCTGGAGCAAGTGGTGTGTTTGGCTCTCCTTTCTTAGCCCTTCTCCCAGCAACTCTCCTTCAGGCTGTGGGGATAGCTGCTTTCCAGCTTTATGGGAAGGTAACAAAGTTCCAGTCATGGAGCATGTGGAGGGCTTGCAGACCTGGAGGGACTTCACTGCTGTGTGACCTGAGCCCACCCTGGCCCCCCTAGAGTGAGCAGGAACTGCTGGAATGTGTGGTGGATGGTGATTCCCCATACAGAGAGATTTCCAGCTGCTCCAAAAGGCTCTTGCTTTCTTTGTGTCAGTTCAGACATGGCAGGTATTTGAATAAACAAAAAAGTCCTGAAATATGCTTTAGAAGCTTTACTTGGTTCATGTTGCTGATGCTGATGAGATTCTCATCATTGTTCTCTGTCCTTTTTTTTTCAAGAAAAAAGGAGTGGAGTGCTGCTGAGGGAACCTGCAAGCTGCTCCATCAGTGCTGCTTGGGGCAAAAGGTTGTGTGAGGTGGAGCACAGGGTCTCCCAAGGCAGCTTGGAGCCCAGGCTGTACTGATGTGTCTCAGCCCTGGAGCTGCTTTGGCAGCAGCTCAAACCCACAACAGGAAGTCATGCTGCTCTGAGCAGAGTTAGGCAGATGAGAATGGGAAGTTATCTCTACATTAATATTAGCGTAACTCTGAGGTAAAAGCTGTCTAGTACAAGTTTGATGCTACACTGACATTTCTCCTTCAAAAAGAAAACTGAACTCCCAGCCATGGGCATTTACTATGTTGACTGCAAGTCATGCTGAAATGCTTGAGACTGTCTGCTCACTTGGTGAACAGATAACCACCAGAGGCTGGGTTGAGATTTGGAGACCCAAGTGAGTAGATGCAGTTTGCCAAACAAGCTCCTTGCACTGTTTGGGTAATGACCTGTTTTATCTTGGTGTTCAATGTGTGTTTGTGTTCATTTTCCCTCTCTCCAGCTATGGGAGACATCCATCTAGCTGCACTGTTTTCCTGGGGTCACATCAGAACTGTTTACTTTGGATTTTATAGAAACTCAGCATCACTGAGTCACTGCACATTCATCTGCTCTTCAGACAATTCGAAAGATCAACAGAGATGCCCATGATATTGCAGTGAGAACCTCCTCTCATGTGGAAAGGAAGAAAACAGTCTTTTTTTTTTCTTTTCTTTCTTTTTGGTTGACTTGTATCTTATGGATTTGATGAACAACCAAAATCATAACATTTGACAAAGAATAATTAGCCCAGATGTGACAAGGCTGTTCCACATGGTGACAGATACACTTACCTAGAATCCCAACTGCAGTCCACTTGCCAGTCCTGTGTAAGAGAGGTTTTTCTCTGGTTTATTGCAGTCCTGAGTCAGACCAGAGTGGAACTGGGAATGTGCCTCATGGAGAGCCCAGCTGATGTAAACTTGTACGCTGTATGCATGAACCTTGTGTTCTTTACTTTCCACATGTAAGGGAAAAACAACATACTGTAGTAGAGATTAGCATGCAGGAGTAAGAAATATAGGATTTTTTTTTTTTGTGGCAGGATTTCAAGCTTTGAAAGGAAACTGTTTGACACAAATGGAAACAAACAAAGATTATACCTTTTTTTTCTACCTTACATGTTTATAATCTCAGTATACAGATTGTATATATGTAAACATTCAATAATGTCAAAAATAGCTGTTATACGTAAGTGTATTTTGCCAAATGCCTAAAGAAACAGTCATGACTAACATCATCACACTTCAGATTTTCTAATATTATGAGCAGACATCCTTGGAAATACAGAAAGTACAGTACTGTAAAACTATGTCTCTCAGAAACTGGTGTTTGACCAAAATCTATACAACTTTTTTGGCATCTTATACTGTCTTGACAATCTCAATTGTACAGTAGACTGTGGAACCAGTACAGCAGCACTTTGTCTTAAATCATCATAAGAGGAACCAGCCAAAATCCCTTGTTTAGTGAGATGACCACTGTATCCTCTCACAGGTGTTATCAAGGATGATTCGGCAGACAACAGAGTCTTTAAGTCATGTGCAGCCCAAACTTACTGGACATTTGGGAATACTTCTAAGTAATCCATTCAGGATGTGGTGATGTGAAGTCCGTCTGTGAGAGTTGCTGTGTGTTTTTGATAGAGCATTTCAGACACTGTTTTAGATGGCAAGGCATAGGCTTATGAGAATCATAATGATTTCACTGCACTAGATAATAACAGTACTGGGCAAGTGGCCAGTTTCATTGCTATCTTTTAATTTTTATTCGTTACTGGAATTGCCTTTACCATGTGCTTGAATGCTATGCTTGCTGCCCCTGAAGCCCCCTTGACAATTTTTTGGGGCATTAAACTGAGCACAAGTGAATTTAGCTTAAAAAAAATGGGGTGGGGGGGGAACAACTCTTTACCATATTAATCTTGTGTGTAAGTTGATGGTTATATTTCTAACACCTGAGACTTCTAAAGGTTATTGTTAAGCAAATGCCTTCTGATTGGGAATTTTCAGTCAGTAAGAAAATGGACCATATTAAATCAGTTTATAATTCTCTGGTTTTCCAAAATTGACTACTTCTTAGCTTCAGGTAGTACCATAGCAGAATAAAACACCTGACTCTGTGTGGTGCAGTTGAATACCCTACCCAACAGCTGTATGATTAATTAGATATTATTGTAATGGGAACATCTGTGGTGTTTCTGAATCTTCTACCTCTTTCATGTATTTCCTTTAGTAAGTGAACCCAACACTTGCAGCCTTTTAATGTATTTTTTTAACTTTTACGTCTCTCAATAAAGTCAGATATATGTAAGATTAAATTAAGAAATGTTTAAAGATGTTGGCAGCTGTAAAGTATGTAAGATTTTTAGAAGCCCTATATTTTATGGTTAGGCTGTATGTTGGATTATGACAATGTATTGGCCTTGTCGTTCAAATGATTTTCCTTCACAGTTGACAGGTTCTGGTAAGTATTTGGAAAAAGACAAATATAAGTGAGCAGAAATGGGTGCAGACTGACCATCTGGAAGGAGCCAGTTACCTGTAATTGCTTTAGGGAAAGATTCTGCATTTTTGTGAAAGGTAAATATATCAATCAGCACTGAAAAATATTTTTTGCTAAGATTTACTTTGAATGTGGATATCTGGATTAAAGATAGTTGATAGTGCTTAGCTCATGAAATTAGGGTCTGAGCCATAACTTGGAATCAATATGTCTTTTTTTGATTTCACTGAACTTTGAGCAGGACCCTCAAGAGGTTTACCCACATTAGGACATTATGCTAACCCGATCGTCACTGTATTACTCTGTCACCTGGAAACCGGTTTTCCCTCCCATATTCATATCTTGTCTTTAGTAACTGGACTGTTCATCATGTGCCTTCTATGGTATTTTTTTGGATACAAACTGGCATGTAATTTTGAATAATTCTGTTAGATTTCTGTGCATATTTCATGTTTACCACTGTTTACCCTTCCCTTTCCGTTTTGCCTTACCAAGAAGCAGCAAGATTTGGCAGGCAGAACTGGATATAACATACTGGCTCTTTCTGCAATGTTCATAGCTTCTTGTTTTGCAAACAAATGTCCCTCCTGACTGTATTTTCAATGTAGTATGTACTTCCAGCTTCTTCTGTTTTGGTATAATTCATTTGTAGCATATGATGATACAGTTGTGTGTGTAGTGTACCTTTAACACTCACCTTCTCATTTGGAGATGTAGTGACTGGAAGTCTAGTTGTGAGCACTAAGTTTAGGTTAAATAAACATTGACTTTCACTTTGGTGGTCTAGAGTGAGAATATCATAGGACTTGGGTTTTTGCAAAATTCTTCTGCAGAGGACTTTGAATCAAGTTGGTAACTTGAGAGACCTGAACTGGCAGGGCTGTGTGAGCTTCCCAAGCCAGTGGAGGTTGGAGAGATAAGTTTGCTTACAAGCTGTCATTTCCTACTTTTAAAATGTAGTGTGTTGGAAAGCTGCCAGATTAATAACCTTGAAGATTGCAAATATTTTTATCCACTGTAGTTAGTTACACTGGCAATAGCAATATAAACTGCCGCATAATACCTCATCCAGATTAAAATAGAGTCACTAATATAGATCAGTCATTTTGACTCATTGAGACTCATGCTTTTATTTTGTTTTTTTTAATAAATGAACCAGTTATTGCCAACTATGCTGTAGATGCCTGTTGAAGTGGGGAGGCTATCAGTTCTCAACTAGAAGTAATTGCTCATGTGAGCATAGAACCTGCAGGATGAGCTATATTTAAGATACCTTTATGTATTTCTATGTAGGAGAAGAACCTTGTGTAATTTGTAATAAAATTAATATGACTAACTGATGGAGACTGGAAAATTGAGATCGTATCTAAAAATAATGCTGCACAATGATGCCACAGTCTAACAAGTAAAGATTTACCTACTAATTCTGGATTTGTTGACTTAAGAACTTCAGTAATCTCAGGCAATATACCAGAAATGGTTGTGACTGATAATTTACATATAGTTTTGTTATGTTTAAGTAAGTAGATTCAAGAAGATTGTTAATTTTATACAGCCTATCTTTGCTTAAGTTGTGAACTTAAGCCAGTACTTGCCAGTCACCTGAAGTGTGACTTGACTTTGAAGATTGCTTCTTCCAAATGATAAGACTCCCTGATTTGAGATGTTGAACCTGCTGAGCTCATGTGCTCATGAAATAATTTTGATCATGCTGTTGAACAAGTGGACCTTTGAGCTATAGCCTGGATTAAAATCGAAAGAAATGGTGTCAATAGTTAGTGTACTGAAATCCTCTTACTTGAATCCCTATTGCTGGTTTGGACTGATTGGTGTAATGCGACAACTCTCTTCAAAACCAGAGCTGAGAATGGGTACATACACTATTACAGACATGCATATACTACAAATTCTGACCAAATTTTCTGTAATTTCATTAAGGAATTGATTAATGGATAGGATGTAATGTGAAAGAAGGATGAGACTCCATAATCCTAAAGGAGGATGCTCTTCAGTTAGTCTTTAGAACTTGCTCTGTCATCGAATTCCATACTTAGTTGTTGTAAGCAGAGTTATCACACTCCAGTGTAAAACTCAGTGAGCTCCTGTCCTCTTCCATCCCCTTTTCACTCCACCTGAAAAGCGTTTTCATGAAACATTCATCCATTAACAGCCTCTCTGAGTTGGCTGACATCAGAAAGCTGCTAAGTTGGTCACCTTTCCACACTATGTCCCTATGGATAGGGTCTTTCCAATGCTGTTAATAATAGTAGGTTTAAATGAAGTATTAGGAAGAAATTCTTTGCAGTGAGGGTGATGGGACACTGGAGCAGGTTGCCCAGAGAAGCTGTTGAATCTCTGTCCCTGGAAGTGTTCAAGGCCAGGTTGGATGGGGCTCTGAACAACCTGGTCTAGTGGAAAGTCCTGCCCAGGGCAGGGGGTTGGAGGTAGATGATCTTTAAGGTCCCTTCCAACCCAGACCATTCTATGATTCTGTGATCTTCTGCTCGTGCTATAATCAGGTGATGATGCCTCACACTAGTTTTGCCTGGGGATGAGTTAATTTTCTTCACAGTAGCTGGTATGAGGCTGTGGTTTGGATTTGTGCTGAAAACAGTGTTGATAATGCAGGGAATTTTTTAGTTATTGCTGAGCAGTGCTTGCAATGAACCAAGGCCTTTTCTGCTCCTCACACTGCCCCACCAGTGCGTGGGCTTGGGCTGCACAGGGAGTTGGGAGGGGACACAGCCAGGACAGCAGACTCAAGGGATATCCTAAACCATATGATGCCATGCTCAGCAACAATCCAGGGGGAAGGCTGGCAGTGAGGAACTGCAGCTCAGGGACTGGCTGAGCACTGGTTTGTTGATGGTGAGCAATTGTTTTCATTTGCATCACTTGTCTTTCTTGGGTTTTATTTCTTTCTCCCTTGATTCCCTTTTCATTATTTTTTTTTCCTCTTATTATTACTATAACTATTTAGTTTTAATTATTAAACTGTTCTTATGTCAACCTGTGAGTTTTCTCACTTTCACTTTTCCAGTTCTCTTGCCCCATCCCACTGGGGGTGGGGATTGAGCAAGCAGCTGTTTTGGGGCTTAGTTACTTGTGGTTAAACCAGAAGACTGTTGGTAAAACTGCTCGGTGACTAAGCCATCCTGTGTCTCTCTCAACTTCTAGCATTGTTGAAGGCTAAGCTTCTTTAATCACCAAGTCTGTGAACCTGACAGTTGAGCTGTTTCCTGTTTCTCTTGCTCCAAGTCAGAAGATCATCTCTTTCTTTCTCTAAATTGAGTATCAGTGTCATAGGGTAACAATGGACTGTTTGGACCACTGTTTTCAACCACAATGTGATGTTACTTGCTTCATTTTTAAACAGCTTGAGCATTTCAGTTTCCACTGAATACCAAGAATGGATTATCCATCAGACTGCTGAGCTGATGACCCACTATTTGCATGGCTTCCAAATCATATGACATTTATCAGCAATATGGGATTTGACTTGGATCACATTTGATGCACTCAGTTGGTCAGAGCATGGTGTTAATAATGCCAGGGTCAAGGGTTCAATCCCCGTACAGGCCATTCAGTTAAGAGTTGGACTTGATGATCCCTGTGGGTCCCTTCCCCAGAATATTCTGTGATTCCTGAAGACAAATTTTAATAAACTGCACAAATATGTGCAGGTTGTGATCCTGTGACTGCACAGGGTGATGTTCCTATGTGCACATAAATACTTTCCTAATAAGGCAAGAGAAAAATGAAACAGTGAAACTGGTTGTGTAAACATAGCTGCAATACAAAGAGGACTCTCTTAAGTGTGATTTTTGCAGGAACAGGAAAGGAAGTAATGGTTTCTGTCATCTATGGTAAAAATCTCCTTTGACACAAATATTTTCTAAGTCAGCTTATGAAAACCATTTCTGGTGTCTCAAGTATGGATGCTGATGTAAACTGGAGCTTTGGAAACAGCAGCCTGTGCACCCAGCACATGGTATCTTGTCATTCCACAACAGTTTTCTCCAAGTATTTAGAGGAGCACTACAACAGTCAACATTCCTATCTCAGCCAAGTAAGGAAAACATGCAGTAAAAGTAAGTTCAGAACACAGATATTGCTCACACTTGAGACACTGTGCCTGGCTTCAAAATTGGCTCACCTAGTCAGGTCTGGAAGTTCTAGCTCTTTAAAATCCAGTCTACACCAGTTTCAAAATCACTTCAGCTAAACGAGCTTTAAACTGTTTAAAAACTTCTGCTACTTAAGATGGGCCATAATTACAATATAATTCAGAATGAGATGAGAAAAATTTGGGAAAATAAGCAAAGAGCAGTTAAAAGGAAACATGTTCTCTAAGGGAGAAGTAAAGTTGTCTTAACAGAGTTTTTAATTGCTAGAGCATAAAATGTCAAAGCAACAAGCTTTTGTTTTTCTGTTTCTGTATTCCTCTGAATAAAAAAGTTTTTGTTTTAAAAAAATCAACATGAGGCCTTAAGACCTTATATATTCTAACTTTAGCATGGAGAGTCTATTTTTACAACCATATTAGAAATTCTGTATATAGGCCTGACTGACCTTGTAAGTAGAGTGGTACGAGCAGCTAGTGATGCAATATTGTAAGGCTCTATAGAACAGCAAATGCTGATTTAGTTTGATTATTGGTACAAGAACTCCTGCTCACTGCCTGTGTAGACTGCATATTTTATGCTTGGAAATACAGTCCAGTACATACTCAAACTGTGAATATATAACCTGATTTTTCTTTTCTTAAGGATAAAAATATATTACAATAGGTAATGTTTTATATAGAATACAGTACTTATTTTTATTGTTGCATAAATGCAAAATATTTTTTTCAGAATAGCAAAGCATTACAGAATTTTTAATCTGCTGGAGAAAACACTATTTACTGTATGACCAGTTCTTTCAGCAAAGCTTTTGGGGTGGTATATACCAACTGGCTCTTCATTTTGTGCTGATGTCTAACTTGAGCATTGCTGTAAAAAAAAACGCTATTTTTTCACTCATACTAGCCATTATTGAGAGAGGCAAGGAGAATCGTGTTTCACCACTGTGGCTGGGCTAGTATTGGCAAAAACAATGATTTGCATAATATCATTGTCTTTGCTAGTTAAAATCCTTTAAAAATCATACCTGATGTAATAAAAGCGTACGATTTTGACAAACATCAAAATGAAGCATTGCAATTTACAACTTTCTAGCTTTGAGTGTGATATTTTTGTCATAAACATTACAGGCATTGGGCTGTTGAATGAATCTGGCTTTCATGTAGCTAAACAAAACGTTGCTTTTTATAAAATCAAATCATTATAATTTGGGGTTCTAAATTCCTGCTCACTTTTAATAATTAACAGCGTCACAGTATCCACTTCTACAAACGTATTTAATACAAATGCCTGTGGTTTTCAATGTTACTAACATATTGTAACATCAGTAAAGTGACTTTCAATGACAGACTGTTGCGTGTATTTTGTTCTTCCAAGTTTTGTATTTAGCACTTTGTTTTACAGCTCTCTGTAAAAAAAAGATGTTGCATGCATGGGAAAAGGCTAGTAGTAGAATATAGATGTTATTTTTCGAATTCCAGCGTTGAAAATGATCCAGCAAGCTTCTTGAATCTTTTTCTTAGGGGCCTGCTGTTCTCAAAGCTTGCATGTTTGAGGGCAACCTAGAAAAAATATGTTTGAAACTATGCCCAGTGGTTTGCTCAAAGGTTGAGAGCACTCAAGTGGTTGACACCACTTGGTGTCACTTAAGTATCCTTCCCAGTATGCCTTGTGGGAAGGAGAAACCATTAATTCTGAGAATAACTGTTTCTCTAAAGCAGGTAACTTGCATATTCAATGTCCACTGAATCTACTCTTAATGGGGAAGCAATTTTCACAAAGGTTTCAGGTGGCTTTTTTTTAGCTATGACAGCAAACTCTGTAGTAACTCGTTAGCATCTGTATGTATTAGCTTAGTTTCTCCCTAAACTTGAAAGATGTGTCTCATCAGTCCCTATGAATACACTGGATTTTTGAAATGCTTATGGAAAACAAAATATTTTTTCTTGAGGAAGCTATAATTTTCTCCTGGTTTTGGAACAGGTTTTTTTCCAGTTTTCACTGGTTTGTGTTTACAAGATAAGAAAACCCTATTGGTTCACAGTTTTCTTGCAGCATTTCACTGCCCAGTAGCTGGCTGGTGCCAAAATACCAATTCAGCCTGGGGAAATAAACTGAGAAAGACTTGAGTTTTGGGTCCTTGGGTCTTGAGTGCTTTGGCCCACTTGAGTCAGCTGTCCTCACTGAGTTCCCTCCCAGCCTCTTGCTCACAGTCGGCCTACTCACTGTGATTGCAGAGTGAGAAACTGAGAAGACCTTGATGCTGTGCAAGCACTGCCCAGCAACAGCTGAAACACTGCTGTGTTATTGATGCTGATTAGTCACAAATCCGAAACACAGCAACCTTTGGGCTGCTGTAAGGAAAATTAATTCTATCCCAGCAAAGCCACTACGAGACCAGAAACACAACTAAGCAGAAATGAACATGTGTGGGTAATGAACATTTTGGTAAAGATGTCTTACTATTTTTAGGGTAAAATTAACAGTGTACGGATGAGCCCTGTATTTATACAAAATAGTCTAATCAAATCCCTACAGGAAGAACAGCCTTTGTTTCATACTCTTACTAACCTCATCAGCTGTCAAAGTTTTGAACTGCAGCAGAACTGATTTGGCTGCTACACTCAGATGAACTTTATGGACTTCGGTCATTCCATCAGAAATACTTTCTGTAGTATTTCATCTGTTTCCCAACTTCATGTGCAAGGGGACAATGTACTACCAGAATATGGATGTATAATGCTGTCTATACCTTTGAAATTCATTTTTGAGGGTAGAAAGAGAACTAGCTTCTGAAGTGAAACTACAAGCAATATCTAAAGGATTCTAAATTCAAGCAGTAAGTACAAGTTGCTTCTTTAGGTGAGACCAGCCCACTTTGAATTTATAGCCCAGAAACTAAAGACGAGGATTTCATAGTAATCTCCACAAAGCAGGGTATAATACAGTATCTCCGAGCAAGATTCCTGCTCTGAAGAGTTGTTTGTCCAATGATGTATACACGTGTCCATATATATGCACGTATGTATGTATAGTTTTGCTTTCATTCCTTAATACAAAAATTCCTCCCCAAAAGTGCCCTAAACTACTTAAGAAATACAAATACCTTTAACATTCTTCTGGCGTTCTTTGCATTCACAAGCAGTAAAACATCTATCACTCTTCTATGGTAGGCAGAAGTGACCAAAATTAACAGAAGTTTCATTAACTTACTTCATTGGAAAAAAGTATGAACTACCTCTGTACAGTTGTGCTGCTCCCTCTTTCCATATGCCCATCTTCCCCTCAAAAATGTCTACAACAAAAGCAACCAGAAAACTCCCACCTAACAAAAATCCTTTTTTTTTCCCTGAAAAGCCTCAGGCAAGTAAGCCTTGCCTGTCTGTATCTGCTTTCATGAACACTACAGCATTGGTAACTACTGCTGAGATCAGAAAGAGTAATCTGGCAAGATTTTTTTCCAAGTGTGTTTTGACCCGTGTATGTTAGTTGGCATATTGAGGCAGGAGGGCCACTTGCTAGGGGTTAAAGTGGAGGAGATAGAAACATTCCTTTACATGTAACAGAAGTCTGTCTGTCTGCCTGTGAAAGGACAACTGATGCACAAACTGACACAGCACAGCTTTTGTATGTTTAAAAGTGTTTTATGCAGTGACACAAACAAAGAAAGAATCTTACAGGAACAAAGCCCCCTGTACCAGAGCACAAGGCTAGAAGAGTTCTCTGCTATGTTTTGCTGCATCCCTGCTTAAAAGAAGTTCTAGCAGGTAGTCTTAGTGCATGGTGTCACAGGCTTGCTTCATCTCCAAAGAGCTGACAAAATAAGCAACCAAAACTTACTGATGTTCTAACAGAGCAGTGCAAAATGACCATTCCAAAAGCCCTTTCAGTTAGTACATCTGTCTTACGTTGTCAAAGACCAGAGAATATGTATCCTCTGAAGTCATACACGTGTTACTGTTTAAGTCAGAAAAAGGTAAGGTGCAGTCCAGAAACTGATTTTAGTGAATCATGGGAAAAATAAGTAGACACATTACTGAAAATCTTACCATTTGCATGATCTGAGTTATACATAGTGAATTGCAAGTTTATGAAAATAAAAGCATCTTTAATAATCACACATTGGAAGTTAGAGACAACAGTACATAAGTAGTTTATATTCATTATCAAGACTAAAAAAATGTGTGTGAAGTGATACCTTCATAAAATATGCAATTTCCAATATTGAGATACACAATCATTGGAGGACTTCGCAAAGCAAAACACATACTGGAATGTTAAATCATGATCATCCACAGCTTGCTTCCTTTTGATTTAGATGCTCATAAACCTGGAATGTTAAATCATGCCCATCCATGGCTTGCTTCCTTTTGATTTAGATGCTCATAACACACTGTATGAACTGAGAAGAGAATAGCCACTTATTAGATGTACAGCAGAGAACGGCTTTTTACTTTTTCTCCGACAATACTCATTGTCACTACACTTTTCTGTAAAGAAATTCAGTCCACGAACAGTGAAGCTTTAAAATACCTATGAAAATACGCAAATAGTTAAAGCATCTCCTTAATGGTAACAACAACAAAAAACAACAACAAAAAACTAGCACACATGGCCCTCCTCCCCCCACCAAAAAAAATCCCAAACCCCAAAACACCCAAATCCAGAATGATTTTAATCTAGTGTTCTCTTTTAGCAGCACAGATGTGGCTAGGAAGCCCAGACCCACAAGCCTGACTGAGTGTGATTTCTGTCTGTTTCCACCAGACCTCCACCAACTTTTCCTGGGAAAAATGCCTACCAAGCTTTAAAACAGAAAATGAAAAGAAAGTCACGGAAAGTGATGCTAGCAAGTAGTGTAGTTTCTTGGATCTTCTTGAACCACTCTGGTTAGAAGTTCAGAAAAAAGTACACAACATTTTATAGAACTCTGTAAAATACAGGAAAGCTTTTTGAGACAATACTCAACAAGCCCCAGAACTTTTGGGTTCTCACTCTATGTGTAGGGAAGGTAGGCACAAACTCAAATAATAACTGATTAAGTTTTTCTTTTGTTTTACCCTGGAATTTTAATAGATTCCTTAAAATTCACTTACATCATCATAGTGGAAGTTCACAAAACCCTGCTGAGTTGTATCCCTTCTTCTAAAGCATTCTGCAAAAAAGCATTAAGAAAACAGAAACCAGGTAAGAAGAATTACAGATAAACAAAATTTTTAAAGTGTATAGTACTTTCCTAAAATTCCCCAAGTCACATGAAGGAGAACTGATGAAGAATACTGCAGTTAATTCCAAGACTTAATTTCCCATTCTAAATTTTTGTATTTATCATATACAACCCTTTATGTTCTGTTAATAAACAAAGTTTTCCAATTTTGATAACATAACTCTTCCAGTCTCTGGAGTAAAACCTGCATCAGTATAAAGTCCTTTTTTTCATGAGAATTTAAACAATCCTTATCTATAGTTGTTGCACTTCTGCCTGTAGACTACTGAAAGAAACCTCTTTTGTAGTATGCCAAAGTTGAACTGGAGATAAGTGAACAATCAGGTTTTATTAAATAGAAATATATTATGGGGATGACAGTAACAAGGCTATAATCCAGCATACCAGTGAGAGCTCTGAGTTTCACACAGCAGGCAATGTAATCATCGAATGCAATCTTCCCTTGAGTGCTGTATCGCTTTGTGATTGCAGTCACAGCCTGTGGGCTCAGTCTAAATCCTATTTGAAAATAAAAAGTCTTACTGTGAAAAGACAGGTAAATTAACAGAATCCAACACGTTTTCATTGGAAATATCACATATTAGTTACTGCAGGATGAAAACTGTTACTGGGAAATGGTGTAAGTCAGTGTCAGAAGCAAGAACAATTCATAACTTACCCATAGTCATCAAGGCTTTCTCCAGTTCCTGGCGATCCACTGTGCCACTTCCATCACTGTCAAAACTTACAAAGTGTTGCTTCCAGCCATTGACCACAGCCCAGAGTTCTTTAAACTCGTTAAATCCCAGGGTGCCAGACATATCCCTCTGATTTCAAAGCTAAGAAAAACATTTCTTAACTAAACAAAATCACCAACAAAAAAGACAAAAAAGGCATCTCTCTGTAGTTAAAAACTCTTGCCTGAAGGTCAGTATTAGTAAGATTTTACTTTATTTATGTTTCTTGCAGAAAACTAACTGAAGTATCCCCCAGCACAGATGGGGGTAATACTGCCCAAAACCTAAGGTCAGAGAACCTACTCTCCCCATTTCTTCCCGGTGAAACCTGCTAAAGCCATTTCCTCTTTGTGACTTCTACTTTAGTTGACACACTTCTCTTTTACCTGCTGCTATATAACTGTAACCAATTAAATACATAGCTGAAATAAAAATAGATGCCAAAGAATAAATTGTTGTATCAGTTCTCTCGTATTCTTAGTGGTTTGTTCAAGGTGAGCTAAGAGCCCTTCCCGTTTCATTTATGCTTTTTTCTTTTTCAGCAGCAAAACTTTAAGTTTTGGCTAAAAAACCTCCCAAGATTCCAGCCTCACACAGTATATCTAAGTCTTCCATAGGTCCTACTGCTGAATGCCACATACCATTCCATTAGATACTCAAACCTGATTAATTCATGGAACAGGATTTAGGGGGACTTAGATTGTATTCAGGCTGTGTAGTACAAGTATTTAAAATTCATGAGGAAGGATGAAAAATTGGAAAGTTGTCCTATTTGAAAAGCACAATAAGTGATTTGCACAATTTATTCTGGGCCACCAGACGTGACCCTTCATACAGTTAGTGGAGCAACAGTTTCCCAGGCTTAGAGGGATACCACTTGTTGTAAAAAGGTTGGTCACTGAGAGCCTCATTTATTATTACTTCTTCATTCTTTAAAATTAGTAAGAATGGAGTTTTGTAGCTTCTCAATCACAATGATCACAAGACTTATCAAGTAAAGGCTGAATGGAAACTACAAAGCATTTTCCAAATGTTTTGGCACTCTCTCATCTTTGCTTACATAATGCAAAAATGTTTACATTTCGTAGTAAAGGATACATCCAGCATTGAGATCATAAGTCTGCAAGTCTCCAAGTTGAAAGCTGTTAAAATTAGAAAAAGGAAAAATAAATTCTTTTAAGATCATAATCTTCAGTTTTGTCTAAACATAAAATTTCAGATTTATTATAAAGTGAAATTATATACTGAAATTGAAATTATATATATTATATACATAAAAAAATATATTCTAATGCATAAAGTATTATGTAATTGGTTCCCCTGTATGCAGCCATACCATATTTTGATCCAAGCAAGAGCCATTACTTGTTAGAAAAACTGACAGTGGACAATTTGGAGGCAATTCAAGTTGCATTTAAAATTAACTTGCTCTTATCTTAATCCACAACAGTTCTGGGTTTCAAAGTGGTCATTTACGTTACCCCCCACAGACACCACTTGTTCAAGCCAGTTTCACTCACAGAAGCTGTGACTGAACAGGAGGTATCCCAACAGAGGAATCCTGCCACAGATTTTGGTCATTATCAAAGCTCAGTTCAAGCCAAAGCAAAGCATCTTTTTAAGAACAGTCTGTCCATTACAAAACAAACCACTTCAACTCCACAGCCCAGCAGAGTGGGGACCTAAGGAGGCTGAGAAGGCAAGTCCTTGGTGCACAGAACTGAATACAGAGAATTTACATTTCCAAGATATGGAAAGGAAACCCATTTGCCATGCAAAGAAAAAACCCCAGCTCTGCAGAAGGCACAACTACAAGCATTTTCTAGTATGGGAAGAAGATTTTGTGCGCTTTAGATTTGCTTGTTTATTTAAATCGTTAACTTACGTTTATATGCTCCTGCAATCCCTGACTGGGTGAGACATCTCTGTAGCTCATCAGCATCTATTTGTCCATCCTTTCGATAACAGGAGATGTATCAGCTATTGTTTTAATACCCTCTCCCAGGCTGCTTATTCCCAGTACCCACTCCCTTTCCAGTGGCATTCCATTAGCTACCCTTCTCAAGACATCCTCGTAACTGACAAATATAAAAATTCCAGGTTTTTAAAAAATTTTAAATTGCTAGCGGAACAAGCAAAGGCAGAAAGCAAAGAACTTTAAAAGAAAAACAAAACAAACCCAGAAAAGATACCTAGCCACACAGTTGGAAAATGCCTCACTTCCAACGAATCCTGCTCCAGGCCAAATAGAGAAAACAACTGCCAATTCATGGAAAGCAATGAGCTGTCACAAGTGGAGCTGGAATTCTAAGTTTTATTCTTCATATCCCCAACAGGAAGTTTGGTTCACAGAGAGTTTAATTTAACCTCATTCAGGAATGGAATGTTATGTCTGTAGACATAAAAAAATGATGCCACTTCTGTAACGCATTAGAAGATGAAAAGCCGAGTCAGGGGAGATTTAGGTTGGATACCAGGAAAAGGTTTTTCACCCAGAGGGTGGCTGAGCACTGGAATGGGCTTCCCAGAGAAGTGATCACAGGACCAAGCCTGTTAAGAGTTCAAGAAGTATTTGGACAACACACTTGGACACTTGGTGTGACTCTTGGGGTGTCTTGTGCAGGGCCAGGAGTTGGACTCAATGATCCTTGTAGGTCCCTTCCAATTCATCATATTCTATTATCCTGCTGCTACAGCATTTTCCTATTGTTTTTAAACCCACTTTTGAAAGCACTTTTTTTCAAGAACAGGGATATGCTACCAAATGGTATAGTGGGACTAGCACAGCCTGATAACCTTCAGAAATGAAGTATCATTGTTTAAAAGACAAATAGTAGTTCTATGTTAAATGATATTTGAAAAGGTCTGGAAAAAAAAGCAACATTTTGATTCTATGTAAAGTTAATGGCAGCTAAACACAAAACTGTTTCCAATCTACTCCATCAGTCTAATTATACACATGTATTTAACGCTTTATATTTACAGGGGGAAAAGAAGATTTGAAATATCTATTAATATTAAGTAACTAATCTCTTCAAAGGCTTTGTACCCTCTGAAATAAAGATAGGAACTGCGTAACTTTAAAACAGAGGAAGACAGAAAAGCATGACTGTAATCAAGATTAACATTACCAAAAAGATGCTTGTCTTTTTTTTTTAGTAGAACATAAGCAGCTAAACTAGACAATGCATATGGGCTATGCAAACAGGCTAAAAAATATATTACTACTTCCTACAAAGACTCAATTGAATAAAGATTTGAAACAATACTTTTTACTTCTGTAAACAAAGGAAACTAGTTCATCAAGTCAAAGACAAGATCCCTGTTGTAAACTATTTCAAAGAAAGCTCAGAGAAAACATTATATATTATATAGGCATAAAAACAACACAGAGAGCAGCAAACCATAACCAAAACATACTAATTCTTAAGTAAGTACATATGGATAAACTGAGATGTGGCTTTTTACAGAGTTGCACGGATGGCCATAAAAGCAACTGATAATTTTTCTGTTCCATTTCACTGTCTCCTTACAGGGTTTTTACTTCTGCACAGCCACTGGTCCCAGAAACAGACACCTCAAATTCCAAGGATAACTTCAAAAGCTACTGAGTTCATTTCAGTAAGGAATGATTTCTACAAAAAGAAAGTATTTCAGACTATTAACTTAAGTATTCTGAAGTGCTAACTTGATCATACTGGTTCCCCAGCTTCCAGTATCCATATCTATGTTTTGCTGAGGTCCAGCTCCCACCACCTCTTCTCCACAGCGCTGTATCCTGTTTGCTGCTACCCCCCTTTCTCTTTACAATAGGAGCTTATTCATGTTTCCAGCGTCAGTTACTGGCTCCACTGCTGATTCCTGGCACACATCCAGGTGGCACCTGCACACAGAGACATCTCAGCTGGCAGACAAATTGTTAGCATATTCAGCAGAACTCAACTAGGCTCCACCCTCTCAGAGAGGCCTCACTACACAGAGGTCATTCCAGTGTTCTCCTTTACTACAAAAACACATGGTCTAAATATTTTCATAAGGAGTTAGAAGACAGTAAGATACAGATTGCAAGATGCGTTATTAATTCAAAAGAGTAACACAGAGAACAAAACGAATCCAAGTTATGGTGGGAATCTGAACATCAGCTAATATTGCTGAATTCAAACATTCATTGTGGTTGTACCTACCCAAGGATAACAGATCTAAGAGCAGAGTTTTAGATCTGCACACACCCTACAAGTGTGCAATAAATAGCTATACTATGGCCAACAGACACGGAACTTCAGCTCAATAAACCTAACTTAATTTCTGCTAAGCTCTGTAGTACAGTTCAAACAGCACTTACTTCTAGTAACATACATGATCATACAAACAATATATGCCACAAAATTACAGGAAAGAAATTAAAAATGCAGTGCAGAATGACAGGGAAGAAAAAAAAAAGAGTTGTGAATGCCTTTCCTCTAAAAGAATAATTTCTCTATGCTACCAGTAAACCCAGATGCTGGCACAACCCATGACTGCTTTTCCATTTGTGAGTCTATTAACATCATGTAATGACCTCTTTCCTATTAGCATTTCCTGCTCTTAGCCAGGCCATCCCCACAGCCCATGCTTTCCAATGTTTCTGGTTTCTTTCTCCTAAACTTGGCAGCAGTCACCAGCCCAGAGCTGAGTCACGAATCAGTTACAAAATTTCATGCATCTGTATATTCCCTGTTTATACCTATATAGGAAATATAGGCATACATGCATATATTTGTGATTGAATGTATGTATTTACACAAACAATATAGAAACTAACAGCATTATTCAAACTGTATAGTTCCTGTATGTGTACAGCTGTAACACAGACTAATACAGCTATATATAGCAAATAGGCTAAGTAAAACAATTCTGGATTTTTTTTTTTAAACTCGAAATATCAGTTTTTCTCACTGCAAATACTAGGCATTCCTCCTTCCAAAGGTAGAAAATATTCCCCAGGAAAAAAAATCCTGAAGTAAATAAAGAAGTAAATAACATTTTATAGGTTTACCTGCCCTCCTACTGCAGCAAAATAACCAAACAAAGGATCCTGAGCTTGTCCAGGGAATGCTGGTCCTCCTGGGGCTCCTCCATACTTTGGAAATCAAGAAGAAAATTAAATCAATGATTCAGTAAAGGATCCGTACTTATCAACTTATGTTTTTCTGTACACACCATGCCAAAAAAAAAACAAACAAAAAAGAAACTCCCTATGAAAAAAAACCAACAAAAACCCAACAAAACAAAACCAGCTCTCAGTTTCAGTACTGATATACTAATTTCTCGTAATGTAAGCCGACCAGTGTAAAACCTTGCACAGGAGCAAGCCACTGATCTAGATATAGCCTGGTCTATCCCACCAAGGTTTCATTTTATTCTACTACTAGGAGAAAACGGCCAGAAGAAATAATACGGCACTGCAGATTTTTCTTTCCACCTCAGAAAAGTTGAGCTAAACAGATCTCTAGAGGAAATACATGGAGGAATATGCATTAAGTGTGAAAATCTTTAAATAAAACTGATTCTTAATTGAAAATCATGGAATGACACCTCAGCAGAGACTTTCGCCCCGCGGCAGCAGCTGCGTGGGATGTGCCTCCTCCCTCCCTTCTCCTGCGGGCGCAGCCCCGAGTTGGCGCCTGCGGCACCTCCCGGCGGGAGCGGCGGTCGGAGGCCGGGCAGCCCCCGCCTCACACAGCTCCCGCCGCGCCCCCCGGGCCGCCGGCCACATCCCCCCGCGGGCCGCCGGCCACATCCCCCCGCGGGCCGCAGCCCCCGCTCACCCCGCGGGCCGCCGGCCACATCCCCCCGCGGGCCGCCGGCCACATCCCCCCGCGGGCCGCAGCCCCCGCTCACCCCGCCCTGGCAGAACCCGCCGGGCGCCGGCTGCCCGGGATACGCCATCTTCGCCTGGCACCGGCTCCGGCGGTCCGGTCGCGCCTCGGAGCAACCACCCGGATATGCAGGGAGGGCGGCGGCTTCCAGCCCCGGCCCTTCCCGGAGCCCGCGTGCCACCGCCGCCCGGGCGGGGCAAGCGGCGACCTGCCGTCATCGGGGCAGCAGGCGGTGCCGGGCGGTGCCGTCGGGAGCTGAGGGACCACCCCCTCCGATCTCCTCCCGTCCAAGTTCCCCCTCCGGCACGGTGGTACAGGCCTATGGCCCCGCGGCCGCATTTCCCGGCGCAGGAAGGGCGCGGCGCTGCCTCGGGCCCGCTCGCACGGGTGGGTGGGGTGGATGGAACATGGGTCCGTCCGAGCGGGATGCGGGTGGGGAGTGCTGAGGCGGCTGGGGTCAGTGCGGGGCTGCCGGCGAGGGGGAGTGGGCTCAGGTCCCGGCGGCTCCCGGCCAGCAGCTGTCAGACACCCGCGGGAGGCAGCGCCCGTGGACGGAACCGCTCCGCTGAGGAGGAGAAGGGGGAGGAGGAGGCTGCACCCCGAAGCCGCTGGCCGCGGGCAGCAGAGGTGGAGCCGGTCCTTGGCGCGTCCCGGGACTGCCGCTCTAGGGAAAGCGGTGTTCTGTGGCCCGTGTCCCACTGAAGCGAGGAAGCTCTTTTTATGTTCAGTTAGAGGCTGCTCCGGGTTTGGGGATTAGCTGGAACGGCCCCAACTTTGATCCAGCAGTCTCCTCCTGGCTGGAGGAACTCACCGGTACATCCCGTGATTTGCTCCCACTGACCACCCAGTACCCCAGGGAGCAGCATCAGCCGGAATGGCCACAGCTTGGTCTGAGCTGGAACGCGACTTTGCAAAACATAGAACTCCCTACTTCTCCTAGTGAGAGCTATTTAATTCAGTCGCAAGACAATGAGAAATCAGTTGCTGGAGTCTGTATGACTGAAACTACTGATGGAGACCTTGTAGGGTAAATGGTCTGCTGTAAGAAATCTGGAAGCATAACATTTTCTGTTTATTAGCATAATTTCTGCAGAACTTTATAATTTGAGTAGAACCTTATCAATTAAAGCATGCTAATTTATAGTAAACTTTCCATTAAAAGTGTCACCCTTCTCATCTTCTAAGTCATCCAGTAAACAAGACTTCCAGATGTTATCTGTATAGCATATATTTTGTTATTCTAGCACTAATTGCACCTTATAACTGTTAACAATTGCCAGTGACATGAAAACAAAACTGTGGTGTTCTGTGTAATTTAATAATCAATAGAGCTGCAAAATGAAAGAGACAAATCATTCATCATGCAGGATAGCATATATGAAGCCCATCTTTTCAGGTGTAGTGGTTTGGTCCAAAATACTCATTACTTATTTACCTTCTGTGAGATAAGAATTAGGAGAAAGCAAAGCAGGCACAAAACTTAAAAGAATATAAAGAAGTTTATTAACAGACAAAAAAGGGAAAAAAACCCCAAACCACAACTTCAGAACACTTTTCCTCTCCCCACCTTTCTTCCTTCTCCCACTGACAATGTAAAAAGACAACCCTTGAGATTTTCAGTCAGTTTACCACTTCCATAGTAACCTTGTTCTGTTCACTTAGGGAGAGGAGTCTCTCTTGCTCATGCTATGGAGACATCTCCACAAGAAATTCTCTCATGACTTCAGTATCACAACGAGCCACCCGGGTTGGTTCTCTGCTCTCATGTGAGAGTCCCTTCCCCTGACTTGCAGCTTTTCCCACTGCTTTCAAGGGTCCAATTGTTACAGTGCAGATACTGCAACACGCGTATCAAACAATGAGGCCAGTGGAAAAGAACTATATATGGACTGATTCTTGGTAGATGTTTCAGAGATGTTTATTTCTCCAGCCCATGGCCGGGGCTCTGCTCAGGAACTGCTCAATCACAGGACCCGAGGGTCCTTGCCCGCGCAGGGGAACACAAACCAACCAATGGGGAACGAGGCTGAGCAGGGGCAGGGAAACCCCGTGTCTCCCACCCAGGGCCCCTCTCCCAGGACCACATGGCAGGGGGGAAGGGACCCCGACATCCAATCTTGAGCTACTGGGGTACCATTTTAAGGTTGAGCTGCTCAAAAACTAAGGTCCTCTTCACCCATCTCTGGGAGCATCTTCATCTCTAAGAATAGAGGCCCTCCTCCTTCCTTGGGAGAAAAAAGGTCCTCATCATCTCTAGGACTATCTCTGGGAGCATCTCTAGGAACAGAGGTCTTTCTCCTTCCGATTTGGAGCAAAAAGGTCCTCATCACTTCCATCGCTCCCTGTTCAAACTTCACATCAAATTACAGCTGCTTCAGCATTTGCTTATTTCATCACAGGTGCTTTTGCTCAAAAGTAGAGTTTGAATGGTCCACCCCCCATGCTTTCATGAAATTACAATGGGTACTCTGATATATCATAGTCCATCACCACCATAGCTTTACAACAGAATTTCAGCTTGAAGCATCTCTTTCTCCTCCCTCAGGTTTTTTTCAGCTCTTCTTTCTTTACTGTCTGCAGCACTAAAAGGGTTAATCTCACCTAGGCCTTGCAGCTGGAATTTCGCTTATCGCTGTTGGTCACATGATCTTTGCCGGACAGCAGGGCAGCTTCAGCTGAATCTTGGCCACACTGGAGAGGTGGGGAGGGGAGCCGGGACGCTCCGTCTGCATGTAACAGTGCTGTGGGAGGGCCGTGGATGGAACAGGGCCACACGGCTCCAGGATGGCTGTGTCCCGGCCCAGACCCAGCCCAACCCGGACCCAGCCCAGCAGGTCCTGGCCTGGCCCGCACCCAGCCCGGCAGGTCCCGCCCGGACCCGGACCAGACCGAGCAGGGCCCGGCCTGGGCCCACTGGGCCCTGTACAGGCTGAGCCCAGTTACCTATCCCAAGCCCGGAAGCAAGAGAAAGCTTCCCGGGGTTTGTCCATTCTTAAATGTGGACCATAGAGACGGTCAAAATTTTAAGTGGCTTAAAAATTGTCAGTATTCAAACTAGCCAGTTGATAGGTTCTGTCAGTTCATAGAGGAAGCTGTAAGCACCTCTTTGCAAGAAAATCGCTTCTGGAGTTATGCTAACCCATGGTGTCAGGGCACCTGAAAAACACAGTAGTGAACCTGACTAGCTTTTTGGCTTAAGAAATACATATCTCGCAAGGGTATTTGACTAAGGGTGTGTTGATACCAAGCTGTGCGATGGTCAAATAGTTTTATTGACCAGACTTGATCACGTGCAGTGCAGGTTATTGGAGGCTCTGAGCTGAACTTTGTTAGAGTACATATATTAATGTCTGGGCAAAATGCCCACCTAGTTAAAATAGCATCTAGAAACAGTGATAAAAATATTAAAAGCTGGTAAGATTCAAAGTAAGTGGCAAAGAACACTAGTGATAAGATTTGAAGAGTTATGCACTAAGAAGCAAAATGTCAAATGGTGTATATGTATTGCCAATAGCTTAATAGGAATGAACTTTTGGCTGCTTCAATGAGAAAAAAACCAGATATGATTCAGACCAGTAGGTAGATAAAGACACTAAACTGTGCAGCTGTAGCTGTGTAGAAAAAAAAGATGTGTTTCATAATTTGGGATAGGGTGTTTTTGTACTTTAACTCAGCTTAAATATCTGGTCATCCTCCATTTTCAGTACTTCTACTGAGACTCCTGGGAACTCATTAAATCTTAGTAGTTTTGGCTGGAAATGATCTCTTAGAACATTGAGGCAACCTGTTAATCCAGCACTGCCAGGCCCACCACTAAACCATGGCCCTCAGTGCCACATCTACAAGCCTTTTAATACCCCCAGGGATGGTGATTCAGCCACTTTCTTGGGCCGCCTGTTCCAATGCTCAGCAATGCTTTCAATAAAGACATTTCTCCAAATATCTATAAATCTCTCCTGGCACAACTTGACTCCCATTTCCTCACATCCTGTCTTTTGTTACTTGCAAGTAGAGACTGACCCCCACCTCACTACAACATTTTCTCAGGCAGTTGTAAAGAGTTATACTGTCCCCTTTCAGCCTGCTTTTCTCCAGGCTAATTACCCCAGGTTCCTCAGCTTCTCCTCATCATACTTGTGCTCCAGGCCCTTCATCAGTTCCATTGCCCTTGTCTGATCTCCAGCACCTCAGTGTCTGTCTTGTAGTGAGGGGGCCGAATGCACTGCACTCAGTAGTTAGCATTTGCAAGATTATTTATATTTAAACATATATGAGCAAAAGAGGTAGGAGACAGATGTAACCAAGGCGTGTATTTTAAGCAGATTGTTGGGTAGGCATTTTGTTTGCACTGGTGCATTTGCTTACTCCTTCTCTGAGGAAGAGGAAGGCCACAAAGGAAGGCTGTTTGCGGAGATTAATGAGTACACATCTGCCTTCTGAAGGGCTATTGATCAGTGGTAACCTTTTAAGTTACGATAACATGATCATATTACAAACACACCTGTAAGAAATCTGTGTGCAGTAAATAGTTTCTTATTTTGCAGATCTCAAAGAGTGTGTAATCCCTCTAGTGGGAAAATAGAAGCCAAACAACACAGGATTTTTTTTTTCTTTTTCTCTTTTTTTTTCTTTTTTCTTTTACAGAGATAATTCACTGTATTTTCCTAAGAAAAGGCCTAAGTAAGATAATTTTGTTTAGAAAGGGAAAATTATGTGCACAGTTTTCATTCCATAGCTTTTTCTGGATTCTCTGTAGTAGGATTTTAAGAAAGAATTCAGAACAGAGCTACAGTAATAGTGTTACTGCCTTAAACTCTGGTCACAAGTCACATTCATTGTGTGTGCCTTGCTTCCTTGCAGTGAACCAAGGCTAGCATAAACCCATGACAAGTCCCAGACTTTCTGCTTGCCCATCTGGTCTACTTCTGCTCCTTCTAAGTCGGAGTACTTTTGACCCTGACATGAGCTCACACATGATGTGGGAATTTGGTCACCCTGAACTGAAAGCCTTGAGCCAGATCGTGCTGCCAGTTACATTCCCATCTGGTGAAGTGGCTGGGAACTTGGTGCTTGTGTGCTGATGTGTCATGCTTTCCTGACAACTGCAATAAAGCTAGGGAGGAGATGGGGAATTAAAGTATAAAGTTCAGTTTTCTTGAGGTGTTTACTTAGCACAGCTGAGGGGATAAAAATTTTGGAATAAGTATACTGCTTAAGGGAGGACAAGAACTAATCTCCTCATCTTTTTAAATTACAGTACTTGGGAAGAGGCATAATTTTAAACTGTGGAAAAATAAATATAGTATAGACCAGATGTCTCTAATATCATGCCTGACTTGGTGCCAGAGGAATGGTGCTCCTGTGTTCTGCTTTTTATTCTCTTTGATGCTACTCTTTCATTTTTTATTTACTGCACATTATTTATGCTCAGTTCTTCAGCCAGGTATTTTTACAAGATTTTCTTTAATAGCCAAATTTTATGCTGGATTCATCACATAATGTACTGGAAAGGACAGGGGACAGGGGGAAGGCATTTCTGTCACTTTAAAGATACAGAAAGTATGGAGATCAAAATTTTCTATAGATTTTAGTCATCCAGTTTGAGCTATCTCAGTTTTTCTGCAACTTCATCTGTCTTCCAGACTTTTCCCTCCCAGCTGCAACTTCTTTAATAGATGGTTCAGTGGTGACCAACTCCCTTACTCCATACTCGTTCCCTTCTTTGTTTTGCCTGTGTTCAGAGCTATGGAAATTCTTCATCATTCCCTGGCCATCAGCAAGAGGGCCTAAAACAAGATAACCTTAATTGTGGATGGATGGTACAGCTAGTGAGGTTTTGATATTGAGATTTTTTGAGGCTAACAATCAGCTTTTATTCAGTGCAGTAAAATAACACAATTTACCACATCAATTTAATCATAAATACAACAGTTTGTGCATTCCCCAGGCATGAGTTCTTTACAGAACAAAAGCTGAAATGCAGTTTTTCAGTAATGACAATAATTTCTTAGATCTGGTATTTGCAGTCAGATGGCTCCCAAGATGGTCTTTAACTAAAAATATAATTACAATATAAAGATATCTGATGATAACAGTGATATGTGCCTGTGACTTGAAAAAGACATTTGCAATACTGCTTACTTTGCATATCACTTGTCAACTGATCTTTATTTCTTTACCGCCCATGTACCTTATTTCAAAACCTTCAATACCAAGAGCTTGGATAATTTAAAACAGATTGATGGCAACCAAAGCAACTCATGCAAGCTCTTTTAATCATTTTGTTAGATAACAAGGGGTCAGGATTCAGGTCTCTGTTTTTGCCAGACAGAAGCCAGAATATGAAAATGTATAAAGGATTGAAGCACAGAACAAGTTCAACAATAAAGCATCTGATTCTTTCTCTACAACAATTTTTGCAATCCTGTGTGTCAACATATATGTTCTAATACCAATCAGAATATATATTATGCTACTTTACCTTCTAAAAGACTAGGATTCCACTGTACTGGCTGGATGGTAAGCATCAGCTTGTAAAACTTCCAGGTGCAGATGGAAAGGAATTGCTTTGAAGCCTTGTTCTTCCGAAGCAGTGTTGTGGGTATGCAGCTACAAAAGGGATATTCCTGACGATTTAGGAATTATGCTCTGCACCATCACCTCTGGTGATAGGTGAGAAGTTAGCTCATAGTTGGTTAGTCAGTTGTGGGACAGGGACAGTACTGCTGGGCACAAAACCAGCAGACATAGAAATGACATTTCAGGTGTCTGTTTTCTATGATTGTCACCCATTAGGTGCCTGATGTCCATCTGGGCTCTCATTCTTACTTTCCTTCTTACCTCCTAAGTTTGTTGAGAATCTAGGCAGATAGCATTTATTCTCTCCATGTCTACTTCTTGAACTGAGTTGACATTGCTGCAGTACTACCAGAATTCATTTTTGTTTGCTGATCTGCAATTTCCATTATCAATGAGATTGGCCAAATTACTGGGGAAATGTCTTGGGCTGGTTTGCATGTGACTCATGTCATGTAGTAGAAGTGACATAGAAATAAACAACTCCAGGAAAATAAAGTTTAGTTTTTATTTACTTGGGTTTTTTAAGTGCCCCACTACTACCTATGATGCAATGGAGTTTTTAGCATTTTTGGGAATCCCAAGTTTCATCATACCTGTGGAGGAAAGTTGCTTTCCTAATCATGATGTCTCCTCTTGGTGCTTGTTTTGGTTAATGCTTCTGTTGCAGCATGGGGCGTGTGTTGAAAATGCCTCAAATATTGTAATACACATCCCCAGGTGGCCAACATGAGATGTATTTTCAATTCCTGTCAGTCCTACTTGAGTACACTCTGAAAGCAATACCAGTGAATGCAAAAATCCTTCCTCCACCTCTGGCTTTTGTAAATATTTTTTCCTCACCTGTATAGTCTGTGGCTGTTTTATTTGTTCCTGGTATTAGCTTCTTTGATCCTTTTGTTCAATTTCTTAAAACCTGTCATCTCAGTTGGTAGAGCATGGTGCTGATAACATCAAGGTTGTGAATTCACTCCCTGTACCGGCCATTCACTTAAGAGCTGGACTTGATGATCCTTGTGGGTCCCTTTCAACTCAGCATGTTATGTGACTTGTGAGCTTTATGAGTTGCTAAAAAGGAGTCAGCCCATTGCTGTCCCCAAAAGAGCCCACTAGATGTCACACTGCTACTTCTAATTCAGGCACATCAGCCCTTGCTTGTTGGCTGGCTGACCTATACCTGTTTTTTTACCATAACTAAACATAAGTTCTGCCAAACATAGAAACAGAACCCACCTAGACGGGCCTCTAGTACCAGCTGTGAGAGCAACTCCTTGGGTCCCAGTACTCATCTCTAATAGGAGATGTAGTATTTCCAAGACAAAAGAAATTATTTGTGCCAAACTCCCTTTTAAAATGTCTAACAGTGGTCTAGGAGTCTGTGTTTTACTCTTGGAAAAAAATTAACATGTTCATGCATATATTTTTGGAAATCCATTCTGAAGATTTTGGCTAATATGTAAATGTTTGAGTATGATAGTTCTAAATAATTAGATTGGTTAAGCAGTGTAATTTCTAAAATTAGCCATAAATCTGCCACTTAAAGTGTTCCAGTTTGCCATATTTCATATGAACTGTATCACAGAGAACATTTTTTCTCCCTTTGTTGAGTGTAAGAATCTTTTTGTCCACATAGAAAGAGTGGACATGATGTACAAACGAGGTCATGATTAGTCAAGTAAAGTCAGAAATCGTTACCCAGTTATGCATACTAATGTATCAAAAAAAATAATATTTAATTCAGAACGTGGTACCATGGCTGTTAGGAGAGCTGATGATGTACAGTTTGTTCTTCATGTTTGCAGGATGTCTTGTATGTTGTTTTTTTGTTGTTGTTGTCATATTGATGCTTCTTTCTTGTTCAGTCCTTTTGCAGCAGAATCCTTTCATAGATTGTTAATATGTACATTATAGGTAATTATTCCTTATTCTTTCAGTAAAATGATTAGAATTTTCATGAAGAAAAAAGGGTTCTGCGACACCTCTAAGTAAGAACATCCATGTATGTTTATATTATGCACAGGGCTTATGGAAAAACAAAGGGGTAAATAGGCCAGGCAGGCTGTCAGTTGTTGTACTCTATGCTTCAAAATGTTTAGAGCTTTCCAGTTAAAAAAAGACACAGAACTTTACTTTTTTGCTGTTCTGGTAATATGTATTGTTCTTAACAACAATACTTATTTTTATATAATTGACCTGTTCCTGGAATCTTTGCAGATGCTAATAATCACTTGGTGGTTTCCATTTGTGTTGGGCATGCTTAACCTGTTACAGCCAGGAATGGGTTGACCTAAGAGCACTCTGCAAGTTAACAGAAAAGCTCTCTGATTTAATTTGAAATTTATTTAAGCAAAAGTTAGAGCAATTGGTTGGTGGCAGTAAACACTAAAACAAGACTCTGAATTTTGGAGTTGCTGTCAAATGTGGGAGCCCAGTCTGTTTAAACACAGTCATCTCCACACTCTCTGGATTAGGGCTTTTGTATAACTCTAATGACGTTACCATCCTCTTCGCTTTCTGATTTCATCCACAGGTTTTGTGTCTTTGTTCATTTGTGGTGGTTTTCATCACCTTTTGTATTAGCTAATATCTAATAATGGCTTTCTGATAGTTTAGCTTAAGCACAATACCTCCACATCTAACACTGCAAAGCATTGGCAGACTTTCACACACATATTTCAAATGCATACTTAAAAAAAATTGGTCAGAACTAGTGTTCTCATCATGTTTTGGCATGGAGGCTAACAAAAACACTGAAGACTGGGAGAAAAGCCCTAAAAGATATGGTCTGAAAAAGCCACAAATATGCTCAGGGCAGAGCAAACTCCTCAGTAGTTCTGACATGTAAGATGGTTTTATGACCACCATTATCTTGGACTTAAGGGGCCCCAGTTATTCACTGGTAGTGGGCATGGTGAAGTATACTTGCAGAGTCCTGTTTTACACAGGAATCAGTCTTGTGAAGGTCTCTGCTGAAAACCTAGCTGGGACCAGAGGTCACAGGTACCTATCTTCACGCTTGTTGAAGTGGCCGGGCTTGTTTTATCTGAGTGGTAAATAAGTCTGCTTGCTCTGGAGGTTTGTGAGTGCAAGGAGAGGAGGGTGGAAAGTAAGTATGGACTAAGTGCTTTATTTTGTTTCCCTCATGAACTCTGTTAATAAAACCAGTCAGAAAGGGCAAATACTACCCTTTCCACTCTGGAACATAACATGGAGGCATGTTAAGGGGTGTCATTATCCTGACTGAAAGATCTGTTTTCAAAAGTTGTCTTCAAAGTAGATACACAGTACGTATAAGTACTTTGCACCCCAAAGAGAGGTACTTGATTTCCTTCTTCTGCTGTAGTTAGAGCTGAGGGTGTCAGGAGTGGTCAGATGCCTCTAGTTCTGTCTGCTTTTGAACAGTACCTTTTTACCTCCTTGTAGACACGGCTGGGGTTTTTTTCCCCCCCTGTGAGTCTTTACATTTATTTAATTTGTAAAATCTTTAGGTAGTATTTCTATAATTTAACTAGTTACAGCATGAATATTCAGCAGAAGTAATCTTATTTAAGCCTTTAAGTCCAAGGTTGGGATTTATGACACATTCCCAGAATACATTAGCACTGCACCTAGTTCTAGCACTGTGATCCTTTCTTAGCTTGCTTCTTCTGTTGTATGTAACAGATTGAATGTAATTAGTCTATTTTATTACTATGTGTTTTCTAAAGACTTAACAACGCTACTTAGGAAGTTGCTGCTATTGTATTTTCTGCTAAATTTATTTTTATTGTTTTTCCTGGCACATCTCTGACAAAACAGTGTTTGGACTGATCATTGAAATTTCTCTCCAGATAGCTAAGGGGAAAATCCATGGCTCTTTATTTACACATACTCTGTGCTTGTGCTAGAGTGACCTACTTAAGAAACTCTTCACTTATTTTTTTCTCTCATAACTGTGTGGAGAAAGAAGGAGATGATGAAACAACATGATTGTTTTTTCAATTGTCAGGTCTTAGAAAATCTCAGAAAAGTAAACAAAAGGTATGCAGGTGGTAGCACTCACACTCATTCTCCTATTTTGAAGAATAAACAAGGATTTTGTGATGCAGTATAACCTTCTGTATTACGCAGGCAATTAACGTTTAATCTAATGCTGGTGTCCCTTTGCTAAACTCAGTGATTTAAGCCTGACTAAAGCATCCATGGTTGACCTGGTGTTTGCAAGAGTGAATCCACCCATACTAAAAAATAGTCACCTGACTCACGAGAATAATTATTTTTGCTGGTTTTGTCTTCAAGGCACATCCAGAATGTTTTTAATCTCATTTGTATAGTTTTAACTCTAAGCTTTTTTGTTGTATCCTTCTTGTGCTGGGATAATGATATTTGCTTCTGGTGTTTTGTCTCTCAAATAGTTCTAATACTTCTCCTAACCCAAGCATTTACAACTTATTAGTCTTCATGTTCTTTTCTTTAGAAAGAGAAGTTGTAATTAAGCCATACATTTCCTTATGTGTGTTCTTTGAAAATAAGTGTCACAACGCCAAATGTCAAATACTTAAACTTGGGAAGAAATGAACAAGTTTCTTTACTCTCAGCCTCTGGGTAGAGTGATTTAAGTAGAGTTTCACCTTTAAAGCTAGCCAGAGCTGCCTAAGTACTCTTGTGGTTTTATCTGAAGCTTATGTGATATTCCCTGTATTCTTCTCTCACACCTGGTGCCCTGTTAAACAATCCCAGAGTTGCATATATTTGTATAGATTATATTTTTTTCTACTGTCTCACAGAAGAGACAAGTTGCTTTTTCTCACTTTTCCAGTTACTGGATTATGACATTTCATCAGTAAAATAGTGACCTGGGTACTTTTTACTGCATTCATCTCTAACTTTTTTTTTTTTGGAAATGAATCAATTGAATTACTGTAGTCTGGATATAATGGATGTAGTGGATGTAATGAATTTTTCTACATTCTTACACCATTTTTGGTGTTAATGGAGACTGTTCCAGAGACTTCATTGTCCCTTTCACAGTGTGAAACTCTATGCAGCCACTGCTCTCTGCAGCAGTGGAGTTCTCTTCTGTGTGCATCTGGAAATCACAAAACCATGATAGATCTTTCTCCTGCCCTCTTTTTCCTACCCTCTTATCATTTTTGAACAAGGTTCATAACCCTTTCTAGTAGGCCTTCTGTGGATGGTTTTCAGCTGGTGCTTTCCAGGCTACATCTCCTTGGGCTGGAGGTACAGCCAGTCTTTGTTCCTCTAGAATCACCTTCTGGAGAGCTGGATTCAGTGGGGCTGTGGCTGAAAATGCACCATCCATTAAATCACTTCCATCTGTTTCTGTCCTCATTGCAGATTTCCAGGGTATTATAGTTTGCACATTTATTCAGCAGTGATTTTATGTTTGTTAAGACTTGTTATGTGTAGTGGTGAGTCTGCAAGTAGTTGCTGAGACACCCCCTAGACACCTGCTTATGTGGTAGCTGTTCTTCATGTGAACTTGACAGAGTAGGTTACAAAAACTGCAAACCTGCAGGTAATATCCTTGCTGTTTTCATACTGTTATTAACAAATATTTATTAGGATCTAGGATTTTTTTTTTTCTGAAGTTATGGTTAAACTATGGTTAAACTATCCACATTGATGCTTAGTATTTTAATTTTGTACTTGATTAGGTTTTAAAGCAAAATTTAATTGGAAATACCTTGAATCTTTCACTTTCATCACCAAGAAGTTTCAGTGTGTGTTTGAATTTCCACATATACAGTAGGAGCACTAGGATTTATAATTCTCCATATCTATAGATATAGATATGTATAAATCTCAATTTTTCTTCTTACGCTTGGGCTTCTTCTCTGGAGTAATATATATATGGTCCATATATAGCCACCATTCTGGACACTTCAGATAAATCATGGAAATCATAAATTATGTTTACTGAATACTACAGTTAAAAAAAAAAAAATCCAGGCTATGCATTGAAGTGAGGGTAATCAGCTGTCAAAATAATTCACCAGAAGTTGTGGTGAGCTCCCTAACGTTTAAATCAAGTTCAGCAGTTC
Organism: Aphelocoma coerulescens; assembly: GCF_041296385.1. Lineage (NCBI taxonomy): Eukaryota > Metazoa > Chordata > Aves > Passeriformes > Corvidae > Aphelocoma > Aphelocoma coerulescens. Next base: position 22,069,516 of record NC_091015.1, read on the forward strand.
TTTCAGAATATCTTTAATGCAGCCTGTTTTAATGGATTACCTGCCAGCAATAACAAATGGTAGCTAGGATAAAACTACATGTTGTCAGGAAGCTTAAACTTTACATCAATCTGTATTACTGTTGGAAAATTTGTAGCGGGTCTGTGAACCGAAAAGTATGACAACTCCTGATAATTCAGAAAGGAATTAATTTAGGCAGTGTCTACAGCCCGTGTTCTGCAGGAAGAGAGAATAGCTAATCACAAGGTTGCCTTCTGGCTTTCTAATCTGTAAAGCTCCTTGTAATTAGAGAACTATCCTTAGCTTCAGGAAACCAGCATCCAATTCCTCTCCTTGCCTCTGACTTCCTGTGTGATGTTGTATGAGTAACTGACACAGGGATCATTAAAGAAACTTGGGATATGTCTGTGATGACAGTAAGTGTGAATCTAAGTGTCAGCTTCTTTGTAAAAGACAGGGAAGACAGCTTTGCCAGGAAACATGGGTGTTTGAAGAAGAGATGCTAGAAGTTATTCAGTAGTATTCAGTGATACTTGGGTATTTGGCATTGTTCTAAGTCAGTCCCTTTATCCTTCCCAGACTTCTGTAAGGGGGTGTACAGGAGGTTGACACAGGAGGTATCCCTCAGGCAAGATTGGGTCTCCTAAATTGTTGGGTTTATTTATCTCAACAATGCTAGGCAGGCTTGCTAGTAAGACCAGACTGGAATTTCTGAAGTGTGACTTGAGGTTTAACCTTTAGACCAATCCAATTAAAGATGGGATTTGGTTTCCGATTTTTACACATGGGATTAGAAAACAGAAGCTACTAGCAAAACAAACAAACTAGAATCCTGTATGTATTTAACATAATTCCCTGCAATTACTTCAGCATCCATCTCCTCGGATTTCCTGGGCTGAAATTTCTGAGGGACAGCAACACTGCATCTGTCCTATTGCAAGGCTCCCAAATCTCTGGTTCATCACTAGACAAGTGGGGAGAGGAAGGGACTACCCTTCCAGTCACCTCTTCAGATTCTGCTCACCCTGTCCAGCTCTGACTTGTCTTCTTCAAGTACTGTAGGATTTCTTTTAGTTCCAGTTTTCATGCTGTGTAAATGATTTACCCTTTCTTCAGTAAGATCCTGTGTTTGATTTTGCTTCTTTAACTATAAAATGAAGATGATGTTGTCTTGCATTGAAACAGAGCAGTCCATTAAGCAATCTGCCCTCAATCTGTGCAGTTGGACTATGGCATCTTTTCTGGTTCTTTTACTCCAAGGAAACAGTTCTTCCAACTATATTTAATACTGAGGCATGCAAGCCTTGTGCCTGATGCACAACTGGGTTTGCTACTGTTGCTGCTTAACTGTGAGTGGTGCGGAGTGGCAGCTACCATTGGAATGGTCGTTGTAAAGAGTGAGAAAATATGCATATTTGTACCTGTTTGGACTGGGGAAAGAAGGCTATGGTGGGATCCTAAAGGGTGATTTGAACTCCAGGGCTGCCAAGATCAAACTCCATTTAATTATTTATAAGGTACTGAAGTAATTGGTAATCTGATTTATAAGGGCAATTAAAAATGTGTGATGTTTTCTGTCATGGAGCCAGTAGGAAAGAAGAAAAACAGCTTTGTCTTCCTCCTTCTTCTTTCCTTCTCTCTCTCTCATTTATTCTAATAACTTTTTAAATTTTGTTCCATATACTTTACTCCAGTATGTTTCTTTAAAAATACCTTCCCCCTTTGATGCCAGAACTCTGTCACAGACAACATGTCCCAAACATGCCTTTTTTGGGACATTCTAGTTTGGTTGAGTGGTGTTCAACCACTTGTGTCCTGTAATGATTAGCAAATTACAATAACTTACATTATTTCAATTTTCATTTATCTGTTTCCTGAAGGCTCCAAAAGAGAGATTTATAAAGACTGCATTTTCTCATCTTCCATAAGACTGGGGCAAAAATTTAATGGATAACTAATGGATAACTATTGCCTCCAAACAACTACTACTACTACTACTACTACTACTACTACTACTACTACTACTACTAATCTTACTACTACTACCTTGAGTGTACTGACTGCCGTTAAGCTATTCCTAGTTTAAATCTGAGCACATATGAAGAGAAGCAAGCACAGTGAAGGGACTGTATCTCAAATAATAAGCAAATCTGGATGTGGAAGCAAAAAGAGAGACAGGAATAAAGTATGTGTGTGAAGACATAAGAACAAAATTTATCACTTCTGGTGCAGCATTTGGAGATATCAGCTAAGTTTCATCCAATTCTCTGAGGTCTGTGCATGTCCTGTCAAGATTCTGTAGTGTATTTTTCTTACAGCACTGAGATTGCTTATAAGAAATTAATATGTAGGGATCTAGTCTTGTCAGAGCTAATATTTATGTCAATTTTGGGTTCCCAGAGTCAAGAACATTAAGGCAATGTGCAAGAATAAGAGATGTGTCATTTTCCATGACAATAGATAAATGATAACTTGAGGAACGTCAGCTTCCTTGAGGGATAAAATAATTTCATGTTAAGGTCAGAAATTAGTGATACAAATGGAGATCCACCTGTATAATGCAGAGATAAAAAATAGTCTTTGTAGGAGAGAAAAGCTTCCAAATTGTGTGAAAGAGAAACCATATTTAGGCTATTATGAGAACACTGAATGCTTATTAAATATGCTAATCATAGTAAGGAAGAACAGGCAAACATGGGTTACATAGCTACTGTGAGTGTTCATAATATTCACTAGTTCTTTTTTTGGGCTAGTGAATCCAACATGCTCAACAATGTTTGAAACAAAATATGCTCTCGTAAAATATTGTGTCTGGTAGGAGGTTACAAGAGTGAAGCTGAAAAAACCTGACATACAGGAATAAAGGGGCTTTGTAGAGTGGGTCACCAAGTGTCATGTCTTGGAGTGAAAGATGATTGTTAGATAAGGCAGAGAAGCCTGACAGAAGGTTGTGCTGCAGAGCAAAAATAATTTGGAGATCTCAAGGCTTGCAGTGCAGTGTGGTGGAACTGAAGGGAATTGCTCAGATCTCCATCGTTCAGGATCCAGCAGTATCTGTGGTGTCAGCTGCATCCCCTGGGGCCAGTGTGTGTCTGAAATACCATTCTGTTTCACGGAAATCTAATTAATTAAAAGACTTTCTTTTCACTAATAAGTATATTTTTTTGATTAAAATAGACATTCCCCAGGTGTAAAAAACAGGTAAACAGTTACATTAGCTCTATCATGAAGGATATAGAGGTCTACCCACACTATGCTGTAGTGCATCAGAATAAAACTTTCTTATGTAATGAAATCCAAACTTAGTTGTTACTGTGACAATATCCATGTGATCATTTATTTAAAATGCTGTAATTTGTATTTTCTAAGTGTTGACTCTGATTTAGAAGTAGAATTGAGAATCAATGCTTTATTCCTGCTGGAATTCTAAGAATGGCATTATGTACATGTGCACATAAAAGCTTTTCTTGGCTTCTGGAAACCATATGGAAAACACCCTTTCCAAAATTCCTTTCAGGATCCTTCTGATCTCCTTTTTGACCAGGCTTTGTCAGTACATAAAAGGAAAAAAAACAGAATACCAAGATCTCAGCCATGAGTAATTCGTACAATCTACCAACAGGTTTCCTGTCACTGGCTATTGTTTTTAAAGTACTACCATTGAATACTTTAACTACCAGTACAATTGCTGAATTTGTTTTCTCTGCCATGTTCAGGAAGTAAATATGTAACTTTGTAAAGCAAATACTCCCCAGTTGCCCAAGAACAAGAGGTTATGGAGAAGATATGAAATCCCTCACTCAGATCTGAGTGATGAAATCTGACCTATTATCTACCAAAGTCAACAAAGCACCTGCTGCTGAGTTCAGATGCTCTAGATCTGCTCCTGGGAGCTGCTGCACACACCCCATGCAAGCAAACAGCGTTGCCTCCTCAGTTTGTACACAGGCGCTATTGGCACTTTATCCTTGGAGTAAACAGCAAATTGCAAATCGTACCCAGCTGCTTTGCATTTCCAGTACATCTTGGCCTGTTTTCACTTAACAACGCAACGTGATATCCATCCCAAAGAAGTTCCTTTGTCTTGCCTGCAGGAGGACAGTCCTGTGGGTGTTTGAGACTATGGATTAGCTGTGAGGGAGTGTACAAAGCAGCATTCAGTCAGGCCACGGTTACTTTGTGCTAGTTCCTGGTGAGGGTGAAGAAGACTTGGTTTGGCCTCTTTTAACACAAGGCCCTCAGAAAACACACAGGAGCCTGTTCACTGGGAGGAAAGGATGCAAAGCACTTGCACTGTTTGTGTTTCACAAAGCACAGCTTTTAAATAGGACTTGCCATGGTTGTCACAGTTTAAACTCCAACCCACCGGCTCAGCTGTGAGAGAGGAAGGGCAGGTTTTAAATATGTACTGGGATAGGCAGAAACCCCAAAAATAAATCCTTATATAAAGTAATATCAAAACCCAATACGTGTCAGTGCTTTGGAACTGTTGCTACTGGCAATAACATAAATCTGGAGTAACTGTCACTGAGACTAGAATCTACCACCAAAATGGCAAATCTAGAGGATATTCACTCAGACTGCTGCTACTTATTTTCTGCTCTTGTCTGTCCCTTTGTACACATGCAAACACAATCTCTCTCTCTCTTGTTCTGTCTTGTTGTCCTCCTCTCTTTCTGCTGCTTCCATCTCTCTCTCCTCTTCTCCAGGGAGCTGTAAAGAGGTGTTACAGGCATCCTCACAACAGTGTTGTCACTTGGGACTGTTGAGCCTATACCTGATCCCTTCTGCAATAAATGATTCAGTGGAAAATCACTAAACGAAGCCTGAAGTGTAGTACTACTCCATCATGGCACAGGTCAAGAAAAACTTCTGTAAAGATTTATATCAACATATGCATATCAGTTTAGGACAAGTATAGCATAAGCACCAGTGCTGGTTAGTAAGAGTACTTGGTGCCAGAATTATTTCTAAGAAATCTGGCTCCGTCAATTGCTGATATCCCAGACTACTTTACCATTCTTTTGGGTATTAAGAACAGATTATGGGACAGAGGATGACATGAAGAGGGGATGTATATCCAGAATTAAAAAATACTCCATTGTTGAGAAATGTTTTCCGAAGTATTGTTCAGATGGTTGTTTGTTTTTTATTTTATTTTTTAAAGTTGCTTGATAGTGCTTGTTTGAAAGCACAGCTAGCTGTACTAGTTAACATGCTTATACTTTCACATATGTGAGTATGTCTTTGTATGCCTTTGTATGTCTTTGTATGGACACCGAGAACAGCAGAGAGGTAAAAGAATAGTAAGCAATTCTCTTCCTATAAAACCAACACATTTTATCTTTTCTTTATTCTCCAGTCCAAAGGAGAGTTTTGGATCTCCTGTTTGCAATTTAACAGGAAGTCACCATCCCAGGTGGATCCTGTTTGTCCTCAACATCCTCAGCCTACTTGGATGACTAAGCAAAGATCTGCTTATGTGAGCATCCGAGAAAAAAAGACAGGGTAAGATGATTCCAGGCAGCTGGCTGAAGACAGGATCCCATTTTATTCTTTGTCCCAAGGATTCCCAACACCTTTGTGCAACTGAGCTCACCAGCAGCTGCATCTTAGCAGAAGAGGTTCCCGAAATGATAACAGAGCTCAACAGTGTAAAAAACCCCACTTTATTGTCTTTAAAATATGTGTATTTTCATAGAATATCTGTAATATCACATCCAATGATTTATTTTTTGAAAAATCAACAATATTATCTTCATGAGATATAACCATGACATATAATATAACCCTTGATATAAAAGGATTTTCCTTCAGTTTCTTTTCTTACAACTCACTGCTTACATAAAAAATCTTTTTTTTTGATCAATTTTTGCCTATACTTGAAAAACTTAGGCTTGTAAGCACTTCTCACATCTCTGCCATTTTGATCTCTACTCCTTTCCCTTGTCCCTGAATTTCTGGTAGAGCAGTACAAGCAAAGATTCAGCAGTCCTTGACCCATACACTTTGAACATCAGGGTTCCTGTGCAGAAACCAAACAAATCTTACTCAACTGTCTAAGGCATCAACATAGCCTTCCTTGGATCAGATATTAATGCAGGATAAGCTAATGCTAGGAGGCAAAGCTCTGTTCCTTAGCTAGCAGCCATCATGCACCTGTTCTCTTGGTGCTGGTGGCTTGTGTGGTTAGAAAGGGAAATGTGTGAAAACTCATGCAGGTGTGTGTATGGATCTCTGTGGATGTGTGTAGGTGCATGTAGACCTGGGTCCTAATAGGCAGGATAGGAAAGAGGAGCAAACACTGTCTAACACCAAAGGTTGCTGTGCTTCTGCCCAGCTCTGGAGGAATTTGGAAGAACAACTGAGGGACATGGAACATCACCTTCTTCTCACATACCCTTCTTAGAAATGGAGGGTAAATTAGCAAGGGGAAGTATACAGAGCAAAAAGAGAGGGTCTGCACCTTTGTGAAAGCATGCCTGGGGTGCAGAAACTCAAAGGCCTCATTTGTATTTTAAGCTTGTCATTGGGGTGGCTTGGTTTTACACAGAGCCTGGCCAAGTTTTCACTTTTTCTCTCCCTCTCCAGATAGAGTAGGCTTAAGACTTCATTTTGATATGCCCCCATAATATTTTTTTTAATAATACAGTTTAGTCTAATTATACAGCAGACTTGTTGATAATGTAGTTTGACTGTTCGGAGTATTTAGGATTTCTCTCCCAGCCCTGTCGAATTTGTGTGAGAGGTTTGTCTACACAAGGAAGTATCAGCACAAATTTGACAACCAGTACAGCACATGGAACGACGAGGGAGAGCATGTAGATGTTTGGAAGATACCATTTGTACGCTGATGGGCTCAGGAACCATTTTCCACCATAAACCAGCGTGTGTGCAGTGCACAAAATCAGTGCCAGATATCCCAGTTTGGACTAAACCAGAATGAAGGAAAGAAAGAAGGAAACAAATGGAGGTTAAAAAAGTAAATTAAACCAGGAAAAATGCAATTTTAAGGACACAGATTTGTGGCATGTGCTAACTTGGGGACTGGTGAAATGAAACTGTTTTATATAACATAAAGGCTCTTATTATTTTAAAAAATGATCAATTCAAATGGATATAGATGCAATAGTTTGATTTTTTCTCCATCAATAACCCTGATAATTTTTCCTAGCTCACACATACTGCCTAGTGGCTGTCATATTTGTGAAAAAGCAGAGAAAACGCTGACATTCAGTGGAGAGATCCAAGATTTTTTATGCCCTAGTGCTAATCCATCCAGAAGTACCATACTGTGCAAGTTTTTTGCCTTGATTAAACATTCATTGATAGTAATTTCCCCTTCTCTTGCCTCCCCTCCTCTCCAGCCCAGCTCCTGCAGAGGCATGGCAGCTTGCACCAAACTTTCTCCAAACGGAGAGCTGAGATTATAGCGTTTCCAAGGGCAGCCTGTTTACAGTCACAGCAGTTTTTACAGTCTGCAGAAATTGCAGATTCTCTTTAGATGCTTGGCATTGAGAAGATTTGAGTTATAAAGTAATTTCCATATCCATTTTAACTGAATTATCTTGTGAACCAAAAAAAATTAGCCCAATAAATGGCTAAATTATTTTGTGACTTAGTACAGTTGTGGAATTTGATGTCAAAGTCAGCTTTCTTTTTTTCACTTAGGAGCTCACACCTTCCCAGCTTTTCTTGTTAATGCAGTAATCCCAGCTGTACCATAAGCAGCCATCAGAGCAGTTGTGGGTTTATACAGCTATATGGCCATGTAGATGTTTTTTTCACTGTGTGGTGGTGGATAGTGCACTGATCACATTTGGAGATACTAATGGAGGAAAGCCATAAGTCTCTAATAAACCCACCCATGGGCATTGTTTATAAGGGAAGAAGGTTTTATTAGAAGAAGGTTTTTTTAGAAGTGGTCTTCTTACCTGTACAAATCGAAATTCTCGCCAGTTGACATTGTTGCTGACTGAAGGTAAGGAAGTTATTCCCAGAAGAACAAATAAAAAAAATCCTAAAATTCCCAAAGCCAAGTAAGAGTCACTAATCCAGGCATTTGTGTGGCTGAGTGGTTCTGTTCTATTGTTCAGTACCTGAAGAAAAGAAGAACAGGTGTATTTTAGTGATAGCAGTTCTAGCATCAATACGTAGAAAAAATTTCCTTTGTTAAGTAAGATCAGAAAGTCAAAATATATTCTATTCTTGAAGGTATATGGAGAAATACTGTTTACATTTTCCCTGATTATGTTATTAATATGTCAACTATCTAGGAGGAAGACTGAGGCCAGAAATCCCCTCAGCTCAACATATTATCAACAAAACGTAGCTATATCAATGTTTAAAAGAAACATAGAAGCTAGGAATATTACTTTGTTTTAAAGGACATTGGACAGTCCACATGGATTTCTGAAGCTCAAGATAGAAGGCAGTATTTTAACGGGGCCAGAAGAAAGCAAGACAAAGATCAGGGAACAAAACTTACCTGGGAGATGATTCCTTTGCTGGTTCTCCAGCTTACAAAGGCACGCATTGGAGTAACGAGAGTGAACACAACGTGCAGGAAAGCAAATGCCAAGGCTATTAGTCCAAGTTGTTTCCTACATAGCATCCATTTGTCCAGCCAGTCTGGAAAACGGCGGTATTTGGTACCTCTGTATAACTGAATAATTGCAGCAAATATACCAGGAAGATAAACCAAGGCAAGAAGGATGAGTGCCATTACAGGGCAGACCCGATTTGGAATGGTAATTGCAATAAAAAATGAAAAGTTATTTTTTTCATAAATATAAGTGTAAATTACATCAAGAGCCAAACAGTAGAAGAAGAAGAATGCAGTTAGGCCAAGGGACAAAAGGATGGGAAACTTCCACATTGGAAAGAGTTGCAGAGGGTAATTTTCTATTTCCTGAGCAGCCAAGAGGGATCCCTTATCTAGTGGAGTGAGACTCAGTGCACGAACAATATTCATCACCATTTGTTTAGCTTCCACATCATCTCCACAGACAAATACCTGCAGACAAAAACAAACAGAAGTTTTATTTTTACAGATTTTTGTGACATTATCTACTGCCATCCTGCCTGGATATGGACGGTAAGCACAAGCTTCCTAGGCTGCTTGTTGGCTTCCCTGCTGACCTTAATTAAGATAGGCAAAAAGTAGCCTATAGGTACTTTTGCCAAACAAGTCAAAGAACTTCAAATATGATTCTTTACTTTGGGGGTGGAGATTGTTTCAAGTGGCAAAATTTTATATCTGGAAAGAGCAATGTATAACATGCTTAGTACACATCTTTGCATAGAAGACATGAAATACTTTTCTGAAGATCTGCAAGCAGTTTTTAAGCAGCAGATTTTATAGGACTAAATTGAAGCAAAATTTTCAATAACAGTAAGTAAGAGCAAAATTTTCAGTCGCTGCTATAGTGGTCCTTAATACTCCAGGGAAGTGAGAACAGAGATCTTTAAAACATTATTTCCCTGTCACAAAAGTAAATATTAATTCTTTCCAGGTCTAGTAAAATAGTGAAAAAAACATCTTTTCTGTGAGTACATAAGACAATAATCCTTTTGGAACTGGGAGAAAGGGGGCAATTTCTGCTCTTGTTGAGATGGTGAAGGCTTATAGAGTCTAGGATTGGAAGCCCTTGGGTCCCTAGCCAAAACCATTTATCTGGCAGTGGAGAGCAAAGTTAGCAATGGTTTGAGTAGCTGAGTGATTTCATGTGTTGTACCAGAGCACTGTCCTTTGAAGAGGCAGAAAACAGGGCCATAATAAATGATTTTTCTTCAAGTAAGCTGCTGTATTGCTTCCTACAGCCAGCTCTGTGCTTGCTGGCCTGTGATTAAGGAGCTGGTTAAAACAGTTTGCGCATATTGATGTTGTGTTAAACTTAGGTGGTGATGATTCAGAAAACTTTAGTAATTTATTCTCCTTTCAGCATACTTCTTTTGCCCATACTCATTGCCCTGTTATATCACTTGCCTCCCTTGTTCTGCTTTCTTCATTTTATTCTTGCTTTGAAAATTCCTCCTATCTCATTTCTGTCTAACTTTACAACCCCGATGAACAATTGATGTAACTCTCCTGAATGTCGTGTCTCTTTGTAGCTCTGCTGCCTTCCTTTCCTTACTTCTCTAGTGTCTCTAAACACCTCACTGAGTTCAGAGGCAAGCTATTCCTTGTCATGCCATATAAAAAACCCAAAGTAAATTTTAGCTCACATTTAGTTTGAAATGGGAGATTACAGCGAAAATACCATCTCAACCCTGCCTAATTCTGATGTCCCAGGTGTGTTTTGTGTAGCTGATAAGAAGCCATGCAGTGTGTAACTCTGTGACAGAGGAAACCCCCGTTGCTCAGCCTTACCTGCCGGCTGGCATCCAGAGTGCCTGACTGCAAAGCCCAGGCTGACACGGTGTTAAAGGCTTTCACAACCCTACTGCCAGGCAGCAGCTGAGCCAGGTACTCTGCGTTGGATTCAGGATACTGGTTTAATTTCAAGTTGTTGCTTATGTCCACCAAGACTTTTCCATGGAGAATTTCTGCTAGTGGTATCAGAAAGTTGTAGTGCTGCCTCTGGATTGCTATAATGATGATGGCAGCTTTCTGCGCTGCCTCTGCATGGCTCAACACCTCTGCATCCTTGGGAATCAGGTTGGATATTTGGGTGCTCCGGCTTCCATACACCACGGGGTAGCCCGACTGAATCATCTTATGTCCCAGAGCTCGTCCAAAATCTCCAGTTCCAAATATGCACACTGTCTCTCTTTTGTTAGGAGTGTTAGGAGCCAAAGCCATTATGTTGGAAGAATTTTTATTCATCTGCTAAAAGAAAAAAGTAATAGGAACAAACTAAGCAAAACATCAATCTCTTGGAAATGAAAGGTTTGTATTCACTCTGGGTGTACAAAATAGACAACTTAGCATCTTCTTGTTCTTTAATGTGATTCCTGCACACTCTTATGAATACACAGTCTCAGAAGATTTAAGTACAGTTTTTAAAAAAACATTCTGAATATTCAGTTCTCCATCTTTTCCAACACCCTCTTTTCCATCCATTTTATGGATTTTAACATCCAACTGAACTGTTTCAGTTTTCCTCTCTCTCAAAGAGAAAATAGAATGAAAATAACAGGAGTAGAGAGAGCAAGGGTAGCACACTTTTCAGAGCAATTTCTGCTTACTTATGCTATAGAAAAACATTCAGGAGGAGTATGTTTTTAATCAGATTAGAACCTGGAAGGTCTTTTTCAAAATACTTTAAGAAGGGTTATTATAAAAGGTAGCTATAAACCTATCTATTGTTGTTCTCAGTATTTCCTTAATGCAAGTAATCAATTCCAGTTTGCTTTATTATTGTTCTTCAATTTCCTGAAGAACGTTCCATGAAGCAATTGGACAGTGGACATGAAAATTTCATGTTGAAAATAGATTTTTTGATACTTATATATTACTCATAGTAGAATTCTCTTTGAGGTTTTATCTCTCTTCCTTTATCACTGCACCTGGCAACTTCAAAGTTTTTAATGTATTATCTATGCAATAGCAGTGTGGTCGCTCTCTAGTTGCAGAGTGAGACCCATGATACAAATACAGAATCAAAAAGGTCTGTTCCAAAGGTCTTGCAGTAGGTCCAGATACTGTTCTCCCTTAACAAAAGGTGAACTCAGAGCAGAAAACCTAAGACATCCAACAGGAGATCCTGAGACACCCGTCTCTTGGACTGTCCATCAGTTTGGTACTTAGATCAGCAATTTAATTTGCAGGAGCCCTGATTCAAGTATTTAACTAACTGTCTTAATTAGAGCTGTGGGAATAACAGATTTTCCAATTTGCTGGAAAGAAATCCATGAAACGGTTAACTAGAACCAAAACATCTGCTTTGCTCCTGCTGTTTATGAACCTTTTGCTTACATTCTTCTGTGAAGCACCATTCAGAATACTGCAATTTAAATATACTGCCTTTTAAAAACACTGAGATGATGTCTTCACTTCCTTTTTTATTTTTCTCTAGCCAGAGCAGTTTTTGCTTTTTAAAAATCTGACACGATTTTAATTATTTGACCCAATACTTGAGTTTGCTTGGTGAATGAAAAAAATCCAGCCTCATCTTCCCCCTACCTGCCATGACTTAGGGATAAGAGTTGTGTGTCAAGGATGCAAACATCTGTGACCTGTGCTGTAGGGTGCAAGCCTTGCTAGCAAGATAGACACATAAATTCTTATTCTGAGAATCACAGTGAAGATTTTGGCTTGGACTACCTCTGTATGTAGCTATGTAGCCCTCAGCTGGCATCAGTGCCTGCCCAGCAGCATTCTTGCACTGAGCTGTGGGAGCCCTGGTCTAGAAAGGTGCTAAGACAGTTGCTTCTGGTCATTAGGGAAGGTGAGGATTTGGGCAGAGAAGGGCTGAGCACCTGTGTGCTGGAGGATCTGTGTGGCTCGGAGAGGTCCCACGGGATGCTTTGCAGTGCAGCAGGGTGTTAACCCTGGCTCTGTGCAGCTGGACTCCATGTACTTTGTCAAGTAGTACACTGAGCATGAAAATAGATCCTCAAAGGGACCCATCTGAATGTGTCTTGCATATTTGCATGCTCTGACACATGCATAAAATTGCAAAGTCCTTTGACATATTTGAAAATCACTCTCTGAGGGTTTTATTAATGTCCCACGAGGCTCTAATATGACTAAAGTTATAAAATTCCTTTCTGGGGATAATCTGTATTTCAAAAAGAACAGAAGAGTTGCTTATGTAGTATTAATAAATGGTCCAACTCCATAGCTAATGACTCAACTCTCTTTCCTTTAAATTTTAGTTTTTAACAAAGTAGTCTCCTATCTACAATAAAAAGTAAAACTTATTTGTAACATGAAATCATCCAGGTCAAAACATCTGTATTTGTCCTCAAGAAATCCTCAAGTTATTGCTGAGTGAACATTCTCCTCTCCAAAGTAAGACTGGGAAAAACCAAAACTCAGATGGATTATATCAAGTATTATATTTGGTAGATCAGTTGAGTGATGTTTTGTTTGGGCTTATAAAAATATTTAACATAGAAATGGATCCACCATCAAGAAATAAGTCTATAAAGTACTTCCACTGTTCACTTATACTGAACATCTTGTTTTGCCAGAGAAGAGAAAAAGAGGGAGATGAAAAATTAATGGAAGGAATTTTTTTTTTTCAAAGTATGTTTTCTTGAAGTACTAAGATGTAAAGGACATGTACAAGGCATAGAAAGCTGAAGAGAGTTAAGCTTTTCTTTAGTACTTGTGGCCTAATTTAGCTTAATACCATTTTTAACAAGAGAGACAGTTTGCTTCAATAAATTAAGCAGAATTCACCTTTTCTTTTTAAGAGTTACTTAATAAGGAAGCCTGTAGCTTTTATGATAGCACACGTTATGTATTAGAAATAAACTATTCACCAAGGAACTTTTTAACAAATGAATTATATCTTAAAACTGATAGTGCATCTGCTATTTCTGAAAATCACATGTAAAACAAAGCAAGTTTACTTTTAAATTCCAGGTCTTCTGGACCATGCCTGCTTCTAAAAAACACAGTAATTCAGTTAATTTTCTCCACAGAATCCTTCTTTTTCTTTCTTTCAACACGTCTTTGTGTCAGCTGGCTCTAATTGAACTAAAAGAAGGTTGCAGGCTTAGCAGTGAATATCTGGAGGTTAATTCAGGCAATAGGATACCAGCATATAGAGAGTGTATAGACATATCCTGGCACTGCTGTGTGTATTTGAAGAAAATGCAGCATCCCATGGCAACTGTGTGGTTGTAAAGTCAAAATTGGACTCCCAGATTCATGACAGAGGTAGCTGGAATGTAAGAAGACAGTAATTTTCTACAGGATGAGGTGTTTTATTGTCATGTATCAGTGTGAAAGATGGAAGCAGAAATATATCGCAAGGGACACCAGGTTTGTTTGGTAACTGGGAGCTCAGCCCAAAGGCTGATACTGGGCTATCACTCAGCAGTCAGTGGCAGTGGAGCTCTGCTCCATGCCCATGGGTTATGCTGGGTGCTCTCAAAGCACCAGAGGAAAGCAGAAATACCAGCAAAGAAACATGCAGTAATCATTGTCTGTTCTTTTACATATGTAGCTATATATTATCTGAGAAAAAGCCATAGAGATTTGTATACATGCATAATATTTTTGCTTATATCCATCCCCCTAACATTAGAGCACTAGTAATGCCTTTTGTTATTTGAAAGATAATCCATGTAAGCTTCTGCAATGATTAACCATGTCCTTTCTCCTCTGCATTGTTGTACTCTTCTGCACTGAGTTATCGTCTTTTAAGGAAAATAGTGGTAATCTCTGAGTTTATTTGGTCAGTAAAAATAAAAGGAGTTGCTGAATGAAAAAAAAAGAAGTCACCTGCAACACTGTCATTTTTCCCCATTGCATAAACACTAGGGGAAGTGAATGAAGGTACAATGTTTCGTTAAACTGTTATATGCAAACATTTGATTATGCAGAAAATTGAATTAAGATGGGCACATTGTTTTGCACATGGGAAAAAGGAGCGATATCCTGGTAGAAGCAATACCACAGTTGAAGTACAATGCCAAAAGTGGAAAGGGGGAGATGGGATGGATAATGGAAATATCAGAAAGATGTAACATGAAATGCAGATGGAAGATCAGTGGAATGATTCAAAAGTTAGAATGACAAGATGAAAGGAGCAGGAGAGAGTAATTTTATTATTTCCATTTAAAAAAGGAGCAAAACAAATTGCTCTGGTTGTGGTCTCAAGAGGTTATTGAGTCCATCTCCCTTTCTAAGGCAGAATGAACTGTGTTTAAACCAAGTCTGACAGATGCTTGTCTAACCCGTTTGTGAGATGCTGAATCTCCTTGCTTACTGCTTTCTCAGCCATTTTATTAGGCAGATTTTCCTATGAGCAATCTGTATTGCCTCCCCCACAGTATACACAGCTGTCAAAGCTGTCAATTTTCCCCCCTTCTCTTTGCAGCAGCCTTTGTTGGACATGAAAGCTGTTACCATTTCACCCTTTTCTTCTAGAGATAAAACAGTCCCACATCTTTCCTGCAACTTATGTTTCTGAGAGTGGTGATCTTTCTCATGGCTTTCTTCTGATCTCTCTGGGCTAAATTGCTCCAACTGTTAATTAAAAGTGTGGTGCCAAAACTGACTGCAGTACTCTCACAGAGATCTTACCAGATAGAAAAGGATTGGTTCAGTTGCCTCATAGACCACATGTAATTCAACTGTCACATTTGTCTCATTCACAGCACAGCTGATTCAATAGTCACCTTGTGATGCATTAAGGCAATGAGTGCTTTAACAAGTAGTGTGTGGCAACAGCTGGTGCTGAGCTCATGATTTGCACACCATCCATGTGTCCAATTTCCACCTTGGACCAACTTTAGTCTAGCACTGTAGCCTGCATGCACACTAGGAGCTGAATGCATTTGGGTACCCCTAAAATACATCTTCTGGCTCACCTTTTGTGGTAAGGAATCTAATTTCATATGTTCCAAGATCACTCTGTAATGTAAAGCAAAGCTTGAAATGTGATGATCTGCTTCTACATCTGAGGAGAACTGAAATACTAATGCAAATGCATCCTGTTACACCCAATCCTTTAATTGGAATTCTCCCATGCCACTTGCTCCATCTTTGATTTCTGTAGTGTTTTCTGACTCAGAGCTATGTTGTGCACTTATCCCTGTTGAATAGCACCATATTTTTTCAAACTGTATCTTCAATTTTTCAAGATCATTCTGATATACAGTCTGTCCTCTAACTTGCTTGCAGCCCTTTTCAACTTTGCCAGATTGTCAGCTGTAATGAGTAGAGTGTCTATTCCGGCATCTACGCCACTTAATGAAATTCTGGAATAGGAGTTTTGCCAGAAGAAACCCCCTGTATATCTGCAGTAAGTGCAGTCTTCTATTTTGACAATGGTTAACTGAAAGACTGAAAAATGTTTCTTTTGCTAGTTCTGCAGAAGCCTACTTTTTATTAGTTTAATCTAAACTGCATTTTTGTAGTTTGTTTTTGAATTTTTTTCTAACATTTACCATACTAAAAAGTTTGCTCATGTCAAGTTGTATCACCTCTTTGATTTCCAAGGCCTGCTATCCTTCTATAAGAGATAATAGGGTTGGTTTGGAATGACTTATTCTTAATTAATTCATGTGCCTATCATCTGTCTCTTTCTTACCCTCTATTTGCTTCCTCTGTTTGTTTGAGAGTTGTATTTAAATGGATTGAGCCATAATTCTGCATTTCCTCTTTCTTCTTACATTTAAAGGTATCTGTAACTGCCTGTCCAGTCTTTCAAAATCTTAGCTCTTCCACACAATTCTTAAAGATAGTTATTTCCAACCATAGAAATGCTTCAGTTATCACCTGAACAGTGTGAGATGAATTCCATCAGCCTCACTGATCTTGGGTCATTTAACTCACCTAAGCATGACCTAATCTCATTCTTCTGTCATTTAGCAAGAATTTCCAGCTCTTTGCTCCTGATATAAGCCCTTCTCTCATGGTTGACCCTTCCAGTGTACAAAAAGTGAAATATCCATTACAGAGTTGGCTTTCTTGGAGTCATAGTCAATAGCTTTCTCTCAGTTGAGTGGTGGATCAATTCTCTCCTTGATTTTTTTAACAGTTTATATTTTTACAAGAAACCTTTTGTTATTCTATATGTAACTTACTAATTATATTTATTTTTGTGCTGTGGCTTTTCAAATTGCATCAACATATTAGCACAATTCTGTGCTTTTCCATAGATTTTGGTTTATGTGTGTTATTTGACTCTGAAGTTTCAAAGAACTGACAGCTCCAGCTTCGTGGCTCTCTTATGGTAGTCCTTGCTCTGCATTGCAATCTTTATGTCTCTGCTTTTAACAGTTTCTTTAAGCAGCTGCCAATCTCCTGACCTAATTTTCTTCTCAAATTGTACTTCTCGGGTAACATCACCTTCCCACCTTCAGAATCTAGTATACTCTGCTTGTTATTCTGCTAGGGGAACAAATCCATTTTTGAGCACTTGATGTTTCTTGGTCACCTGTGGTGGCTCCAAGCTGTGACGGAACCTCTGTATTTTCCCCTCTTTTTCCACCCTCTTCTACTGGGATTATGTTCTTTTATCTCTTGATTCAGGGCAAAAGTTTAGAAGACAAAGCAGGATATAAGGACTATGAGAAGAGAAAAGGCCAAAGCATAGCCAGAAATTTGACCCATTGCAATGCAAAAGAAAGGTTTATAAGCAGGTTATGATAGGTTATGGTGTTGTCTACTATAGCAGCTAGTGCCAGGATTTAAAACACTGGTCCATTTATGTTTTTCCTATTTTTTTTCTTTTTTCTTTTTAAGATCATGGTAAGAATTGTAATCCCAAAGGTGGACATAAGGATTATACACACAACAAATATTATGGGACTGTAACTTTAAAAAATGAAGAGTCTTGCTATGTAAACTAATTATTTTTACTGCTATTTCCATGTAAATAACAGCAAGGATTCTGTTACTCTATGCAAATAATAGATAGTGTTAGGGATGAGAATGGCCTCTCTGAAGCAGCTTGCCCTTGCTCTAGTACAGCATTCTGGAGGCAAATAAAAGTCCTGACATAATACATCTTGCTCATTATATAGCATGCTGAGTCTAGGTTCATATGTGTGAATTCATACACAGAAGTCACGACAACTGTATTTACTGCATATTGCAGCGATTCTATGTAGTAGAATATGGGTATGAGGTCTGTTTTCTAGGATCACCAGTCCAGAAAAACCTTGTTTCTTCATATTTCCAAAGTGTTATTTTTCTATAATGATGCAGAGACTCTTGGATTGACAGTTTGGAGCTTATTAAATTGAGTCCATTGCACAGATGAACTCTAATAGTACCTTGCAGCATGGAGAAGTTAATTCTTCCCTCGGGGTCACTAACCTGCGATGTTTAACTCTGCTTGTAAAATAGTGAAACTGGGACATCTGGGATAAGCGGTTTGGGTTCATACCCTCATTTTAAGCTACCAACATGACTTCTTACACCGCCTCATAACCACACTGCTCTTTTAACACTGGGGATTTAGCTGTTTCTGTTTTCTTTTATTTATTTGTTTTTCTTTTTGGCTTCTATCTCTCTCGTTTTCATTACAGCAAAGATCACCTGAGCTTTCTCACACAGCATCCACATAGATAAGTCCTCAAGCCTCTGCTAGAGGCTTTTTTCAGTCAAAGTTCTGTATCTCTCTGGTCAGGAAGCACCTGGAAGCATGCAGTTCCTTACAGGGATTCAGGAACTTGCTTATATGTAAGCACTCAGGCGGGGCTGAGCACATGACAACTCATTTCAACAACAGAGCATGTCTCTTCAAAACATTTTGAAAACAGATTCCCACCATCACTACAGAGAGTAAGCCCTGAACACTGCTGGACTTGATGTGATTATTTATTTTAATTTTGCTAGGCTCCTGTGAGCTGATCTTGAGTTGGCATTTAAGGTTGAAATGGTGAAAATAAACCCTTGTCTCATGTCCTGCAGACCTTCCTCATACCTCTTTGAGCAGGCCAAGCAGGTTCAGTCAGTTTTGCTCTCCTGATCCCTCTGTGCACACCTAATCCCTCCCTGACTGATAGACATGCATTCTTCTCAGTCATTGCTGGTCTGCCCTCCTGGTAACCACGGTGCTTTGACAGCATCCTAATGGCATGAACATGGCAATAAAGAGCACTGCCTATGACCAAAGGTGCCAAAGGCACTGCCAAAGGCAGTAAACGTGGCCAGGATTATTTATTTATTTATTTACTTTACTTTACTTTCTAAATATCAAGCCTCTGTTTCTCATTTTTTCCTTTTATATTCTACATACCTCTATGTGGGAATGGTGAACTTGAACCAAATAAGTAGATGAGTACAAATGTTTATTTGGATTTATACTTTTTCTCTGATAATTTTTAGTTTCCCATACTGTCAAGTTCTCCAAATCTTAACAGTTTCTTTCTTGAATAAAGTTAATTCTTCTTATTGTCTTAAATGTTTATTGCATTACTGGCAAGTAGAAGTCATCCCCAACTTCAGGGTTTCTTTTGTAAATAAGACTCCTGTTTTTTCTTGTAATCTATGATCAAAAGGTGTATATTAGACAAAAATACCTTAATACAGTAAAATTACACATAGTAGCCCATTAAATAGAGTACAAAAAGAGAGAAATTATTACTTTATTTCTTGCATGAATAGTAATGCATCTTTGGAATACTTTATGAAGTATTTCACACATGCTTAATGTACAGTAATCCTGTTGTAACTCGGAAAATAGGTGGAATGAGATTTAAAATTCTCCTGAGAAAGACATGCACACTACTCTGAGGCAGTCCCATTTACTTAAAATTTCATTTTACTATTCCCACAGAGAGAGAAAGAACACACTGTATAAAAAATACTGTTTCTTATAAGCTGACAGCTATGGAACCAAATCTGCCCTAAATTATAAATTGCATTTTCTGTTTCTTGATACACCTAAAACTAAAAGGCATGAGGCTAAACTGCTCTCCCATGATTAATCCAGTACTTAAACACATAAAGAAAACAGCAGAATAGCTCCAACAAATGTATTACAACAAATTATTCATGAATTTTCTTTCAAGCAAATGAATATCTGCTGTTCTTCTCAGCAGAAAATCCTGGGCTCCAATTTTTGACAAAGCTGATAAAAAATAATTGTTTGAGACAATAAATCCTCCTATGGAGGACATTGCATTTCCCACATCTTCCCTTTTTATCAGGAGTACACTAAAACTGCCTGGAGGCTCTTCAAACAGATGAAATATAGTCCTAAATAGATGTGCTTAATGTTGTCTAAATCATAGCAAAGTACTGAGAGGGCTGGAAATCTCACCACCTCCAGCTGCTCCCATAAACACGTAAGACCCAGCTATAACTTGAGTAATTTCCTCAGTCTCTTCAGGGCTGTTGTTCTATTCTGAGGTTTGTAGGTATTAAGCTTTAATCTAGCCTATTCAACTGCAAGAAGAATGAAAATATTTCTTAAAACACCCGAAGGTGAGCAAGTGGGAGGGAGAGAGAGACCTGCCTACAGTGCAGGGGCACTGGGTTTATCCCAGCTGGCCCAGGAGATGTTCTGAGACCTTGAAAGACATGCTTACAGATCCACCAGGCATAGAGAGGCACCTCTTGGATTCCTGCCAAGTGGCTCCCTCACTGTGAAGCTATTCTTTTGAGCATTTTTATCTGCCATTTAGAGACATTAACAAGTAGCTGTATCTCACAGAGAAATAACACTAGAAATAATGAAGCCTGGCTTCCTAGGGGTTTGTGTTTCTTGGCTGATTATAAGTGCTGATTGAAACTTTCCAATCACAGGAGATGACTCCTATAACATTTCTTCTCTTGGATTTTAGGTATTTCAAATTTATATAGTCACATTATAGTCTTTCATTTTTCAGGACCCTTCTGTGGGGTGTTCAGCTGCCCTTCTTCATGCAACATGAGAAGAAGAGAGCACTCTGTCCTCCCGGTATATTTGTTTGAAATCATCACTAAAAAAATGATTGGGGAAACACACATGAATGTGAGATACGTGCCTCTGCACGAGCAGAGAAATCTCACATCCTACAGAAATCAAAGTAATGGACACCCTAAAAATTTGTGAAGTACACACACCCAAATGCATGTCTGTACCACCAAAAGAGAAGGAAGCAAGTGAGGAACAGCCCTTCAGTTTTGACCCTATGTAATTGCGGTCTCTTGAAAGTAATGGAATTAGCTGAAATTACACCAGCAACCTACCAAAACCAGACCTTCAGAACATTAAAAATGTAAGAGGCCATGCCCCATATTTATTACGAGCTCTAGGAGAGCATGAGAAGCCAGACTCTCTTCCCATTTACACTAATGCATTGTTGATTTGCAGTTGGCTTGCTTTTGGACCAGGTTGCATAAGTGGGGAAATGAAGCCCAGTTGTTTCATTACACCTTTCACAAAAACAAGGGAGAGGTGGCTGCAGTGGTGCAGTGACAATGTTCTTGATTGTCTTACACTCTAAGAAATCTGAGAAGTGAGAATATGATGAAATATTTAAGGAAACAGAGCATGAATGTGAAGTTTTCTTGCCAAAACAAATAAATGTGGATTTGCAACATTTCTGGAAAGAGGCCAAGCAGATTTTACAGGAAGTTCATTAATCTGTGTTTAAAGACATATGATTGGACAATCCAATACAGTGGATAACTTCATCGGTCCCCTTACTCACTTGATGTGAAGTGTACTAATTGTATTTACTTGCTCTTTTTGGTTTCCTTTCTTTATTTTATGTGGACTTGAATATTTTCCTCTCTCGCTTGACTGATTTTGAGTGGCATTTGCAGAGACATGCCTGCCTCCAGGACAAAATAAACACTGATATTTTCAGAAGAAATTATTCCTCAAAAAACCCCAAAATTTGAAAAAAAGACAGTGAGATAGATATTTTTATATGCTGTTGCATTTTTCAACATGGAAAAATTCTTATCAGGCAGTCTTTTAAATTCTTCTCAAGATGGAGAAAGTTCCCCATGTTACTGAGCCACTGATTTCAAAACTCTTTAAAAAATAACCTTAAGCTACAGGCTTTGAAAATTAATTGCTGAGAAGCCTGAATTTAGAAACATGCTTTTAAAACAGAAAAAAACCCAGCGATGGGATTAGTAAAAAATTGACAGAGCTGTTCAGGGCAGCATCCTATACTGAGAAATTGAAAGATCTAACATTTGTTTTTGTTTTTATTTTTTGACCAAAGCTCCCTTTGAGTTCAGCCCAGGTTTTGCAAATGCCCAAGCTGCTGCTGGTGATTCCTGCCTGGCAAGCAGGGATGGGTGTGCACAGCAGTGAGTCACTAGCTTGTCTCCCAGCTGAGATGTTGGTACAAATGACACCTCTCTGCCAGGGTACTGCCTTGAGGCACTGCCCTTGGGGCACAGCACTGCCACCAAGTTGCTATCAGGGCAGCCAGTTATCCTGTGCCACTGCTCGGGGGACAGGAATTCTTACAAATCATCTCTTACAAATCCCTGTGTGCCAGGGGCTGCAGCCTTCAGAGAGAACTCACCCTGATTTCTGTCTTCTGCTTACTCCTGGGTCTCAGTCAAGGTCACTGGGTATCTCATGTTCCTACCCCTGTGAAATATATGGGCCTAGGCAGAAGTCACTCTTGGTTCTCCATGTCAAGACAATGCAATAAGCAAGAAAGGAGTGAAGGAAAAGGTGGATATTCGGAATAGAGACAAATGGAAAGCTTCTTAGTAAACTTAGCTGAAGAGCAAATAAGAGGGTGCCAGGAGGTCTGAAACAAAGTGTCATGCTGCTTTTGTAATTGCCTAATTGGACAAAATAATTCCCTCCTGCAGGGTGACCCTCTCTTGCACCTCCACCAAGGAAATGCAATACAAAGTAAGGAACTGAGTTTTCTGAATAAACCCATTGTCTTTATTGAATTACCATTTTATGCTATTATGATTATTGCATAATTATCCACTTGTTGTGAGTACTCATGTCTTTTTATACATTTCCTGCTCTCACAGTCATCATAGCATGGGACCACCCCAGAGAAGCCCTTTGTCAAACATTCCTCTGCTTCAATGATGCCAGAAAGTGTTTTGCTCTTTGGCAATCAACTTCTCCACTTAATTTCTTAGTTCTTAAGGCTTGTTTATCTAGAGGCCTTCAGAAACTTGCTCACATAGCTGGCATTACTAAAGGTGGCAGGCAGCTGTAAAACACTTTGATCCCAGTCCTCAGGTGCTGTAACTTGTCTGAATTGGATGGGTGAGCCTTTTCACCATTGATCAAGCAGTTTGTAGCAGATTATCATAATTAAGCACCTTTGAAGTGCCAAGTTATATGAAGCTCTGGAGCAGTTCAGGTTTCAGAACTCAAATCAAATTTATTAATATTCTCATTTTTTAGGGATATCGTACTCTTTATGAAGTGGTTTTTCTGCACATTCTCATTTGTCCTGGTGAGGCTGCTCCACTTGGGAAAAGCACATGAAGGGAAATCATCCAGAGCTAAGAACCTGTCCTCACTCCTGATTTAATCTTAACCTCATGTTTTCCTAAGCTAGTCGTGGGAGCTGCATCTCCCAGTGGAAGGTTAGACCTAACCTTGCTTCTGAACCAGGCTGATCTGTGTCACTCTGCCAGTGCAACAAACAAGGCAGCTCAGCCAAGCATCAGAAGAGCAGTCCCAAGCCAGGTAGCCTGAGCCTGTCTCCAGCATACTGCCACCACCAAAGTTAGAGCATTTCTCTGGTAACCCCACCAGGAGAGACATTGCCTCAACAGTTTAGTAAAGTAAAAAAATTAGCTTAAAGTCACCTTTGCAACTGTGCATCCAGGGCTGTACTCAGTAGTCCCTATGAAGCTGGGAGGAAGCTTTGTCTGTTCTCTAATTAATGGTTTTGCTGGCAGCTATTCCCACTCCTCCTGTGTTTCCAAGAGGCACCCGTGTAACCAGTGCTTACCCGAGCTGCCACCTGCTGCCTGGCACAGTCCCACCACCCTGCCCAGACATCCGTGGCTGGGAGGAGAGAGCTGTTGGGAGCCCAGGAAGGGCTCATGAGGACATTTGGGAGTGCACCCATTTCTCACAGCCCTGCCTACAAACATCTAGTAAGTGAATTTACTGAGTATTTTATTGGCAGTTCTCTCATTAAGGGGAGTACATGTTGGAGAAATTTTGAAAAAGCAGAAAGTATGTGTTTCTAAACAGTGATGTCAAAAGAGGAAAAAAACCCCAGTATTTTGTTGCAGAACATGCAGGGACAAAAAGCTCCCCACATCTGAACTGCAATAAGCATGCAAATGTGGCATTTAAATACTTGTCCCTACCTTTTCTTCCCTACCTTTTCTTCCCCAAACCCAGCTTTTGAACCCCAAAGTCAATAGACATTAAAATCTGAATACAATAAAAATAAAGTCAAAATGCCCATGCCTCTGAAATGTCCCACAGAAAATAAGATATTGAAAATGCTGCAGTTCCACTCTGCTAGCTCAGCAACCAAGATGAGAATGGAAGAAATGTTGGCTCAAATCTTGAAGTTACCAAATAAACAAGTTTAAATAAAAATAGACTGGGAAGCAGTGAAAGAGACCTTAAAATATGTAATTACTAATTACTCTGCCTGAAAGTGTCAGTTGCTGTCTGTATTTTTGAGAGACTGGGTTTATAGGGAGCATCCTATGCCCACACTGATGGGGTTTTTACTTTGGAGTAGCTCTGGTCTGGTTCTGTGAGCTTAATTGCAATTAGCTGTGAGATTGTTTTGTTCCACCCATGAGCAGCCGAGATTGCATGTCCCCAGCTGCTCTACAATGTGAGACACGGAATGATACATGGTGGAGGGCAGCAGATTCATTCCCAAGTGAGCTCCTGCTCTGAAAACAACCACTAGTGCAGGCTACACACTTTGTTAGTAATTTCTCAACACAAAGTAGCCCCTTCATCTGGTTATCATTTCTGCCTGTAACTAAGAGAAGAAAAAACATGCCGTCTGCCAAAAAATGTGTAAATATGAAAAGTGCTTAATATATTTTTATAAGAAAATTCCAATAAGGAGCAAGAAAACACAGCAATGCTTGTTTTCTCAATGACTATTGCAATATTTTGGTATGTAGTTACAGTGCTACTTCATGTTAGTCTGAATCATTACTATTTACAAATCTAGGAGCTTCACAAAGGCCACATCTAAAAAAGAATTTTCATCTTCCACTAATTGCATAATTTTATGAAGTCTTAACAGACTCGAAAAAATTGGCCTACAGTCTGAGTGACAGTTTGTGTTGCAGATTTAGAGGGGATATGAAATTTTCCTATATCAAAGCTGAAGAACAGTTCTGACAGCTGCAAATGTTCTCTGAATTAATAATGTGGAGCTGGTATAAGACAATGTTTAAGAAAAATCCATTTCTTTCTGCAGCATTGAAGCCCCTTGCTTATAAAATATTAAACAGGATTAAAATTGGTATGCTGCTTAAATGGGAAGAGAAAACTTGAAATCCACATATGAATCCAGAAGTGAAAAGAATCATTAGTTCCAACTTTTATAAGGGATAACTTATAGTTCGGGGTAAAACAACACCCTGCCCTTGCTACTAAAATTCAAACCAATATTTTGGCTCTGGCATAGGAAAGAAAATCACTTTCTATTTTCATCATTTAAACCCCACTGACCAACCCTTATTTGAAGAAGCTTTCTTCACTTTAACTATAACAAACACCTCTGGAAGATTAAGTAAGCTTGCTATCTGCTGTGTAAGCTCTCTGAATATTAATTGACAAATCTGAAGTTCTGGTTTGAAATTCACCTTCAGAAATGAGAGTGATCTATGTCATCTGTGTAAAACTCACCTGTGCACTCACCTGACGCAGTCCCTCTAAGGAAGTCAGTGCTTTCCCAGCTGGTGAGATGCTGTGTGTGCTGGACCAAGAGAAACCTCAGGAGCTGCAGAGAGGTCCTACTGCCTGGAACAGACACAGAAACAGCCCAGCTGGTATTTATCTCGTGGAAGCCAGGGTGAGTGCACAGGGCAGGAATATCTGAGGGGATGTTGCAAGCCTTTTCTGTTTGCCTGGGTTGAAAGAACTTCCCATCAAAGTCTCAGGAAAAGTTCCAGCCCTTGTATTTACAGCTGAGGTGAAGCTGTGGTTGCTTTTGTCATGCTGGCACTGACTTGCCCCTTGGCTATTTGCCAGACCTAAGGTTTGGCTTCCTTTGTCTACTCTTGGAAGACTAACCAGAATTGCGGAAACCAGAAATTTTGTAGAAGCACAACAGCAAATATTTGCCTGGAAGGAGAGCTGTTTCCTTCTGTCATGGCTCTCCTGTGCCATTCCATCTGTAGGTAAAGACAGTAAGATTGCCCCATTGGGATGAAAGGAAAGGGAAAGGAATTGGCATGGGGATGGTTGAAAGTAGCTGATCTCTGAAATTCTCTAGATATTCTTCATTAGGGGAGCTGTCCTATGGAGCCAGTCTGTGATGGATAAGTGTCAAGAAATGAGTCTTTAAGGGATAAGCCACTGTGTAGATGAAAATTTTGTGATGTTACATATCTGTTTGAAATGGGACATAATTCCAAACGGATGAATTGAGCATCATTGAACTAGATAATAATCCAGATAAGAGAAAGGGGCTAAGAGAGCCCCACTAGCACTGAAATTTTATAAGTTTGAAAAATGAATTGAAGGGGATTTAAATAATATAGCACTCTAGACTTGCAAGCAATGTCTGACATTAAAGAGGAAGACAGTAAAAGAAAAATGTTTTTACACAGTCTTTACTTTGGGAAACTTACTGGAAACTAATTAGAAAAACACGCTAAGAAGGAAGAGTCATAGAAAATATAAAACACAGAGGTAATTTCTAAAAACAGAAAGAAAGGACAAGAAGTTTCATTCAGAACAGTCTGTGACTGCACTAGGGCTGAAGAAAGTATATTTGAGAGTTTGAATTCTAGAGAAGAGATCAGGTCATGTCTGAGATTTAGAACAGAAATAGCCTGTGTCACTGTGACAAAAAGCACAAACCAGTGTGATGCCTGAACAACTGGAAGAGATCCAGGAACTGAAGAAGGTGATATCAATTTGAAAGAGCTTGGAAGATACAGCAAGGCGCACCTGGCATATGCCAAGTGTACGACCTGGCTCAGAATGTCCACTGAGGCAGTGGATGTGTCTGGGGATAACCAGTGTGATGCTCCTTTTCAGGTGACCCTTATACGAAGATGCTGCCAAGAATTGTGTTATTACACTTAAATTAAAGGGAATGGAGAGGAACAGAGTTGGCTTGCAGAGTTTAAAACCACAAGGCTAAGCCCACAGAAGATATATGAGAAATAAATGTACAAATTCATAATAGATGGGAAAAAGGGCAAGTGCTATGCAATTCAGTGCATCAAGTTAATCTAAGCATTGAGTTCCTGTGTAATAATGAGCAAAAAAATCTGAAAATAATTAGAAGCTATTTTCCAGTGGATAAATACCTTATGAATACTAAAAAAAAAAGCAGGAAAGCATTGAATTGTCCAACAAGTCCCACACCTATGTGATGCCTCCACATTGTAAGGCAGTGCTTTAAAGAGGAGCTGGATATACTCGTTGATCTGGAACAACTGGAAGAACAGAGAGAATAGTTCTTGTAGTTATAGGAAAGATGAATGAAACACCTTGTTTGTCCATTGATAGGCCTGAATAAACAAAACAGGTCTGTTACACTACGGAGAGGAGATACGGTCAGTGACAAGTACCTCTGTCCCTTGTAAATCACGGAGGTCCTGGTGGGTGTTCGTAGTAGCAAAAATAAAAGAGGGGTTTTTTGTTAACTTTTTGAAGCATTTGTGAGATGCACTGTTTGTGTGTTTAGGCTGCATTTGGCGCCTGAGGCAAAACGTGATAAATTTTGCAAACCTTTCAGATTAGTAAGACTTAATACAGATAACATTTAGATTTGATGAAAAAATACTGTCTCAGAGCAGTCCTGGAAAGAAACTTTGCTTCTGGGCTGAAGGTGGACAAGCAACACTGTAAATACCATGTAACACAAATAATAATAATCTTGAAAAAAGCTCGCAAAACCCCAAGTAGATCATCAGAAAATATTCAGCAGTTTGTATTCTCCAAAAGTATTGGGTACTGAATTATAAAGAGAAATATGTATCTAATGTAGCTTCTTGAGAGCACTGTTGTGGTCATCTCACATGTAATTATTGAAAAAAATGAGAAACAGGAGGAATTAATTAGACATTTCAGACCTTAAAATAAATCATCCATGGAGGATTTCAGGGCATATGTTGATGTGGTCATTTTAAACAGCGTGGGGAAAAAAAAAAGAGATAGCAGTAGTTTATGAGTTAAAAAAAACTTAGATATACTCATGGGGGAAAAAAAAGAAGATTTAGTCTTAGTTATGGAAATAAACAAACCCATACATTTTTATTTACTGAAGGCCAGTGCTGTTTGAAACTGATTATAAATCATAAGGAATTACCAGAGCCTGGCCAATGGCTATTTTTCATTATTTTTCATTATGGAGTGTGACTTGCACCTTCAATATATCCTTGAAATTGCAAGCTGGATTTCTGGAGTTTTTGTCACTGCAACCAAGTCTAGAGAGATATTTGCTCATCACTCTTATTGCAACAATAGCTAATGAGGCTAAGAGGCTTCAGAAAATAGTTCTTATCATTGAATGCAAGATTGAATTTAGCCTGAAAACATGAGAGCAGTGAACTCGAAAGCACTACTGGGGAAGATCTTCCAAAGCATATGTGCCAATAATTTCAAGATTCAAATGCATAAAGAAAAGGCCAGGGACATGGGAGGGGTGTGCTCTACTTTGTGTCCATCTCTGGGGTCCTTATATAGGTTTGAGCTCTCATCTCTCACACTTCATCCTTCCTTTTTCTTTCTTTTTTCATTTGTTGTTTCCTATCATCACTTGTCTGTGCTCCATTTTTTAGGGAAAAGAAAAAAAGAGCAATGGTGTTACAAAGCTGCATGTTGTTTGTAGGAGGTTGTTTCCCCAGGCTCATAGTTACTGTGGAAGAAGAGATGACAACCTTCTAAAAAAGCCCAGAAGGGAAAAGGAGGCACAATGCATGCCACTTTGTGCTGCAAAATCTCCATCAGACAGCAAACTCACCCTGGGACCAGGGAGATCCAGGACACACAGCTAGGATGGCTGTCCCCGAGAGAAGCAGTCCTGGTGCCCTAGGGGAGCCAGCATGCCCACAGGGATGCCACAGGGCACCTCAGAGGCTGATGGAAATTTACTGATAAATGCAGCCTCAAGGCTGCTGATAGACATTTGTATCCCTCCGTTATATCACTGTTTGAAATATACTTGGTTTTATGTTTTCCTTGGCAGGGAAGGTATGGTCTTGGGAATGTACATTTAAGTTTTAGCATCTGAAAAAAAGTTCTGGCTATAGCTTTGTAAATGCTTTGTAAATGCAGCCTTCACAGACAGAAGAACATAATTTTGCTGGGGGTTTATTCTGAGGTCCAAAATTACACAGGTATTCAGGATGGAAATAAACACTTTTTTGAGGATTTATGCATTAGAGATGGCAAACACCACAAAGCACACTAGTTAACCCAAATCTCAGACATACCAGAGTAAATTGATTTCTCCCTGAAAACCCCTCCCTGAAGGGTACAGAGTAGCATGGTTTAAACATAAGCTTTGTCCTATATTCGGTGTCCCTATCATGGCATTTCTGCACAAAGCATAGTTTCTTGAGAGTGAAGTACTGATTCCTCAGTGTTTAAGGGTAACTGACTTGACATGAGCTTTCCCAGAAACAAGAAAAAAAATTACCCTTCACAAAATCACAGATAGAGGTGTCACTTTTAAATCCATGGATTTCCCATACAATAGCATTGTCTTTGATTGGAAACAATTCAGCATAATTTCAGTGAAACTTGATTAAAAAAAAAAAAGGTGTTTAGGACACAAATTAGATGATATTTCCCTTTCAAATAAAGTCAACAACATTTCTTTCTTGAACTTTGTTTGACACTGTTTCATGTGATGGTTCACTTGCTTCCTTGTGCTCAAACTCAAGCTGTTGACTGTCAGTGTTTCGACGGGGCTGGAATATCCAGACCATTCCTGAACATAAGTTCCAGAACTTTTGGCAGCTTAAGATTTCTTTCTTGCACAGTACTTTATCCATGAAGACTGTGAGGGAAGCACTGGGCATGCAAGCAGGTGAGCAATACAGGTCACTTGAAGTGGCACACCAAGATAAACAGCATTTCATAAGGTACTCAGCATGTGAAAACATGAGCCAAAACCATACACACAGAGATGAGTTGTTGTGCGACCAGATATTCCAAGTTAGGGAACAGGTGAGTTTTTGGAGGAGACAGTAATTTCTAACTTCTTTCTTTCTGTATAAATCACTAACCTTATCCAGCCTGTCCATGCTTCATTTTGATCATCTTCTAAGAAAGTATTTGAGAAGTGAAGGACATGAGAAGGGGAATAATTTTTCTTGTCAGAAGTGAGACTGACACATGGATGAAAGTCAGTAATGGCTGAAACACTTTTCCATTTTTTGTTCTCAGCTTGGCTGAAGCCAAATCCTAGTTTGGAATCCTTCCTGTAAAGTTAATGTTTTCAAAGGAACTACACTCAAATATGTGTGAGATGTCTCAGGTTTTTATTGTGTCTCATTAGTTTTCAACGCACATGTGAAGATCAGTAAAGATCCTGAAGGGACCTCTTATAATACTGTCAGTAGGAGATGGGAAAATGTAACTGTGTAAGCTTTTACATTCTTAGTGTTATTTTCTATTTTTTGGCTACCTGCAATTTGATTTTAAGTGGGGATTAAAGGCACTGAAGACACATGCAGCTAAAATATCACAGGTTCTTTATGCTAAATAAAGGTAATTTTGTTCAGCTGGTGTTTATCGCCTATTCACAGAGTGACACTTTCATTTCTGAGATGGTAATAACCATTCAGTATCAGCATTCCTTGTTGCTTCAGCAGATAAAGTTACCCTGTGACCAGAGATAGCTGTTGTGTATGTGTTTGTGAAGGCTGCTCTGGTTTCCTGTTGCATTCAAGCTTGTTGCTTAATTTCTAAACAGCCTTTCCTTAAATTACAGCGAAGAATGTGACACTATTCTTCACTTAGTTTCTGGGAACATATTCTGCTGGTGACAGTGCCTACCAGGAGTCCAAAATATCTCCCAAGATCGTTACTGTCTGATGTAGAGAAATATGCAGGACTAACTTTAACTTCCTAGCATTTCACAGATAAATCATATTGTGATTTTATGAGATGGAACGCAAAATACTTGTTGCAAGTATTCTGGGAAGAACACCCAGGTACAGTTAAAAAAAAGCATAAAGTAAAGCACACTGAAATATTTCAGTCAATGGCCCAAAGCAAAGCCTAGATTATGATCAGACTGATCTATTCTGGAGTTGGAAAGGTGTATTTTTCCTTGGGCTGTGGGGAGGCATGAACATTGCACAAAAGTAATGGTGTCACACTGAGACTGCTTTATTTCTGTAGAGTGTCCTCAACAGCTGGAAACACCATCATTTGAAGCTCACGGGAATGGGTGCTGTATTTTAGGTTGTGTGTTAATGTCCAATATGGTTTCAAAATGATGCTAGGAAGAAAAGGTGAGTTTAAGAAACATTTATTTGCAGACCATGCCTTTGAGCTGAAATCTGCCTAGGCTGTATTGACTAGATCTTTATAGTCTACAAGCCATATGTGTCCAATAAGTCATTCCAATATATCTAGTGATTTTTCTTGAAAGAATTTACAAATATCCATAAGTCAGGGATGATGATTCTTCCTGCTTTATACTTCTAGATGAAATTGCTTCCGTTTCATGAAGCTGAACTGTCATATTTAGAGGAGGTTAACAAGGGATGTTTGATATTTTCTGAAAAGATTAATATAGCTTTTGAATATTTTTATACCTGAAAAATTTTGTAGACCCTTCAGCTGAAACTGTTTTTAAAACTTCACTTAACCTTCCCCCTCCTCCTCCCCCCCACCCATTGTATCCTTTTCCCACATTTGGGATGCAACAATATTCTGAAATTTAGAACTGCTTGTGAGAGAGAAAATAGGCTGTAGAATTTCTGTCCATAACCATTCCAGATTATTGTATCCTATTTATGTAATGTCTTTACAGCTACTGTCTAGCTAATTAAAAAATGAGCCGCAAGGATAACAGCAGCATAGAAATGTAGAAAGATCAACTGGTCAGTTTTAGGGACTTGGAAAGAACACAAAGCCTCAAATCCATTTTGAGCAGCTCACTCCAGCAGCAAGATACACTACTGGCATAGCCAGACTTTTTACTGAGTTCCATAGCTGAGAAAATCACCCCTACTGCCAAAATGCTCAAACATATGACCAAGTCACAGGAGCTGAACAAATTACTCTGCATCAGTTTAGCCATGCTACCTTTGCAAGTCCATGCTCTTGACTTACTCCATTAAATGCTACCACACCAGTCTAAATGTCTTCCTCTGAGCCCTGCAGGCCTAAGTGCCCCATCTGACCAAGTCTGACTGCATGTGCATGGTATTTGTGTCTTGCTTTAATCTTTCCTGACACTTTATATAAATAAATTTTCCAGACACAGACGTCTTAATATATATTCCTTTGTATCATCCGTAACAGGAAGAACTTGAAATGTATCATTTTTCTTCTAGGCTAGTTAGACATACAGAATCTATTTTTGTTTCCCTTCTTTTTCTTTGATGTCCTTTTAAAAATGGGGACTTCGTTATGATGTAAGCAATAGCCAACAGACACAGACAGAAATAAATTTAACATTTAGTCAAGGAGAAATAATTTTGATATTTTTATAGCTGTGCTCCCTTTAGAAGGGTAGAACTTCTTTTCCAGTGATACATTTATGATATTATAATTAATCAGAGAAAAAGAAATTGTACTGAATTATGAAAGAAAGCAATAAGGAGGAGACATGAAGATGAATAGGCTACTTAAGTGAGTAAATGATTTCTGGTGCCAGCCTGACAATGACATAGAGGACTTGAGTGTCTGTAGTGCTGTCAGGTCCCTCAGACTCCCCTGTAGTTTTACTCGGGGCTTTTGAGGGCTTATGACATTACTGGTCATCATTGCTGTGCTTGGCCACCAAGCAGAAGACAGAAGAGGAAGTTATTTGAACAACACAAGATGCTGGTTTCACTGAGTAAGATGAGTTTCATTGGAAAGGATGAGTTTGACTTCATCAGAAATGATTGTGAGCTGTTATTAAATGACATAATTCTTCCAAAAGGCCTTGCTTTTGATTGTGGCACAACAAACATTCTATTCTCAAAGTCTCTTCCTTTCATGGTTTCCTCTCACTGACCCCACAGCACTGACCATTCTCTCTCTGCTCCTCTTCTCCTTCTTCTACATTCCCTGTCCTTTCAACTCCTTTTAAAGTACGCTTACTACTAGCAGTGTTTTCCCTGGTTTCGTCAGACACTCTCCCAGCCACATAAAGGTTATTTTTGTGAAGGTGGTGTTTACACCTAACTCAATGAAGTGGGTATGGGAGGTCTCCCAGAACAAGTTAGGATGCAGACGTTCAGGTTTCACAAGAAGCATTTCACAGACAGGTGAGTATGGACATAAAAATATGCTGACAGCAGCTCTGTATATGAGAGACTGTACATGAACAAGGGGAAAATTTCTGTCCTCCATTCCCCCAATCCACTTCGTTATTTAGAAAAATCAAAACATCAACAGTCAGAAGGTTCAGGTAGACTGTAGTTGATGTTAATAATGGGACTGGAAACCAGAATGTATTGCAGTAAAGCTATTTTCATCTTGACCATTCTCATCTACATCCTTTTATTTCTGTGAGAAGTTATTTAAATGTGTGCATATACCTCAGACAAGTACTCTGTGTTTTGCATTTTTTAAAGAATGTCAGGAAGTTGCAATAAATGTCTCCATGAAATTTGCTTAATAAGAACTTTCAGAAGCATTTGTCATATTTCTGCTGGCAAAGTCAACCAAAAGACTAATTTTAGCAATGTGAAAAGCTTCTTCTATTGTGACAAAAATTATGGCCTAAGGGACAGAGCCACCCCCTCTAGAAATGAATACTTACAAAACCACATTTCTGTCAACAATCTGATGGTAATGCCATGGGAAGTTACTAATGGGAAAGCAGAGATGTCAGAATAAAAAGTGTTTATCTTCTCTAAACCAAGGAGGCTTTATTTATTCTTTCAAGCAATAGGCACAATTGAACTGTCTCTCTGAAATCTCTGTCTCCTATAGATAATATGCTTGGTTTAGTACTAACTTGTACTTCAACTTCTGTCTCATGTACTTGTATTTTTTGGCATCATGTAGACCTTATGCTCCAGGGAATAACGACTTTCTTAATCTATTCTTGTGTTGCATCCACGATTACAACTAAGCAGTATAGGTACCAAATACACAAGAAAAAACCCCACACCACATATTTTGTATGGGCTGAAAAATGAAAACTTACATATCAACACAAGTATTAATTCAGGTATTAGCAGTCTAATCAAAGTGTTCTTACTAGTTTCATTTTGTGAAAACCAACACTTCAGATTTTCCAATTATTATAGCTCACTCCCAATCATGATGCGATTGATGCTAGTACCCACCAATTTCCTCATCTCCACCCCTTTACCCAGAATTATGCTCACCCTTCTTCTGTTGGTCCTCAAGAAGCAAGGGAGAGGGTTCTGGCAAGTTGTTAGTGTCCCGGCTTCTTCACTGGGAGAAGTATGGTGCTGCTGAAGATTTCTTCCATCTTACTTTAGGATCAGTGTGGGGCTACTTTTATATGGTTCTCAGCACGTACTGCACGTTACTCTTTCCTCAATGGTCCACAATTCCTCTTTATATCTATATATACTATATATGGTATGTTTTAATTACGTGTCTTGAATATTTGTTCTTTGTTCCCTTTGTTATCTCTAAAGCCAGTTTTACCAGCCTCCCATGGGCTTTATGACCAGTAATTGACTATTACTAATTTGTTTATAGCCCAGGAGCATCTGGTTTAATCCAGTCTCCACACTTTGAGAACCTCTCCTGTAATCTGTTACTTGTATAATCCTCTACACAAGTTTCATTTCAGATCATAGCTGCCTCTATGCAAAGCAGCTACTGCTCCTCTCCTATCTATTGCATACAGAAATAGCAAAAGTATCATAAAAATAAGCATTAAAATACACAAACCTAGAAGCTAAGCTAAAATTTAAACAAATTAGGTAATATTCATCTGGCAGGTAAATTTTTGGTACAGCTCACTGAGGTAAAATGAAGGAAAAGGCAGTCCAGGATAATATAAAGTCATCCTGACGTGTCCTAGCTCCCAGGCTTTGGAGATGTAACACAAAGTTTTTGGGACCCTACTCACAATGGCAATGCCCTGCTTGTCAGACTGTGCTGCTCTGCCCTATGGAAGCAGGCAAAGGAGTCTTGGCCATGGGATTCATCAGCCTTATGAGGTGAGATCCAAAGAGAACACCCTGGAAGAGATGGTTTCTTATGTTCCAGGTTAGTTTGAGTTGTCTGAGAACTTAGAGCTGTGGTTCCTCTGTTATACAGCAAACTGCGGGCAATCAAGCCCCATTCAGTGTAAAATCTGCTATGTGGAAAGAAAATAAAAAGAACTTGCTTAAAAGTAGCTTCATTTTCATGCCTAAGTCCTACTGATATCTGCAGCTTATCCCTTCTGAGGAGCCTGGTCTGACTGATGCACAATAAAAGTAAATACAGATGTCATGGAAATGAGGGAACAAGGGGGATTTCTAACCACCTGCTTTATGGGACAGCATTCCTTCCAGGCTGGAGATTTGTGTCCCAGTTTGGCCTCAGGCTGGTTCAGTGCCAGGGAGGGAGAAGGTCAAGTTCCAAATGGGGAAGAAGGAACACTTTCTTGTGGACCACAAACAATTCTTCTCTGTCAACACTGACTTTTCACTGGCTCCTGCCCAGAAGTGTTGTTTAAATCAAACACAAAAGGAAGCAGAATTAAGTTTATTGGTGGTGCTTTTTCAACTATTTCCAAAAAATCATGTTCCTTCCCAGGGTTTGTGCTGTCTTAAATGCAGCTTCCTTTTCAGAAAGGTGAGAGCAGGGGCACACAAGTCGGTGGCAGGAGCGTTACCTGGTCATACATTTGTGCATCTCCTGGTTGTCTGGATGTGTGTTGGATGGGGGAGCAGACTTCCAAACTTTCCTCACAGAAGTGAAAAGCCTGCTCTTTGCTGCAGAGCTGTGAGCTAGGAGCACTGTCAGGGAATCCTCATGTGGATTTCTTCCCTCCAGATGCCTATTGTGGCCTTTTCTGCAGCATGCAATAGCACCTCACAGTAAAACTCTGGTGTAAAAAATGACATGAATCATAAAGCATCTGCCAGTAAAGAAAGTAACTGTCCCAGCTCAATATTGCAGAGACTCCTGTTGGTTTATTATAGCCAGTTTACAGGATTTATTTCTGTTTGACAGTGGGAATAATTCTCAAAACATCTCTAAGACAGAAAAGAGTAATTAAATGTTAAATTACTCCTACCTTGATGGTTAATATGCTCTCACGTCAAGAAGAGAGGTTAAATTTAAATGATTTCTTAAGTTCCATCTCAAATTGTCAGAACTGCATATACTCAATATATTTTTTGTTTTAAATAGAAGAATATGCAGTTTCCATGTAGATTTCTACATTCTGTTTCTCATATAAAATAAGCTTTTTTAATATATTACAAGGCTATAAAATTACCAGAGGAAAAAGAATTACACGATTGTTTAAAATTAAATGCTTTAAAAAAAACGAAGGGCTTGGTACTCCAATACTTTACATGTCATGTGGTCTCTTAACTCGCAACATCCTGATAGCCACAAAAAAATTACTGTTTTGTCTGGTAGAATGTAATTTCTGTGCTATACTGAGAAATCTGTGATTGTTTGAAATTAAATTTCTAATGGCTTTTGGAAAAATCTGATTTATTGTTGCATTTTAGTCCTGTGATCAAGTGTACACTTCACTGATGCCCACATATGTCATGTTGATATAGAATTGTTTTATGTGGAGTTGTTCACAAATGCCACTAAGAAATAATGTTGAAAGATCTTTTACCCTAAAGATTTTTTTTCTGCCTATTTTAGCAATAATTGGGAAGAACAAGAGTGGAAAGTTAAATAATGTAAGCAGAAATTATCTAGTTACAAGAGCAAAAGTTCAGTAGGGAGGTGGTTGTTGAATGTGTGTTCGTCACAGAAAGTTGTTAACATTGATCATCACAAAAAAATATTCATTTGAAGTGTGCTCTGATGTAGGATACAGAAGAGACATTCCTTTCAAGTGACAGTGATTGAACTGAAGATGAAAAACTCCATCCTGTTATGTATTATGAAATAATTAATTTTGCAACAATCCATTAGAAACTGAGAAGTGTATGTCTGAATAATTGCAACTGGTACACAAAAGGGCATGTTGGTCATTTTATTATAACTATGGGGTCTGCAGCCTCTTTTATGATATATATTTAACTATATATAGCTAGTGATCAAAGAATAAAAATATTCATAGTCTATCTAAAAATCTTGCACATTGGTCATAAAAACATACTGCACAGGAGTGGGACTATATATACAGATTACACTGCAAACTGGGAGGAAGCTTGTCAGATTGAGTGAGTCTCTCTCACCAGAAGTAATGTTCTATTGTAAACAGGCAGAAAGAAAATATGGAAATACAGGCCAGCAGTGGAACTGTAGGTGTGTGAGATGGCAGTGCCACTGAAGTAGCAACACTAAGTGCCTTCAAAAGAAAGCACATTGTAAATATAAATGCAAATATGAATACAAGGAGGCCATGTGGATGGTCCATGAAATTGGTACATGGTCCTGCAGACCCAGTGAAAAATGTTTTGAGACAGTTTGCAGAGGTGTGAGTAACACTATGGTAGATTTACAGTAGGAAAACCAAGTACTGTCAGCAGTGATATTTTCTTTAAAAATAGAAAAAAATGCATCATACAGCAGAATTTTCTTCACTTACAGAGTTTTTGTGCTTCTAATATTTAATTTCATGTTGTAGACAACTCTGCTATCAAACACTTCCTGGAAAACTCTTTGAAAGGGAGTCATCAATGCTGGATCACTTGGCAAAACAGGTTGAAGTACTTTGAAAATCATGTGAACAGACTGAAAAAACAGTCAAAAGAAGGCAATGTAGAAGCCTATTATGGTCTAAGTATTGTAGCACACTCTTGTAAGAGCTTGTTCTTTTCCCAGGAACAAAGGCAGACAACCTCAGAGCAATGAAAATATCTAAACCAAGAGCCACTTGTTCCAGTATTCTCCGGGTGTGACAAACACTTGAGCTCAATCAAACCAACAGCTAAATGTAAGATAAGTATTTTATAGCTATTTTATAGTTGAAGAAAAATGTTCATAATAGCCACCTTTTCTTTGCATCATTTATACAATTTATTATAGAAGGTGCTTAGTCACTGTTTTTTAAGTATAACTTAGAAAGTTATTTAAAAAAGTATAACTTATACTTTCTCTCTAGCCTTATATTGCTCTGGGAGCCTAATGGTTCTCACTAGCATGACAGGTGGCAAGATCTAATTTTCTTAGAAAGGGGCCTTGTGAGATGTCAAATGTGAAATCCAACACAATGTACACTTCAGAATGAAGAAACAGTCTAAATGAAATAATAATTGCCATGACAAATAGAAAGCTAAACCCTTGGACTCCCAGCATTTTAACTGTACCAATTAGTTTTGATAAGTTACTGATAGTGTCACTAGTACTTAAAACTTTGGTATACATTGATATTGTTAAAATTACATTAATCAGTAACCTCTCAGTCAAAATTGCTTTTCCCCTTTCTCTGTGCCTTTTAATAATCTAAAAATTACAGTATAAGAATTGTCTTTAATTTTAATGACATGGATCTGATATATTAACATTAATAATGTACTGGATGAGTGCTTCTCTTTTAATTTTGGTCAAGGATGCAGGTTGTCTAGAGGATCCCATAGAAGTTCCTACTGACTTCAGCTGTGTAATTTGGAAACACTAATATATGTATCCACTAATCACACTGGTTGGATTTTTTTTTCCCTGTGAGTTACTCAAAGGTTCCTGGATTTTTTTCTGTTCATGGGTGTAGATAGAGCTGCAAGATCTAGCTTTGGGTAATTGTATTATCCCAGCTTTAAATTGGCAGGTTAATATTAATCAGGAGTCAGTTTCACAGCAACAGATAAAATTCTACTGGATTTTGCTGGGACTCTATTAGCAATCCAAATAAGGATAAAGGATATAGTCTTAAGTCATACAGCTGTGTGAACAACTGAAATCGACTGGAGCCATTACTGAGCTCACTTGGATCCCTAGTCACACAGATACTTACGGAAACAATTTCACAACTAAAGTAGAAAAAAAAGCATTAAGAGGGATTATGCTGATATTCTAGTTTCACTGTCTAGGCGTGAAACCACATCTCTTACCTACTCATGATCAATAAAACCTGCTCTTCTAGGAAAAAAAAAAGTGATCAATATAGAAAATATTTTACTGTATGTTTAGGTGTAACCAAGAGATTTGGTATGAAAAAATGCAATAGAAAGACTTATGACTAATTCATTAGAAGAAAAAGTCTTTTTACTTATTTCAGGAGGTGGGCCAATTGTTCACTCATTTTTAACTTGTAGATGATTTCTTATTTGTTTATGCTATTCCATTATCCCTCCTGGAGCTCTTTAAGACTGGTGTTCATTCCCCTGTTTGCCTGGCCCCGCAGCCTGCTGTACTCAACGCTGCTGTTGAGCTTTCTGTTTACTGCTGACTGAGGTAGCACTGTGGTGTTGACAGGAGGCAGGTTTGGCAGTGCTTTTGCAAGTGGTGCAAAGATTTGAAAATATTCCATGTCAGAAGATAAACCCCACATCAAATAAAGACTTTTTAAAGCCTCGGTAATCTGTTTAAAATGCCACTCTGGTGGCTTAAGAGATTCATTGCCTACAGCTTAATTGATCTAATATGAAAGATTTGATTTCTGTTTATTGCACTGTTATAGCTGGCTATTACTCGAGCTGTCATTATTGATTATCAGCGCTGCTGTCACTAATTAGACTGCTTGTGGAGAACACCCAGCGGCTCCAAAGAGTGCCTTAAGCCAGCAGGGCTGCCCGGGAGCAAGGGGCAGGGCTGGCCCCACGGCCGTGACGGGGCACAGGGATGCGGGGCGGTGGCTGGATGTGCACAAGGGCACAGCAGCACCGCGGCTGCCCTTAAGGCGTGGGCTGCCTTTGATTTCTCCCTACGCCTGCACGCAGAGAAGCACGTCCACAGCAGCATTCTTTCTTTAGAGAGGAGCAGTGTGCAGGGGAGACACAACCTCGAGGGTGAAGGTAGCTATAAGGAGATTCCAGCAGGATATTTAGCAATACATATAATGACTGTACAACTGGTACAGTCGTACATTTCCTGCATCTCTGTGCTGTTGCATTCAGCAGTACTTTGCCAAATCCCTTTGTAAACTTTTAACTCTCTGTCTCCACCTGGTTTTGGGTTTGTGTTTGCAATTCTCTATTTAAGGAAGCTGCTACAGTACCTTATTTTCTAATGTATGGGAAATTTGGCTCCTATTTCTAGCCAAGGCAGGCCAGAGTGGTTTCTAATACTTAAACAGTTATCAGTTGTTAAGATATAAAAGTAGCAGTTCCTGTGTGTGAGAAGAAGCATCAAAAGAGAAGAGAATAATAAAGGACATGTGTGTACCTGTTTTCTTTTGAGAAGAAAAATGTGGATACCTCTGCTGTGATTGATGTCAATGAGTAATACATAAATATCTGTGGTTCTAAAAGCTGACAACCTTGCCTTGACTGATGAATGTTCAATTTCTTGGAGATAATAAAGTAACATATTAGAAACATCCTTTAAAATAATAATGTCTGACTCAATTTGAATGATCTGAAAGCCTCAAAGAGGGAACAAATGAGTACTGAAAACCCTACGATGCTTCTGTGTTCGACAGTTATAAATATTTTTTAAAGATCTCAACTAGTTGCTTACCTGACAATTCAATTATTCAACCCTGTGCTGGAGAACATCATAACAGAATTTGCCTCTGTACTGACACTGTAGTAAATCTGAAATAAAAGATGTCTTTGGAATGAAAAAAAGAATCTACTTGTTAATTTTATTCATGTGATATCAAAGGAAAAACCAGCCAAATCACCTACTCATGTGATATCTCTTTCAGCAGTCTATCACACTAAAATGTAGGATTTTCATCCTTCCATGTTAAGAACTGCCTCTTTTCTGACTGCACAGTAGTTCTTTGCATGAGGTTTGTACTGGATAAAAATTGGGAAATTAGCCCTTAAAAAATCAGGAGCCCCAAGTGTTGCAGTGGCTAAGTCCACTTTACACCCCCAAGTTACCCTAAAAGTGATCTCCCCCTACAACGCTGTGCTCGGAAGTTCTCCCTTTGCCTAGATTCTGCTGGTCACTGGCCCTCTCCCCCCTCCCATCCCTTTTCCCATTGGCCCCTGTTATGCCACTCAACCTTGCCTCTGCCCCCTAGCCCTCAGACTATTGGTTTTGGATGCTCTGCCCACCTTTGGGAGCCCTTGGGATAAAACTGACGCGGGCTTTCGGTTTGGTTGTTCTTCTTGCCTCTGTTCCCTTCAGGTGTGTTGCCATTAAACACCTCGGAATTGCATGCAGAGAACCCCTCTCGCCTCTCTGTCTCCGGTTCGTGCACAGACTGTGTGTGTGAGTGGGTGTTTGTGACCACCTGCGAAGGTGAGATCGTGTGCCCGCGTAGGCGCTGGCAGAGCCCCGCCTGAGCATCTCCACGAGGGACCCTGTGGAATAAACGCGGCATCGATCCACCAAAGCTCTCATTCAATACCCAAGGAGGACCTGAATGAAGCTGCTGTGATGCCGTAGGTTTTAACTTTTATATTTTTCAAATTCTGTACTGCTTAGTGTGTAACTCTGAAAATTTCTTGTAGCCTGTTAAGTTCTGCTCTTGTGCTAGGTAGACATAACAAAGCCTCTCTGGGCCTGCTCTTCAAGGACACTGAGGCTGTTCTAGGCCCAAAAGTATAAACCAAAGAGCTGCTAAGGGGGGGATAAGCTGAGGGGAAAACTGAAGCTTTAATTGGAGAATTAACCCTGCTATGCAAATGAACCAAACCTATGAAAGAGGGAAGAACTCGTGACCTGTCATCCATCTTGGGGTCTGTCTTGGCAATAGCCTCTGGCCCCAGGGGGTACCTTTGAAGGCCTTTCAAATAAATACCTACTTTTATTCCCTTAATCCTGTCTAGTCTCTGTTTCTAGGAGGCATCTTAAGGCATCAGCT
This sequence comes from Aphelocoma coerulescens, assembly GCF_041296385.1. Taxonomy (NCBI): domain Eukaryota; kingdom Metazoa; phylum Chordata; class Aves; order Passeriformes; family Corvidae; genus Aphelocoma; species Aphelocoma coerulescens. The sequence continues at coordinate 22,111,450 of NC_091015.1, forward strand.
GGAGGCAAAGATGTTCCTGTGATGCTGTGGGGCCTGAGCCGGTGCCTGTCGAGCCCAGCCAGGAGGTGCATGGCTGCAGCACTGTGGATGTGGTCAGTGCAGTGTCAGCCCTGTTATAAACGAGGCTTGGACTTTTTTGGGTGGAATAATATTTATTTATTAAATTCATTTATATAAATCATTTATTAAAAAGAAAACCAGGAGCGGAGACTCCAGGTAAGCCCAAGTCCCACTCGACAACCCAGAAAAACAAACTGTGTGATGCACAGGGTGTTCCCTTGGACTCAGGTGTTGGGGAGGATGAAAGTTTGGTAAGGTATGTAGGCTTGGCAGAAAGGTCTGTGAATGTAGAAGCTGGAGATGAGGTAGAAATGGAAGCAAGTTTTGATATAGAATAAAAGATGTTTTACTGAAACAGTGATCAATGAGTAACTGAGAAGGCAAAGGTTGGAGATGAGTTGGAAGGAGATTTTTAGGAGCAGGACAAAGGTATGTGATTACAAACAAAGACATGATTTCACCAAGTAAATAAGTCTCAAGAAGAGCATAAGTAAATAGAAAACGTCTTTACCAAAAAGAGAGATATGGCAGGCAAACAAGAAATGTTGATGTAGCAAGAAGAAGAAAGGTCTAAGAATTTTCCACTGTAAGCTTAAATTGTAACTTACTTACTCTTGTGATTGGATAATAATGACTATAATATGGTGATGGTAGTATATTACAGCTGGTGATGGGGTCAGTGGCTCTGACCCAGGAAGAGATGACCGGTCCGGGGAGATGGTCCCGAAAGGGATCGCCTTCCCGAGGCCCAGTGTCTTCCCTCAGCTGCTGGCAGGAGGGCCCTGCAGAGGCTGTCAGCTCTTTAGTGATTGTCAGCTCGTGATTTCTCAGCTCAGCTCTGCAGGGCAGCCTCCAGGCCAAGCCAGACCAGAGAGAGAGATGAGAAGGCCCGTGTGGCTGGTTCCGCACGAAGGTAGCTTTATTGTTGGTCCCCTCCGGCGAAGGGGGGAGCCAGTGATGGATGCCCTCTCTCGAGGGGCCCGAGGGAGCTTGCCTTTATAGGGATACAGGGGATCAGTAGGGGACCAATGGGTTACAGAGGGTCTGGGACAGACCAATGGGTTACAGAAAGATCTGCATAGTGTCTTCCAAAGGATTGTGGGTCCACCTTTCCTTGCCATGATCCAAAAAGTGGTTGCCTTTCCAGGGAGTCCTGCTGGGTGATTGCGAAATCTCTTGTCTCAGCAGAGATCCCTCCAGGGCAAGGGCTGGGCATACCCCACAGTAGTAGTTATGATAGGCTATAGGCAAATGTAAAAGTATTGTGTATGGTGCTTATTGGTTGCTATGTGTTAAGATACTCTGCAAAGAAAAGTATAAAATGCTTTGTAACTTGAACAGAAAGGGGTTTCAGGTATGCCTACAGCTGGAGCTGGCAGCTGTAGGGCTGGCTCTGGATACCCACTCCCTGAAATGCTGTAACTTCGCCTATGCAATAAACAGCTTTCAAGAGAGCCGCCTGAAGTCCAGACATCCTTCGTGAAACTTTCGCCTATAAATTGGCACCCAGCGTTATAGAGGGGCAAAAAGGGATTTTTTCCACATATAGGAGACTTCTCGGTGAACGTGTAGTCGGTCACTGAAACGAAGTGACCTGAGTAGCTGCAAATGAGACGCTTGAAAGGAAAGCGTGTGCAGCTGTTAACGAGAGGAGACGCCGTAAACGAAGGCGTGTGGAGGCCGGATGGATGCTGCGACGGGTCAGAGCCTGGACTGGACCTCAGCGAGGGAGGCCGGACGGACGCTGTGATGGGTCAGAGCCTGGACTGGACCTCAAGGTGAGACACCTGCTGCGACGGGTCGGCAAAGGTGAGCACCGAGTAATCCAGTCATGGGTCAGCACGTGTCTGCCCAACAGAAGGATGTCTATCAGCACCTAAAACCTCTAATTAAGTCCAGTCCAACTAAATTGGCAAAGAAAGAACTGAAAGATCTCATAGCATGGACTGTGACCCATGTCCCAATCGCTGATTCTAAAGCAGTCTACACCAGAGACTTTTGGGACTCAGTGGGAATCAAATTATTTAATGCCATATCACGCCGAGACAAGAGAACCGCAAAACTCATCCCGGCTTGTGCAGCCCTAGTGGAAATATTCGCCGCGCACCCCCTAGCTCCGCGCAGCTCCGCCCCCTCGCCCACCGCCGCCTCGATCGGCCGTGCCGGAGTCACGGAGCCAGTTCCCCGTGGCCCCCCCGCCTCCGCGCCCGCCGCCACCGAGATCGGCCGTGCCATCGCCGCCCCCGCCGGGGTCCCCCGCCACCGTGCAGCTGTATCCCTCCACGCAGCTCAGCCTCGCCTCACAAGCCACAAACAGGGGGGAAAGGGGGGGGCAATGATGCAGCTCCAGTGGCAGGGGAGACGGAGAGCCGCTCTGCCAGAGCTGATGCTTTAAATCTAACACAAGTAAACCCTGAAAAGCAGCCAGATTTGTTTGCAATGAGCCCCAGAGTCCCGCCAGCAAGCGGCGGGGATCTTGCAAACCAGAAAGAGAAAACGAGTTCTGAGAGTTTGTCAGCGCTACTTTCTGAATCAAAAAGTCCTCCAAAGTGCTCAGATTATTTTCAGTTAACAGATTGGCATGAAATAAGACGCCAAATCTATAAAGATGAAAGTCTTAGTCTATTAGCTAAGCCTGTGATAGCTAGCCAGCAGCCTGACAGTCCTAAAACGTGGGCTCCCATCCCCACTCTTGAAATTAAAGAACTAAGAAGGGCTGTAAGATACAGTGGTATTTGCTCACCGTATCTTAAAGAACTGCTAAAAGGGTACCCTAAAAAGAACACATCAAACTTTAAAACGCATTTTAGAGCAACAGAAAGGGGGAGAAGCCCAGGCTACACCTCAAAGAAGGTTGAATAAAGCCTTGTTATGTTTATAATTTCTTGAACAGCTCTGCAGAAGAGCTTGACCCCCTCATTTACAGATATTTCTTGAACAACAAAAAAGCAAAATTGAAAGAAGACCCCCCCCCCCCCCAGTTTTAATTAAGAATTTAGAATCAGGAAAAATAGAAAGACCATATGATCTTATGACATGGGGAAAGGGATTTGCATGTCTCTCCACAGGTGAAGGAATCAAGTGGATTCCAGCAAAGAACGTGAAGGTGTACCATGCATCAAAGCCCATTGTCGGTTCCACTTCAGCCAGTGACCCCGCGAGTGGAAGCTGAGAAGTGGCACCCAAATGTGAACTAGGCAGAACCACTGAGAGAAGATCGTCTGCCAGAAAACAGCTCAAGAAAAGAATGGAGTTTTAGTATTATTTGTGCAGATGCATTTGCTTTTACCCTTTTGTTTTTGTTTTTGCAGTGAAGCTTTACCTGTAAATCAACCAAAGACAAATGTTTGGGTTGCTTTAGCCAAGTCCGCAGGCTCCGACACCATCTGTTTATCCAACACGAGCCCTGACTAACCCTTCTCAACCTGTTTAGTTGAGTGGCTTTCCCAGAAGGTTTTGGTAATGTTACTTTTGATAAATGTTAGCCATATGATGATCATCACATTTCTCCAACTCCCAGCATGAGACACCAAACTTATATTGATAATTTCAAAGTTGATAAATCTGACCTTCAAGAATTAGAAATCTTGGGCTCACTAACTATGGATACTTGTTATGTGTTTCATTTTATAGGAAAAAATGGCCCTCATCTAAATGTCACCCCTTATCACCCAGTTTATAGTAATATGACCTCCTGGTGTAATCAAACTAAGTTTCTCACATATGATGAACCTCATACAGATCGCTTTAACAAGCTTCCTATTTGATTCCCTAAAGGAATTTGGCTCATCTGTGGAGACAGAGCATGGCAAGGTATTCCCTCAAAAATAGATGGTGGTCCTTGTGCCCTGGGACAACTTAGAATAATTGGTCCCAATGTCAAAGAGGCAGTCAAAAAGAAAAACAGAAAAGTAAGATCTTCCCAAGGACATCACTATGAGGGCAATTGTGATAGTGATTTTCACCCTTGGAATTCTGGAAAATCAATTGTTACAAGCATTTTTTTTGCCTCAGCTAAGTTCTTCAATTGCATTGAGACAACTAAACAAATTAGGATGCTGGCTCAGTAAAGAAGTAAATGCCACCTCTTCTATGATCAGTGACTTACTGACAGATGAAGAGGCTGTCAAACATGCCACTTTACAAAACAGAGCTGCCCTTGACTATCTTTTGCTAGCACATGGGCATGGCTGTGAAGATTTTAAAGGATTGTGTTGTGTGAACTTATCTGATCATTCTGCTTCTATCCATAAGCAGCTGCAGAACTTAAGAAATCTAGCTAACCAAATTACAACAGATGAACCATCTTGGCTAGACAGTTTGTTTGATGGTTGGAGCTTTGCACCTTGGCTGAAGGAACTTTATAAAATAAGCTTAATTCTTTTAGTAGTGATAATTGTGGTTATAGTAGTAGTACCCTGTGTACTTCAATGCATGCAGAAAGTAATGAATAAGACAATTTCTAGTGTTTTAATAGTTCAACAGAAAGGGAGAGATGTTGGGGAGGATGAAAGTTTGGTAAGGTATGTAGGCTTGGCAGAAAGGTCTGTGAATGTAGAAGCTGGAGATGAGGTAGAAACGGAAGCAAGTTTTGATATAGAGTAAAAGATGTTTTACTGAAACAGTGATCGCTGAGTAACTGAGAAGGCAAAGGTTGGAGATGAGTTGGAAGGAGATTTTTAGGAGCAGGACAAAGGTATGTGATTACAAACAAAGACATGATTTCACCAAGTAAATAAGTCTCAAGAAGAGCATAAGTAAATAGAAAACGTCTTTACCAAAAAGAGAGATATGGCAGGCAAACAAGAAATGTTGATGTAGCAAGAAGAAGAAAGGTCTAAGAATTTTCCACTGTAAGCTTAAATTGTAACTTACTTACTCTTGTGATTGGATAATAATGACTATAATATGGTGATGGTAGTAGTTATGATAGGCTATAGGCAAATGTAAAAGTATTGTGTATGGTGCTTATTGGTTGCTATGTGTTAAGATACTCTGCAAAGAAAAGTATAAAATGCTTTGTAACTTGAACAGGAAGGGGCTTCAGGTATGCCTACAGCTGGAGCTGGCAGCTGTAGGGCTGGCTCTGGATACCCACTCCCTGAAATGCTGTAACTTCGCCTATGCAATAAACAGCTTTCAAGAGAGCCGCCTAAAGTCCAGACATCCTTCGTGAAACTTTCGCCTAAACTCAGGATCCTCAGGAAGACGGGGGGACTGAGCCCCGGAGCAGTTCTTATAGTCTCTTTTGATGCTGTGGTTGGTGCAGCTCAGGTCCTCCCTCTGATGGCTCGTTGCTAGGGTCCTCATTGGTGTTCAATTCTGTCAGTCTCTGGGGCGTCGAGTGATTGGTTTGCCCCCTAACCAATAATCCCCCAAAATGTTTACATCATAATTATTAGGTTATCTTAAGAACATTCTAGAACATTCTCCTCCTTTCTATAGACCCACTACTTTCCCCCATTGGTGTCCCCATCTAGTGGGCACATAGCAACATTACACCCATACAATCTCAATAACAATTAACTCATTAACTGCATACCCCCACTCTTCTAACAAGCAAGTTTTAACTTCTTCTCAACCAAAAAAAAGAGAACTTTTAACTATTTATTACAACTCCCCCCTCTAAAATTTTGATCGGGCCTTTGCCCCCATCAACCATCTTACAGTTTAACAACTTTTCATTAGGCAGTGTCCTCATAACCCTTATAAATCTTCTGTAGTCTTCGGTATTTCTCATAAATTTCTTTTGCCGCTTCAGGGACTTTCTTTTCTTCTTGATCCTCTTCCAATTCATCTGCCTGCAGCACTCTAATTCTTGCAATTTTCTCCTGGTTTTGTGTCTGTAACTCCTGAATGAGGGGCATATTCTGCACAACAGAAGTTGTAAGTCTAACAAAACAGGGGATTAAACATGGCAGGAATATGAAACCAGCAAATGAGAGTCCAACAATTACCAATGCCTTCTTCCACCACTCTCTGGTTAGTAGGTTGTCCCACCAGTTAGACTTAAACAGCGAGGTCCACCTTTGTACAGGAACATGGGCCAATTTTCTGATGTTAGTAGTTATATTCTTGATAGCTTCACTGTGGTCATCAATTTCTACACAGCACTCTGATGAATTAAACTTTCCACACACACCACCTTCCTCTGCTAGCAGGTAATCTGGGGCCAGCCTATTTTGGTATATCATAGTTCTCATTTGTCTAGATTGTGCAGAAAGTAAATCCAGAGCTAGGGTGGATTGATTAGATACTATTTCCACCAGTGCTTGAAGACGGATAATTCTGTTCAACATGTATATTGGAGTCCTGTACCCCCATGATCCGTCCTGGGCCCAAGTTGCAGGACCATAGGTAGCTATGATCCGCTCAGGTGGCCACTCATCCTCCCCCCACTTCTGGGTTCCCCCTATCTGGATGTCCCTTTTCTTCTGCACCAACTCATCATACAGAGGAACCCCAAGACCTTGTCCCTCGATTTGTGGAAGTAGGAAAAAGGAGGGTCTAATGATGCCTAGGGTACAGCTTCCAGCCCAGTCTTTTTGGAGCATAACATAGGCCATTTTCCCACATAACCAGAAGAGTCCTTTTGGTGATTGCCAATAATAATGAAATTTTACATTGTTTATGCCAATCTTACTCCAAAATTTTGAGATTTTTGGTTCATCTTGGAAGGGGTTAGGTTCCCTGGTAATACATTCATATAACTTTTCTCGTTCTACATATGTACACCCTTGCTTTTGTTTTCTTGCCCAATATAAATCCTTAGCCTTAGGAATCCACCACTGATGTGCACTATTTGTTACAAAATACCTTTTACAGGGAAGCTCACCCACATACGCTATGTATTTAGGACCTCTCCTCCACAGACATTCTTCTCCGATGACTCCTGACCTCAAGCTCCAAGTTTCTTCTTCCTCCCTCTCATCTGGTCCTGGTGATTCTTTCTCCATTATCTTTAGGATCTCCTGTGGGGTCAAAGCAATCCCCTCCCAAGGCCAAACCTCTGCCATCTGGGTATCTCTACAAATCCAGCAATCAGTTATATTCCATTAATGACTTATTTTCTCAACTAGATCTAGGAAAAAGTTCTTTCCTCCCATCATTCTGATCTCAGGTCCCTTTTTAATTACCCCTTTTACCTCTTTTTCTCTAATCAAGTCTGGCTCCCAATTCCCTGCTTTTTCTTTTTGCTTTACCAGGTCTTTCTCAGAGCAGATCCATTTCTCTTTCATAGGGCATTCCCCCAGCAATTTCTGCTTAAAAGTCCCTACATTTTCAAAAAGCCAATAGGTTCGGCCATCCTCTAGGCAGGTTTGCAGTTCTAAAAAGTTGGCACAATTAGGGCTCGGGTTCGAATGGGTTCTTAGGATGGCCGTCAGAGAGTCTCCCACATACAAGAGCTAATAACATCTATCACAGGATGGTGGTCCTCCCGCTTGGATGTTGATCATGAGGAGAACCCTTATTAGCAGGGGTCTGGTACAGGGCACTCTCCCACCCATGTCTCCCCTCTAATCCCTACTGGAGGATCTGTGACTTTCTATCTGTGGCAAGAGTGTATCCTGATCCGGTCTTGCCCCCTCACAATATTCTTACCCGTTGGTTACTGTTACCCTCTTGTTGCGGTGACAATCTCCCTTTTGCATCAACTTATTTTCCTTCCTTTTAGGGTCTGATTTGCTAGGTGTGCGGGAGGATGCTCTATTCCTTCAGAGTTCTTTGGATCTGTAATGAGACACATCAAAAATTAGAAAAGGTTCTTTTAAATTTTTCAATAAATAACTATTTTAAACGTCAAACATTAACAAGTATTAACCATGCAATAAACAATTTCTAATTCTTAAGACTTATAATATCACTAAAACAGTTAATAAAGTTCAAATCATCTTAAAAACTCCATCTTTATCTGTCCTCTCATGGACTCTTCTTCAGTGTCAGCTTGGTGTCGGTCGAGTTGACTACTGTCCACTCAGTTGGGGCTTGTCCAGGTCCTTTCACCCTGGAGACATGGGTCCATCCTTTCTCTTGGGTCCTCACTGCTAGATGAACCATCCACAAAAAGGATCTTTCCCTCTGGCAAGGGGTGTTTCAGTAAGTCCTCCCTGACTTTAGTTTGTAAGTCAATGGTTTCGACGCAGATATGCTCAAGTCCTCTATCTGGTTCTCCATATAAAAATTGGGCAGGGTTTATTGCTCGGGTTGTAGTTAGCTCTAAATTTTCCATATTGTTCAGGCTCAATTCATATTTTAAAAGCCTGCTGTCGGAGATCCATTGGCTAGCTTTTTTACTTAATATGGTTTTTATATCATGTGGAGTGTACACTCTAATCTTGTTACCAAAAGTCAACTTATATCCCTCTTCCACCAGAGTTGCCGTGGCCACCACAGCCTGGAGACAGGTTGGCCATCCCCTTATCACTGGGTCTAATAACCTTGACACATAAGCAATAGGTTTCCTTACTCCACACCACTCCTGTACAAGCACTCCATAGGCCACTCCTTCTTCAACATTTACAAATAATTCAAATAATCTGTCTAAATCGGGCAAACTCAACACTGGAGCAGTTATCAGTTTCTCTTTCAACTCTTCCAACATTTTATTATCTTCCTCATTCCAGGTTAAGGGTTCTTGCTCTACTAACTTGTCATACAGGAATTTTACTAGCTTGTTATGTCCCTCTATCCATAATTTACAGTACCCAATCAACCCTAACAATTTTCTCACATCAGTTTTTGTTCAATCATGGCCACATCAAATGGGTCATTCTTAGCTTCCTTAACCTTACATTTTCTATCACTTAATTTACAACCCTCTGGAAGTTTTGATATACATGATCTGTCTGCTCCAGTATCAACAAGAAACTCATATTCTTCGCTCTGGGGGCCAACTTCTAGATTTACCAAGGGCTCTGTGTGATTTTCAAAACCTTCCCCCAGGGCGAAGAGCCCCTGACACCCCTAATAATTTTCTTTTAAAATCTTTTCCAATGTATCTTGTTCCCGAGGAATTACTTCATCCAAACTTCTTTTCTTACAGTTTCCCTTTGTGTGTCCCTCTTCACCACAATAATAGCATATGATTTTGTGCTAGTTCTGTTTTCTCTGCCTGTACATCTTTTCCTTCTCCTCCCCATCTCCTTTTGACTCTCCCCTTCCAACTCCAGTGCTTTCTCTAGCTAGCACTATCATGATCTTTGCCTTAGTTTTTGTCTTTTCCTCCTCTCTTCTCAAGTATACCTTCTGTGCCTCCCTCAACAATTCATTCAACCTCTTTTCCTGCCAGTCATCTATCTTCTCCAATTTTCTTCTAATATCTGTCCATGCCTTGGAAACAAACTGGATCTTCACCAATACTTGCCCTTCTGGGCTATCTGGATCCACACTAGAATATAATTGAAAATTCTTTTTTAACCTTTCCAACCACGCACTCGGGGTCTCATCCTTTTCCTGCTGGCTATCAAAAGCCAGCTTGGCATTGTTTGTCCTGGGCACAGCCTCTCGTATACCTTTTACTATGAGTGCCCTATAATCCCTCATATTTCTCCGTCCTAGCTCATCATTTGGGTCCCAGTCTGGCTGCACATGCGGCATTTTCTCCTCCCCCCGGGGTCCATTCCTATACTCTTGCTCCCAGATCCACATGCCAGCTGCCCTGATTAGTTGGATTTCTTCTGGGGAGAAAAGTATACCCATGATAAAATTCAACTCTTCCCATGTATAAATGCTAGGACCCAAGAACTGGTCAACTTGATTAGATATACCTAGTGGATCCTCCAGCAAACCTTTTTTAAACTCTTTCTTAAAATTCCTCACCTCAGAAGCCGTCAACGGTGCATTAACAAACCCAATTCCTCCTCTAGCACCTCCCATGGGCACTTCTCTCAAGGGGAATAATTGGTCCACTGTCTCTCCTTGACACACACACTTCTGGGTTTGAAGCCTGGTATTGTAACCATGGTGTTTTACCATCTCATCTGAGTCCTTTTTCATCTCTGATTCCTTCGCCCCCCACCCCCCCCGCAGCTGCAACTTTGCACTGTACTCCCTTCAGCAGGGACATTATGTATCGGGGAGAAACTAAGGGGTGTAGTTTGAAATGTAGGAGGGACAAGGAGAGGCATAGGAAGGTTCTGTGATATGGCTGGGACATTAGGAATACATAGTTGAGGTACAGGAGACATTGGCGCAGGGGTAGGGGAAGCAGATAGAGCAGATGGAGTCTGGGGTGATGGAATAGGGTGCAGCAGAGGGGGCTGAGACGTGTGGAGCAGGTAGTGGAGGCGGTGGGAGAGATACTGGCTGAGTAGGGGTAAGTACTGGAGGAGTAGGAGGGTGAGCTATAGGTAGAGTAGGTGGTGAAGGGGGTGGAAGACAGTCAAGAGGGTCCCACCCTTTTGAATTACTTTTCTCTCCTGCTTCCTGTGTTTCTTTCTCATCCGCTTCCTTCTCTTTTGATACTTTATACACTCTTACTTTCTTATCCCAGATCTCATTTTCAAGCCAGCAGGCTGCATATAAGATTTCTTCCTTATTTTGGGTCTCTTTTAATTTACACGTCTGTTTAAGGCTCTGCACATCCACTTTTCTTTGAATCTGTACCAGGGCCAATAAACAGGCCCTTGCTGAATCACTTCCTTTGACCAAATCTTGATACTATAATTAATCCTTTTAATTTTGTCCAATTTCTTTAAATTTTTATCCAAATCCCAGTTTTCGGGCATTTCTCCCAATGGGCTTTCAGGAGGAATGTCTTTTAAGTCAGTTTTGTCTTCTTTATCTTTTTATTCTTTCCTGCACACTGGCCCATGATTTTTGGTAATATCTATAGAGTGTACTTAAGTATCAAGAGGGGTTTTTTTGTTTGTTTGTTTGTTTTGTTTGTTTTTATTTTTTTCTTACAAACTTATGGTAGCAGATAGTCTCTGTTTTAAAAAGGAATTAGCTTCAATCTAAATTAGGCACAAATTTTAGTACACAACACACAAATTCATTAATATTTTTTTAAACAAATAATCGTATCTGAATGAACTAACAAAACTAAGATGAGCTACCACAAGTTCTAAGAAACCCAGCAAAGCTATGAGAGAACAGGTAGGGTTTTGGTAAAAGGAATGAAGGTCACGGAAAAATAACAGTAACTTTTTAATTTTTAAACGAGGGGTTTTAAAAGCAATGACTGTAATTACAACTGCCTGTGGGAAAATTTAACTGTGGGAATTAAATGGCTGCCCATGGGAAATCTGACAGGAAACCTCAGAAACTACAACTTAAATGGCAACCCAGCTGGAAACCGGATGAACCCTATCAGCCCCTTCTGGCCCGTCTAGGACCCAATTACAGACTCCACCCCTCGCTGGAGTGAGGGACCTTCCCTCCTCTGGGCAGTTCCCTCAAAAATTTAGATGGCACCTGCCAGACACCACTAGACACTTCTCCTCTGCAGCCCAGATCTTAAAAATGGCCGTAAGACCGAAAATTTCTCAAAAATTAAAGTGGCGCTCGCCAGACGCCGCTAGACACTTCTCCTCTTTGCCTGATAGGCAGTCTGGGCACTATTGGACTCACCTCACCCCAGAACCTCATGTATCAGGTTCACCGCCACCATGCAATTAAAATAATTTATAAGACTCTTTTAACGTAATTAATATGCGCTTAAAAAAATCCTCTGAATAACCAAAAAGGACCAACAGAATACACCCAAATAGTGTTGAGTTCTAACTTAAAACGTAAATAGCCAACAGAAAACGTCACCAAAGGATTCTTTAACCACGCAATTAAAACAATTTGTAAGACTCTTTTAACGTAAAATGGCGCTTGCCAGACGCCACTAGACACTTCTCCTCTTTGCCTGATAGGCAGTCTGGGGACTATTGGACTCACCTCACCTCAGAACCTCACGTATCAGGTTCACTGCAACCATGCAATAAAAACAATTTATAAGACTCTTTTAACGTAATTAATATGCACTTAAAAAAAAAATCTTCTGAATAACCAAAAAGGACCAACAGAATACACTCAAGTAGTCTTGCGTTCTAACTTAAAACGTAAATTGCTAACAGAAAACGTCACGAAAGAATTCTCTAACTTCCCTGGGTGGCAGGTTCTAATTTCTCCTCCCCCTACGAACCTTACTAGGTTCCTAGCTCGGGGGTCCTAATTCCCCTTGTGCTGGGCACCTTCCCCTCCTCCCCTGCCTGAAAGGAGGCAATCCCCCAGCCGGTGGTTCCCCTTAACTCTGAAAATCTCCGGTTAGGAGTCTTCCTTCCAGTCCACAAGCGTCCTAGTTCCCTAGGCACAGACTCTCTGGGGTCTGTCCCAAGGAACCCCCTCCTCCCAGGTGATCTTGGCTGATGGAATCGCTACTTCCCCTTCTGAGACTCCTAGCAATTCCACCCCCGATCTGGCAACAATCAAGCCACCTCTAACTGGAGCCTGCACGAGTACGGGGCAGCTAGAAGTAGGGTACTCCCCTGTCTCCCACCTTTAAGGGTCCCTTGGGGTGCAGCACTCACATGTTTTTCACTCGTTTCCCTCCTTTCCGAGGACCGGAACCGCGGTACTAGGAGGTCCTCACTCGCTTTGGGAGTCCGCTCTACGCAGCCCCCCTCTCACTCAGTCGCCACTACACGCACATTCGTACCCCCTAATGCCTCGATCCCATTTGCAGCACTGACCTGACAGCGAGTCCTGCTCCTCAGAGGATAATCCTCTGGGTTGTCGGGCCCCTGATCTTCTCTCGGGACAGCCGACAGTCCTCCTGACAGTCGCAAAGAAATCCAAAGTCCAGGTGACAAAAATTCTGCTGGACGCGTCTCCCCTGAACTCGTCCTTCTCCGGGACCGCCCAGGGGGCATGTCTTGTCCTGGACAAAAACGGAGAACTGTTATAAACAAGGCTTGGACTTTTTTTGGGTGGAATAAAAGTCTGCTCGTTTATTAAAAGGAAAACCAGTAGCGAAGACTTGAGGTAAGCCCAAGTCCCACTCGACAACCCAGAAAAACAAACTGTGCGACGCACAGAGTGTTCCCTTGGACTCAGGTTCCTCAGGAAGACAGGGGGACTGAGCCCCGGAGCAGTTCTTATAGTCTCTTTTGATGCTGTGGTTGGTGCAGCTCAGGTCCTCCCTCTGATGGCTCGTTGCTAGGGTCCTCATTGGTGTTCAATTCTGTCAGTCTCTGGGGCGTCGAGTGATTGGTTTTCCCCCTAACCAATAATCCCCCCAAATGTTTACATCATAATTATTAGGTTATCTTAAGAACATTCTAGAACATTCTCCTCCTTTCTATAGACCCACTACTTTCCCCCATTGGTGTCCCCATCTAGTGGGCACATAGCAACATTACACCCATACAATTGCAATAACAATTAACTCATTAACTGCATACCCCCACTCTTCTAACAAGCAACTTTTAACTTCTTCTCAACCAAAAAAAAAGAACTTTTAACCATTTATTACAAGCCCTGCAGGGTTTCCCCCTACAGACAAATGCCCCTTCTCCCTGCATGGGGCAGTAAAACACTGACACAGCATCTACTTTTTATTTTTTTCCTACAGCAATCAGCTGCAAGGGGTCATTATCACCACATAGGATGGAATATATCCTGGTGGCAAGGGCAAACTCCTGCAATGGGTACCAAACCCCAGAGGTCTGGCAGGAGGTGACATAGATATCCTGATCAGATTTTATTATACAAGAGTTGACCCTGGGGGTGTGACTGCTACAGGAACAGGTGTGACCCAGCCTGGAGGACAGGTGGGGACATGGACAGTCTCGACTCGGGCTGCACAGGTGTGTGCAAGACAGGCAGAGTAGATCTGATGATTTCTGAACACACCTGGTAAACCCAAACACACTCTGGAACATCAGACCCTGTGTTTCTGAAGTTCCTCACTCTCCACTAAAAGCATATGAGCCAGACACAGCACTGATCATATACCTTGGAAGACCTTCTCAGTGGCTGAGACACATTTTCTGTCAGTATAATATGTAGCCATCACTCTGGGACCTCCATTAGATTTCCTAGCAGGAAGTAGTGGACAATCCTTAGTGATGGCCATCCCTTGCTCTGAATAGTCCACCTCTATTCTCCAGGTTCCTATGGAGAAAATGATACACTCACTTTAAAATGCTTACCCTCCCATGCTGTAAGTCTGGGAGGAGCATTGGCACCAGGGTGCAAAATTGTAATTGAAATATATTAAATTCCTAAAAGATTTAAACTCTGGTCTTAAGCTCACAGGTGTGAATGGCTTCCTCCAAATCCTTCACTTGCATTTATGTGGGGGGAAAAATGAGGGAAAAAAAGGTAAAAATTGTTCTTGAAGAGATGCAGGACTTTTAATGGAAAAGCCATATGCCATAGTGGAGAAAATAAAAACCTCAGATGTTAATGTGCTCCTGATCAGTGCTCAGACTTATGCTCAAAGACCAAAAGAGGAAGAAGTTGCAACCATATGGATCAGTGTGAAAGGGAAATCCAGAAGAGAGGAGTTACAGAGAGGTAACTAGCTGGTGACTGCAAGGAATAGAGGACACATCTGAAGCTCAGTGCCCTTTGTGTGGTGTCATAGAAGAGCTTGCTTTAGTAGAGGCAGCCTCTGCACTTTGCAGGGGAACAGCTGTGGGCAGGTTTCCAAGGCAGAATAGACAAAATGGAAGTGTCTTTGGAAAAACCAAACAATTGTAGAGATAAGCTGTATCTTTCTGGAAAGTACTGTCTTTTGACTTTGTATGCAAACACTCAGATCTTGTATTTGACGTAAATAACAGAGCACAAAGCTTTTCTCTCCTTCTGGGTCCCAGCCATGGGTCAGTGTTGCAGAGTGGTATACCTGACACATTACAGGGGGAATAGCTAGTAAGTTTAGCTGCTGCTGGCATGAACATGGCAACATTTCTTGAGCACTTTTGCACTACCTTCTGTTTCCTGGTATGATTGTTTCACTCCTAACACTCTTTGCAAAGAGGTTTTGTTATTTGTATGGATACAATTCTAATGGAAAGCATTCTGTGGGCAAAGATTAAAGGATTACAGTGTAGATGAGACAGGAGAAAGGAGTAAAAGGTGTGTTTTGAGAAAAATGCCATAGTTCAGTGCATTTTCAGGGACTACTCTACTTGCACTGATAAATTATATTTCTTGTATGCATAGCAACAGACAGTACAAAGATAAGTTTGTATCTATCAGCACTCTCCGTGACTAAAACTAGGACTTTAACATTCTACCATATCAGCAATAAATGCAGAAACCAAAGACTGTATTTATATTGATTCCTGCCCGAGTACTGGTGAGAAGCGGTTAACTTTACACATGCTATCAGCTCTTGCTTTGCTGGAGGATGGAGCCTGCGATAAAGGCTGAGGACAAGGAGGAGGAGTGCGGTGTGCAGAAGATGAGGAACGAGTGAGAGAAAATGCTCACGTCTCCACAGATGACGTTGTGATGAGCGTGTAGGTCTTAGTTCAGCTCATGAGCACAGGTGAACTTTGTGAGCGTGGTGTCGGACGTGAGGCAGGGCAGGCGGGGCAGGCTGGGCACCTCTTGATGCTGCCGCTGTCCTGCTTGCAGCAGGGGGCTGCCAGTGGTGCAGAGCAGAGCTTCAGTGCAGCCACTTCAGCAAAATTCATAGGTACCAATGGCCTTGTTAATGACCGTCTTTTTGGCTTTGTGAGATACAGAAGAGCTTGCCTTGAATCAGTACTGTACAACCGTGCTCTCCTGGGCAAGGCAGCAGGTCAGGTCAGGACAAGCACCAGGGAGTAGAGGTCACAAGCCTGGGAGTCTCTGGGCTGTTTCTCCGTTGGACCTCTGTGCTTACAGCTCTTTGGTGATGGTTAATGTGAATGACATGCACGGGAAGATGAATCACAAAGAACAAAAGACTCGCACATTAGCTGGGAAGAGAGTTTGGTGGTGCATATGGAAACAGTCTGGGTTTCTCACTAGCCTCCTTGTTCTGTGAATGCAAATAATTCTTTATAAATCCTTTGCTGCACCACATAAGGGCTAGGGTAATTGTTTTTTTCCCTTCAACTGATTGCTCATCATTATAGCAAAAAAGCGTGGGATTGCTTAGAAGGAAATACAGGCCCACTAATTCTTTCCCTGATTGTGTTAGTACATTCTTTATTTAGGCTTTTGTCAGAAACCCAGTTTTATTACTTTAAATATTACTACACCCTCTCACTATTAGTCTTTTATGACATTATGTTTGTTTTGATGATGGTTGTCATTATGTATCAATTCAAAGAGATCCTAAAGGAACATCATGCTCAGGTTGTTCTCTCTCATCACTGTGGGTAGCTGCTTTTCTTTTCTGTTTTCTGGTAAGGTGCCATTTCTTTCAGTCACAAGGGTGTATTTTTGCTGGTGCAGATAATGAGTGCAAGATTAACTCACAAGGCTGGCACTTGCTGAGGAGCTTAGCATTAGCTCACAGAATAGGAAACCAAACACTGTAACTGCCTATCCTGTAAAAGCTGAAATTAAATGAGCTTCTATTGTTATGGGAGCAAAAGGACCATGAATCGTCTTGAGAAGTATACATTCACATTCTAATAAATTTATCATTTTTCTAATAAATATATCATGTTTCATATGCATAATCTTTCATATAAATACAAATATAAATATAAATATGAATATAAATACAAATATAAATATACCAAAACCTCAAATTTTACTGACAATTTTGAGGTCTCAGGACATGTGACTTCTCAGTATTCCTCAGAATAAACAGCTGATTTTCAGGAAAAAAAGGCAGTCTGAGCAGTCTTTTATCTAATTTTCAGGAAATTTCACCTCCACACTGGGAGCTGAGCATTTGATAATCTCTAAAGGAAGCAAATTAATTAACCTGAAAAAAAAATATAGAGAAATTAAAGCCTGAACTTTTCTTTTTAAAGCAGATAGCCTCAACCTACAATATTTCACAGATTTCCTGCGTTTTTAGAAGCATTTATGAATAAGAATAGTATATTTACTTATATGAGTTCAGATAAAATTATTATTGCTATTATTTCTCTAAAGCCTCTGGTTTTGCAGTTCTTAAAGGCTGGAAGTTTCAGAGACTGGAAAAAGGAAAAGCTGATGTGGCATCAGATCTGGTGTTGCTTTTATTTTTTATCTTGTTCTTTCTCTTTAGAGAAAGTAAACAGCAAAAAGGAGATTTTAAATTATCCACACTAGCCAAAGTTAACTGGGTGCTTGCTCAGCACCACGTGCACATGCCCACAGAGGAAATCCAAAATGGGATATGAATGCTAAGGCAAAGTCTACCCCACCTTCTGAGGCTGTGGCAATCACGGACTGAGGAAGGGCAGCTTCAGGTAAACCCAAATCAGAGTCCATCCAGCCCTACTTCTCTGGGCTGCAAGCTATGATGCTACAGTCATTGATTCCCATTAACACACTTCTCTGCTGGGAGAGACAAATGTGTCTCAGAGACATTGGGCCACACCTGCAGATAGTAGTTCAATTTCCAGCTGCCACTGCAAACTGGTCAGGATGTCCACTATGGCAAGGGCAGAGAGCCTGCTTGGTGCAGCCTGTGGTGGCCTTGCAACCACTCTCGTTCCCAGGACAGGGGAGAGGAGTGCTTAGTGCTCCAAGAACTCTGAATGCAGCAGAAAGCACAGAGGAAATGACTGGTTTTTGTTTAGAGACATGACTGGCAATGGAGTAATTCCTGCTTCTAAAAGAGCTTGTAAATTTTACATTGGAGGAATTTTTGGATAATGCACACAGATGTCGTTGGGAGCTTGGTGATAGCATCAGTATCCCATGTAGCACTGTCCAAGTGAAAGCAGATGTGGTTAGTTTGATATTTTTCTGAGTTTTGGTTGCTTCATCCCATCTCATGTATTTGGGTCAACTGAAGTCACGCTGACCTGCTTTCTTGTGGTTTAAATGCTTATACAAGACAGATGCCAAGGCTGTAGGATAATTACAATACTAATTACTACTTTTGACATATATTTCTAGTGATTAGGATTGTTCCCAGAATGTCTTTGATGCTGTTTGCAAGGGCACTGAGCTGAGATTTTATTTTTCATATTTTTTTTCATTGCTGACGTTTGCCTGTTCTGTTCTTTTAGATGTAGACTATAACAGCAGACAGTAAATCAAATTCAGCCATAGGTTTTCTATGTAATAGGAGGCACAAAGTAAACCAAACAACAGATTTTTGCTACAGGGAAATGATATTTCTGTTTTTCTCAGTAGTTTTGCTATGCAATACCCTTATTTAATTTACTCTTCTTGTATCTTTAAAAACAGGACAAGAATCACCTAAAGGTAAGAGTCATTACTAAACATAACCCTGTATCTCTTGCCAGTTTCCAGCTGCAGCCTCCTCATCAGTGGTTATTTCATGTCTTCATTACTTTTGCTTTCTTTATTAGGGAGAGAATTTGCAGACATAAACTGTACTAGTCCTGTGGGGAGAGACCAAAGGACTGGCACTGGTTCAGCTGGGAGACAGGATGACTTCAGGAGGGACCAAACTCCTAGACCAGACAAGGAGGTTATGAAAACTCAGAGCCACCCCATCATGGGGATGTGTATGGGAGGTGTGCGATAAACTGAACAGCCGTGATCCAGACTGGACACAACGAGAAGCTTCTTCTCCATGGGGACAGTGGAGCTGTGGAAAAGTTTGACAATATAAGTTGTGCTGTCTCTGTCCTTGCAGGTTTTCAAAACCTTGCTAGACAATATTCTAAGAAAGCTGTTCTGATCTCACCTTTATCCTTCCTTGAGCAGAAAATTGGGCCAGGGACTTTCTGGGGCCGGTTCCAGCCTGAATTATCTATGAGAAATACTTGATTCCTGTTCAGAGCTCTGTTATTTCAGGGAAGTAGGAGCAGTATTGGGAAATCAAGGGGTCAAGACAGATGGGGAGCATGTGGTGAATGCAAGGCTGGCTGTTTATTTTAAAATTTCCTTTTTGAAATGGACTTGCCTCATCTTACTACTTTGAACAGCATTGATCCTTACAGTGTTTATTCCTCTGTAGGACTTCATAGGCAGGTGAATATGGAGTGCCAGATGCAGCACAATTTCTAGTGGAGCTGGGTAGAAAAGCAGCAGATTGTCCATTGCTTATTTTGCTTTTGTGAATAAGCAATGTGTTTTTGAATGCTTAACTTTTTTCCTAATGAGTCTCATGCGGCAGCATTTCCTGTCCTTTACTAATAGTGCTGAAACCCATGGCCTAATTGCAACCAAATCTGTTGGAGCTGCCTCAAATATTATGTTTCCATGTGTTTAATGAGAAGAAGAAGTTAGGTTATGCAGAAAGGATCTGTTAGTGTCTCTGTCATCAGTTTAGGCACTAACTGGGATGAAGGTCTGTGCAGGGGAGATCAAAGGTAAGTACAGGGAGATAAGAGCCCTACAGGTGATCTCAGGCAGAGTTCATGCATCCCTCAGTACCAGACACAAAACTATAGCAAATGGGCCCACAGTTGTTCTGCAGCTGGTGATGTGGACTATTTGGATATAGAAAGTCCATGCTTCATGTCCCAGATGGACAATTTCTTGAAAATGGCATATTTCATGTTGCCGAGCTTTCCTTTCCTCCTGGTCTCTTTCTGTAATGGGAACTGTACCTGAAGAGTGTGTTAGTTAGCTGAAATTAGTGACTTTCCTCATAACTGCAAGTGTATTTGCCATTTCTTTCATTATGAGTCTTGGCACTGAGGTTCCCAGAACAGACTTGACCCTTGACTCTATACAGGGTGTATGTGCAACCCAGGGCTGGCTGCTTGGTATTCCTTGTTCCTGACCAGATGCAGCTGGACAGGCTGATTTCTGATCAGCTGAGTGGTTTTGTATGGGATGTGAAGAGTGAGAAAGAAATCAGTATTATTAATTGGGATCAGAAGTTATGCAGAACCAGAAGGCCCAAAGGTGAACCTTGTAGGAGGGCTTCTTGCCACTGCTACCCTCCATGGGATGTGAATCACCAGACACACTCCACAGCATGGGGTCCATGCCATGTGGCACTATCTCCATCCTAGGGAAAGGCTATCTTTAAAGGCTTCCATCCCACTATTCCTCTAAGTACTTTGCTTTGTTCTGGGCATGAGGATGAGTGGGAGCCTCAGTGATATGCCACCTCTAGATGGCATGATGATACTATAAAATGTTCAAGATTTTTTTAATATATTAAGCAATCATTAAACTTATTGCCATGGTAAAGACATATTCCAAAGACCAACTGTCAGGACCCATATTGGATGATACTGACTCCTAGCACGCCTGGAGTGGTAATGATGCTAATACCTAATATGGATTTAAAGAGCCAAAAGAAAATAACTGGAAATGTAGCACAGACACATTTTCAAATATTATTTATTCATTTTTCAAGTGCTCAGAGGGAATAATCTTATAATTTATGAAAACATCAGTTCATGATTCAGTTTTTTGTAGCAGTCCTGTTTGCATTGCAAGAATGCAAAATAAGGCTGTTTTTGCTAACTTCTGTCGCCATTTTCATTCTCTAGATCAACTTGCATCTAAAGAAAAATAAGGTGAAAAAATATCTGCACATACTGGTCATATAGGTTCTAGCATGTCTGCAAATAAACATTAAGAGGCTCACAGAAAATTATTTACACTTCACTAAGCATATGAAACTCCTTACAAACTTCAGTGGGAGCTGTGCACATGTGTTTGACTGCATTCCTAAATTTTGCTTGTGGGCATGAAAGAAGTCCAAATTATGATTTTAAAGAGAAAAAAATATCCCTGTTTTTGTGTTTTGTGCTTTTGTTTTTGTTTTGTTTTTTTTTTGTTTTTTTTTTTTTACCTATTTTTCTGGATGGTGCTTTCTCTGAGCTCATCAGTTTGTAGTTGTCAAAGAATGCTCAAATGCCAGATCTCAAGTAGTCTTCACTTTTGAACCATCAGTGAAATGAGTTCCATAATAAGATAAGCATTTACGGTAGCTCAGGAGATCCCCTGCGGTTCTCTGCTCTGAAAACCAACAAAACCAAGCCTGAGATAGGTAGATAAAATATATTATTTGACAGAGTAAACCCCATGCTAGTAAGAAATTGTTTATGGAAGCAGTCGAAGAAATGAAAAGTAATTATATACTGCAGAAGAAGGAATAGTTCCAAAAATAACTTTCTGCTCTGCAGTCTCCTGTGACATTAGACAGCCTCTTTGGGTCCTGTCATGTTTTGCAGAAGCCACCCTACATCTGCTTCAGCATTTAGATTGGCACTTTTAAAACCAGATCTGCCAGGCTGGAGATGAGATGCCTGGTTTTGCGGACCACTCAGTTCCTGTATCTCTGGAGCCACTGTTCCTTACGCCATAAGATGACTTTGAAGAAGGGAAGCAATTCCCAGAAATGCTTAAAACGGTGATGCACTGACTCTGAAAATGAGCTTATCACTTCCTCCTGCAGCAGTTAAAAATCTCAGTCTGCTTTGTAAGAAAGGTGGTGAGATGGTCCCTTGCGGCTTGTGCACCACAGTTTGCATAATTCCCTTACTCCGTTACCCGGTAAGCAAATACTAAAGAGCAAATCAAATTTGGGAAAGTTTTGAAATTCTAGATTGAAGATTTACTTTGCAAAATAAATTCAGCTACTTTGGATTTATGCAGGATGTTGGTGCCTGGAAGCACATGCTCCTTTCTCCAGCGGGAGCCTTTGTTCATTCCATGTACAGATAACTACTGAATACGTCTTTTAGCTTTCTAGTGTTGGGTTTTTAATGTCTAACCAACTAACTAACAAAACCAAAAACCCCCACCAAACTGAATACACAGAAATTCAGTCATACAATATGTATGGACTTATTCCTATGGTCTGCCAACATAAATGTGTCCTCATTTGTCTTCTAGCCAGTGTAAAATCCATTAATATTCTGAGTGCCTCGGTGATGGCAGACCCTCACAAGGCATAATCATGCGATGCAGCTCCCAGTCACTCGCTCAGCTCACACTTATGTGATGGATTTCAGATGACTGGCCCTCAGGATAGGCCCATATGGTGTGGTATGACATGCTTTCTGTTTTTTCCAGCCTGGCTGAGAAAAACAGTACAGAAGAGGAATAAAGAAATTCAGAACAAGTGTCTCTGGTCCGGGGTTTCGGAGGAGCATTCTGTGCTGCGTATCCTGCTCTGTCCCCTCCTCCCATCGCTGTAGGATCCTGCCCTGGTCCCCATCACCACTCTGCCTCCAACCCATTCGCTGCCATTCCACCTGGCCTCCAGTCCCCTGCTTCCAGACCTCTTTTTGTTTGCTCTTTCTCAAAACCCAGCTCTCTCTTCCATTCTGCTAATAGATTACGTTTTATTTTCTTTCCCCAGATACTTTCCCTGTTCTTCCCTATTCCCAAACAGATTTCTCTGTGCTGTGAGGTCTTGGTTACCTTTTCTCTGAAGTGCTTGAAGGTGTCTGAGGAACCACAGAGAGCAGCCCTTAACATCCTGACTACTTGGTGCTTCCTTCCCCAGATAGATCCCTCCTGAGATTGTCTCCACTCTTTACCGAAGACCTTCATAATTTTATGTCAAATAAGATTTGCTTTGAAGCCTTGTAGTTTTGGTTGACCTTTGAGTTTTCACAGGAGCAATGTCATTTCCAACACCTCAGTAGCCCCTCTCATGCTAATTTTCAAAAACTTCATTCAGAGCTTAACAACAAAACAGATGAGAACACTGTATGGCCCAAATGTTACACATTTTCCTTCTGTTCATGGCACTGGTGGGAATACTCTTGTGGTCAGATCTGTGAACTTGAGGTTTTAATTGCCTTATCATGCCTAATCATGCCTGTTACTCAGTAGTAGCTGACAGTGCAAGCTTTGGTTGCTGCAGTGGTAATGGAAACCTGTTGGAGAGGTGATTTTTCAGACCACCTGAAGCCAATTCCACTTACTGGTAATACCCTTGTTCTGGGAATGGAGAAAAACATTTGATCTGAAATTTTAACTTAAGACAGGCATCTGGGACAGAAAACCTCTGACTCAATGGCAAAATTACAAGCAGCTGAATCTGGAGCCTGACAAAAGACCTTGACTGCAGATATTGCTCACTGTTCAGCTGTTATTTTGCATCCCTAATCACCCCAGGCAGCTTCACTGGATATATTGTTCAGTGTTTGGTGCTTACAACTACCATGTAGTGCTGGTGTGAGTATGAAAAGTTGCTCAGCTGAGCTGCAATGGTGGTAGAGATTTCTATAGTACTCTCTATGAAGGTTTGTGTATGAATAGAGTTTGTTGCAATTTGAAAGCACTTTAGGTCCCTGAGCCTGGGAAAAGCTCAATTAAGGATGTCAAAATTCAGATTTTGTAATAGCACCTAGGAAATGGCAAATCATTCATACTGTTTAACTAACATCCTGTTCTGGTGCTGCTGGGAATGTAAGAAGTTACAAAAGCAGACAAAACAATAGCAACAAAGTGTTTCTTGCTAAGAATAACATAGATTGCAGTAGTGATTTTCTTGTTCAGGGAGTCAAACTGTAGCATGTTGTCAATAGTAATATACTGGCCTGTGTGGTACTCTAAGCAGATTCAGCACTAATATTAGGAAGGGCAGGAAAGTGTGTGGAGGAGAAATGTGACTGTTGTTTCCTTCTCCCTTATTTATAAGAGAGTATAATGGGATTCCCTTTACATATCTGGGAATATGCATGTTGGCTTATCTTTCTAAAATAGCTGCAAACTGATGCCTAAAAAATACAGCTGTATGTATTTTTCCCTAAGTTATATTTTAAAAAAATTGTTTTCTCCTAAAGCTTCACATGACTTGATACCTTTCATAGTTAATAAGATGAGTTTGCAGCTACTGCTGTCTTATGAATGCATGGGTTTGTACAGTTTCCAGAGGAGAAGCTTAGTGCACCAGGGACAGTGTGGAGCTGGGGGTGGCTGTCCATCTGCCAATCACAGCCCAGGCTAGAAGCTGGGAATTTCTTTTTGTACAGACTTTCCTTCATTATCCAGTCTCTTAGAGAATTATAAGATGCTAGTCTTGTGATATCTAATACCACTAGACTATATTTTTTCAGGCATGAGGAAAAATTATAGATTCTGGAACAGATTCCAACCCCTATTCACAATAATTAGTTAAAATAAATTATTTGCTTCAACATGGATTTCCACTAGTGTAAATTAGGTCTGACTCTGGTTATATTTCTTTTGAGCAGAGTCTGCAGATTGCTAGAGCCTGAAAATAATGATATTGCTCTGTGCTGAGGCTGTTTTTTTGTGATGATCTCCCTGTAATTTTCTTTAGTTGAGAGACATCTGTTATCTCCTCAGTGCATTAGTAATTCTTGTAGCAATGTTTAAATCAAGGGGAGTTTGAGTGGAGAATGTGCTTTGAGTGCATCTACCACCTCCCTAGTTCCTTAAAAAATCCTATATCCTCATCCACATTTATTATTCAGGTCATTAGTATGGCAAACGTAAACCTCTTTTCTTCATACAATTTTCATCTCACATTATTTATTTTCATTAAAAAAAAGAGAAACAAAAGGGGCACATGATACTTTTCTAATTCACTCACTATAATCCCTCAGGCAGCTATTTCACCCCATTTGGGCAGCACCACCCTGTCCTGATCTTTGAAACAAGCCTGCACCAAAATCATAATTTTAGTGCTGTCTCTTCCTCCCCTTCAGCTAGAAATGCCTGAACAGACTAGGAACTTGTTGATTTGGATGTGAATTTTAGGTTTTATTTTAATTTTTCCCCACTGGAGGTCAAGGCATTAACTGGACACTCCACAATATCAGCTCATAAAATGCCAGAAGATTTACTGCAGCCGACGGGAGTTGCGAAGTGTGTTTGCATTCTGCCTGTGCAGATTTCTCTAGCCCTCACAGTCTTCCTCCAAACTGACTGCTGTTCTGCAGAATAGCCTGGTAATATCACCCATACCCTTTTTTGCCACTTTTCCATGTGGGGGGTTGAGTAAATTATTTAACCTGCCTGGGGTTCAGCATCCTCTGTCAACATGCTACTCATACCAATACCATGTTCACAAAGAAAATCACCTCTCTCACTATTTATTATTCATACTTAATTTAAAATTGATCTGATATACTCAGTAATAACTTCAGAACTCAGAGTTTTTTTGATGAATGATAAGCAAAAGTGGTAAAAACCGAAATTAAGAAAAGTTGAAAAATGTACAGCTTTAAAACCAGCTTTTGACTTTTTTTCTGTGGTAATAAAATTTCACTACTCTTGCCCCTGTAGTGTTAATTGTTATCTAAGACTTTAAATTTTTGTCATTAAGAAAATGCAGGAGGCAACATACTTGTGCATTTATGAGAAATATAAAAAGAAGGGATCCAACTGTGAGTGCATCTCCCACTGAGTCAAAATTTACTGTGTTCTTCTCTCTTTTCAAATTGGTCTTTTTGCAACATCAAGGAAAAGTGGCAAAGGAAATGAAAGTAGCTATGTTTAATACAGTCTTCATTGAAATCCAAAGAACAAAAAACTGTTCTTGCTTAAATTAATTCAGGACAGATAAATAATACTAACAGAGCAATTAACACAAACAAACTAACTTGCAATTTAGCTACTGTGTAGCACACAGTGTCAGTGTTAATTAGTAGGGACAAAACTGCATCTTTGTCACAGAATAGCAGATCTTAGAGTTTTTGTATTTTTAAAATTCTGTTCCTGCCTGTTAATTACTATGTCAGCAAGCCCATGGATGGTAGGATAGTAAAGGACTTCAAATAATGTGCTGAAGATTGGATAGCTGCAAAATATAAAACACCATTTGGATGGAAAACTAGTAAAAGCTGGTGAGGAGAAAGCTGAGGCTCTCATGAATTTTGTATTGGAATAAAATTTTTGTGTTAGAACATTGAACATATTGATGGATCAATCTGGACCTTTGGTTTTCAGAGAGACTGTAATTTCCTGCAGTGAGTACATGCACACTGTGATATCATTGGTTTTACATTTATTGAAAAAATTAACATACAGAAATTAACATATTTCACACTGTTTGACAAGAAGAAATAAGAGGTTACAAGGTTTTGTCCTAAAAGAGAACTGATCTGGAGACTAACATCAGTTCAGGATGGACAATTTTTAAACAATTATGGGGAATTATCACAATGTGAGTTCTTGTTGCTTGATTAAAAATAATTGAAGAAATTATTTGTGATTGAAGTAATCCCTCGTGACTTTGCACAATATATTTCTGCAATTCTTCTTGTGCTACTCCCTCCCTCCCTCCCTTCCCCCCTCCCTTCCCTTTCCTTATACTTAGGAAGGAAAATAAAACATAAACTATGTGTAGGATGGAAAGGAACCTGAAATGGGAGAAAAAGTAGAGTTAGCAATAGGTTCAACTGACTGTTGCATTTTCAGTAGGTGCATTGAGTAACTTTACACTTTAACTCAACTATCATGCACTCTGAAGTGCTGCTTATCCTTAATTGGCCACAAAATAAGTAGCCATACATTTAAACAATTTGGCAATTGTACACAGTTGCAAAAACCAAAGATCTTTAGAAAGAATCCCAAAGATTATACAAAACAATTAGAGATAAAATGTTAATGCAGTGTAAAAGGGCTTTGTCAGCTGGCATATGCCATGTAAGCAATATACTAATCAACTCACCTTAACATATATACTGATTTGCCCAGTCCTTTCTAAAACACATCTGCTAAAATTTGACTGTGTGTGAGCACTGGGAATAGCAAGGGAAGAAGTTGATGTGCCATTTTAAAAGTTTAATATGTAACTTCAGATCCTGCATAACATACTGAGCTTGTGCTCCAGTTCTGCAGAAGATTTACAGCATCACATAATATCTGATGCAACATTTGATTCCCTGTAAAGCTGAGATCATGAGCTTGTGATAAGTCCTGCAGTAACCAATTATTGTGCATCACTTTGCCATTGTAGATCACATGAAATAAAATGGTTTGGTTGTATTTCTAGGTCTTCACCTAGAAATATTGTACAGTCATCTTTCTAGAATTGTGGGATGTACCAAGGTTGTGAAGTTGATTGGGTCACTGCAGATTTAGCCCTGTATTTGTTTACAGGTCCTTCTCAAACAAATCTTGATTTTTCCATCTACAGCTGTTGCTTCTGACCATTTATTTACCAGGTAGTCTGAACAGAGTGTATCGGTTCATAAGCTTTTCATGACTGCTTGTTTCAGCTATTTTCTTTTTGCTAATCATAGGATCTATATGCTCACCTATGTAACCTACAAAAATAGATTGGATTTTCTTTCTCCAATTAGAAAGTTTATTTACTGTACAGTGAGCTCCAGTAGATGATAAGGATTGAATAAAGGTCTTCAAATACAATAAATTTATGAATGCTGTGATTTAAAACTGTAAAGATACAAAATGGTGAGCCTCGTGGATTAAATTTTGATCCTCATTTAAATAATTCTATATCCCTTTGCCTGTGCCAGCTGGCTGTAGGAAATGGTCCATCCTGAGCAGTGTTAGCACTTTGTGTTCTACCTTTCTGACTTCATCCACAGTTCAAAATAAGCTCTTTATTTTAAATCAGTTTCAGTAGATTGTTACTTACCAAGCCTTAGGACTGACACATTATGCAAAATTTACTCTACTTTTATGTCTGCTTTTTCAAGCTTTGTATTGTATTTCACATAGATGATTTCCTAGTTGCATAAAGACTCTCCTCAAATATACAGGTGACACTTTCATTGTCTTTTCCCTGGAATGTATGTGAAGCAGTGTTGCCTTTTCTGCAGTTTTGTGGCTTCCCTTCCTGTGTTTCTTTCTGCCTTTTTCTGCTGCATTCATTCTTTGTTGCCTAATATCACCCTTTTCAAAGCTAGGCAGTTAAAGGAATGGTATTTCCAATAGCTGAAATCTATTGACAGGATCAAACTCATCACCTCAGAAAATCGTATTGACTAACCTATGTGCTTAGGTAACAGGGGAGAGTAGGAATGATGGCTGCAGTCTTTCTCTCTCTTACACTGCTCCAGTCAGTTCAGACTCAGTGCCTGCTCTGTGCCCTAAGCAGTAGCAAGCTCATCTGTCTGTCTACAGCAGAAACACTCAGAACCCTGGATTGCTCCACGTGGAGGAGGATTAAATCATGCTGCACAAGGACTAGAAGATAGTGGTGAATTGTGTGTGATGTGTTGGTGTCTGACAGAAGCGCTGTGGTTGCCAAAACAATTTGGCAATTGTTTTCTAATTAGACTTTGCTGTAGTGTTTTCCATCCATGAGTGAGCAATGTGTGGGTCTATTGTCACCAGCTGACTCTTGGTCTGTGTCACTCAGAGAAGTCCTCATACTTCCTTTCCTTTTGAAAAAGCCTTCTGCTAGGAAAGTCATGGGCATCTGAAAATACTGGCAAGCAGAGCCAGAAAGCTCCGGTGAGAAGGGGATGGGAGAAGAGTGCTGCTGAAGAGAAGGTGATGCTTGGTTTGGCTCAGCAGGACTCTGTGGACACAGGAGTGTGTGGATTTGGAGCTTCTGCACCAGGGATGGCTACAAAGAAACACACAGGCCTCAAGAGAAAATATTCCTTGCTGGCACATGTATTTTCTTTATACACTTGGATTTTATTAAGTGATTTGCCACCTAAAGAGCAATGATTGCAAACAACACGTAGGGATTAGGGACCATATGTTCAGAGCACTGATCCACCACACAGTTGGTACAGCAGTCCTTCCCTAGGCAGGAAAAAAGAAGAATAAGGTATTTACAATCTGCAGTTGTAAAAACTGCTGGGAAGCTTATAGAATCTATGCTTTTGCTGTGAAGGTTAGGCAATTCCTGTTGTCTGGTGATTTCATAAGCACCAGATTAATAGTTCATTCTGCAGCCAAACTTCCCAAGAGAGAGCAAATTACAATAATAAAATCAGTGTTATAAGGGTAAGATGCTAATGGTATGTATTCATAGAATAATTAAGTTGGAAGGGGTCTCTGGAGGCCATCTAGTCCAAGTTCCTGCTTAAAGTTAGATCAGGCTGCTGGTGGATCTGTAGAACTGACTTTCAAATAGCTTCAAAGATGGAGATTTACTATGTTTTCCTTAATAACTGCAAGATTATATCTTTGTGTTCGATCTTGAGAAAAATTCATTTTCTGCAAAAATTTGCCTATAAATCAACTAATCAAGATTAGTAAATTTTGACCCGAACTCCATGTCTGAGTAAATATAAATGTGAAATAAATGAAACCAAGTTACTCAGAAAAGTGAATAACACACCACAGTTTGAACCATATGGAGGCTGAAAACTCTTTTGGTGCTACAAGTGTGACAGAGAATCCAAATCACAGAGCAGACCCAGAACAGGAAGGCAGACTCAGTTCTGAGGTTGAGACTGCAAATATTCAGCACATCCATCAAAGCACTCCACCCCAGGCAGCGACATGCGAGAACTAAATCGTGTTGATTTGCTTTGGTAGGGTTTTCATGCACAGTCTGCTCAGAGGATAGTAGCAACAATATTACCTCATAAAATGTATCATAAGAATCATTGTCAATATTGCAGCAAAAGTTTAGAGACCTGCCAGCCTGAAAGGAAATGTGATATTTATTAATTTCAAGCTGGATAAGGATATTGTGCCAGCAGCCGAGATATTACTTCTGAAAGAAAATCCAGAAAGAGTAGAGGGTGAAGAGGTAAAATTCATGTTTGCTGAGGTGACCTAACCTCCATAACGGAATAGATGAACTAAATTTACCAGTAAATAAGCTCAAGGAGATGCAATTTTTAATACTAACAGGAAATAAAAGGGCCATTATTAATTTAAGAATATACAAAATCCTTCCTTTCATTTGAGGGTGTGTTCACTGGAAAGGGATCTAAATAGCAGATGAGAAAATTTTTAAAATATCTTTCTTGAGTACAAAAACTCTCAACATCAACATGGAAGAATACACAGAAAATGTTATACCTTTCTGATGTTTTTAGAGAGTTCCCCTTAATGTTAAGACAGAAAAAGCCTAGTAAGTTGCTTTCTCTGGAAATCATAGAGCCAGAGGGAAGGGAAAAAAAAATGGTGATGCTCTCATTGATCTCTGTATTAGCAATAGCTGAGCCTTCCACTTGAGATTAAACCTCAGTCTAAAAAAAAGAAAAAAAAAATTAGGCTGCATATGGTCAGAGATTTATCCATGGAACAAAAAGCTTTTTTTTTTTCCTTTTTCTACATTGAAGAACCAGGTGGCCTCTGACAGTTTCCATTAGAGCAATCAAATATATTTTAATGTACTGTCAATATTTGTTTGTGGGGGCACATTTTCTGCAGACAGTGCTTTTTAGGTGTATATTACCCAAGATGTTCCACAAGAAGGTGTCAGAACTACAGACAGAAAACATTAAAATTCTGCTCCAAAATATATTGGAGAGTTGTATAAAAATAAAAAAGTGGAGAAATTCCAACAGGAGAAATGAAAATGTAATTAAACAATCAGGATATTCTTGCTGGAAGTCTGTGTTTATACTGAGACTTCTTCCAAGGTGGAGGAGGAGGAGGGACTTGGGTCTGGTACTTCACATCAGTGGTGAACAAGCACCAACCTGCCTGGCATGAGGGAAGATTTATTCCTTTGTATTACTATTATTATTATTATTATTATTTTTTTTTTTTTTTTAAATGAAGCTCAAGGTGGTTGATGCTTTCTGAGAGTCTGATGGGCTCATTTCCATTGGACCAGCAGGTGGAAGGGGTGGGAGAGGGAGCTGTGTGAGTGTAGTGCGCATGCTGGCAGCACGCACATCAGCAAGGGGGCATAGATGCCTCCACAATTAGCTAAACATTCAAGCCAGAGACAAAAATTCAGATGAAGTACAACAGTTTTTTTTCTTCTGAATCAGAATGTGCCAAAATTTCCTCCAGATGGAAAATTAGATGGGCAGGGGGAGGTTAATTTGGGATAGGTTAGACAAGGAGTAAAATGTGTGCACTTCCTATCAGTATTGCAGGTTCACAGGAGGTTTTTCAGAGTGCTCAAACCTAATTTAAGCTCATGATGAAAAACTGCCACTTTTCTTATTTATAGAGCAGGTTTGTCAGCTCCAGGATTTGAGCTATTGGGAAATTCCTCTCTCAGCCTACAAATTGTAACCATGAGCTGGGCTCACACTTGCTCACAAGCTTGAGGAAATGAGAGGAACAGAGGCTGAGAAGAACAAAGCTGCTGTAGCCATGAAAAGTGCCTTTGTCTTACTCAGTACAAGCAGCAGCTTTTCCCAGGCTGCTTGCTTTGGTGGGGCTGCCTATTGTACAGCAGTTTAAAGCAACAAGCTTCAGTGCAGCTCAGCTGAATGATGAGTTGGATGTGTCTGGAACTACATGCCCACATTGTGGGAGGTCAGCCTGCAGCTGGACAGTAAGTCTGGTGGGCTCTGGGGTGTTAGATGTCTCCTGTGTATCCATGGAGCAGCTCTGGGCAGCTGTGCAGCCTCTGCAGAAGAAGGACAGATCCCATTTTGTTTAGACTCTTCTAGTGATGGCAAGTATCTTGTAGAACAAGATATGAAAAGAAACTTGTAATTTTTATTAATCCTGCTGTTAACTTTACTGGGATGAGTCTTTTGGGGGGAGCACAACATGAGATAGGATTTGTTTATTGGGTATCCTTGAACTTCCCAGTGCAAGGTGAGAAAGGTGGGATTTAGGCATGAAACACAGTGTCTAAAGTGTCCCCATGTTCTCTGACAGTGTCAGTGCCTGCCTGCCACAGTGATGTCTACTTCAGTTCTTTGTCAAGCCTGCCTTAAGTGAGTTGCAGTTTTAGAGGATATACATGTCGAAGTACTTTGGGGACACCAGACTGCGCAGTCCCTTTGCAGAAGGCTTGGAAAGCTGGTGCCTCTGACTGAAGGGGCTGTTTTCCTTGCTGTGGTGGTAATTTATCACCCTCCCTTGCTTCTTCAACTGCATTTAGTAATGAACATTTAGTTTGGCCACTGGGCAGGGTAGATTACAATCTCTAAGGATTCAAAGAATCAAACTTACATGATAGTTCACTTAAATACTTAAATTGTTTAAATACTTAGTGTAGGGGTAATTGCTGTCCAGTTCTGTGAACTTCACTGTTTCATCATGAAAGAAACCTGCAGTTGTGGAACTTCCAGTCAGATCTTAAAAACAGGATAAACATTTATTTGGTTTTACAAAGCCTTAAAGAGGAAAAGCCATTTAACATTGAACATATCTCTTCATTTGTCATATGTTGTCATTCATAGAATA
This sequence comes from Aphelocoma coerulescens, assembly GCF_041296385.1. Taxonomy (NCBI): domain Eukaryota; kingdom Metazoa; phylum Chordata; class Aves; order Passeriformes; family Corvidae; genus Aphelocoma; species Aphelocoma coerulescens. The sequence goes on from NC_091015.1 coordinate 22,143,724, forward strand.
GCTTTTGTTATGTCTGCAACTTTAGCCTGTCAATAAGTAAGTAAATAAAATAGAATAATAATATCCCTAATGAGTCATAATTAAGAACTTAACCATTTAAAAAAGGAATATTTATGCTCAAGATTTCAGAAGCAGACAAGAGTGAAAATCTGGGGCTTTCCACAAGGGAAATGCTGAAACTGAACACATTGAGTCCCCGTGGCATTAATTCACCTATTGTGTGGCAGTAATGGCTGAAGGGCCTCAATATCCTCTATATTTCTTTTTGATTGATTTTATGATAATGCAGCTGCATATTTGGTGTGCTGGCAACCTGGGGTGAAATAGTAAAGGAAAGCAGTAGAGGAAATTGTTATTTTACCCTATGACTCCTTTGCAATGTTAAGTCGTTTAAAGCCTGTCTTCCTGGAAAAGAAAGGAAACTCACCTCGTTCCTCATGTTTTAATGAAGGATGCATACTGTTAGAAGCAAGAATTTCTCTGAATCCTTGCATGTTCAGTCAGTACTTAGAGAAAGGTAGAAATGACTGTCATTAACTCTTGCCCCTGGCTTTGTATTAATGTATTTTTAAAGCTGTAAAATTTTTGCTTCTGGTAGATGGTTTGAGAAGGAACAGGTAAATCAAGTTTAAAACAAGTCCTTGCTCTGAGTGAGAGAACCTGTAAGACTGTTGAATTGTTGATTACTAATGGGACTTAGAGAGAAACAATAGAAAAGAGGGAAAAAATGTGTCAAAAATTACTGGTATTGCAGCTGTCTATCTTATTCCTGACTACCATAGCAGCTGGCATGCATTTATAAAAGAACTCAGTGGTCTGCTGTCAAATACTGTTCCATCTTGCTCACCAGTGGTAATTTTTTATGATATTAATAAACAATAACCTTGTTATTCAAACACTTATCTATCTAGCTCAGTATTTTTCCTCCAGTAACAGAAAGTACCAGATGTGCTACAGAAATACAAAGTTTCCAGTTATTTAATATTCGGATTAAACAGAAAGTTTCTTTTTTGTCTCCTTGAGTGAGGAGCAGTTTTGTACCTTGAAGGAAGAAAGAGGAGACACATCCCAGCAAAGCTCTTGGCATTAGGGTATCTCTGGGTATTTTCCTTATCAGTACAGATGCATAATCATTTGGGGGATCTAGGAAAGATGTTGACATGGAGGAATATTGTGAAATAAATTGGCTACAGGCTATTTGTGCTTTGCCTGGGGAGAGTGTTCCTCATCTGCCTTTCAGTATTAGGAAATGCCCTTTTCTCTCGCATTAGGAGAAAGGACAACAGAAACATGAGGAATCATTTTAGATGTTGTGTAGGAGAGAAAAATGCATGGTAATCAGTGGAAAACATCAGAATTGCTTATAATCAACACCAAAGCCCTGCTGCTGTAAACCCCAGGCTCAAGCCTATGCTCATGTGCATTTTTGTGAAGCATCCTGATATTCCAGGGGAAAACAAAGAGGTTTTGTGAGTGAGGGTGGAAAGCAGAAGGCACAGATGTGCCAATGGGGACAACACATAAGGCATGTTGGCTGAATGATGTGTATGCTGGGTCTAGCATGGTCCTGGCCTTTCTAATCTCCCCTTAGTTTTCTTTTGCACAAATGCTGACTTTTACAGAGCAATTCTGAGAAAGACAAAGAACTGTGTTGAACAAGACAGCATGTGGCAAGCATGTCATCACTGAAACCCTGGAGGAATATAGTAATTCAGGCCATAAATCAGGCCAATGACTTTTAGGACTACACTAATGCTTTTTGCTTGGATCTGAATACCAATGTGCCTGAATTTGGTTTCTTCTGTGTTCTATTCACAATCACTACTACAAAATGGCCTTTAAGAAACTTTAAGAAACTATTTTTGGCTATTGTTCACATTCAGAACCTGACTATGAATTACAGCCAGACACCGGATGGGTGGAATACTCCAGTACATTCCAGTATTCACGAGAGAAGCAGGATTTAAATCCAGTGAGAAGTGAGTCAAAACAGGCCTAGTGGTGCAGTTAGCCTGCCTGGTCTCAGGTCATTACTCTTCTCCATAGCACTGTTACCAGACAGAACTTTTTCTCCAGATGTACAACAGCAACACAGTTCCACCCCAAAAACTCCTCTGTAGTGGGCAGATTGTCACTCTCAGGTCCTTTGTGTGAGTGGCACATTGATGCTGCATTCCTGTGGTTCAGCTGGGCAGCTTCCACAGCCTTCCCTGTCCCAAACCTCCAAATCACTTTGTGTACACCACACAACTGACCCAGCTTCTGGCATTACTGTGGGAGGACAGCAAAGAGACGTGTAACAATGAAATAGAATGACAAAGAGATTTGCCTCACAAAATGGTGAGGGGAATACAGCAGAAAGAGCCAGGGCAGCAATTATTTCCATACAGCATTGCTTTAAGGATAATTTCCTCCTTAACAAAAACAGTATGAGCTCTTTGGATGTATGCAAGAGGCTGCTAAGAGCTTGCAGTGGCCCTGAACCTTGCAGTTGAGGGTGGGTGGGATTGAAAACAACCAAAAACTTCAAATTTAATAGCTCTGGTGCTCATGAGCTGAATATGGGGGAAAAAGGAAAACTTTGAACAAAATTATCTGATTCCAAAAGCATGCAGCATATGTTAATTATGGGAGGAAAAGAAAGGGGCATAAAACAGCCATCAGTGAGAACTTGGACAGTCTCTAGCATCTGAAAGGAAGACTGTAACAGAAATGGTGCCAGAACTATAAGTCAGAGCCCCAAAGCAAATATTTTTGTCTGAAATTACATATTGCCAACATCCAAAAATTGCTAATTATCTTCTCTCTCTCAATCTGCTACTAGTCTGGCTGTGCAGATAAACCCACTATTTACCCACATCTCCAACAAGATTTTCTGTGAGCTATCTTGGGTGTGTGGTTTTCTCATGGGCACCATGGGGAGCTAAGTAGCTGAGGCAGCATGTCAAATGCTACTTGAAACTTTTTCAGACCTTATTAAATGCATGTTGAGACTGAGGTAGGGCATCCAGATCACCATGCTGCCCTGGAGAGGTAATCCATACCTTCTCTCACAGAAGACCCTAAAGGCCTCAGTAAGTCTGTAATTCTCTGTGTGCTGTCAGAAACCACTGTCATGCTTTATGTTGTGAAGAAAAGAGGAGAAAACAGTTGAAGACCAGCATTTCTTGCTCAAGTCATGTTATCCCTCTGTTGTCAGTCCAGAAGGAGCAATTCATCAAAATCAGCCTGGAGGAAATTTGGGAGTTTTTCTGTGCATCTGTTGCTGCCTCAGGTTGGAAGAACATCAGGTCCACATGGCAAGGATGGAGCAGATGTTTACTGTTTCAGTGCTGCCTTGAAAGGGTAGTTCTGATCATACACAGCACATCCGGAGAGATGTGTGCGTGCACTTGAAAACAGTGGGATTACAGAGGGAGCATTGACGGAGCAAAGCTGAGTCCAGGAGGCTTTGGGGCACAGCATCATTTTCCGGGCTGCAGTGACCACCAGATGTAAACATGAGAAATACAATTGGTGCTTACTTGTTGTTTAGTTGGGATCCAGCCATGCTAGCAGATGTCACAGACACACACACACACACACACACCCACAGACACACACACATCCAAATGAATCTCTCTGGTAGCAGGTCCAGCCCCCCACCTCTCAGGCCCCAGGACTGCCCAATAGCTGGCTCAGACCTATGGTCCCTCCATTAGTCAGCTCTCAGACTTCTGATAGAGTAGATTTGCATGGACTGGAGAGCACTCTCACCCAGGGTAATATTCCAGAATGGAGTGTAACAATGACAGACTGCAGCGGTCAGGCAGAGGACTTGGTGCCATTTATTTGCCCTCCTCTTCTCTCCTTTTTCCCTATATTGGTCCTCCCCTATCTACACTGATGCCCTTCCCCTAAATATTTCATTGTAAGTTTATCATATTCCCACAATTTCTTCAAATATCCCATAGTAGGTTTGCTTATGGCCTTAACACCCCTGGTAATCTTGCTTCTCCCTCCTTACCAGTTAAAGAGTTTTGGTGGACTTTGTCAAAGCTTTGTTCCATCAATGTCCTGTCAATAATCAATGTGAGGGCTCTGGTCTTTGGTATAAGTATCAATTTTCACCTGCTCTTTTTAGATTCTGTGACTGGGTTTTTAATGTATTTCTTCTCTTCCTGTCTCTTGTCCCAGTCTTTTATGCTCAACAGCCCTGAAACCAATATCCTCACAAAGTAAACAGCCTCTCAGTCCTCACAAGAATATCTTGCAGTCTTCCCTAACAGATGTTCAGAGTATCTTGTGAAGCTGGAGTGGGACAGGAAATGGCTGTGCTTAATTTTGCTCTTGTGTGAATTTTTGACTAAAAATATATATTGTCTCTGTAGCAGCCGAACAACTTTCAATATCAAGAAAATATCAAGTTAATGGAGGGAAAGAAAACTAAACATAAGCTTTGTATTAAGGCTCATTAAATTACAAATCATGAAACGACTTGAAATAGGATTAAAATGTGAGTTCTCTAGTCTATTTTTAAGCTGTTCTGCTATTATGGTTTTTTTAATATATAAAAGTTAAATTAGTCATTTATAAAATCATCTAAATGCACCTTCTTCACCTTCTGTTCTCAGATTTGGCAGTGAAAAATTGTTCTGATTGTGGTTTCTTGAAGTGTAATTATTTTGTCAAAAGGAAATATAATTAGAACTGATATTTGAAATGCACTATAATTGTACTTAAGCCATTTGATAATTTGCTCACGTACTGGATGTTTTATTAATTTAACAACAGCTAACAATACTGAAGTTGGAGAATCATCCAACAGTTTCTCTTTCTCATTTAAAAGAAAACAGAATTTGCTTTAGCCTTCCATCTACTTCCAAAGAGGAGCTGTGGACACCCACTTTCTATGAGCAGCTTCATTTACTTCACAATGAATTGTTCACAGTAGTATTCCTGTTGATAGCCTGACTGGATCAGGTTCTGTTTGAATGACTTGAACTTCTTGTTTGAGCACTCTAAGACTTTAGAGAAGTGTAATATGAACAACCAGGTGGGGGCTGGGAGCTGAGTCTTAGTGCCAGGTTTGTCACACAAGCGAATTCACGCTCTTCAGCTTTACCTTCCTGTAACATGAGGTTGTGAGATGCTTACCAGCTTCTCTGCATGGTGACAAGAACTCAGCAGATGGTAGCTTGAAAGCTGAAAATAGCTATTCTTATATTAGTTATTTTCTCTATTTGGAATGGACTCTTGGTAATGCAAAATAAGGAATTCCCATGACTCATCTCTAACATGTCAAAATACTCCAAGCAGCACTTGCCTTTCCTTGCTAATAATGGGCAACATCTATCATTCATCACTGGCTCATGCAGACTCATGGAACCTTCCTCACTTGGTAAGGAGCTGCCTTCTCCCATGAAGTCAGTGATGTGTCCTTTGCAGTGACAGCAGCCTTGGGACAAGGAGGTGGTAGGCACTACCCTGCACCTGCAACCATGGCAGTGGACATGGAGTGTCCTGATCTGGGAAGTTCAGACCTTCGCATCTCCTAATGCCTGCACTGTGACCAAAGACACGTCATATATAAGGAATGACAGTGTCATACCCCAGATGGATTGAAGTAAGGTCTTGGTGGTGGGACTATGCACAGGAGGCACCAGGACATTTGGTGCTGCTCACTGCTGCCCTGGACAATTCCTGTGGTGATGGAGTACCATACGTAGTACCCATTTCTGGATCCAAGCTGACTCTATTCAGAATCAGAAATCACATATTCACCTCAGCAACAGAAGGCCTGCAGTACATAGACAGCTGCTGCATTAGCAGTCATGAGCAGAACCAGAACAAGCTTTGGGAGGGAATTGAGCAGAAGCTCAGCAAGCAGTGGTGATGGGTGGTGAGGATGGGTGATCTGTTTCTGGTCTCCCAGTAAGAGTGGACATGGCACAATGCAAGGCTGACATCCACATCTCTGCAGTGTTTTGTAAGGGTAGTGTTCAGTGTAGCACAGAGTGAACCTCGGATGCTATTTTTTGTAGAAGTATTGAGAGAAGAGGCCCTCATGAGGGAGCTTGCAGCAAAGATGGATGTTTGTGGGTGTAGGTGTGTCACCAAAAGAAAGGGACCGGCAGACAGCACTGTCTCATGCTCAGAACTAGTACCAGTTAGGCTTCCCATCCTGAGGTGTTTTCTCTAAGAGAAACAATATACATATTCACTCAACTTTTCTAGAAGCTCTCTTGAAAACTCCTCTAGAGGGTATGTAATTCAGTGGAAGAAGCTGTCTCATGTGGAACTCATTATCCAAGAAGGAATTTTGCTTTCTGGATCTGTTCTTCCATTCAGCCCAAGGTAGAAAGCTATAGCCACATTCAAGAGCCTATGCCGTGAAGACAGTGTTCATGGAACCTTCACTAGAGCCCTTCCAGATGGTCTCTCATCAGTTGATGAGATTCAGAAAAATTCTGTAAGAACTGGTGGGACTGAGGAAAGTTGTGGTCAGGGATATTTATTTGTCTACCTTTTTTTTTTTTTTTATCAGAAGATCCAGGTGTCTTTTTTTTACTAAATTTCTTTGTAGAAGTAAAGTCACTAACTCACTCCCTCAAGATAGTCTTTTTGTCACTCTGTAGTATTTTGCGCTTTGAATTTTTTTCAAAACACTTTTCATGGTCCCCATTAAAGCAGTCTTTGATTTGCTTGAGTCTCAGGGTATTCCAGCCTGTTATCACTCAGTCTAGTTTTCATTTCAGGCAGCCAAACAAAATTTAGTAACACTACAAATGTGTTTACTGTAGTTTTGCTGATAAAGAGGTCTGGTCACACAGCCTCTTTGCCTTGAACAATATTAAATGTCAGCAGTGGAAAACCACTCACCTGAAGACAAGATTCAGGAAAAAACATCTCCGTGAGCAGAGGGAGAAAGGAGTATCTGGCCTTAATGTGCTGAAGTATGAGGGCCAGCAAATTAATGATTCTGAGGTATCCATGAGGAAAACTGCTGCTCCTCAGCTGAGAACCCTTCCCATAAATGTCAGGGGGTGCCCTGCATCTTACTGTCAGCTTGAACTACCTGCTGATCCTTGGGGAATTTTAAAAGGGGACTGCAGCAGGAAGTTTATGATGTTTTCCTGCACAGGTCGGGTTTGTGGTTGTTTCATCCCTCAGTCTGTATTTTTTTTTTCCCTTTTCCCTCCCTTCTTCTCCCTTTTTTTTTTTTTTTTTTTATTCTTTCTTTTACCACCCTTCTGTCATCCAAATCCCTCCTTCCCATTTATGTGCCTTATTTCTATCTTTTCAGATTCCTTCCTGCTGTGTGATGAACTGTTTGCTTTTAACTAGTGGTAGGTCCCTCAGCAAGACCTCTCGGGTCCCCAAAGCCCACTGGGATCAGACAGTTTCCTCTGATCTCTGGTAAAATCTGTCACTCTCCTCTTATCAAACAAGAAGAAAGGAAGCAGAGGAGTCTCATGGGCTGATGGGCTGGTGTGTTCCGCTGGTCTCTAAACAGCCTTTCCTATTTGGAAAAACAGTTCCTCAATATTCATGCTGCCACCTCTGTTCCCACAGCTCCCATAGCTATTGCTTTAACTAGAGCCGCGGTGCTTTTTTACTGAGCAGGAGAGATTTCAAGATTAGGTTCCAGTAAGTTTCAAGAAATGAGGATTCATTTAGACAGAGTTCCATTAATAATTAGAGAAAAGTAAAAAACCTAACTTCAGCAGTTGTTTTGGCATTTCATAACACTCAGAGCAAAGGGACAGAGGTGCTGTGGACAGGTGAGAACAAAAAAAGGAGACAGCAGACAAGGTAGGCTGGTGTCAGCACTGCCCTGTGCACCAGTGTCATCAGGGTACCTTTCTGGTCCCATTTCTAAAAATTACTGTTTATTATTAAAAACCAATTAAGTGTAATATTTCTATTTTATTTTATTTTGCTTTTGCAGTATAAATACAGTTAGTGTCTTATGTAAAGTTGAGACTAAAATTTGAAGAGACTTTCTGGATTATTTTAATCCCCTACTTGAGTCTCTGTTTCGGTGGTGGGGCCACAAGGGTATCTCACATACAGGATGAATGGCAGCCCACCAAGCTGGCCTTTACTATTTTTTTTTCCTCTCTTCTGTTCTCCCTGGTTGATAGCTACCCAGCTATACATGGATACGAGTCATACAAAGCAGCACCAACTCCAGAGCAGTGCAGTGCCTTGCACAGCTGCCTTTCCCACCTGGGGGGTTTGTCTGCCACACGCAGGGTAGCTGTAGTTCAGGATATTGCATACAGATTTACCAGCCTTTCAGCTGGTACCTTGGACTTCCTGTGACTGGGAATAGCTGTCATCCATCTCCAAGTAACATGTTCAGGTTAGGAATACAGCACTGTTAATGAGGAATTATGGTATGCTTACAGTTAAATAAGTAACATGCAAGTAATGTTATTTTAGTAATGATAATAATGGTGATGATGTCTTGAATGATTTAGAAGCATGGCAGTAATGCAAGCTGGTTTTCCTACATGATATGAAAACAACTTTTTTTACTGTACTGGGAATTTAAAGGTTTGAAATCTGTTATAAAATGCTTTATTTTATCACCTTTTGATTATAGCATAATTTAGGTTTTTTGGTCTTCAGGTAACTTAGAGTGTCGTAATGATTATAATGCACAATTGAAAAATTAGTGCTACGTACTATGTATGAGGATTACAATATGGGAAAAAAACCCCATTTTTTTCCAAATGCTGTTATAAATTCTCACTGCATTCGAATGAGAAACAGAAAAGTGTTACTTTATCAGTTTCTTTTCTGTGATATTTTGAATGATTTAAAAATATGCAAAGGCCCAGAGAGTTCACAACAGATTCTCTCTGTTTCAGACTTCATTATGGACTTTGGAAAACACATTCTACAGACTAAAGATGACTCAAGTGCAGCCTTGGGTGCCAAGGGTGACTTAAGCCAAGTGAGTTGATGTTATGCCCTCTGTTATATAACCATTTTTCCTGTTTTGCTTTCTTTATTTTCTGTATCTTTCTCTTCCCTCACACATACTTCTTTTCTGTTTTTCTAGCATTAAGTTCCCCCTATCTTGCTTTTTCTGTAGCTTCATTCTGCCATGTCATTTGTTTTCAGGATTTTTTCCCTTCAGTCTCTTTTGTAGCCCCTTTCTTTTTTGGATGTTGTTATTTTAGCTCCATAAAGACAGAATATTAAGAAGTGTTTTACAGCATGTTCTGCCATTTTTTTCAAGTTTTGAGTCTGACTCCAAGCCCCAGGCCAGGTGATTGGCCTGCAGCTTCCCAGTCTTCCTCCTTTCCCTTTTTGAAGGCACATGTGACGTTTGCATTTTTTTCAGCCATGGTGAATAGTCTCTCTGCTTCAGCCTCCCAAACTGTATTAATAAATTGATGGATGTCCAGCTGAAATGTTGCTGAATCACCCATCTATTCAGATGCAGCCACACTCATGTTAGAGCTGTAAGAGATAAAATCTGAAAGGGATGGTGGCATAATTAAGAACAGGTTTCTTCTTGTTATCCATATCTCCTCCAAGCTTGCACTGATTAACTGGTTTTACATGAAAGTCTAAATTGTGCATCTTCTCCTTCTAAGTAAATAATTTGAGATTATTTGATAAGTAGAAGCATGAATGATGATTTAGAGCTAACACAGCAAAGCAGGAAGGACAGAAACTACTGAGTATTTGTGCAAATGACAGTGTGTTGGAGTGGCTGTAAGGGAAGAAATGATTACTCCTCTGTAAGAGAGCTGAAAGCCTTCTCCACTTTTGGATGTCAGCAGCTGTGGTTCTAATTCTCAGCCATGGCAAAGAGAGCAAGCAGCTTTTGTTGAGATATTGGCCCATGAGCCTGTAATTCTGGCTGCTGTTTCTAGTTGTGCTGTAGACTTTCACCCTGTTCTTTGATGGCATTTATATAACTATGAATTTCTTGTGTATTAAAAAGGGAAAATACAATTTTTTTCCCAGTTAGTTTTAATTCCTGGTGCTGAGACAAAGACTTGTGAAGACTAAAAGAAACCTAAAAATCCTCTTTGTGCCAGTCCAGACAAGAATACTGTAGTTTCTCATAAGTAATGTTTGTTGTGTCACTTGAACTTGGGAACAAAACAAGAGAAGTATGCAGACAGGTTGTCATTTGGGAATAAAACAAGGTAAATACAATATTCAAATTTTTGCTAAAACTCCATGTTCATTATCTTAATTTAAATATATGTCATTAAACACGCTATTCTGATTTGTTGTTCTGTTGGACAATATTATGTGTGTGATGGTGGAATGGAATGAGAAAATGAACCAGGAGATTTTTCTAGGAGATTAGAAGAATCAAAGTCTTTTCTGGTTGAGAATGTAGCTGGAAAATCATTTTTGTTTCCAGATTTCAGTATAAGACACAGAGCAGATACAAGGTTTAATATGAAAGCCCCTTCTCTGTGAGTGTGTGTGAACATGTACTGTAGGTAACTCTGTCTGTGGATGGAGAAATTTTACCAGATAACAACAGCTGAAGAGTTGAAAGTATGTGCTGAGAGGCAACCTGTGAAAGTCTCCCAAGAAGCTGTAAATGGTCCTGTTAAATCCATTGGAAGTGATAAACCCCCCAGGTCAGCCAATACCTCAAGAGGCCATTGCCCATCAACATCAGCCAAGCATTGGGTAACCTGGGCACGTCTGAGCGGGCAAGAGCTGCTTGCTACCTGCTGACAGGGACCATGGAGTCATACACGTGTCAGATGTCAGGGACCCTGTGAGGAACTGTTCCAACACGACCTAGAAGCCACCAGTGTGCCAATGCAGTTGACTAATTCTGAGTGAACATCTGGCCTTGTCCTTACAGCTATTCTTCTCACTGCATGATTGTGAGAGAGAACCTGTGGAAACTGTGAGAGAATCACAGTGAGGGAATTTACCATCCAAATAGTAACTGCTATTAACAACAGATTCAGATCAACTCAGTTAACATAAGGTTTTCTAAGAATTGCTTGGTTTGATCTGTGTCTTCCACAGCTCTATCCCCAATCAGAGAACTGGGAGTTCACTACGTATTCACAGTTGTCCTGGTTTTGGCTGGGATAGAGTTAATTTCTTCTCAGTGTCTGGTACAGTGCTGTGTTTTTGAGATTCAGTATTAGAATAATATTGATGCCGATGTTTTGGTTGTTGTTATCTAGTGCCTACCCTGAGTCAAGGACTTTTTAGTGTCTTCTGCTGTGCCAGTGAGGAGGGGCACAAGAAGCTGGTGGTGAGCTCAGCCAGGACAGCTGAGCAAACTGGCCAAAGGGATACTCCACACCAGAGAACAACATGCCCAATGTAGAAACTGGGGGAGTTACCTAGAAGAAGAGCAGGGTCTGGCATAAATCAGTGGGTGGTGAGCAATTGTATTGTGCATCATTTGTTTTGCCTTGATTTTGTCGTTGTCATCATCTTTTCCTTCTTTTTCTTCTTCTTTTTCTTCTTCTTCTTTTTCTTCTTCTTTTTCTTCTTCTTTTTCTTCTTCTTTTTCTTCTTCTTTTTCTTCTTCTTCTTCCCTCTTCTTCTTCTTCTTCCCTCTTCTTCTTCTTCCCTCTTCTTCTTCTTCTTCCCTCTTCTTCTTCTTCTTCCCTCTTCTTCCTCTTCTTCCCTCTTCTTCCTCTCCTTCCCTCTTCTTCCTCTTCCTCCTCTTCCTCCTCTTCATCGTCGTCATCTTCTTCGTCTTCTTCGTCGTCTTCTTCTTCCTCTTCTCAGTCTTTTATCTTTTACTTTGTTTAAATTATTAACCTGTTCTTATCTAAATGTATAAGTTTTACTTTTGATTCTCCTCCCCATTCCATTGTGCTGTGGGAGGTTGAACCAGCAGTTTCTTGGTGCTTAGTTGCGAGCTGGGCTTAAACCACAGGACTGTTGTCCTTTTTGGCCCGCAATATGGGACCAGAGGGTTGAGATAATGACAGCACTGTTCCAGCTACTGAGATGAAAGTAACTCTATCCCAGCCAAAACCTGGACAACAGTGAAGAAATAGAGAAAACATTTGATGGTTTCTGATAGTGACACATTTGAAAACTTATTTGGTTATTTTATCATTATAAGAATTATAGTGAGCTGTTTCAGGAAATGTTCCTCTAGAGGTTTATTGCCAGCATGTCAGGAAAACTCTCAGAACTTGGTTAGGTTATTAACAAGGTGTTTAATGGCAAAGAAGAATTTTAAAAGCCTTAAGAAGTTTTTGTATTTTAGATTTGCTACATTTTTAATCAGGCTGCAAACATAGCAAGGTGGCTGGCATGAATGAAAGAAAACTGCATCCACCTTAGCAGGCAGTTCAGTGCAATATGCTTTGTAGGGGGAAAGATGGTGCCAAGGACCCAGCAGCTCTGTCACAGGCACTGGGACTGACTCTCTTTGGTGCTGCAGACTGATTACCTGTCAGTGGTTGGAGTACATCAGGTGAGCTGTGAAGTTCAGCTCTTCATTTAGGCCTATACAGTGAAACGGAGCTTGTGTGCTCTCAGATTACTCTGAGATCTGAAACAAAACAGAGTAATTGGAAATGGCAGGACATTTGATTCAGAAGTGCACTCCTGCTTCAGGCTATCACATTAATGTAGACACACGCAATACTAATTAAGAAGCAATGGACCAAATGGAACGAAGGAAGAGGGAACGCATAATCGATACAGCAATTCCTGTTATATTACATCATGTCTTTTGTATTATTATTTTTTTACTCCATTTACAATGCCATTCATTTCTAGTGCGGGAATGTCTACAAAAAATTTAATGCAACAGGAAAATAACTTTTTTTTTGTAAGAATCCTTTTATCTTCAGTAAGATTTTCTTTTACTTTCTAGAACTTGATATCAGTACTTTTATAACCTCTGCTTAAAAAAGATGACAGTACTTAGAAGAAAAAGTTCCAATAAAGAAAGACAGTGGTCTTAAATATCTTCTGATCACCAGTCATCTTAAGAGAAGTGGAACAGATTGACTTCAAAAATGAACGGGAGGCTTTGAGACTGTTATTTCTGTAGTTTTTTTAGGTACCCATAACTTCCCATTCTCCCTCTTTCTGTCTCTCCCCTGTAGTTTGAGCCATTTGTATCTACTGGAAAATCCCCCATAGGCTGTATTTACTTTCCAGAGGGAACATAATATGAAGCTGTTAGCAGCTGTTTGTACTTTTATGTTTTTCCTTTTCAGAGCTCCTAGGCTGCAGTTTTTGATGGTATTTTCTATACTATCTTCGCCATACAGTTGACTGAGCCCTACCAAGTACCACAGGCACACGACTTCTTGTGAGATTTGGGAGTATTCACTTGGGTGAACTTCAATGAAGCCATGGAAAAGCACAAACTTGAATCTTCTAGTTGATAGGAATATGTTAGTCCTTTCAAAGCTTTTAATTTTGTATTTGTGTAATGAATTTAAAGGAAGCAACATGTTTAAGGAATGTAATGAATTTAAGGGAAGCAAAGGGAGATGTTAAGTGTTAGGGGTGTATTTACCAGGAAGACACACACTTTTATGGTTCTCCTGTCTCCCTTACCAGGAGCAGGTAATGTGCTCATTTCTGGAGCTGTCCCCATGTGCCAGGTGTAGCAGCCCACAGGATTGCCTGCATTCAGAGCAGCAGCAGAGAAGATGCAGTGCTGAGCAGCAATCAGGGGCTGCTTCATGGTTGGACCCTTTCAATTTTCTCTTAATAAGCCCAGAAAATAGTTTTTGAATTTGTCAGGCACCACTGAGCTGTAGAAAGTTGTCAGCATGACAGGAGCACTGTCAAATATGTCCAGATGGGCTCTCATGCCTGTACAGTTTGCCACGCTCTCTTAAATTTCTGCTGTTTCAATTAAAAATAAAATAAGATGTGGTACTTTGATTTGGGTTCATCCTAATATATATAAGTTCACCTCTGTTCTTAAATGCATGGCCAGGCAGTCTGTTGCCAAACAATTACAAAGACTGTCTGTAAATTGGATTCACTACACTATCTCCAGGGACGGCTACAATTGTCAGCTCTCTGTCAGCTAAATGAAAATAATGAAATGTAAGTCACAAACAGCAGGAAAATTGGGTGAGTCATTCTATTTATACATGTAATTACATCTAAAGGTCCAAGTGCCTTGAAATTAAAAGAAGATTGGTTCTGTCAGGTGCTTAACAAGGTTTTCTTGGAAAGGGTCTTCCTAGAGAAAGCACTGCAGAAAGCAAAGGACAAACAGCTTGACACTGTCTGCCAGGACCCAAGTGAGAGAGAGCTGCAGTGCACGTGTGCACATCGCTGCGACAGGCAGAGCGGCGTGACCGCGATGGAGAGTGACGGCCACGCAGAGCTCTGCCTCCCTCCAGCTCTGATAATGAGCATTAGCCAAAAGTTGACAAAAGGAGGTAGAAAGTGCTGAGGACAAGTGGGATCTCCTCTCTTCTTTCTTTGAATCTCTTGGAAGGCCTTGGGGCTCTGGAAGCTTGGTATCAGGATGCATTGCATATTAATAATATATAAAGCACAATTAGCACACATGGTGCTTTGCAGGCTTGTAACTCGTGCTTGGCTCCAAATTTCAGCACAGCATTATGGGGGGATAGGGAAGAGCTACATCATAAATAGAAAATAACGGATTGATGCATTATTGAACAATTTAGTTCAGCAAGTCTTGTCAGTACAGATTTGAAGGAAAAAAAAAGAGGTTCCATGAGACATTCATACAAATAAGGTAATGGGATTTGGAGGATAGAAAAATAGTGGTGGGTTTTTCTTTCATCAAGTGATTGTAATTTTTTTAAGTAAAAGCTTATAAGATAAGGATTTTTTTGAGTATTGATGGAGAGACAACATCTCTGGCTGTAGCATCAAATATAAAAATTATAAATTGAGTCTTTGTCCTAGTTGCAGCTGGGATAGAGTTAATTCCTAATAGCTGGTGTAGTGCTGTTTGGATTTAGTATGAGAATCGTGTTGATAACATGCTGATGTTTTAGCAGCTGCTATTCAGTGTTTATACTGAGCTAACAACTTTGCAGCTTCTTGTGCCCTGCCAGTGAGAAGGCTGGAGGGGACACACAAGAAGCTGTGTGGGGACAGAGCCAGGACAGCTAACCCCAAACCAAAAGGATATTCCACAACATATGGCATCTGCTGAGCAATAAACTAGGGGGAAGGCTGGCCAGAGCCCACTGCTCAGGAAATGGCTGGGCATTGGTCAGTGAGTGGTGAGCAATTCCATTGTGCATCACTTGTTTTGTATACTTGGATTCTTGAATTATTATTATTGTTATTATTATTTTCTTCCTTTTCTGTTTCATTAAACTACCTTTATCTCAACCCATGGATTTTCTCTCTTTTGCTCTGATTCTCTCCCCCATCACACTGTGGGGCAGGTGGAGAGGGTGAGTGAGTGGCTGTGTGATGCTTAGCCGCCAGCTGGGGTCAAGCCACAACACACTTCCACGTGAAAGAGTATAATACTGCATAACTCATGTTATAGGACTGGAACCCCTTGCCTCACGGAAGTCCTGAGTTTTACAGATATATTACAATGGTAAGCATCAGTAGGCTGATGTGACTTATTTTGTGTGACCACTATAGTACGGTGATTTTATTAACATCCAGGGTGCTTTAAAACACTGCTAGTTTGCACTTTAATTTATGGTGTGTCTTAAATATCCACTTACAAAAGCTGAGTATTGGATGTTCCTGTTCATATAACATGAATTTTTAATGCTTTTCAAATAGCTGAAAGTGAGCCCATGTGGTACTTTATTTTCGCAGTTTATATAATAGACTTAATAGATACATTGTGGAACATGCTTTTAATGTCCATTATTGTACTTAGGAGTATATATGTTACATTACAGATATAATTTTGTAGCACAGTGTTGCTTTAAGAAGTTGCTGAAGGACTATCAAGACCATGGTTACCAATTATGGTTTGTAAATTGTTTCTGTTGAAAAGATAATTAAGTAAATTCATTAGTAAAAAGTAACACAGTGGCAGGTTGTCACATGAATATTTGTTCTGTTAACCAGATTTGATTTTTGCTACGAAAACATCTAGCTGCTTAAATGTCTGTTTGAAATGTGGATTGTTTCAGTGAGAGAGATAAATCTGATGTGTGTTTCTTTTCAGCAACAAAATAAGATATGGACTGGCTGTCATTACTTCTGCATGCTAGTAGCATATTTGTTCACATTCATTTGTATATTCATCATTATTTTACCTCATGGAGATTTTAAGCCAAACTCTCATTTCTTTAACTGGAATAATCTGCCAAACAAAGCCCAATTTTCATTACTTTGAATCTTTTTTTTTCCTGATAAATAGCATCACATTTGAACGGTTGCAGTATCTGCAAGGCTGAGTGGAGTTCAGCATGTCCATTCATGTGACAAGTTCTTTGACCTTGGCTGGAGGGAGATGATCAGAATCAAGAACGTAACTCCCAAATATACTGATAAATCCTGTCACAGATGTTTAGGTTTCACTGATGTTTCAGAAATTTGTGTTATTTCTCTACGGGATCCCCCAACTTAAACTTCAGCAAAAACAGCTCTATTTATCTGGACTGAGTATGACTGGTGTACCTGTAAAAAACCCAAAAACCCCCCCAAAACACCCCCTTCCTCCCCCAAATTTCCAAAGCCTTAGGGACAGGCACCATGGACTTGTCTCTTTGAATGTAGATTTTAGAACAAAATTCTTGCCATCCCAGTCAGGGGCTGCACTTCTGGGTTTGGATAAAAAAAAGTGGTCAGTAGCTTGAACTGTGCCAGTGGAAGGGAGCAAGTGTACCCTTGATGAACCCCAGAGTTTTTGATGGTGAAGAATTAGATTTTCCTACTTCTGTGGTTCACACAAATTCTTTGGAATAGTCCTTAGAGAAAACTGACCTATATATTGCCAAATTATTGGTCCCTTCTGATAGGTGATACTCTTTTTTTCAGTAGTATGAAATACCATGTTTGCTAATCTGCTGGGAGTCTCCATTGCACAGAGTGCTCTCATTTTCATGTGTTTTAATTCAGTTTACTTTTACTTTACTGGGTTAATGCAAGTTGTATTTTAATTTTATATGAAAAAGGTAAATATTGGGATAGATCAGAACAGTTCTTGAAGTCCCTGAGTTTTACCATTTTATTGACAACAACAAACAGTGCATTAGGTAAAAGATTTGAATAGATGTTTTTTGCTTAGTATCCAAAAACAATTTATCTCCTCATCTAGCAGCCTTTTCCACTGCCTGACCTACTCATTCTTCTGAGGAATCAGATGAAAATCAATCAGTCAGCACTTATATTGGGGGACTGCAGCAGGAGGTTTACATTAGAAACAATCTCAGGAATGATAGAATGATACATTTGTCAATCCAAGAAAGGCACCTAGAGGGATCTTAGCTTCTGAATTAAATCAGGACTTGCCTTTATCATACTTTAAAGCTTCCCATCAGATTGCATCAGGCAGGCTGAGTGGCAACACAGGGAGGATGAAGATCTTGAAGGCGTACTTCTTTTATTTCTGCCCCTTTGCTTTTTAGGCAGGTAGATGTTTGCAGCATTTGGCAGCCTGAGCAAAGCCAAATTGTTGCAGATTTGGACAGCAACATTTCACAATTACAAATGTTGACAGCTTTCTGTCGCAAAATTGCTCCACATTTTTCTCTTCAATCAACAGCTACAGGGGTCCACTAATACTCTACAGGAAAAGTGTAGGTGTTTAACAGACTGCTTGTAGGTGAAAGGTTTTGGCTTCAGCAACTCATTATACTTTTACATAATTTACAGACTTTTCTGTTGTACTGGAATATTACAGGAAACCGTCAAGATTCAAGTAATTTTTCCCAGTTCACATCTGTGTCAGGGTATTCTGGCTAATGCTTAGCACTAAAAGACATCACATTCAAATCAATAATCTGTTCTTCAAGTGCAGTTTAATGAAGGAGTAGCCTGCTAACACATAGGGTTACTTGATTTTACACTAAATTGTTGGTCATGTGGCAATATACCAGTTTCTCTTTACAGATCTCTATTCCCCAGTAAATGGTGTGCCAGTGCGTTGCTACCTTCACATCAAAAATTTCAAAGGCAAATGGCCTTTGAAAACACTTTTACAACTACCCAAATACTAACAGTACACCTCACTTCTGTATATACAATTGCATACAAATGAAGGAGGATCATACCTGGCAGAAAATCCAAAACTGCAGGTTGGCCATCAAAGGTTTTCTGCTCTTTCTCCCAGATAAGGAGCTAAAAAGGTCTTGAGTAGCTATTTAATCTGAGATCCAGCTGTTAAACCAGATCTGCATTGCTGGCACTGCTTTCACTGGGAAGAACTAGAATTTTTGACAAGTGCAGCACTATATGCTCACTTTTCCCCTGAGGATCTACTCAAATTCAGATCAAATGCCCTTTGAGATTCAGTAGGTTTAGTATTTATTTCTTGAAATCTGGTAGTTAATCAATGCATCAGATTTTAATAGTGCTCCCAGAACATTACTGACTGTTTTTAGACTGCTTAGACATTTGACTCTGCAAAGCAGAAAAATCTGGTGGTGACTATACATTAAAGGAACTGAAATGATGATTGCCCAAGTACTTAATCTCACTATAAACCATTGTCTGCCTATTGTGGAGGCAGTGTTACATCCTTTCTGTCAGGGTGTGATTGGCCCTGTCTACATGCTGGAAAACTTGCTGTGTACAAACACATGCTCTGACAATCACTGTTTACATTAAACACCATGGCAAATGCTACATTTTCTGGACTCCCTATAGGCAGTAGGTAATTTTGAGGTAATACAGAGTTTGGCATTAATTGCTTTTCACTCTGTGTTGAAGGACAGTGTATAGGGATAACACGATAGTATTGCGCTTACTGGGAATACAGAATTTTGTGTGTCTTTATGTGTTTATATAAATAATAGATATAAATAATAGAATAATTAAAAGTTTATATAAATCATTGGGTTCTGGCCCTATAGGTCTAACAGAAGAAGAGATAGCTAGATAACAAGTATGTGTGCTTATGTAGGAGAATGTGCAAAGCTAAAAAATGTTCACACAAAACCAGTTGCCAGAAGGCAAACAAATATGGAAAAGTCATATGGAGGTCCTTCTAACAAAGTTTTACCTCATTAGCTACTGCATTTTTCTGTCCCATATTCAGATACTCAGTATCAGGTTTGTGGCAACTTTTATACTGGCTCAATCTATAATAGAGAATTTTCCATTTTTTTCAAAGTGTATACATAGATCAACACATGGATAACAAAATGGTTGCTAGGTTACTCTGTAGTAAAGTCTCAGATATTGTTCTGTAGCCTTATTTCTAGTGAAAAAATTAAATGATTCTTGGTTTAATATGGCCTTTTAATGGTAAGATCTACAAATATTTGAAGATTGCAGTATGTTTTGGTAGGCAATTTCTAGTTTAATGTCTAAAAAAATAAAGATAAAATGGAAGAAATGCAGTAACTATCAATGCAATTTCACATCCACAGGTACAGTATTTTACATTAGTTGCATCTCACTGTATTGTATGCTGTTTTTTTTCACACTGGGACAAGACAGAGGAAGAATTTTGGTCATTTCTGTGCATAAAGACATTTTCCCTTGCAGTTTGCAGCAAAGACACTATAGCAGCCTATGAAGACAATGCAAGCCTCCTAAAAGTCAAAATATTGTTTTCTGGTCTTTGTCCTTTCTAAGGTATATCAAGAAAAGATGCTTATCCCATCCATTAACAAAACCCATGCTTTAGCCGAGTCCTGTTTAGGTGTACTCCTGGCTCCACTAAAGGCAACTGCAAAATTGCCATTGGCTTCAAAGCAGAATGCCTATTAGTCAGAATGCTTCTCAGGAGGGTGACTCTCTTGAAGTCCAGGTGTATTAGACCAAGAATATAACCCAAAAGGACTAAAGAAAGAACCTGTTGCTTCAGCCAGGACACAGGAGTTGTGCTATGCTTTCTCAGCTGGTAGTTACTGAAGGTGTGCTTTAAGAATATGATCCTGATTCAGAGGCACTTCTGTTTCAAAGCTCTGTGCTAGAAACTTATCAACAGTATTGCTTTGCTTCAGCTCCTGGGGATTTGATTTCATGCATACATTAATTTCTCTTTTCGTGGTTATAATTTTCACAAAACAAAGTGAGTGTAGTTCTCCTTGCTTTGTTGATTTGAGAGTACTTAGAAGCCCAAGGGTTATTAGCAGCTTTTGTGAGACACCCCCACGCGTGTGCCTGTGCACCCACACATATCTCAGGTAAGAGCTGGAGCTCAGTGGTTTGTTTTACAGTTAGCAACCTCCTCTGTACTTTTTAAAGCTTCTGGTCTCCTGAGGCTGAGATATCTAGATAGTTCTTGTGAAGTAATTGTCTTGCTTTGACAAATATATTACATTCACCTACACTTCTCGGTAGTCTTCTGTCTGAACTTGTTCACAAATATATACCTCTGGACACTGGACGGGAACAAATTCTGATACAAAGTTAAAAGGAAAACTCACAAGAATTCTAGAATTGTTTGTACTCTACTTGGTTTTCTTACTTTTTTAATCTGTTCCTGAAGCTCTATGTATTCTTCTCTCAGGACTTATATCCATTAGGATAGTTTAATTATTCCTCTGCTCTGGAAACTCTCAGTGTGCACATTTCAAAGGCTATCAGCTCTTTCAAATGACTAGTGCACGGCATCCATCAATGACGAATCTAGGCAAATAACTAATAAGGATAAGTAAACCTGGGACTTACTGGATGACAGACAGCTGGAGGATAACTGCATATGTTTTTTGATATCTATCTGTCTCTGGGCAGAATTAATTTCCTGGACTTATACATCGTGACACACTGCTATTAAATTAAATTTTTGGTTTAGTGTTGGTAAAGTTTCTATGTTATTTTCTGATTATAAGTATTTTCATGTAGGCTAAACCCACTGAAAAATAATGAAAGATTTAAAAAAATTTGTATCCAGACAGTGGTTAGCTTCATATACACAGTTTTTTTTGGGTACATATGTGTAAATCTGTGCATTGGAAAGCATGTATGGCATATCTACACTGGTCTTGATGGGTAGTAACTTCTCATCCTACTCATTGGCTGCTCTGGCTCAAAAAATCACTGGCATTCAGGAACACATGCAGGCAAAGAGCAGGGTGGGCACACACATAGAAGGTGGAAAGAGGACTAAATGAAATAGAGTAGACTGCTCTGACCAAGAACAGAGCTCAGGCAAATGAATGGACCAGAGGCCTGTTTACATGATTGACTGCTTCAATGCTCATTGTCCACTTCTATTCCTGCCTGATTAACCCAGATCCTTCCCTTTCCCCACCTCTGGTCCTTCCTCTAAACATCCCATAGGAAGTCCTGCACATTTCCACAATCCCCTTAAATGATCCCATATTAAGTTTTGAGCAAACTCCAAATTCTCTTCCCCCACAAGCCACAATAGAGTCTACATCCTTGTGGGCAGCCACCCCTTAGCTTGCTTGGCATGGCTTTGGAGAGAGATATTTTCCTTCATCCATCTCAGAGGATTTCACTCCATGAAGAGTGGGCTCCTCAACCTCCACAGATGACTTTGAAGTAACTGATTTGAAGTGCTCTGTTTTCACCAATTAGGCTACTGAGGTTTCTTCACCTGTTTCTGTTCCTCTGTTTCCTACTGGCATTTGAGGTTATTTAGATTAGTGTATAATCAGATCACTTAACAGAACTCAACAATCATAAAACATATGTGTGCTTAGCTGTGGGTAACCTGTCACTTGCTGTGCACTAAGTGGTAGCCAGAAATATGCCACAATGGTTTTATGAGGTTGTAGTACATAAGCAGCACCTCTTTTGTGAAGAGGTTTGTTCTTCTAAAACTAATCATCACCAGCCTAAAACCTTCTCTGTGATTGAGAAGGTTTATATCACACCATGTGGCATTCAGGTAAGGCATTTTCAGAAAATTTTCCTGGAGTAAGAAAGGTGGACCAGCAGAACAGCCCTTCCCATGGTGTCTCTCTCGACAAAAACCTTCAAGCACAGGCTCAACACATGTATTTTGGGAACAATCTGTGTTTAGCAGATCACACAGGATAGTCCAGGAACAGAGAAGTTGATGTCCTTAGGGCCTTCATAGCCCTATGGTCCTACAAGTAATGTCTCCACATAGATAAGAATTCCTTATGTGACTCATAGTTTGAAAGTTTGCACTCAGGTCCAGCTAAGAAATTAGAGATATTTTTTAAAATAGCCATGTTTTTAAAAACATGTACCATGGAGAACAGTATGGGCATTGAAAACATAGTTTAAAACTGAAGGTATCATCATCAGCTATATTGCTCATAACCAAGTGATTGTCATTATTCAGGACTTGAGTAACCTGTGTGTCTGTGATCTGTTATTCAAAAAGTATGGTTAGACTTCCTGGAATATAGTCTTACCTTTATTTGAATATTGTTATGCTAAAAATATGTCTAGATCTCTGAGAAATTTTCTAATTAGTTATTAATTGCTTTGGCTTTTTAAATTAAAAAAAAAACTTTTGACAGAGATTTCACATTTCAGGCTTCATATATCAGAACTGCAGGCTTTCAGATAGTGTAAGGCTATAAAAGCTCACTTTTTTATCATAGATCAGGAGACTAAGAAATCTGGAGGTCAGGGAGTATTTAGAAATGAACAAAACCCCAGACCCTACAGCTTTTTCAAAGTTCATCCTAAAAGCTCAGCTAGAGTTTAACAATCCCACTGAAATATTTAGGTTAGTGTTTCCATAGCAACCAAAGTTCGATTGTTTAAAACAAAACAATGTACTTGAAAAGCTTCCATATACAGTTTATTTTGTTTTGATACATATATAATTCCTCTATTAGTCAAAAATAGTAGACGGTAATTCTTAAGGAGCAATTAGAACAATTGGTGATCTCACTTTCAGTCCATTTAAATGAAGAACAGTAACTACACACAGCAGATGAAAACTGCTTCCATACTTGTAATACAGATTAAAAAATGGCTGGAACTGAACTTGGTCTAAATATCCAGGCACTTACAAGCATACTTGAGTATGCATAAAGGCTTCCTGGGCTTTTCCTTATGCTTGTACGTGATCCTACCCAGGAAGTGCATAAGATGATCCTTGGTCATACATCTTGATTTAAGAATAAAAAGGGTAAGAGTAAGAGTAAAGCTTTGGATAAAACCAAGTTAGATGAAGCATGAGATGAATGACAGTTTCAAGGTGACCTCTAATTTCAAATGCTTGATGTCAAGTCTTTAGGGACTGTGTGCTGCAGTACTGAGTAGTCAGAGATGTCCCTGAGCCAAAGAAGCCAGAAGCCTGATGCAGAACAGGCTCTTAAAAACACAAGTTTATTTGTGTGTGTGTGTTCAGTATTTTTAGAGGCTCTTCCTGACAAACTAGTCACAATTCTCACTATCTCTGCATCTGTTTTACCTGTGGGTAGTTGTGCCAGTGAAATGAGTGAATTGAATTTAGCTCCAAATTCACCTCACCAATCAGAATGTGACCTGCAGTGTGCAAAGGTAGGCTGACAAATTACACTGTCATATATTTCATTTTCTCAGTGTTTGGGGATTCCTCCAGTAACCCTTCCATAAGTGATACAATAGCCCTGGAAAAGCATGTATCAAATCAGTTCTGACACACTGAAAATAAACTTAGGCTTAATAAAGACTTTATATTTCATCCTTGTTTTCAGATTGGGCAGTGGCTTAGGCTTTTTTGGTGCTACAAACTGGCTAAACAAGTTACAGCTGCTATAAACTAGGATCCAAAAGTACTTGTAAATAAAGTGAAATGCTAGAGGCAGGGCTGGCAGCAGGTGAAGCTGTGTGGATGGGGAGGAACATCCTCCCTCTCTCTCCTCATGAGGCAGGGGCTGTTGGAGCCCACCCTGAGAACACTGATCCCAGTTCTCACTTCCTGAAATTCCTATGTGGTCTCTGATAGCCAGAGCACTTCTTAATGGGGGTACATGGAGCCTTAACAACAACTCAAAGGAACTCAAATTCAAAGCAGTCCATAATTTTTTTAAGCACTTAGGGATATATTTTTTTCCTGTACTTGAAAAGGGAACTGTACCCAAGGGGAATGCATTATTACTGTTATTATTTACAGCTAGTATAATCCCTTTAAGTAGAATTGATGCATGGAGAGGAAGATTTCTCTAATGACACCTCAGCCCCTTCTGTAGTCATCTTTGTCTCAGGTGGGTTATGAGGCTGTTTGACACAATGAGATGGATTCCAGTAGGTGTACTCTGGTGCCGCTGAGTGTTGCCAGTGAAGAGCCAGACAACATTAGCAATCCTTACACCCAAAAGCTTTCACTGTGTAGTGAGAGCCTTCAATGTAAATGCATTGACTGCAGGGCCAAAGTAAAACCACATTATGCATCAAAATTACTCCACAGATAATCTTTCTTTTAGTCACTTAAAGTCTAGGAGAACAAGTAGATTCATTTTTTAACAAGCTGAAAGGGAAAAAAGTTAGAAAAATTAAAGGACAAATGCCTAATTTGAGGGCACAGAACATGAGTGGGAAAATATTACTGGGAATCCTTGTTAAGGATTCTGGAAAGTTGCATAAGACAAAAATGAAATGTTTCATAATTGAACTGAAAGTGTCATCATGTTCTTGGTTTTCTGTGAGACATGAAAGGGAAAATCACTTTAAACTTATTTCTGAATCATACAAGAAATTATTCTTCCCTTAGGTCAGGGAAACATTATGTGTCTTAGAAGAAAAGACTTCTGACACTCCTGTTGTGTCATGAAGTGCCTGCTTTGATAAAGTGGATGAAGAGAGAGCACTTGCCCATTTTATCAGTGGTATCAACAGGTCTTGCTGTTCCTCTGTCAAGTCCCTCTTTGTAATTCTGCTAGAGACCCAACAAAACCTAACTGAAGGGTTATATCTCTATTCAATAAGGTCACGAGCCTGAATGCATATTGGATGTGCAACAACATAACACAATAACCATTCCTCTCTGTAACTCAACTATTTACACTAGACCAGTTTGGGCAGCCCCTGCAGCAGGCCCTTTTCATGCAAAATAAGAAGGGTTGTGTGTAGGAGAGAGCAAAAAGTAGCACAGAATATACAGATGTGCTAGACATAAATTATTTTTTAAAAAGAAATAATGAAAGGGGTTTATAGCACTCCATTGGTGTTTTTTCCTTTTGTTTTGTTTTTTTTCCTCATCCTGTTGAAGGAAAGGGAGGGTTTGCAAGAATGACACAGTTCTCTGTTACAGAAGCTAGACGATGGATTCCTGCAGCTGCCCTGCTCTTATTCCTCCCATTTGCTGAACGTTCTAGCAATGCCTTCAGAAAGATGGCAGGTGTCTCTGCTGCTGGTTCCACTGCAAAATACCCTGTCTGAGGAATCTCTATTTTTCCAGTACTGAGGAAAAGAAGTTAAAGTGTGCCTCAAAGGCAAGAGAAGGAGAAGTACATGTGGGCTCGCTGGTGTCCACAATGTACTGTTATTCTTGGGATTTTGTATTTTTTTTCACATAGCAGTCCTTCTTTTCTCTCCTATTAACCTTGTCAGCAAAATGGCCTTTACCTGGA
This sequence comes from Aphelocoma coerulescens, assembly GCF_041296385.1. Taxonomy (NCBI): domain Eukaryota; kingdom Metazoa; phylum Chordata; class Aves; order Passeriformes; family Corvidae; genus Aphelocoma; species Aphelocoma coerulescens. The sequence continues at coordinate 22,169,286 of NC_091015.1, forward strand.
TTTTCCTGATGCTGAGAGATTCTTATTCAGTTTATTTTTGAAGAGAGTATTATCTCAGTCAGCACCTTATCAATTTGACTGCTGCTGTACTATTTTTCTTTTGTGTACTTTAAACATATGTTGTAAAAAAGTCCTTTTCTCTGTTAACTTCCTTGGTAGGTAAAATTGTTTTCTGCTAGTTGTTTTATATCATATATACCACTACAGATTACATTTTGAGATCTGCCATTATTGTATGTAGCAATGATCTGAAAAAGAACTCATTTTTGTGGTAGAATTTCAGTTACTCACTTTATTGCCTTATTCTTAGTTTAGGTTCACGCTGATTTATCAAAAGATGCAATCTACAAGGTGTGATGTTACTTTGTTCTTCCCATCAGCTCATGTCTGCTGACTCCTTCCTTTACTACCACTCTCACTCTCGCTCTTTCTTACAGATGCAGTTTTTCATTCGTGTCTCGAACTCCTGCACTTTCTCCAGTGACTTATTCCTTTCCTTGTGTTTTGATTTTCTCTTTACATTCTCTTTCTCTTATGATTTTTCCTCATTGCAATAGACTCCCAAGCTCACAAATAGGAAAAAACAGGAGACAAATACTCCTGATCCTGCCTTGTTTTCATCAAAATGCTGTTGAAAGGCATTTTCTTTGCCTCTTCCTTGGTCTGTATACCCCTGTTTGTATCTTGCTACATGCTTCCCTCTCCTACAACGAGCACATGTTCATTTTTGTTGTTGTTCCAAGACCTTTCATAGCAGCCCCTGCTATCTCTCTCCTTAGATATAGGCTTTCTCCCTTTCTGTCCCTTGTATTTTGTCAGAAGAATTCATCTGCAAAGCTGCCTCATTGCTTTCGTCAGTTCTTCAGTGAAAGAATAAAGTTTTTCTTCTCCCTTGCTAATTTGCTAATAGATGGGTTAGTCATCTTTTGATTCTTGCTGACATGCTGACCAGTGCTGACTGACTCCTCATTTCTGGTGCTATTCTAGCAGGTTTTACTCCTTTCCTGTGTCTGGCCTTATGCTGATGGATTATCTGAACAGAGAGGTGCAGCAGAAAGGTGCCTGAGGAAGCCGTAGCTGAGCCACCCTGGGTACCAGAAGAGGGACAGTGAGGCTGATGCAGTTCTGTCCTCGCCTTGCTTTCCCTCCTGCCAAGCTGACTCCCCTGGGAAGGAGGTTATAAGGGTGCTGCCCTTGGAAAGTGTACCTAGGCCAGTGCTTGGGTAAGTCTGGATACACTCATCAGGGAAAGCATTGCCTTGTGCTGTTAGGTCATGTGGTTTTGGGGCATAACATTATATGTTATTATTTACTGATCACATCATACCACTAGCCCAGGCATAAAACAAATTTGCATTTATAAAGCAAACAATAATTATAAATGCCTCTCAAGAGGGTAGAATATTCTTGTTTTTAACTTGAAGTTTAAGTATTCCAATTGAAGCCTTTATTATTTTAATTTTCTCAATATATTTTTTTCTGTCAAGGGGATTTTTTAAAATCAAATTGAAGGATCTGAAGACATGTTGTTTGTAATAATTTGTTGTTATTGCTAGAGGTTTCAACTGTGTTGTATATCTAAGGAGGTTAATCACTATCCTTTTAATAGGAACTCAGAATAAAATCCTTACTGGAAGACTCTGCCCCAAAGAGCTTATTATTTTTTTACACTCATTCCAAGGAACTGTAGCCTGTCAGTTCCTTTCCTGGAGAGGTCTTTGATTAAAGAAAGAAAAACCTCACTCTGTTAAGCAGCTGAGCTCATGAGGAAAGTGAAGTGGCTGTTTTGCCTCAGACCTCTTCCAGTTCAGTGCAACTAATGTAGATATTGCCATTGTAATATATTTTCGCTTTACCCAAGTGAACACCAATTATACAGTTGTTTCTCCACAGATCAGCAAGGTTTTTGTTGTTCTTTACTTGGAAAGATTTAAAACACCTGTGGCCCAAACGGGACAAAAAGGGGGTTCCACCTATTTAATTTCATGAAAAATGAGCAAGTATGGGGATCTCAAATGAAATACTCAAAATAATTTTAAAAATACTTTTTTATTTTCAAAGAAGATCTTAATGTTAGTACTATCCTTCCCTTATGCTGTCTGCAAAAGAGGAAAAAAGAAAAAAAGTTTTCTTTATGTCTCATTACTCAATACAGAGGCTTGTAACTGCTGAGTATATTTTTCTAACACTGGAGGTTTTGAAATATGCTAAAGGCTGTACCAGCATAAGTAGCTAAGGTGTTGGAAACTGATTTGGCTTATTTCTACACATCATTTCCAGGCTGATAACTTTTAACAGATAAAAAACCTGGGACACTGATTTAAACAATATCACTGAGTTTTTTGGTTGGTAACAGAGGAAATTTAGAAGAGATGAGAAGAATCATGACATCCCTCTTCACTTCAAACTGAAAAGCATGTCAGCCTTGAGGCAGATTACTCAACAGTAACACCACCTTTGTGACCTCTTTGCTGTTTCCTAGGGTTTCTCATTGCTCACTTACGCCATCATCTTGTCTGAACTGTGTATAAGACACATGTACAATCCCATGTGTTTCATTCCATTTTCATTCCTCACTGACAACCTGATCGATCTTGTGACATCTCAGGGCCCCTTCTGGATTCTGCAGCTTCACCTGACTTGTGCAGTGCTGAGACATCCACGCTGGAGAATCTGTTCTCTCCACATCTCACACTCTCCTTTCAGGTCCAAAATCATCCCCTCTGACATGCAGTACTGGAGAAGGACCTCCCACAGAATCACAGGAAATCTCCAGGATCAGAAATCTATGTTCTAAACCAGTGGCCCCTTTTTTCTCTGTCATTTTCCATTACATGTTTTAGAGCTGTGTGCATCCATATGCACTCACATATCTGCATACACATCTTCTCATGGCAGAGTTAAGCAGGAACTGATGCAGTGTTACTCCCTTTCCCCTTATTTGGCCTTCCCAAAATCTGGCCTTCCTCTGCTAGTTTGGAAAAAAAACAAAGCAGATTTAGAAGAGAGTTAGGATGCAGGTGTTCATAGTGGACAAGCTGATGAGCAAACCTTACTCCTTTCCTGAGAAGAAAGACACAGAAAATCAAATTACAGACCTGCTTCAGAATTTTCCCCTTCAGTAGTGAGACAGTACTTCTTGGATGGAAGAAAGGAACAGACAAACAACAAATACAGTTAATATTAAGACACACAGAGGGAGAACATCCTTTTGTTAAGTACATGGTGCATTTTTCTTTAGGGGGACTTGCAACAGCTCTCCAGTATGCAATTCAACTCTTATTAGCTTAAATGCACTATTTCAAATGGTTTTTAGAAGCAGTTTTCCTAATACTAATGCAACTTTAAAAATAATCTATGAAACTTTTTACATGCATAATGAAAGATAACTATTTTGAAACTCCTAATTTCTTGCAGGCTACCCGTCTGTTTACACAGAAAACCAAATTATTTCTGTTGCACACTTGACACAGGAATAGGTACAACGTACTCTGCAAATTTTGAAAGACATCAAGACATCCAGGATTTGAAAGCAGAATGGTAGATCCTCATCTTCATTTTATAATATGGGATTGATAAAGCACTAATATACAAGTTACACATTCAGCATGTGGTATCTTTTACTAAAAGAAACATATCCAATCTTTTCTTAAACTACTATTCTTTAATACTGCTTATAATTTCCTGATGGCATTTTCTAGGCAAAGTGGAAAAATCAAGCTAAGACCATTTGTTGAAATCAAATATGTAAGAACTAATATGTGCCACTGTATGAAACGCTTTTTTTTTATTGTGCAATGATATGATATCTTATAGATAATACTCCAGATAGCTCTGAAGAATCCTTTTGCAAGTCATTTAGAGGCCACATTTTCACTTTCTGTACATTTGTGTTTCCAAGAAGCTGAAAAGGTTAAGAGTTTTGTACTGAGTCTTTTCTGTTCCATCGTTGTTTCTGTAGCTGCCTCATTCACCTGTTGTATAAAGCCTGTTAACACCACAAACAGTGTCCCAGGTACATTACAATCAGCCAGCTGATGGTGGATGACTTTTCAGGCACAGGGAGCCACATACAAGATTGATGTGTGAGAACATGTGCCTCCAAGGAAAGTGTTTTATGACACAGCCTTGTAGCACTTGTTGCCATCTTCCTTGATCCATGTAAAGTCTCCTCTTCACTTGTCCTGGACTGTGTGAAGACTCCATTTTCCTGACTGGGTAATGAGGAAAATAATGGAAAGTATAACAGCTACCTCTAGCAGCTGTAATCTGTGGAGGGATATAAATCTACAGACAAAAATACATATAAACCATATTTTTAAATGTTGAGTCTTGGGTTATGATAATCTTGGTTGAACTCTAGCACGCAGGATTTACATAAAGGTCAGCTAGGAAAACAAGGAAGGAAATGTTGACTTGTATTCATGTTCTTACCCTGACCTACAGAGAGCAGGGCAGTTGGACTTGCTGTGTTGCAAGGAGAGAGATCATATTTTTAGTAGGAAAGTTTACTGCACCCCGTGTTACTCTATCCGTGCTAGAAAAATCCCATGAATAACAGAGAGACATGTGCACAAAATTACACAAAATAACTGATAACACAGCCACAATGTGCATCTTCAGCTGAACCTCATTTTAGCATCCTACTCCCTTCCCAATCTTTTCTTTCAGCAAAAAAGTTCTTTGTTGCAGTGGTTGAGTCCATCACGGGATTGGCCAGAGAGCCTCAGGACCCCAAAACAGTGGCGGTCCGCTGGTGGGCAGTGGGCAGGCTCAGAGGTCTAAGACCACTCCCTTTTACCCTTTTAAAGTTCATGTTCTGGATAGTTCTCCATTCCTTGGTACCCCACTGGTTCCCGGGTCCCTTGTTCCACCCCTCGCCTTCCCCACTGCTCACTGTCCTGTCACCCCACGCCCTCTGCACCCCCTGGGCCCCAAAGGATAGGCTCTGATGTTCTGCCCTACCCCGGTGCCGATCCGGATAAAACCCCGGACCCCTCAGTGTTCTTTGTTCCTGGATCCCTTCGGGCGGGGACCTCAATAAACCCCTCGGAGCTCCACATAAAGGACCCCTCCCGCCTCCCTGGCCCAGCGGCGCGGCAGGAGCTGTCCGGCTCTGTGTGTGTGTGGCTGTGAGTATCCCGCACCCCGCTGTGTCAGGGGGTGTCCGAGCGCGTTCGCGCAGCACCCCCGGAGCGGCTCCGCGGGGCGCGATCGGGACGGACGCGACGCTCTTTCCACCCCCCGCCACTCGCGTCAGCTCTTTTTAACCAGCCTCTTTACCTCTAGAAGTGGATTATTTTTCTACTAATTTCCCAACACAGGATTTGGACTAAAATATCTGATCTCCTTTTTAGCATACCATGACGTCATCTTGAGAAGGTTTCTCTGTGATAGTTTGATGTCAATTTTACAAAACTTTCTGTCCATAGAAAATAAACAAAGTACATGATTTATTGATATTTTCTGATTTTCTTTTTATCGATACCAGCGTATTTTTGGTTAAATGGGCAGAAAAACCCAGCCTAATTCTTCCAGTGATTTTTTGAATGTTCCCCATTACATCTGACATTTGATGAATATTTCAGTGGATAGATTCCTTTCTAGTAACTCCCTTAATGATTACATGAATTCCGTGTGCATGGTCCACATAGACAACAGTGCTGAAAAACCACATGCAAGGTCCATTTCAACACACTTAACATGCAAACAAATAATGGAACATATGAATGCAAACTTACATTAAACCAGTGAGGTTTTTACTGTTTCCTAAACACACGTATAATATATTAGATAGATATGTACAGTAAGTTGTTCTAAAGCTAGACATGAGAGAAGACTGGATTTGCTTTTGAAAATAATTGTTTCTTGGAAGAACTACAGCATGAATAGATTTAGTTGAAAAATTAATAGAAACATTCCAGAATGTAGGTAACTGAAATACCATTAATTCCACACTAATTGGAAAAACCAGTTACCTATCTTTCCACTTGATATTTATTTATTGTAACATGATTTCTTTGTAGAAATGAAATGAAACATTTCATTGAAATGCAGCTCTTACTAAGCAGCGGCGTGCTTGCAGAAGAATAGAATCATTTGCGGTAGAAGAGATTCCTCTTGGGTCATCTCAGTCCATCAGCCTGAATCATTGGTGGATGGCTTTCAATATTCTTAAAATAGATTTGAGTATCTCCAGTGATGGAAATGCTGTAACCTTCACTGGCAGGTTGTTCCATTGTGTAACTGTTCCTCTGGTTATAAATTTTCCCTGCTGCATTTTAATCTAGTTATTAGCATTTATTGATCAACCTTATTGACTAATGACAGTAATTGATCCTCATCCTCTTTATAGTGTTCTGTTAAGTATTTGTACATTCTTTGCTTCTCCCCAACTTACTTCTCCTTAGTTTTGCATGATCATTTCTTTAAATTTGTCTCACATATCTGATTATCCATCTTTTCTCATATGCATTTGTATACCCTTTTAATCCCTACCTTTTTGGTGGGCTTTTGAAATTAAATTAAAACTGAAGAACTCCGATGGAGTCTGTAATACTATGGAATTCAGTAACACATCACAAATCATTTACTCATATATAGGTTACATTTAATAAAAGCAGGTCAGTGAAGATGATTGGAGACACTCCTGGGAGTCATCAAACAAGACAATTCCATAGTTCTGTATGGGATAGGTAATTCCATTCATAAAATTAGAAGAACCATCTTAAACTGACATATATTTCTTGCACTTTTTCCTCCTACTGAAAAGCTGCTTCATCATTTCTGAAACAGAAAAGCTTTTAAAATTTCCTCTCCTTCCTACTTCATATTTTTTTTGTTCTCCTGCCAGCATTACCCCTTATTTTAAACATCTTTTTCCTTCTCACTATTCTCCTTCTTCCATCCATCCACCCCTTCCAAATCCCCTCCTGTTTATCTCCCACATACACATACAGAAAAAAACCCCATGCCCTGGTTTTAAAAGCCACTTTTGCTGAGGCCTTTCAGGCTTTTATTGCAAACTGGTCTGCCAATTCACCTGGTCATCCTAGCAACCCTCCTTTGTGTGTATTGCAACAAATTCAATTTCCCTGGAGTACAGGCAGTGAAGGCTGTGTTCCCCAATCCTGAAGAAACTGATCTAGGTCTTGTGCAATGGGAGTAGTAAGTCTCTCTCCTGGTAGAAAGGCCTCACTTAATGCCTCTTGGGATCATTGTTTTCATTTCATGGCCCCTCTGTAGTGAAGGCTCACTGTGACCCTGGCTCTGCCTGGTGCAGGTCTTTCAGCTCTGTTATTGCTGTAGAATAAGCTTCTCCTTTATTTCAGAAATTCTTGCTTTGGGTCGTGGTGTGCTGTTGAATTCCACCTCACTCCATGTATTCCACATCATCCCACATATTCCAATCCTGAAGGTGCGTTCATATTTCAGACACAGGGTTGTGGATGAGATGGCAGGTGACTGAAGCCTGGTATCTGCTTGCAAAACAGCTGAGTAATTTAGAGTTTTCTTGTCTTCTTGTGGGAATGTGCTCTATAGCAACAGCTGGGTGGGTGTGGTGGGTTGGCCTTGGCTGGCTGTCAGGTGCCCCCCAAACTGTTCTCTCTCCTTCCTCAGCAAGATGGAGGGAAAAAATAAGATCAGGCTGAGATAAGGACAGGGAGATTGCTCACCAATCATCATCATCATGGCAAAACAGACTCAGTTTGGGGAAGATTAGTTTAATTTATCGCCAGTTAAAAATAGAGATAGTGAGAAACAGGAACAAAAATGAAACCACCTTCTCCCCAGTCCCTTTCTTCCCAGGCTCAATTTCACTCAATTCCTCAATCTCCTTCCTCACTGCAGAGCACTGCAGGAAGATGGGAATGGGGGGAGTGGTCAGTTCATATCACCATATCTGCCACTCCTTCCTTCTCGCTCTCTTCCCCATTCCAACATGAGCTCCCACCCATGGTATACAATCCTTCATGATCTTCAGTGTGGGTCCTTCTTGGAGACTGCAGTTCTTCAGAAGCTGCTCTCTAAGTCCCTCATGGGCTACATGTATTGCCAGAAATACTGATCCCATGTGGGCTCCTCTCCAGAGATCACAGCTCCTGCTGAGAGCCTGCTCCAGTGTGGGGTCTCCACAGGCTGCAGCTTCCTTCAGGGCACTTCAGTCTGCATCCCCACAGACCTCCAGGGGCTGTGGGGGGGAGACATCCTGCCTCACCATGGTCTGCACCACAGGATATCTGCTCCAGTGCCTGCAGCCCCTCCTCCCACTTTTTTCGGTGACCTTGGTGTCTGCAGAGATGTTCCTCTTACTTTTTTTCTTGTTCCTATCTCCCACAGATGCCGTGCAGTGTATTTTACCCTTTGTAAAGTATGCTATTGACAAGGTGCCACCAGTGTCACTGATGGGCTTAGCTTTGGGCAGCAGTGAGTTTATTTTGGGGACAGCTGGACCTGGGTCTGTTCAATACAGGGGCAGTTTCTGGTGACTTCTCACAAAAGCCACCTCTGAAGCCCTGCTTCAAAAACCTGACCATGTGCACAAAACGCAGTAGGGAATGCTCCTGTCTCTCACAGTGAATCTGTCAGAGGCTTTGGGTGGAGGTGCTCTAAGCAAACAGCCTTTTTTCCTTCTCCAGTTCCCATGATTTGGTTACAACCTGGCTTCAGCAATTTTCACAGCATGAATTTAGTCCCAGCCTGAAACACGTAGGCCTCAGCAGCTCCTCTGAGCAGCCTGAACACCCTTTGTTGGGCTTTCTGAGCTCTGAGAGTTTATTACAAACAAGCACAAACATCTTTGTAAGGAGAATCAGTGATTCTGCACTGATTGTGGTTATGCTCAGAGGCACAAAGATGTGAAAACTTATATGTCACGTAGCACTTGTTGCTTTCTGGGGGAGAGAGAGAGTGAGAAATAAGTGGTTTTAGTACTACATTTGCAACCCTCCTTTAAAGGACAGCTGATGCACAAGATGTTTCCCACACCCTTTTCTTGGAATGCTGAGTGCCCCTCCCTTTGTCCTGGGTTTTGTTCTGATCCTGGTACTTGGTGGGGCGCCCTGTGTGGGAGGAGGCCGTGGACTGATGTTTTCAGATGTCTTCAGAATGGTGGGAAAACCCAGTGCCTACCAAGACTAAAGGCAGGCAGGAAGCCTGTGGCAGCTCTGTGTGGACATGCTTAGGAAAGGGTGTTTGTCACCTGGGCAGGAGACACCAGAGGACACCTCTGAAGAGGCACAGCAGGAGATGCAAAAGGATACATGTGAGGGGCATGTGAGAAGGCATAAGAAGGAGATGTGAGAGGAGACACAGGAGGACACACAAAACAGGGACATGCAAGGAAGACTGTGAGGAGACGCTTTTGGAGAGACAAAACGGAAAAGACAAAAGGAAAGGGACATTGTTGGGGTCATGACTGCAGAGCATTCATGGAAGGAGGAGTCTGTGGGCAACCCATGCTGGTACAGGGATGCCTCTGAGGGACTGTGATTGATGGGTGACACACATCCTGGAGTTTTGAGAGCAGTAACGAGTGAGGGAGGAGGAGGGGAGGAAAAGGGTGAGAAACAGGACTGGTTTAAGAAACTATTATGCACTGACATTGACCTCTTGTGCTGCCCATTGCCCCATCAGTGGGACTGGGAAGGACTGAGGTAAGCGTGATGAAAATAAGACCAGCAGATACAAGGCAAGGGGAGGAGCGGTGTTGAACTGAAGTTGAACCTGTGGAAGGGGAATGAAAAGTAGTTGCCTTTGTTTTTTGTTCAGTTGTCTATGTCTTTTTTTTGTTTCCCAGTACCTGAATCAATAAGGAAAAGATTATGCTAATTTACAACAAATTATCCAAAAATCCCTGGATTGAGACTGTTTTGTCTGCAATAGCAGGTCAGAGTATCAGGGTTGGCCAAAGGGTGTAATGGCCATTATGTATCCTGTCAAGTAAAAGACAGCCCTACTCTGTATTTTCTCTGTGGGACCACCCTCTTGCAGTTTTTCTCTTCTTCAGCTCAGAAGAACAGGAGGCTCATGAGTATTAGTATGTAATATAGGAATTACTTGTATGCCTTTGTTATTTAGTTTTCCATTTTCACTGATAGAGCTGGCTTACTAAATTAAATATTTTCTAGAAGCAGCTCATTGCTTGAAGAGTCTGTGGGTAGAAAAGCCACACGTTGCTTCTACCATGGCTGTACAAGGTCCTCTGTTGTGTCCCCAAAGAAGAGGAGGGCTTGGGGGTATCTGACACACCACAAAGAAATAAACTGGAGCAGTGTGCAGCTGCAGTGCTTCCAACAGTGTTCAGAGTATGTCCAGTATGTTCCAAGTATGTCCAGATCTCCTTCTGAACACAGAACATGGTAAGGAGGTTTCCTTCTGCTCCTCTCCAGCTGCACATCAACCCCCGCTGAAGCAGCTGCTCATAGCTCTACTTCTCCAAGTTGGCTTTTCACTGCAGAGAATTTAGCAGAACCAGATGTGGCACGGGTCTCTTTTGTGCTATTCCCTAATTGACAGGAAAGTATTTTGAATGATGAAAGTCTGTTTGGACCCCTGGAAGATCACTGCTCTTTATTTCAGAATAATGCCTTCCCAATAACTGGTGAAATCACACAGAGGTGTTCAAAACACATTTTGGCTCTAAACTTTTTTGATAAAATACTCACATTAGTAGGTGAACTACATATGTTGTACTTTAAATTGCTTGTTAACTTCCCAGTAGTGGTTGTGAGTATGAGCCATTGTATCAGCAGATAAAACTTAGATAAAATGGCAAGACTCCTCTATTCTTTCCTTTCAAAAGGGAATATCTCAGTGCTCATTCTCCTGTAAAGAAATAGCATTCTCCTGTGGCTGGGAGATGATTTGGTGAAGCATCACATTAGCAGAACCATCCTGACCAGCTGTGCTGGGGCTTAACAAAAGGCAGCTCATTTACACAATAGCTGTGCTGCATTTTTGGCACTCAGCTCTGGTTTGGAAGGGCCTCTTTAAAATAATGCACAGGCTGGCCTTTGCCTCCTGCATCATAAAGCTGTGAGGTTTATTTCTTCCCTGTGGTCAAATACCCTGGGGATCAAATGTCCTGCTCTCACTCTAGACATGTCCCTAGAGCACTGAACCCATTACAAGGTGGATAATCAACTGAAAAACACTATGATCATTACCAAAAATTCTCACCATAAAAATATAGTCTCCATTAAAAATACTGGGTTTTACTTTCTTAGAAACATTATTGTGTTAATACACTATGTCAAGTGAAACATCCTGAATGTCATATTTTATGTGAACTCTCTAAATAAATGGAGGAATCAGTTGGAAAATGGTTTACAGCCTAGGTTTTGATTTTAATACCGTCTTCTCTTACTCTGTCATTCCAAGTGTTGCAGCCTTCTTCTGAATACATGAAAGCACAAATAGTTTATGCAACTAGAGATGTCACTGGGTCTCAGCCTCACTGCAGCACTCAGCCAGCAGCATTTTCTCATGAAATTCTCATACAAGTGAGATACCCAAAGTACTCTCTAAGCAATTGAGTTCATGTGAAGTTCACAATTTACGTGTACTGTGGGAAGAGGGATATGATTGTTGGTTTATATTAGTTATAAGCAATTTCTGAGTTCTTGAAAATAAAATATATTTGAGGAATCAGTTTTATTATTACTGAGAAAAATCCTATCCTCATTATCTGTGGATCATTGTAGAAAAGTAGCCTGGCAAAACTGGATGAATGAACTTATCCAATTAACCCCAGAATATTTTATTTCTTTGTTGTACTCTGTTATTGCATCTGACAGTTTTGCTGCTCCTCTGATCTAATTAAGAATTTTTGGCAAGCATCACAGTGTTATAAATTTTGAAAATGCGAACCAAACCTGGCTCACAGCACTTACTTCAAATAAAGAGGAGAGCTGAACTTTCATTTACTTCTTGAACTGACAGATGAGTTTGCATGAGAAATGTCGACTTCTGTTTAGCTTGTATATAAATATATACTTATTTATGTATTTATATACACACATATAGATAAATATGTGTGTATTTATATACACACATCACATTACATGATCATATTATAAATGCTTGTTTCTTCCTCAGAGTTTTTTTTCTCTGTTTTTATTAATAAAGAAAACATTTTATTATGTGAATAAAGAAAACTAGCTTATCTGGCTTTCAAATTCAATGCCAGAACACGACATTTCAGTCTTCCACTTGGCAAACTAGGGGTTTATGACTGGGCTGTGTGAAGCTAACCAATTTTTCTGGGTCAGAGGACAGCAGGCAGGAGAATTGCAGTGCTCATACCTTCTCTGAGAAAAATCAGGTAGAAAATAAAGTTTTAACCTGTTCTGGACTGTTTTTCTACTCTTATATGGTGTTTGTAAATTCAGTAGCATCAGAGATCTAGAGGTTTTCTTATGACAGATACAAGCTTCTAATCTCCCCTATGCTTTCTAGAAAGAAATCTTAAACCTACATGCTAGATTGTGTCCCAAATGCTGGCAGTTCCTCTGGCTGCTCTTCTACAGCCCCATTCCTCACTTAACTCCTATAGCTTGTTCAGTAAGAGTTGAAAGAGTGAGGTATTGCTGAAAATGCATTTTCAGGTGAGGTAGACCCCTGCCCACCCCCTGCCACCCAGCTCAAACCCCATGCTGGCTCCAGGCTTCTGGCAGATGAAGCTCAGGAGTGCAGGTCCAACCCAGGACCGTGGGTGTCTCTCCCTGGTGCCTCCTGGCCCCATGTAATGCCCCCACCTGCAGGAGCCCACCCTGGGACTGCAGTACTCAGATGGCATGGGGCAGATGAGCCCTAGGAGCCCCTGTCTTCATGTGTCTGACAGCTCTATGGGGACTTTGAGCAGGTGAGCCAGCTGCACCTGCACAGCTGTTATAGAGATATATAGCCAGGTCTTTCCCATGCTCACTGGCCCCAGCTGCAGCTGGAGATGGGCTGGCACCCGGCAGGACTTTGATGACTGGCTTTGGCAGGAAGCCAGGCTCCTTATCTTCCTTTAATCCTGAAATTCATTTGAGGCAGGAAACATTATTATGTGATAGAGCACCAACACTTTCCTAAGGTTTATCAAACACTAATGTTACTCTCCTGTTACTATTTAACTGCCGTTGTGTTCTAGAAATTTATCAGTGATGTACTCAGTGAAGCTGTTTGTGATGTCTATTGTGCAATAATGACTTGGAGTATGTTTAGGTTACCTCTCCTCTGGTTTTAGTTAATTGGAGTTGCTCTACTCTCATGTTTGGCTGTACAAATCAATGGCTATAAAAGATTTAACTACAGGTTACAGCTTTGTGAAAAAACAGCCCCCGTTATTTTCCTGGATCCCAGTTCCTAAGATAGCACTGAAGAAAGCCTGGTCTGCTGTGTGATGCTTAGGAAAGTATTTAGCAGCTGAGCCCTGGAGTTGGGCAGTCCCTAGTATTAACTCAGAGCCTCTGCAAGTTGTTTTACAGCCATCTTTCAGCAAGTGAAAGCCTTTGATCTCTGTAGCAAGTACATTTAATAAGCTACCACGTTTCCATGAAAATCCATCCATTATTTTGACACAGAGGAGACTTCCCCAAGAGACTCGGTGTGTGTTTCAGTGGAAAACATGCATTTGTCAGTCCCTCTAGAGCAATAAAGAAGCTGGTGTAAAGTCACATCTACCGCCACAAAAGAAGATATATATTTTTGTTGAGTAATGGCACAGAGATCTGTTACTGATGGTGTTAATGAGAATAGATCGTGTTAATGTACAGTAATGTACTATAATTTTTATGTTGTCAGCAGTGTGGAGGAGACCTTCCATGAATTTTCAGTGATACCAGCTTCTAATTAATAGTGGCCTCAGAGAAAGCTCCAGAAGTTTGCCACCAAGAAAGATAAACACTGTTAATTGACATATTCAAAAGCACTTAGCATTGCTTTAACACTAGTCTCTTATGAGTCTTATTGGTTTTTTACCAACGATTTCAGTAGAAAAAAGGTTAGGGATAACAGCAAATCTTAATACAATTACAAGCTATTTTTCTAAAATATATTATTTTCAAACAAGAAATGGGGATGACTTCAAGCACCTCTGCAGAAGCTGACTTCTAACAGGTGTATTCTTTTAGGAGACTATTCCCTTTTTAAAAATAATCAATCATAAGGAGCCATGTGCTTTTTAATACCTGTATTTTCTTAAATGTCTTCAGTTTTCTGTATTCTGAACAAGCAAATCAAATTAATTTTAGGACTGATATGTTCACATTTTTGATATAAAATTAATCTCACGTTTAGTGCTGTAATCAGTATTTGAAGTGCTCCGAGTACTTAGAAAGGAACTTATTTTTATATCTATGAAAAGATAGTCAGATATTAAATTTGAAGTGAAAAAATAGAGAACAGACAGATTAGGTTATGGCAACCTTTTCTCCGTCTTCTTTCATCCAAAGTTTGCGAGACCTACAAGTGAACTTCCCTGCATTTTATAAATAGTTGCTACCTTAAAAACTGCCGATTCTCTGCTGTGACACATGCAGTTATAGTTAGAAGGAGAAGTTACACTTTACCCTTATGATGTGATCGTTTAAAGTGGGGAGGAGGAGGGGTTTCCCCTGCATTTTGCAGAAGCTGTTTCATTACAAATGCAAAGGCCAGGGTCGATTAGCAGAATTCATTAGACTTTCCTGGTTTGCATAGAGCAAGCCTGAGCTCCAGAGCAATGACATAGTTAAGGCAGTATCATACTTTGTTCTCCTCATCAGTCAGAAGAATTTTCAGTGTCAGACAGAAAATCTGCATATTGGTGACCAGTAAAATACAGTATAGAGACTGTGTGGGAGGAGTGGATAATTCACCAGAAGGTTGTGCTTCTATCCAGAGGGACCTCTACAAGCAAAGTCCTGCACCTGAGGAGGAAAAACCCAGGCACCAATGTGTACCGGGGGCCACAAAGCTGGAAAGCAGCTTGATATAAAAGCACCAGGAGGGCTGGGGGGAAGCCAAGCTGAAGCCAAGGCATCAGTGTGGCCTTGCAGCAGAAGGTGAGTGGTGTTCCAGGCTGCATTTGACAAAGCCAGCAGGTCAAGGGAGTTGATCATTCCTTTCCACTCGGCAGTGATAAGGCCATACCTGCTGTGTCCAGCTCTGGGCTCAGTATGAGAGAGACATGGACATGCAGGAGAGAGTCCAACAGAGGGACAAAGAGATGATGAAGGGACTGGAGCATCTCTCCTATGAGAAAAGGCTGAGACCTGGAACTGTTTAGGCTGGAGAAGAGAAGGCTCAGGTAAACACTTGAAAGGAGCAAAAAGGATGGAGAGTGGCTCTTTTCAGTTCCTGGTGCCTGGACCAGAGGCACAAACAGAAACACAGAAGGTTCCCTCTGAACATCAGGAAACACTTCTTCACTGTGGGCTGGCTGAGCACTGGCACAGGTTACCTAGGGATGTTATGGACTCTCCAGCCTTGGAGATATTGAAGAGCCATCTGGATACAGTCCTGGGCAAACGGCTCTAAGTGGCCCTGCATGAGCTGAGGGAATCGGACCAGGTGATGACCAGAGGTCCCTTTCAAGTTTAACCACTCTGTGATTTTAATGGAGATGGTGGTGAAGGATTTCACACAAGACATGTCAGCCATGCACTGGGCCTAAGAAGTTGGGAGGTGGCCGTGGGAAACCTCAGTTGTTCTACACAGGCAGCAATTAGTCCCAGCACTCAGGGCAGACTGACCAAGCAGGGTATTTCAAAGCAGCTGTGTCACAGCTTGGGACCTGCATCCCAAACTCATAAGAGATATTATAGTGAGGAGAACAAGCCACCCCTTTTTACTTGTCTAAGCTATCATACCTACCCAGTGCTCCTGCAAGCATGATGCCTAGTCCTGCATCACATGCACAGGAAGGATTCATCTTTCTTAAACACCTCTGTAGAGTGCACGACCTTTGAGTTAGACATCAAGGCTCCTCCTGTAATCAACAGAAAGAGCTAAACTCCCCCAGAAAGCCCTTGATCTGTCCCCAGAGTGTTGTTTGCAGCAGGTAGGATATATTTGGGTCTCTGGTAGTGACTACTGTATTGGACATTTAAGGCAAAGAAACTAGATTGTACTCTCCAAGTTTCCAGCCAACAATGCCTGTCCCTTACTTCCCAAGTGGGCCAGTACAGCTGTGTCTTTGGCAGCCCTAAATTACCTTCCACTGATTAGTTTTGGGTCAGTACAGCTTAACATTTTAAGACACATAGAGCGTCTTTTCCAGATATGTCACTGTTTTTTAAACTTTCATTTGAAACAGAACTCTTCATCATGGAGCAAAACATTTATAACTGGATAAATACACAAACTGTTCAGTTTAAAGCTGTGTAAATCATATTGGCTTCAGTTAAGTTTATTCCATCTGCTTTTATCATCTGTTGTTACACTAATTTAGTTCCCCCATAATATTAAAACATCAGTGAATCAAGAAAAGAAACGCATCTATGGACCTCTAGTAGCTACTGGCATTACATTCAGCAAGTGAACCAAGTCATATAATTAATCATATTTCACCACAATAGATGCTTGTAATTGTGTAATTAATGTATATTTGCATAAGCACATAATGAGAGCTCTATGATTCATGCTTTACAGTAATCTGGATGCACAAATTTCTATCTCAGAATTGTGACCACTTGCAAAGCTGTTATTGTAATTTCTTTTTTCTCATTGAAGAAATATGAAGATACAATGAATAATCTGGTCTTGTCTCAGACCTTTTCTGTGACTTATCCCTAGAAACAGCTTTCCATGCTACTAGTTACTTACAAAGAAATTGCCAATGATAAAAAAAATTATCACATGGAAGAATCTATTATATAGATTAGGAAAACATACAATGTAATTTCACAGGGTTTCCTAGTTTTCATTAATGAGCTTATCTGTTTTCTGTCTTTTTCAATAATTGAAGAGAGGATTCTCCTTGTAGATCAAGTTTATGGGAAGGAATGAATGTATTTTGAATCTACAAACTTCCATCCTCCTTGATAAAAATGATTTTTCATTAACTTACTGATGCATTTTATTGAATTTAACATTCAATCCACTGTGCTTAATTACATCTCCTTCCAGACAAGATGAACTAATCTGAGCAGTTGGGTTGTATTCAAATAAATGTAACCACTTTACGATATTTATTGCCCCAGATACTCTTTGTCAGGTTTCTACCTGAAAAATGTATTTTCAAAGCAGTGTAGAATATGCAAAACATGCTCAGCTTTTAGACACATTTTATAAAGCCATAAACATTTGTATTCATAAATAAACCAAGTAAAATATGATAAATAAGTAGAATAAGAAACCAGAGCTGGTTTAAATCACTAATATGATCTCTATTCCTCAACAATGTAGACCAAGAAAAGATCTATAGAGACCCGTGCGGTGACTGTGAATGACAAGCATGTAGTCAGGAGCAGAAAATATGACAGTACCTTTATGTATTTACAAAGGTTGACATTGTGCATTAATGACAAATCTCTTCTAAACTGCAAAGGAATGTAAACAATGTCTGAGCTGGACTGGGATGTTAACACCTGCTTCTGTGCTTGGCTCTGCTGTCCATGTGCGTCAGAGGGAGATTTTTATGGCGGCCAGGAACTACATGGGTTAGCCCTGTTACCTTATGGCTTTGAACATCAATTTTGTTCTCAACCACTCTGCTTCTGAAGGCCTTTTGAGTTTTGTTTCAAACACTGTTCAGAGTTTTTTATTTCTTTGCACTCAGAGGTTTCATTTTCGACCTGATACATGATCCAGGCCAGTTGTATTTATAACCTTTGTTTGCTGAGACTGGCACAAAAGCAGAGGACAGGAGTTTCTGAGAGGAGTTGCAGATTGCCAGTGTGACAGCAATGAGGTGTCCCTGCCCTTAGCTGTGTATAACACCAGAAGGAACCAAACCACATGAGCTTAAAAAGCTGCAAAAGTGATTTGAATGGTTTAGATTCCAAAGCAAGGTACTAAAATTCTTTTGCTCATTCATAATGCATATTTTAATTTTTTCACAAGGGCATTATCCAAATAGAATTCACAATTTTAGCAATTTCCATGAGTATAGCTAATATTATAAAGGATAATTAAAATAACTGCAAAATTTGATTTTCCCAAATCTCCCATACACTACTCAATTATTACTTACATCTCATTTCAGTCCTACAAGCTACTGTAGTCAGATTGTTTTTTGTTAACATTGTCACTCTATCTCACACTCTGTCTGTGTAACATTTCAGAGGCAAATAATAAAAAGTATTTCTGCCCTTTAAGGTCCTGAAAAGAGTCCTCTTAGAATCAGTGGAGTGCTACCAGCTGACATGAAGAGCAGATGTATGTATGGATCCTAACTTTGGTCAAGGCAAAACCTTAATTATGGGGTTAGGCAAAAATTCGAATAGTGACATTTTAACCCACTTTTAATTCATATTATGGTGATACACTACATAGCTAAACATGTTACTTTGTGAACATGTATTAAAAACAGAACAAGATGGGCAAATTTTGAGGAGGCAATGCTCACATTTATTTGGAAATAAAGTAGAGATAAATTCACATGAGAAAATGTGCTATTTCTTTCTCTCTCTCTTTTTATTTATTTTTTTTTTTTTGGGCTGTTCTATCTCCAGGCTGTTAGAGGTTTACTTCCTAGCAAAATAAAAAAAGAAACAGACATCAAATCCCTCAGTGAAATGTCAGATGACTGAGTCACTGAAGATTCTGGGGACTTAATACACAAATCTGTCAGGACCTGTACTCACAGCCTAGCAGACTCATCTTTCTTTGGCACCTTTTTGATAAGCTACCAGACCCACATTTATTTAACCCTGACACAATCACAGTTGGAAGCCCATTTTACACATGGAGAAATTAGTCAAGCAATAATTCTGCTAAAACTCAAAAAGCCTTGGGCTAAGATGGGTACAACTCTGATTTTTAGCAGCCAGTCCTCTTCTCATGATACCATGCACTCCTCAAATTCCCGCTCCTTCAATTCCATTTCTCATTATATCTTTTATCTAAGGCAAACCAATACAGATATCCTGGCAAATATTAATATCCAGCATTTCTCTTCTGTAGATGTGAAGGCAATTTATAAAGTAGATAAGTATCATCCTCCTTTACTCCGTGATAAATCTGGGGGCAGTCAGCATCATGAGCTCTTAAAGAAATTAAGCTGCCTGTGGGAGAGAAGTAAGTCATATTGTAGATTAACAACAGGTTAACAGGTAAGAAACAAAGAGAAGGAATGAATGTTTGGGCTTCACAATGGAGGAAAGCCATAGATCACTGGGATCTTAGCACTGTCTGTTATACTCAGAATATACAGAAATGGAAGTGGAAGAGGATGGAGAACAAGGAGACTAATGGTGATGCAAAAGTATTCAGGGTAATAAAAATGAAAGCTGATTGCAAAGAGCTGGGGAAAAATGTCATGGTACTAAGCAGGCAATAGGATGACAGATTAAATTCAATATAATAAATACCAAGTAATGCACAGGGGGGAAAAAAGTCTGAGACAATGGATCCTAAACTACGTATTTCCATTCAGGAAAGAGAACTTGTGGTTATAATAATAGGTCTTTTCAAACATCAGTAAAATTCTCAATAGTGGATAAAAAACCTACTGTGTATTGTAGCAATTACTGAGAAAAAAAATAGAAAACAAAGCAGAAAAAAAAATTCTTAAGCCATTAGTCCATGTTGTGAATACATCTTGAAATGTGTAGAACTGGTCATCTTCATCTCAAACAGGACTTAGTGGTACTACAAAAAATTCAGAAAGGAGAAGGAAGGTCAAAGGTTTGGAGCATTTCTTTATGAGCAATGGAGCATTTCTTTATGAGCAATGAAACTAATCAAATAGCTGTGATGGGAATCCACAACAATACAGATTACAAGGGTAAGGGAAGAAGGAGCAGCTGTGGCAGCTGTTCATTGTTTCTTGTTATCTGAAAAAAAAGTCAGAATCAAATGAAATTGAGAGATGGTACATTCAAAATAATCATCAGGAGGCATTTTTTCCCACACTGCTTCTGTTTAAACTGTGTATCTCTCTGCCCTGAGATGTGGTAACACAAATGGCTTGACAAATGTATGGAAGAAACTTCCTTCAACAGCTATTAAGAAACAAGAAAGCACCTCTGATTTAGAAGTCCCCTACAGGTCAGTGGAACCTGAGAGCACTTCTGCTCTTACAGTGCCAGTCACTGCTGGCCACTGTCACAGACAGGACAGATGGACCTTTAGTCTCTTCCAGTGAACTGTCCTTCAAGGCCTTAACTTTCCCAGAAGGGTGGTGGTTTAGACCAAGAAGCAAAAGCTTCTCTTTGTAGTTTAGAACTGTCAGTGCAAACCTTCACAGTGCCTCTTGCAGCCAGGTGGGAGATAGACTGTTCCTGAAGACACTGATATTCAGCCCAGCTGCTAGGGTATATATTAAATGTTATGTTTTTTATATATTCTTCTGCTCGGTCAAAGAGCAGAAAAGCTTATGGGTAGGAAGAAAACCCAATTTTCTTGACCAAAGACAAAAAGCTAAGAGTGGTTATATAGTCCTAGAAGTTTGTCCCCTCAAGACCCCCCCCGAAAAACACCACAAAACCCAACAAAACAGAATAGAAAAAAATGCTTCAAACTCATAACAATGACCAAAAGCAATTCTAGACTTTGTGATGCATCCCTTTTTTAGTTGCTCAGTAGCATTGGTGAATGAACAGCTGTAATGTATTCCCTTTCTCCCTCCCCTGACATAATGGCTTACCCTTCCCAATTTTTTGAAACTAAAACTCCTCAAACTTTGCTTTTTAAGATTATTTTATTCCCTAAGCATTTACCTTTGATAATGCTGTGTTTTCTTACAGCCCTTCATCACTTATGGCTAGAGTAGCTTACAAGATCTTTCATTCTTTTGCTCTTTGGAGTTGGATTTCTTTCTCCAGCCCTTATGTTTAAGTAAACAAAGCCTCTTCTGCCAGACTGTAGAAGTGATGAAGTACAAATCTTTATTTGTATTTCGGACATCCAAGGATGTTCAGTAGGAGCACATGACAGTGTCTTCTAGGACATTGTAACAGGGTATGTTCCAAACAAGAAAAGTTCACCATACGGACATTTTGCCAAAACCAGAGCTGGTAGCTGGCCATTAGTTCTTCAAGAATAACATATGAGATACTAATAATACAACTGATGGGGCTAAGAATCCTTCTTCTGCTTTAATTGATTTTAGTAAGTTTTACCATTCTTACAGAAACTCACTTAAAAATGAAGAAAGGCATAGAAAATTAAGTGAGCTGGCCTGGTTGTGCCAGAGACAGGAGCTTTTAATTCTGTTGTCTTCTGGTATCTCTTTTCAGGATTTCATTCTGAGTAAAGCTTGAATCTTACTCTCAATTTTATAAAGCTTTTTTTTCCATTTAGAAACAAAAAATTTTTTCCCCTGTAATGGTAGGTACCCAATGAACCTGGTTGTATCTTGAGCTGTCTGTGTCCACAAAAAGGTGCAGACAATGATAAAGTAGTTGTGGAAAATTTTGAATACTTCACTATCCAAATGACCTAAACTTCAAAATTCTTATAGGATAGAATGACCTCAGCAATTAATGGTACCTAGAACAGCTGCAGGCACTATGAAGGAAGGGATATTGGAATTTTGGCTGTGAAAACACAGCATGTTCTATATTTGTCTTTAGGGAAATCTGTTTTCTCTCTTTTATATTTTCAACCCTTTTTTTTGGGTCCTTTCACATTTACTGCCAACATTATAGTGATAGCTTCTTTCAGCTGTTCCCACATGCAAGCCCTTTAAGTCAAGATCAAGATCAAGATCAAGATCAAGATCAAGATCAAGATCAAGATCAAGGACTGCTCTTACATTGTGGGTTTTTTTTTTTTCAGTATATTCAAGGCCCTCATAATCTCTACATCTCTGTTTTTACCAGTCTCTTAGAACTTCTTCCAGAAATACCTCATTCTAGTAAGGAGTTTAGTGTCTTACACTAGAAAAAATGCTGTGCAAAAAGGATTTTTCAGGATTAGCTCCTTCAGCTGGAAAGTTAATAATGTATTAAATGTGTCCAGCTGCTTTAGGAAGCAGCAGATACATTTCTGATGCAATATACTACAGTCATTGTTAAAACAAAAAATTATAACATAATTGAAAACATATGAAAACACTAGAATTTTCTCTACTCCATGAAAATTTTATTTACTCCTTTGATTGCACTGTGCTGCAAGGATACCCATTCCTTTTGCTGACAGACAAAAGACTTTTATATTTTTCTTGTGTGTG
Source organism: Aphelocoma coerulescens (assembly GCF_041296385.1). Lineage (NCBI taxonomy): Eukaryota > Metazoa > Chordata > Aves > Passeriformes > Corvidae > Aphelocoma > Aphelocoma coerulescens. The sequence continues at coordinate 22,191,592 of NC_091015.1, forward strand.
TTGCAGACAGCACATCAAATAGGTGAGATAGGAGAGAACTATTAATTACTGCAAATAAAGAGATTTATGGAGTGATTATTAATAAAGTGTCAGACTATTTACAATTAAAAGAACAGATCCCTGAAGTGCTGCCTGCTAATGTTAGTCAACTTTACCAGTTGCAGCAACAACACTTAAAATGTTTCAGAGTTAATTTGTTGTATAATTGCCTCATATACAAGCTACCACAGCCATTTCATCATCTTCTTTCCCTCCTTAGAACACTGTGGTCTAAGCTTCAGAGTTAAACCACTGGAGTTAAACAAGTGTCAGAGAAAGAGGGCAAATAAGATTTGTTGAATTAGACTTTGGACACAGTCATGATCAAACAGGGAGATGAAGGCAAAATTCAAACTGAGCTTTCAAACTGCAGGCAGGATTTTAGCCAAACAACATCCGTTAAAGCCGACACAAATCACAGAACTCAAATAATGCAATGGTCTCTGAGGGTCAGATTCAAGCCTGTGCTGAAGTCCACCCACCTGAGGAACATAAAGAGACCTTGAAGTAGCCTTTAATGTGCGGCAGAGGATTGCCCTAGAATGGAGAAATCTGCAGCTGGCATAAAACTGATGTTGCTATCTCTTCATCAGTCCCTCTGGCCCACAACATATAAGAGGCATGTCAAGGACATAAGGGAGAGCAGCCAGAATATATTGTGCACTGCCAGCCTAATGGGAATTTTGGATACCAGGCACTAAAAAAGCACAGACAGGTGTTATGATGGAATTTCTCTCCTCACCTATATTTCTCCCCTTTAAGAAATACCTCAGCTTCCAAAATGGTCCCTGCAGCTTGCAGGGGAGAACTAGTTTAAGGGTTTGCTGCAGGAGGAGGAGGATTACCAGAAATTTTAAAGGTTAAATAATAGAGGTTTATGGCTGTTGAAAACCAAAAACTTGTAACCTTGCAGAGATTCTTGACTATATAAAAGTCAGGCTCATTTCTGTTTCTGCTATGGCTGTTATCCAGCCAATCATGCAGAAAAATTAATGAGTCTACTGTTAGCTAATACAGAGGGTTTTAGCAAAGTGAGTTTGGCTGCAGCTGGCCTGGTGGAGGGGGTCAGGACAGGCTGGATAATTTTGCTCTGTGTAGAGTCAATTGGGAGTTCATTTTTCATTCCTCTGAAAGCACTCTGGGGTCAAACAGCAATTCTGAAGTTCTGGGTTTATTAGTGCTCTCAAGTCTTCTGGCAAGACAGACTGGATTCAGATCAAGTGTGAGCCTCTGATTGTATTTCTGTCAAATTAACCATAACACATCATGGTGTTTATGTCAGCTGGTTGCATAAAGATGGATGATATCTGATATGGCATGAAATGAGATATATTTGGATAAAAGATACTTGCTCACCACAAATCTCTGTGTTAAAACTATCTTTTGAAAAAAAGATATCATTTTTAGTGGGACAAGGTGACTTCATCCCTTTCACTAAGGTGACTGTGTGTACTCTGTGTCTCTAGGCACCTTAAACCTAGACATACCATCTGTAGGAACCATTGATTGAGTAAGTACAATCAGAGCTGGCTGATGGCACCTTAAATAAAAGATCCCTTCCCACCTAGAAAGGCCTACGGTACAGGGTAATAGGTCATAAGGAGTATAAGTGCATGTCAGTAGATCTGATAACCTTAGTCTTTCACCAGCAGCAAAGCCAATGGAAACATTTCCTCCTTTAGTTCCCTGATTTCTGAACTCTGCTCCCAAGCCACTCTATTATATCAGTGCAACCACCTCAGTGTAGGACTGTATCCATGTTCACTGAAATATAGAAAAACTCTATTTTCTTTCTGATGCAGCACAAACAACATTGTCATCATCTAAAGGAAGCAGAAGAATCTGCACAAAAATAGGAATAGATAGCCAGACTAGGTGAAAGTGAAAATTCCTTAGACTAGTTTGCCACTAAATAAAACATAATTTGAACTATTCCCTGAGGCAATCAAGTGCATAGAAGCTTGCTTTGTCTCAGAGCCCTTTAAAAAATTGCCATGCTGTTTTCAAGATATTGCAAAAAATTGGTGGGTGAGTAGCCAGAGTCAGAGATTTTAATGACCCAATTATGTTCCTTTAGCGTGCAAAGAGACTGAGATAGGTGGAGGAAGCACATGCAGACATTGCTACTCGAGAGCTTTTTGGTAGCACAGAACATAGACAAAATCACAGTTCTGTAAGTAAACAACAAGCCTGGGACTGAAGTTTGATTTGCTTATTATGAGACTTCAGCTGTGTTTTCCTCAGGGATCTAGCCGTGCTTCTTGTCCTGGGGTGACGTTATGAAGCCACTTTATGCCTTAAGCGGCCGCTCAACGCCCAAGGACGCGGGGCCTTCAAGAAGGGCCCGGGGGCGGGGCCGCGGCCCGAGGGCGCCGTTGGACGGCTCAGCCCGAGGGCTCGGGGGCTCTGGGGGGCTGGGAGGGCTCAGGAGGGCTCGGGAGGGAGTGCACCAGGAGTGCTGTGCTGCTCTTTGGGTTTCTTTTGTGTTCTGGCTAGCGGGAAAAAGGTTCTGCTGTTTTTTTCTCTTGTTCTTTTTCCCCTTTCCTTCCCCTTGCCTCACTGCCTCCCTTCCCTCCTCGCCGGTCTGCAGAGCCTGCAGGGGCGGCCCCAGCGGGCCCGCGGGGTAGCCTTGGCTGGTCCGAGCCCACGTGTCTGTTCCCTCTCCGGGAGCGTGTTGTATTTTGAGGTTTTTTTCCCCTGTTATACCCTGTTTTGTTTGGTGTTAATAAACAGTTTGGTTTTTCCACTTTCACTTGCTGTGACCCACTTTTTTTTATTGGTGGAAGAAAAGGGGAGGCCCTTCTCTCTTCGGAGGAGACACTCATTCCGGAGTGTTTCCTCCTGAAGTTTTGTCTCCAAAACCGAGACGCTTCTACAGCATACCTTCATGCAGCGCACATGAAACTTAGGAAAGATAATTCCTACTCTTACCTCTTCCCCTTTGTCTCCTTTTTGTCATACAATAATTTCCTTGTGTCTCTTTCCAGCACAAATTCTTTAAATCAAAGCACTGGAACTCGTTACTGATGGATGCCTGTGATTACAACTGTGTGTGTACTACACATGCAGCACATACAGCTCCTCAGAGCCTTTCCAGACCCATTCTTCAGTGCTGAACTGAGAGGATGAGTCCTGAAAGCTTCTGTGAACAGGGGAGAGATCTTCAGGGAGGGAACAGGCCATAGCGAACATTTTCAATGTGTATTTTGATTCAAATGGTTTGCTGCTGCCTAAAATGAAAGTCCTGAATGTTTTATTGAGAAGCTGAAGCCAACACGTACTGTGTCTGCTTGCTCAGTGTGCAGGTCCTTAGTGTGTATAATTTCTCTTTCTATGCACAGTCCCAGGTCTGCAGCTCTCTCAGTGATGCTGCACTGATCAGTGATAACATTGCCGCTGAAGCAATTTTCAGTAAAAAACCTCATTAGACCAGTTAGTTTCTCATAAAATTACTTTCTGATGGATATTTGAGTGGTGGTTCTCAATTTATTGATTTTTAGCAGGTTCTTTAAAGCTTGGAGGACAAACAAATTCCTTTTGATTTTAAAATTCTCTTTATTTGGCAGGTAAGTTCTTGCATTTATTTCTTTACTTTTATTTTTAATGAAATTTTTGGTAAATGTGATGTTTTTGAATTAATAAAATTTTTCCAGGAAATGGAAACAGAAAGAATAACAAAACTTTCTTTTTTGTGAATTCCTGTGAAAAATGAGGGAAGATTTCTATTCAAGCCAGTTTTAATATCTCCAATTAATTAAAAGAACAGAAAACTTGATTGTAAGATGATATTTTTACAACATCCCCTCTTTCCATTACATCTTTCTAGTGATGAAAAAAAATTAGCAAATTTTACTTATTATGATCATTATCACATAGAGTAATTTATATATTGTCTAAAAAATGTAAATACTTACATTTCCAGCTAAGAAAATGTAGGCAAATTCATCCTATGGAGCACCTTCCAAACAATTGGTGCTCTGCTGCTCTTCAAGATAACTACCACCAAGTAAGGAAGGATGGTCCTTAAATTAAAAAAATAAAAAAGCATGGCAATTTCTTTAGAAATCTGAATGTACCCCAGAGCTCTTACCTCTGCTGCAATATATCAATACCTCTTTCAGAATAAGGTTACAATTTTCTCTGCTTCCTTCTTCAGCACTGTGACAACTTTTGTTCCCACTTGATGTCAATCAACAGGCTCACTTCAGATTCCATTAGAAAATCAATACTGTTAGTGAATTGAATCAAAAAAGGTCATAATTCCAGTATTTTTCCTCTTCAGTGAAGACATAAATGAAAAATTCTTTCTGTCCAGCACGCATTGGAGATAAAAATTAAAAAGCAGAGCTGCAGGCTGCTACATCTGTAGACTGAATGTATGTATTCAATATGCTGCTACTACAGGCTTTGTTCTATTCCACTGCTACCAGTTTTCATTCTGTGCAAGCGAGGTGCAGGGCCAGGTTCAACGTGTTACGTAAGTGCACATGTGGAGTTACTCTAAACCTGTGGTTTTCTATCACAATTTATGGAGTGCCCATTACAGCAATAGTGAAAGCACTCATTGGCAGTAGAATTTTAATGCATTTAATGAAACATGGAAATCAATAACAAGAACTTCAGTGAGAATATTTTTCAGTCAATAGATTTCTTACAGATTCCTGGGGCATGTAACATGGCTTGCACTTCTAATGGCTTGTTTTGGTTAATGGTTATGGAACACATTCAGTTCCCAGCCTTATCTGCATGCACTGAAATAATTTCCAAGATGTCATTGATTCTCTTCTGTTACGCTTTATTGAAAGTTCTGAAGTAATTTTCTCCCTCTCTCCCTCAGTACATATTAAGAAAACACAGTTATTTGCATGATAAAGTACACTAGGCAATTAAATTTGACTAGTTTAAAGAATTAGTGTGGTTTTAATGTAAATTCAAAGAGTTCTTGTTATATTATCTACAACAGTAGCAGTCCAGCAAATTTATTTACTGAGGCATTTGATTAATTCTGTTCTTGGAGGCTAATTCTGCTCTCAGCACTTTGTCATGATTGCCCATCTAGCAAGATCTTTGGACAAAAGCATATAATTTGTAATTTGCACAAATGTGATCCTTTCCTAGGTTGGAAATCGGCTCTGATTTCACAGTAACCTGGTGCAATGTAGAGAACAAACTGCAGAGAACACTCTTTGCACAGGAGAATTTATGTTGGTTACAAGCTACAGCTGGGGCCAAACACCTTGCTAGACAAGACCTTAGCAGAGCTTCTGCTGAACAGGCTAAAACTTCTGTGTATGCCTAAAAACTCTTTGTTGTGATTTAACCCCAGCTTCCCTCCAGGGCCTCTTGCCCCTCTATAACATGTTCATTGTCCTGTACTCCTTGAAATGCCCCTCGCTATTTAAAATCACCCACATGTCAGCATGAATTAGGATGTCACGATCTAAAATCACCACAAAGATTTTGCTAGTGCTATTTCCATCTGCCTTAGCTATTTTCCCATATTTATACATAGACTCAGCTCTTTTTCCCTTCCTCAGTGGGCTACCAACCAGATTCCTGAGTCCAAGCAAGGAAAATATTCTCTTCTCATTTTCTCCTTTCCCTCCTGCCAGGAAAAATAAAGTATAAAAGCTGCAACCCCAAGCACAGAGCAGAACTCATTGCCTGAGGAAAAGGGAAGACTGCAGGGGAAGCTTGGTCCATGCCAGGCAGTGAGCAAAGGGGTACTTTTGTATGAAAAAATTCTGCTTGATTGTCCCTCACAGGAAGAAATAAAAGACAGGGAGGCAACACAGATTGGACCATTTTCCTTGTGGAGAGACCTGAAAGCCTCCAGCCAAAGTGAGAGCCCCACAGTGCTTGCAGTCCTGCACCTCCCACTGATCTCAGTGAAGTGCACTCATGTAACTGAGGGGGGAAACAACACCTTTTGAAAGACATATGTGTCTTAGGGCAGCACATAAATCCAAATTCTAAATCTGTATCCATAAAAAATATCCAGACAAAAGCACCAATCTTGTTAACATGAACTTCGAATGAGTAAAGCTGCTATTACTTGGACTAATACAGCCAGTCATGCAAGAGAGCACAGCAAAGCTTTCTCTCTAGTCTTCTAGTAGCTCTAGGACTTGTAAGGCAAATAATGAACTTTTACGGGGGGAAACTCATTTGAGTTTCATAAATTTCCTACCCTCAAAATCCAATTTCTGTGGTTTCTTACATATTAAGAATAGTCACTTCGGTCTCTGCTAGTGCTGTGGGCTTGATTACCCTGGCAAGCTTTGTTGCCTACAAGGAGGAACATATGAGATTATGTGGTGTGTAAGAGACTCACTTAATAATTTAGTGTAATTGCTAATTGATCTCATTATTCAATTAATGCTGACAGGCTTGTGAAATCTGGCTTAATTTCCCTGCTCCCAGGAGCTAAATTGATAGGAATGTTTTTTATTGCCAAGAATCATCAATATGTATATTCACAAACATCTGAGGGGTTTTAGCCTCAGTATCCTTCTGCTGTATTGTTTGCTCTTTCATCTTCTCTCACATGGAGAGAGTGATTGATGTTTGATCTGCAGAGACTAAAAATAAAACACGTATCACATTCAAGTCTCATTCTAGAAATTAAATATAATTTTGGCTGTTAAAGTGCCCTTCAACGAAACAATAAAATTCAGGTCTTATCCTTGTGTGAAAACAAAAATCCACCACAAATATCATATTAGCTAGGTTTTCTCCTGTGTTGCAGTTCTTTCTGCAGTAAGTAGTACCTATATGCAAGCACACACATAAGGCAGTTTCAGTAGTGTCCTTTCTCTTGTCCTTGCGCACAATATGCATTTTACATTTTTGAGTCCTCAGCTGTTAAACCTCAATGCAAGCTTGATAAACAGATCATAAAAAAATGTCACCTGGACTAAAAGTCAAAATATATGAAGCGTGTTGTAAATAAATTAGAGTAACGAAGATAAATCACAGGAACACTTGTGTAAATTCTAGATGAGGGGGAGGTTGCAAATGGGTTGCATCAATTGCTGTTTTACTATTTTTTCCTTTCACTCTTATTGCCACTGGGTCAAATGTCAAGTTTGACACACAAGAAGAATCACTCTCAACAACAAGGTGAGCATACAAGTTTAATTGCTCTTTTCACCTGTAAACTCAAGGAATGACAACTGTATTTCTGGTGTACTTGAGTGAAATGACTTTGGTGGTAAGCAAGGACGGAAATTTTCTGCAAAAGTGTGAGAAAAACAGCTACACTTTTTTTTCCCTCAAGAAAGAAGATGTAATTGCTACAGGCATCATAAAGAGATGGAGAATAGAGAAGAGCCTTTGTAAATACGCTGGGAAGAATGATTTCTGTGGGAATCCATTATGTGAATGTATTGATGAAGATAAATGAATATCCATTAAAAAATCCATTGCATCTATTAGAATCCAACACAGCTTGAATCTAAGCTGTGGCAGTTAGCAAAATATACTAAAACCTCTCTGTTATATATACAAGTAGATATGAGTGTAGGGGTCAGTTCAAAGGACCTTGCAGTTACCCCAGGTAAGGACATATTTATGGGCAATTCATGTGAAGTAGCTGATGAAAACTACTGGAAACCAGAAAATTCTTACCATATGGTAAATGCAAAGTAATTAGAAGAAGATCATACCAGACAGCTGACCTCGCACACTGAACCAGTAAATACATGAATTACTTTCTACCGTGCTCCTTTGTCTCATTTGTGAGCTACTCTATAATAAGAGCAGGACTAGAGGAGCATCTTATGAGAGAGAAAAATGTATTCAAGCATTACTGGCTTCTGCTGCTGAAGTCCTCCATAACTGGGATACAACAGAAATGAATGAAAGGAGCAGCAGTGAGAGAAAAAGGCGGGGATGGAGTTCAGAGAGAGGTTGCCTCAACAAAGCTTGTTTGCAAGTGTAATGGGTGCTTAGGCTGTCAGTTGGTTACATCTGCATCTGTCATATGTGTGTTAAAGATCATTCACAATGAACTCTCACTTAGAGCTTCCTCTGCAGGGGGAAAGATAACATTTTACACATGCCTACTGACACATCAAAACCAATTAATTTCCCTGTATATATACTATTTTATGCTTAAGTTAAAATAAATTTCATATTATTTCAATTACCTTTTCACAATTTATAGACCTAAGTTCCTCACTAGCTTCCAGTGTTTTGACTGCCACATAAATTTATTTAAGATATTATGTCAACTGGTAGTATAAGCCTAATTGTGGCAGAGCTCCATGGAAAATTTATTTTACACAGTTGAGAAACAGAATTTGGCAGGGATTTTTTTCTTACTACTACATAGAAAAAATCTAATGATTCTACCTAGAAAGCCCACATTTAGATAAATGACTAGTTAATCAGTTGAGAAATGTCTTAGTATGGGTCAGATCATCATAATCAATCATTTTTTAATATTGAGACACTGCAGAATTACCTCATATCTTTTATACCATTTCAGTGTAACTCCCCAGCAGTAACCACGTACAAAATTTCACTGCATTACATTTTAAATTATATTTATATTGAAAAAAAATATAATATAAATATATTTATATAGAAAATTCTGTTTTCAAGATTAGTATATAATGTTACCACCCATTTTGAATGAATGTAGTAAAGGTACATTGTCCTAGAGCAAAACAGAGAGCAGCATCTGATAACAGCTCAGCCTGAGCTACCTGTCTGTTGGCTTGTTCAAGAACTGATGGTGGTGCAGCTGGGGTGGGAGAGAGCACAGGAACTTAGGATCTTAGGCATTGTTTGCATCCTGCTGTGGAGTACACACTGCCCATGCTATGGTGCCCAAGTTAGTTCAGATTTAATGAGTGTAGTGGTTCTCTTAGATCCCAGTGTGGGCACACACCTTGGGCAGTCAGCTTCTGGATGGTTAGCAGAAAATGCAGAGATGACTGTACATGTTCTTCCTCTCCATTTCCCCTCCTGCATGCTCACAGGGTGAGATAACAGAAAGGGACTTGACACAAGTCAGGATATAAGCACTAAAAGTGGGAAGGCACTGCTCCACCCCATCCCACCTGGGACTGGGCATCCTTAATCTTCACTGATATGAGGCTGAAGTTCATGAAAACCCCATAGCTCATGCTTCACGCTGTCCTGATCCTAGATGTTTCTCCTGTCTCCTTTTATCAGGTCACATATTTGGAGACAATGGATTTCCTAATTAAAGTTGACAGCTAAATTTAGAATAGTTAATTAGTGGAGGCACCAGATTCACAGCCTGGGCACAGGTTCAAGGTTTAGAGGACATTGGTGTAGTTTGATTGCAATGTTCCCATCAGGCAATAATGCCTGCTGCTGTGGGCAGAAATATGAGAGAGAAATTGATTGTGAGGTTGGAAGTGTACTCTGAGCTGAAAGAGAAGGTGAATGATGTCAATAAGGACAGTAATTTTGTCAATAAGGACAATAATCTCCCCACAGAATAATGAGGAAGGAAATGATCCTTGGAGCTGCCTGAAATTTCCTCAGTAGACAGTGGCATTTGGGGTGTTAGGTGCTTCTGAAAATCAGACTATTTCAGATTTTTATTTACCTTCTCAACAGAAACAAAATCCACTCAATTATATTATACAATTGACTGTACAATTTATTTGTATCATATATAGTGATATTTTTTCTTCCTATTAACAAGCTCAACATTAAAGAAATTAATTCCCCATGGAGAATAAATTAAAACAAATACATCCAGAAAAGACAAAATCTATAAAAAGCAGATGGTGCCACATATAAAATACCATCAGTTTTTATGCATCGTTGTAAAAAGGTTGAGATGTTCCCAGCTTTGATGTAAATTCTACCCATCAACCCCATCAAAATATCACAACTGTATTAATGATTGCAACAAATGACTTTCTACTCACTAATCCAAGCCCACCACACTTGCCTCAGCAGAAGCTGGGAGGAACTGTGCATGCTTATATATTACAGTAAGACTTCAGTGGAACCTATTGCTCTTCACATCAAATGTAAACTGGTAAATTTTTACTTTGTTTAAGTTTTCTACTTCTGCTGCCATTAAACTTCCTTCCTAATATCTGATTTATATTTGGGCAAAGGAGAAGAATCCCTAATGACTACCCCTGGGTCTAGTTTAACAATGGATCTTTAAGAAGCTTTTGCCTTTCACCTTTCAATTAATTTTTTTCAAATGCCATCTGTCACAGTCTAGACATTAATCTGTATTTGCTAAATTCAGTGTTTTAATCGCAGAAAAAGAAAAAAAATCTAATTAGCTTAGATAGAAGAATGTATTGACACATGAAATATGTGGTCAAAATCAGGTTCATGTACCCCCATATGAGATTTAGTATCTGAGCCTGAATTCCACTGTGCCCAGAACAGCTCCAGTGCTCAAAATCACATTCTGGTACATCAAAACCAGGTGCTGATATACCTTGTCAGCTGTCCAGCACCAAATTAGCACTGCTGGACTAGATCATATTGTGACAGTAGACACAAAAGTGAAAGATGCTCATGGGTTTAGAGTTAACAGCTAATGCCAACTTGCTCCCAGAGGTACAGCTTGTTAAAGAAAATGGACTATAGCATTAAAGCATAAAGTTAACAGTATGGAAAATAAAATATGCATATATGTAATGCAAAACTAGAGGGTTTCTTACTGGGAAAAATACTTTTCAAGTAACTGGACACTGTGGGGGTTACCAACCCTTCCCAGTTAAAATTTGAGTCAGTAACAACTTTATTGGAATGACAGGGCTCAGTACATCTGGTGTGATTCATGGACATCGTTAGCTTCAAACTGATGAAAATTTTCTCCTTTCGTCTTCTTTCTTCTTTCACTCTTTCTATAATATTAGCTGCAGCAATTTTACAGTAGTTTGCATATAGTCAGCTTTACTTGTCCCCTGTAGAGTAACATATGTTATTTATGTCATTCAAAGTCCTGTGGTAGATCTAAAGGCCTTTTAAAAAGTATAATCTACCACAATTGAAGCTGCAGACCTATATAATGCCTAAATACTTTGTATTTAGGCTTTTAAATGACAGGGAAATACCTCATGTATTATCAAACTTTTTTTTTTCTTTAGGCATGATGTCATCAACTTAATCTATTTTGATACCAAGTTCTGCTGCACACAGGTGCTATTCTGGGTATCTATGGGTTTCTTTCTCTCTCTAAATAGGGAAAAAACCCTTGGATCACATGGAGAACTAGTAAAAGAATAATGAGCTATTTTTAATAATCAGCTATTTTTAATAGAAGGAGGAACTGTGGAATACTTAATCAGGGACGTTCCATGACGTTCCACACAGAATAAAAACCTTTCAAATGAAAGCTGACTATAAGTATTCATTACCATCGTCTGCCCATGTGATTGGATTTTTCTGAAAAATAGCTAGGATGACAAATCCAGCTTTTTACTCACTTTTGATTCAAGTGAACTCTCACTGAACTCCGGGGAATAACTATCCATTTTCCTATGAAAATTTACCCTCCATCATGTGTTACATATGCAAGCAGAAGTAGATGTTCACATTTACATGTTTAACCTTTTTGAAGACTGGTCCTTAAACAAACTGTCCAAGGACACAGAATGAATCAGTAAATTATGTAAATCATAATTTACTTGCATTTTGGTCACTTCAGTTTTTGTATGCAGTACTATAGTCATGCTACAATAACAGCATTCAACATTATATTAGATTAAAGTACACCTAGTTTTATTTTCTGTTTTGTATCATCCATCTCTGAGGTTTTAATGTCTTATTCTCATCACATTTAAAATAAGAAACTTACATCTCTTTCTATAATGTGATTATTGCTCTTTTATCACTCCCTGCAGTATTGTGTCACAAGGAATTTTCTTCTGCTTCATGTACAATTTAATTTCCTTTTTAATTGGCATTGTGTAGTATGGTGTTTGTCAGGTATCTCCACATTTACATTTTTATACCTGCATGTATTTTCAGAACAAGAAAAATTAAAAGTCAGTGAAGTGATTAATGCAAATATTATCTGACTGGGAGATCTTTAGGTCTCAAGTTCTGACTTTCCTTATGTGACTGTTGTATTTTCCTGAACTCAAAATTCTAAAGAAAGCCATTACCCTGGCTTTCCTTGGTCGACAAATAGTGAATTAGACCTGCCTCACTTTTCTGCACTGACTGAGTGAACCACAACCAAATTCCATATCTCAAATAGGCTTGACAAGTTGCCTTTAAGTTTTTTCAAGTTAATCTAGATATAGAAAGTAAAATTCAAAAGATATTTAATTTAAATCTGCTAAACTCCAGACATAGTTCAACACAAAATTATGAATCTTGTATTGCAAAACTTGAACAAAACTAGGAAGATCAATCTGGATGGCATATTCCTCTTCCAGAAAAGACATTTGGTTGTCTTTGCTTTTCAGTGAAAACCTTGCAGAGCAAAAGCTATTTCTTCTGAAGGACATTAGAGATCCCAACTTTGCAGTGCAGTTTTAGGGTTCCACTTGATTTTGGCTCCTGTCATGACAGACTAGAGCTTGAAGTGAGGGGTTCTCAGTGTTGTCTTTAGGGGCTGTCTCTCTCAGATATTCAACGGAGGCTTGGATCGGGCTCTGTGGGCTGAACAGGTGATGGAGGGACAATTGGTATCATGACAGAGTGTTTAAAACCCAGTTCATGAGTCAGTAATTTGATAACTGTTTCCTTAATTCTACTGTTTCAGCTGAAGTCAATTGTGTCCTATGAGGATCATAATTTGAAATGGTCAGGAAGCTGACACATTTCACCATGTAGAGAAAACATGGCTAACTTTCCACAAACAACAGGAATGTGAATCAGCTGACTCAGTATTTTAAGAATCTGCTTTTTAAGTAAAGGTACTTTTTATGGCAGTGAGACAACTAAATACCTTACTGGGCCTTGGCACCTAAGGCAGTGCTGTCTTTTTTTTTTCTGGTTCTGTCTGGGAGTGAATCACAGTCACAAGAACTTCGGAGCAAAAAAAAGGCACTTCTGAGATTCCTTAAAGGCACTGCATCATCTCATGATCCCATGGTTATTACTCTTATTAATGTTTTGCTTTGCTGTGGTTTCAGAGTTGTGATATTTTGCATGTTATTTCTAAAATGTAAATATAGGAGAAAAGCAGTAAAATGTAGAACAAACATCTATCAACAGGTTTTCCAGATGAAGTATGACCAGTGCCTTTTGGGTCATATTTGGGTGCTAATGTGTAATGCTACTTTTTGAGTGAACAAAGAAATCTGACATATGTGTTTAACCTTGAGAAAATGGAGAGCAAGAATGGCAATGTTGTTTACAGCTCCATAAAATTAGGAGGTACTTAAGATAAGTTCTGTTCCATTAACATACTTCCTGAGTTTTGAAGTTTACTTTGTTCACTAGTCAGGGGAGGCACTAGATTTGAGTAGAACACCAACAGCTGGTAAGAGAGAAGAAAGTGAAAGAAGCTATTTTTACTTGTGAAACGCAAATCATTGAACTAAATAATTAATGCAATGCAGTCTAATTTCTTAGTCATGAACATCAGCTTTTACAACTTGTGCAAAATATGAAACACACCCAACTTTCTTTTTGGAAATAAAGACATGTGTTAATTGTAGCTTGCAGATTTTATAACTGGATGAAGTTCCAGTATATTCATATGGAAAAACAAAATATTGATATTCATAATTAAAAATGTAATTAGCTTCCTAGAACCTCAAGAAAAGCTTACTTACATAAATAATGAAAGAGTTTAAGTTCCTGGGGTAAAATTTATAATGTGGTGGGTGCATGCAACTATAATTAAAAATCTGTCATAATGAGGATAAGTTGGAGGACTTTGGTTATTTAGAAATGAAAAAACAATTAATACAAGAGAAAAATAGAAGAGACCTTATTTATCATTAAGTTTCTTCTATAGAAGACATTAATGACAAGAAGTTATCTTTTAAAATAATGATGCTGTAAATTGTAATTTAAGAAATAACACATGATTTTCTAACGCATTAAAGTATAAAACAATTTGATAGCTCCTGGTCTAGTATGTTAAAGTGCCAGTGTGGCAGCAGGATAATCCATGGTCCAAAAGCCATGTCCATTGCCCAGAAGAATCCATTGACTCTCAAATTTCCTCAAGGCAGAGAATTTCTTGGTGACCTGGTACTGCTGCTGTGACTCCCTACCACATCAACACACAGAGTTCTGTATGTGTTTTGGATAAATAAGAAGGGTTTATTATGAGAGTATATATATGTCTATTGATCACTGTGTAAATGCTCCTGGCAATGAGGGTAAATTAGCATAAATTTTTGGCCCTTCTTTTTTTGTGCCTGTCAGTATACCTAGACTGCATGTATCAACAGGGGGAGGATGCACCGGGCTTGTTGTACCTTATTCTTGCTTTGCCTTACCTGGTCTCTAGGCCAGGACCAAAGAGTAAAACTGTCACTCAAAACATGAGATACAGGGGCCCCACTGAAACGGAGAAGCAGATCACAGACTTGCACCTGAGGGCACCTGATGAGCACTACTCTTCAAAGGAACAAACCCTTTGCTCAGTGCATATCCTGTAAACCCCAGAGATAGAAAAGTGGTAATTCTGGGGTTGGTAGAGAGGATGACTCTGGGAAGTGGCCTTTGTTTGGCCTCACAACTCCACTATATGGCTATGTGGGAGATGTGTTGGTCTAATTTGTTTAAACATGCTCTGGGAACCGTGTGGTAGCTGGACCATTAACTGATGTTATTTTCACATAGCAGAGTTCAGTTTCAGGGCTAGAAACTTCTACTCCTGGTGATTTCTTCATATTCTCATTTCACTGCTCACTGGGTTTAGCTTGGGGAAAGAAACCAAGCATAATAGAGCAAGGGGAAGATCCCTGAAAGTACAGCCCTTGTGCCAAGATCCACAGGGAATTTTTTTTCCTCTTTCCTTTACTTTTCCTAATGTTTAAGTATGTGTGTCATACTTAAAGAGTTCCAAATTAAGTGGGCAAAAATTCTTGGAGTTCTCTGGCCCTTGTCACTCTCCTGTTTGGGTTGAGCTGCCTCTGATCCAAGGCCAATTCCAATTCAGTTCAGCTGCATAACCTTGGTGTATACTCCTAAGCAGACTGTTAGGTTGTGAGAGAACTGAGAGAAAGCACATAGCCTGCAGCCATGTGAGGTAAGAAAGGTAAAATTGCAGGTAAGATTGTTGAGATGGGGATAGGCAGAAGTTCAAAGATTTAAGAGAAAAAATGTTGACATGAAATGGCATAAAATCCTAAGAGAGAAAAAAAATAATAGGAAGCCACCAACTCAGCAACATCAAGGGTCAGCTCACTCCAAGGATTAATGGAGACCAACCCTTCCCCATCTGGCAGGCAATTGCTTGTCCAGCAAAGCCTCACTGGGTGTGGTGAGCCTATTAATGTCTAGTCTAGTTGTCCTCGTCAGCCCTAGCTATTTAATATGTCTATTAGGAAACAAATAACTGTGGAGTTTCTTTACAGGTGGCAAAATGTGCCTGATCAAACCTGTGAAGGCAATGGAGGAGATTTACCCCCAGCTTCACCTTTTTTTCCCCCTCCAAAGCTCTCTTCTTGCCAGAGCTATATGTTTGTCAAAAGCCTGCCTTCCTCCTCCAAATACAAACTGATTATTTGGGGTTGAGCAGCAGACTCTGAATCTTCAGTTATATTTCAGGAGACATAAGGCATTCACCTTCGTAGCCCCTTGACCACACCTTTTCCTTGTTTTCATGGACTTCTGGCATGATTATGATGTAAATATTTCTATTTGCTCTCAGTTAAAATGGTACTGGAAAATACTCAAGCTATAACCTGGGTAATAGTGCCAAAACTGTGATGAAATAATTTTCTACTTCAATTTGCATCCAAAGACTTCCCAACTATGTTTTTAAATGACGCATTTCCGGAAGAGTTGTAAAACTAGAGTCAGTCTATTTGCTAGATTTTCACAATAGAGGAAATTTAACACTGACACACTCAACAGTTTCTACTTTTTTTTTTAAACAACTAAATATCATTTTGTTAAGGTGTATTTCACAGTGAATGTCATTCAGGCTGGCATTGCAGTGATCAAGAATGATCACCGATATCAGGTTGTTGATGACGATAAACATGATCATTACATAGGCTTTGGGTACCTAAAGCAATTGCACCTGATTTTTAGTTAATATACCAGTCCACTTAGCTTTTATTTGTGTAGGAAGAACATGAAAGAGGGAGCATGTCTGATGTCACTTCTATTACTTGTCATTGAGTAAAATAAGTACACACTTGTCATTTCACTTGCTTGGGGAAGGCATAATCCCTGCATGTTAATGGATTACTAAATAGTGTTCTTTCCACTTCACAACCTTACACCTCATTCATCTGTCAAAACAAGGATGCTAAGAGTAGATAGGAGCACGGTCTATGGATTCACTCTCATCCATCTTACTCTTCAATGATTGAGCAACAAAATATACACACAAGATGTACACAGTACTGTATTCGAAATTCTGTATCATTTACAAATGGGCACCAGATAAGGCATGGAATATGTAATAAATGACTGCTGAAGGCATGTGAATAGATGGGCCTGCAGGGATTTGTGATAGCTTTCTTTTTTACTTCTTTTCATGATAAGTAGTGTATATAATCTAAATCCCTAGGAATACTTTCTTTGCAGGCCATTGTCAGTAGTCCTGAAGAATCTGTAGGTTTTAATAGTGACCTTGAAAGATGCCTTTGGAAGACACACCATTAAAATCACACCATTCTCACTAATCAAGTCAGGATTTCTTAGATGGGAAAGCATTGTCTGCTTATGTGGATATGGAATGAGGAATTTAAATGTAATTGTACACACTCAGCTACAGGAAAGCTGCCAGTAGTATTTAAAGAAAAATATACACAGTCTGTAGCTGCTGTGCAAGAAAATATTGAGTAACACAATACTTCTAGGGGTTTTTTCCCATTTATTATTTTTTTTCCCCCTCTTAATACTGAAATGAATTGGTCCTCACTTAGAGTTGAGAATTTCAGCAGCATGCTAGTGTTAGGTTTGGGTTATGTATGGCTTCTACCAGCACAGCTAACCAGTGACAGCCACAATTCATTGGTTTAGGCACTTTTTACCTTCATAGCTGAAACCAGTATACTAATGTATACTTTATACTAATATAACTAACTGGTGTGAAGAACTAAGTTGTACTTCTACAACTGTACCAGAACAGTGAAACTACAAAAAACTTCTTAGTGACTTTAAAACTAAATTTAAAATACAATTTTTTCAAGCAGATCTGAATTTTTAAAAAAGTTATCTAAGCTTCATACAAAGGAAGACTACCAGAAGAAAAAAATTAATGATTTACATTCTAAACTTTTGAGTGTGAATGCTTAAAGATGGGTGGAAGAATGTTTTTCTTTGGAAGTTTCTCTGGCCTTTTGCCAGGGAAAGAAAAAGGACCTCCCACAGGTATTTTTGCAGCATGTGAAAATGTCTAGGAAACTCCAATACAACTGCATCAATCCAGGTTGCCGAAAAAAGAGGTTACACATACTTACAGCTTTAAAAGAGACAAGGACCTCTGGGTCAAGCATGCTATGCTATGTTCATCAGAGGCATTTATAGGAATTTATAACTCTGCTACTCTGAGTTGTAAAAAGAAGACTTGGCCACAGTCTAAAAAAAGATTCTTCATTTAGCTTTGACATTGGGCTACTCACTGTGTTCAGTAAATAATTCAAATCAAGATTTTGATCAAGACAGTATTCAGAAAGTCAACAATAATTATAGAATGTACTTGCTTCTACTAAATATTCAAATGTCACTGTGGCAGTGTCATATTGAGTGGTGATATTACTTAATTGCTGTCTCTAGTTAGATTTTGAGGCAACATATTTGAGTTTTATCAGACAGATCCTTCTTTCTCTATGTATATAGGAGAGTATGGTTGCTGGGCTTTGGAATATATGGCATGCTGTTTAAATGCTAGGAAAACCTTTTTTTTTAACATCTCCATTCTCTTTAGCATAGTGAATGTCAATACTATGCTTTAAGAAAACCTTCTTTTAAAGTTTGTTTTGAAAGTCTTCTATGTGAAACTGGGAATTAACAAATAGCCCAGCTATAATCAAGTGTCCAGAGTGATTGTTTTGTTGAAAACCCTAAAATTGTTGTTTGTTGTTGTTCTGTATGTTGCAAACCTCCAAAAGTTTAAAATGCTTCCTTAGGAGTAGTTGGTGGAAATTCAGAAGGGGAACCAAAGCTAGTGGAAATCAGGCATGGCAGATACAGGGAAGAGCAATGATGATTCTTGGTCATTTCTGTACATTCTGAATGTATAAAAATCAGATCCTCAGGAACACTGAGAGTCTGATGGGACTGGTGATCAGATTGGCAGTAAGGTAGTTGATTTTGCTAAACTTGTAGTCTATGTGTAAAAGTTGTCTAACTGCAAACCAGAAGATGGCAATGACTGACATTCTGAAGAGCACAGGAGAGGGACCTGGTGTGGTCTTCTTCAGGCTATATAGTTTGACTGTCACCTCTCCTACCACAAAGAGCACTGTGTTGCTGTCTCTAAGAGGTTCCTCTAGCCTGTGTGCAGGTGTGACATAGTGCCTCTGCCTCCTGTTCCTGGCTACAGGTCACATTTATGTTAATGACACAACCTATCAGGAATCAGTTCAAGCTATTAAAATCTGCTCAGCTTGGGCATGAGTGCTGTGGCATTGCTTGCTTTGCTTTCACTCCTTTTGGAGATATCACAACTGTTGGTGGTTTGGGGGTGAAAATCTATAATTAGCTGTAGCTCAGCATTGTCTCCTTTGTCTGGAACAGGATGTTTAGAAGGAATGTATGGCCTTCACATTCAAAACTGTAATCTTACCTCTAAGTTAGTAACTTCCCTCCTTCAACTCGTATCACCTTGGTTCTTGTCTTGGGAATTGTAAATGAAATCTCCATGCATAATCTGACTGATTATTACGTTTCATCTGGAAAATTTCCTTGTACCTATGTTATGTTCTGTGTCTGCCATTCTTTCTTAGTTAAGTCAATTTGTACCATTAAATTGGAAAGTTAGCACGTAAAGTTTTTAATTTCCCTTCTATTGGATAAATTTTGAAAAGTGCTGAGTATCCTAAACCATATTTAGCATGGCTTTTTAAATCCTAAAAGATGGCACTTTGAAAGCACAAGATGTATAAGAAACCCAACATTTCTGTGAGTGCCTTTATGGTGATAGTGCTCAGTGTCAGGATTTCAGCTTCACAAGATCCCTGTTTCAAAAAGAGTTAAATAATTTTACCAATGGCTTGTCAGCTCTGTTTAGCCTTAAGTTTCAATTTCTATGACTATCAATATATTGTCTCCCTGTTGATATATCATCACCTTCTGAAGGGTCTCACTGTGATGCACTTAACACTTCAAATAATGACTGCAGACAGTGGAAGTTGGTGACAAATGACATCTTTCAGAAGCTATATTGGAGAGAAAGGAGCAAGAGAAGAATGGCTAAAACAGTTACTCTTGAGATGACACTGTGTAATCTGGGGCATGTATAGGTATAGACAGTAGTAGAAGACTAGTTTTTAATAGATTTGTATTGTCATGCAAGGAATTGTTGGTTAAATTTATGTAGATCAAAGTGTGCTAAACACATTAAAAAAATTTCATGTTTGGAATCAGGAGTACATATACCTTTACTTCTGTTAACTCCAAGAATTTAGTATGATATTGAAGTTTGTGATAATTTGAATATTTGATGGGTTAATGATGTAGTATGAATTTAATCAAGCAACAGCACAAAGAGGGTTGGGTAACTTGGCTCTCAACTCATGTAGGCTGTTACTAATACATCTTCCAATTCCTTTCCTCTCATTGCCAATTGCACCAGCAATTTGGCATGCATAGTAAGAAGTTATTATGGATTCTGCAGCAGCCTTCCTGTTGCACGGTACAGATAACACAAATCTTGTTAACAGTCTGACAAAATATAAATGGCTTCATAATGAACTGCCACCCTTTTAATATGTCAACAACTTCAGAAATGTTATCTGGCAACTGCAGGGGGCTAAAGTTATGCTTTTTGAAGGCTGAAATTTAGTACCATACTTGCACCTATCGTGTGTCCCCCACCCCCCAATGTTTTTCTTAGCACAGAACAATAATTAAACTTAATCTTCTGTATCAAACACAGGCATATCCATCCATTTAATTATGGTCATATGGGAAATGTGGTAAAGCATAGCTTTTAAAACTGATGATATTTTACAATTTTTAGAGGAATCAGCAAAACTCAAACTCTCCCTAATTTTCCATGCTTTAGTGACTGTTGAAATTATCTCATAACCTTATGTATGTCTTGACAGGATATATCCTCTTGTAAGGTACCCTCATCCAGGCACAGGCACAGTGTAGGAGAGCTACAGGATGGGGAGAACAGTCATGCTCAGTTGGAAGGAAGACCAGGAATCGTCTTGTGAAGTGACTCACTCCGCTGAGTATTGAGAAAGGCTCTAGAAAGGAAAGAGAGGAAATCTGTGTGGGAAGAAATGACAGAAGAGATTCTTAAACTGCAGGAATGTGTAGGTGTAGCTCCTCATGCACAGTCACTGTCTGCTCACTGGGTGTAAGCGGGAGGTGAATAGTTCTGGAAAGTGCAGCTGCAGTAGGACCAGAAGGCTGTGGCACAGGAAGGCAGGCACTGAGAAAAGGAGTTTATAATCTGCTTCTCCAGGACTGGAAAAACAAGATTGGAAATAACTTTTTGGCTCCAAATTATAAAGTGAAAAATATTCTGAAAGTGCAAAACTGTCTTTTCCTTAATCCTATCTTTTCTTATATGCAAACTATTTGGTATGTAAGAAAAAAAAGTCTGGAGTCTTTCCAGTGGGGCTGTTGTGTAGGGAACAAATGCTGAAGTAAGGGGTTGCAGATGCCCTACTCCTTTACAGCATCAGACTCTGAATTTCTCTCACCATAGAATGGGATTTTTCAACAGGTTACATCTCAAATCCTGTCATTTACTCACTCACATCCTTTCTTTAATGCTTTTAGTTTCATGTAAACTTTAAGTATGGCAGAAGGTGACATTGGTGTTGTAAGGATTGTTGTCCCTTTGGGAAAAAAAAGGAAGGATAACAGAGCTTATGATGTTATTTATGGCAGACAAATTTTCTGTGAATGTACAAAGCTTTGCTGCTGCATAGAAAATGCTTAGAAAATGAGACTAACATTCTGGGGAAAAAACCCTCAAAACAACAAACCCAAAAACCCCCAAACTCCCCTGTCCTTAGGTATTTTCTACAGAGCATGGATTGCTACTGTTTGCATGCAGTCAGTTATTTTCTGGTTCGGTCTAGGTTCTGTGGCTTTACCTGGATTCAAAATTCTTTATTTTGAATTGTCCCACCAAAGTCAACAGAGGTGGTCGTGAAATATTACTCGATAAAAGCAGAAGTGCCAGAATCCACTGACATTTTGTTTTTGCTTGTGACTGGCCACCTAATTTCCAGATATTGTTTCATAAAATGCATGATGGCAGCTTTTAGAATATGTAAGAACCAAAAAATAGCAACAGGTAGCAATTATTTTTGCTCTGAGTGAATACCTTTGTTTCTTTCTGAGTGCAGGTATTCATATGAAAAATAGCCCTTCAGCAAGCATTTGTGTGAACAAAAAGCCTGTTTGTATGAATGCTCATAAATAAAAAATCATAAGAGTTGTAAACATGGTTGAACTGAATAGTCACTTTGCATTCAAATGAGCGTTAGCAAACACTGAGCAAAGGGGAAGCTGCTGTAAGAGGTTTTTTTGATTGGGGAATTTCTCAGCAATCATAGAAAGTGTTTCAGGCTAAGTTGTGGGAACAGAGAATTCTGTCTTCCAGAACTGTAGACTTCTGACCTTGAGCGGCTTGGACATTCCTATTTTCTTCTTCTACTACGCACTGGTAGAAAGCTCACAGTCCTATCTGAAGTCATCAGCAGTGGATAACCAGCTCCAGGAACTGGGTAATAGAGGGTTCTGACTGTGTGAAATAGATGGGGTTTTTATCTAGTGCATGTGTCTGACTTCTGTCCACTTCTGTGCACCTTCACTATAGCTTTGAAGTTGGTGCTGAACAAATGGAATGATAGTTGTGTCGCTTTAAGAGATGACTTGTTCAAATGTGTGTTTCAATTCTCCTCTAAGCTGAGTAATATGTCTGGTAACTGTGTGGCCCTAAGATCAAAAGTGAGATGGAATGTTTCCAAGGAGATGAAAGCATTTCAGACTAGGTGAATATCAAATACTACACTGGAACTAAACAATGATTTTGACTCTCCCCAAAAAACATTAATTTACTTTGCACGTTCTACTTGATGTGAAACTCCATGTGTAGCATGTGTAATACAAGCCTGCCAGGCTGCTCAGACTGGTTTCAAAAGGCCATGATTCTGCTCAGTTTCCCTGGGCTAAATGGGTAGTGGTGAACCAGCAAGCAAAAGGACAAACCAGTGCCTCAATCACCTATACAGTTAATTATTGGCAGACTCAACCCAGTTTGGATCCAGGCTGAACAGTAACCATCCAGCCTTTGAACCCTGAACCTCAGTTCGAGCGCATTACTACAGTCTGGAGATCATTACCTGTAGGAAAATGGGAATGAATTGGAGTTAGGGAAACATGTCAGCAACGGCTATCCCACGTTGCGTATTTTAAAGGCCAGAGGATGGATAGGCTTTAGTGTACACTCCTAATTAGTATTAAAACAACCTTTAGCTATAGTCCCTTAACGTCTCTTTTACTGGTTTCAATTCCCAAATTACTCCTGCCAGAGAAATCAGTATCTGCCAACAGCAATGCCAGCAAGACAACAGGTGACTTCAAGACAAATGTGAAGCAATGGTCTCTGTCCCCAGAAATGTCCCCTGAGAAAGCTTCCAACATGTAACAATTGACCTAACCATAGTGAAGACCACGTGGTTCTGTGCTTTTGCCATGCAGTACTCTAGACATCTTTTCTGTATAGAAACAGAAACGGTACAGAACAGAAATAAACTCGCAATTTTTAAGATTTTGCATGGTGTTTATTCATCTTTAGGTTAATTGCTGCATGCACAGAAGCACCCTAGGCGGAAGGAGCAAATATCTGTAGAGGTTTTTGTACTAGAATTTATACTAGAAGAAACTGGAAAAGTTTTATTAGCTGGGAAAAAACTTTTGATTAAAAATATTTGTCAATGTTTTGCAAAAGGGCATGACCTTCTGTTCTTTTTCTTCATCCCTTTGCAGGTGAGCAAATAGTTTCCATTTCCAGCAAGAAAAACCCCTGTGTATATGCAAAACACCTATCTGGTGATGGCTTTGAACCAGCACACAGACTAAGTGCATCCTGCAAGGACTGCAGAATGCTAGATTAAAATGTCCATCTTGCTGTGAGTAAGCAAGCAATGATGCTACTTTGCTTTACCAATAAATTCAGACTGTCTTGGAGATTGACCTGTTTATGCAATGTGTTGAGAGAAAATATTGCCCGGGTTTTCCTCTATCTCTTCCAGCAGTGGTTACATATTAACTACTCCTCAGTCAGCAATGAGAAATGAAAGAATGTTGCTTGTAATTTAACCTCTTTGTGTGGGTTTTTACTGTGCTGGCTGATCTTGGGTGCTTCTTAAGAAGTCTCAGGAACACTCTATAAATGCAACAGCCTTGGTAATGTCATCACATTTACAGCATTGGAAGGGTGTTCCTTGGAAAGGTGCTGCGATCTTCTTCATCTGCATAGGTGGTCCACAACAGCAGAAGCATGTAGAGGTGGGTGGGCAAGTAGCAGCTTGGTCAGTGAGAGAGGAAGCCTTTGGGCTCATTTTGGGTGAGCTTGTCGCACTTGGTGTCTCTAGAAAAACCTGCCTCACCTCTGGCAGCTTCCAGTGTCTTCTACTGTCTGAACAATGGACTCTCAAAAAATTGGTTCTCCTGGTCATGTCTTCATCTCTGTGTGAGTGTAGTGAATGTCAGGGGTTTTTTTTCCTGTAATTTCAAAAAGGACCTCTGCACAAAAAAGTTATTTCAAGCAAAAATGGTTCTGCCTCACACTTCACATGATCCAGAATACAAACCTGTCTGCAGGTAATAAAATGTTGTAGACTAACTTGCACCATTTAGGGAAGGAAGGAAGTGTCTGTAATGATGTAGTTGCTAATGAGAAAATAACATGATCAGTTTTCCAGGGATATCCCATTACAAAGAGGTATTTTTGTAGATAGAGGAGAGGGAGAGAGTGAATTTTTAGGTAAATTGAAGTTGTGACTACATAATTCCACTCCTGTCATCTACTTGTTAATGATCCAGATTTAGCTCCCTAAAGTCTAGTTTCTGCTAAAAATGCAAATAGAAGGAATCACCTTCTGAGGATATTTATCCCTCTCCATTTTAAGAAGTCTGTGTGGCTTTGTTGACACAGCTAGTGTATGCAAGATGAATCTCACCCTGCCATATGTAGCCCCTTGGACTGGAAAGATTGGCAAGCTTAGGCATTTTTTCCAACTATTGAGTAGCATTATACTCTAATATTTTTACAAATTACTGTCTTGCATAATTAACCTCTTGACCTAGCGGTTTTTGAAAAACTTATTTGTGCATGTGCAGCAAGATGAGGCCCTTGAAATAATGAAGTCAGCTTAAAACTACTTGCTACAATTTATTCTAAGAATATGAATACTGCAGCTGGAAAGCAGATGTCTGATTCCTGTAGAGCTAAGCCACTTTTGCTATTTAGGTAAGTACTGCAATGAAAAAAAAGCCTTTGGAAAACGTTTTATTCCAAACCAGTACATAGAATCTGGTTGACATCACTGTAAAGCCAAAGATCTAGGATATGACAGCTACCAATTGAGAAATATCTTGTTTTCCTGTAAAGATGGTTCTTGCTCTGCATTGCTAAATTGTGCAAATCTGTGAAAGTGGTGTAATATACAGATTTTTTTAATACGTAAAAATGCAGAAAACAGTCTGGTTTTGTTCCAGCTTTCAAAGACAGCTTTAAATATCAATGATCCCCAAGAAAGACAACACTGCATGGGCACCTTGTAGTGCACAAGGATAACTAGTTTAAAAAGTATGCATTAATGCTCAGTATTTAAAATTAAATACTTCCTAGATTCAAATTACTGATATCAGATTTTCATTTAGAACGCCAGGGGAAAAAACCAAAACAACAAACAACAAACCCACTCAAATTATCCTTTGGGTAAGTTATCAAGTCACAGCAATAAGAAAGGGTCCTGCTTTCCTGACACAAAATTATACTGCATCATGAATCATTCAGCATTAAAACTAATCAGGCATTGGGTAAAAGTTAAACTTCATGCTGTGCTCTAATGGAGGAGGAGTGCTCAAACCCAATTCCCTTTAAATTGCCCTTCTGTTAGACACATTAAAGTAATTCCTGCACTTGTGCAGACATGATGGATCATGTTGCCTGCAAATGTTTGGGGTTTTATTTAGTAGGAAGCCTGAGGTTTAAAGCTTTTCATCCTTAGCTTTCTACATGATAAAACCTTATTTTACAGATTGGTTTGGTTTTTTCCTAATTCAATCAGATGCAGAACTCTTTAGAAAATTGTCTGTATTATTCCAATATTTTTATGGTTTTTAGCCATCAAGTTAAAGTGTAGTTTAAGCAAATATCTTATTGGTAGTGATTTGTCTTTGCTGTGATAACACACTTTGGAGGTCTTGTCTGAAGGCACTTCCTAGAGTCTCTGCCCCAGTGAAATCACAACCTCTAAATGATATAGTTGGCTTGGAGAAAGATTAGAGCATATTAAATGTACTGTGGTGGATAAACCCACCAAACTACTGCTCTCAGTGTTCACAAGATGATTCTATAATGGATATAATGGAAATCAAATAGGACTTTGTTAGGAAAAAAATACTATTAGTGCCTATAATACACTATTGAAAAACTGCATGGAAAAATTAAAATCCAATGCAGGATAATATATTTTAAAGCCTCTTTTGATTGCAGAGAAACAAAAAGCAAATATTCTAATGTTGCACTTAGCAAACTGCTTTCTGCTTCTGCTGAATTTGGTAGCAAGCTCCACTAGTGTAGTATGAGTGGGGTCTATTCCCTGTATATTGGGTGTTTGTGCCTGAATTTGGTTTCCTTCACTAAACATTGCTGGGGATCAGATAAGTACCAAGGCTGTCTCTCAATCTAAAGCCAAGTAATTGCTAGTAGTCATACTCACAACTTGATTTTTTTCAGCAGAGTTTAAGGACTAAGCCTTCTGATCACATACTTCATTTTTGTGATGATTTAGGTATGATTGTAACCAAGTGAGGGCTTTATATGAAGTGATCTGTGTGCAGCACTTCAGGGAACTCTTAGACAGCATCTCCTCCTTCCTGAGCTATATCATTGGCACATCCTTCTGTGCAACAGTTTTAAAAAAAGAACAAAGCTTCAGTAGCTAAACATAACTGCAGTTCGCTGTATCTTAAACTCTGGCTCACATTCTTGGCTGTGTCTCAGAAATAGAGAAGGAACCCAAGAAGAGGCTCTGGATCACTGTTATTTGTCTCTATGCAGGCAAGAAATGGTCTTGCCCATTTTTTCTGGCCATGACAGTGTTATCCTTCACATATGCAGCTTCTGGGTTATGTTCTCTTCTTGGCTACAAGTGTACAGAAGAGCGAGTTTGAATCCAGGCTTCGAAGTCACGTTTGTTAGTGGAAAAATCTAACAGAAGGGACAGTATTCACTGGTATGTAAACATGCAGGATCAGGGTATAGAAGGAATGCTCTAGCCAGACCTCAGCAAGCCAGAGGAATATGCACACTTGTAGAGAGAGGTTATAGTTTTTCTCCTTTGAACTATTCCGTGTCAGCTGCCCGGGGCAATTAAGGTTTACAGCATCTAATCAGGGCTGCAGTCACTCACTTGGTCTCCTGGAGAGCTCAGGCTGAGATAAACCTACCTGCTGGCCAGGTAGACTGCTGGGGGCTTCCTCCCTTGTCCTAGCTGCCAACTGTGTGCTTACCTGTGGTGCTCTGAGCCTTGCTGCTGCCTTGCCCTGTCCTGGACCCGACTTCTTCCTTCCGGAAATTCTGTTTGACATCGTTCCCAACACCGTGGCACCATCAGGGGTGAGCATTAGGCACCAGAAATGACTCGGTGTCTATTGCTGGGCTCATCTGCAACATGATGAGCATTGAAATAGCATCAGTGACTTGGTAACTGATAGGAATGCAGAAAAGTAGCTTTTGCAGAAACTCAAGAAGATTATCCCTTTAGAAAGAAATACTCTTTTCATGAACACACCAGAGGGAAATTTCAGCTTTTCACAAGTCAGCTAGATTCCCAAATCTCCAAGTGGTTTTGTCAATGGTACTGAGGGTAAAAGAGAAAAATATGTCCTTTTATTTATGATGTCTCCAATGCACATGCATTACTGCACTGAAATATTTTATCTTCCCAGTTAAACTGTATCAGTATATTTCTTCTGTTGTGATAAACACTAACATTTGTTCAACTGAGAATTAGAAACTCTGAAAAGAGTGTTTTCATTAGATTTTCAATCTGCAGACCTGACTCTGCTACAAAGAATCTTTTTAGAATGGGAAAGTGACTGCTTATAGAAACGTGTCATTTTTCTGCACTTGTCTATTTGATCACTATGATCTACATCATTAAAATTCTCACAGAGTCCCATACCAAAGGAATTGAATAAATGCAAATATACTAGCATGTTTATAATAAATTGCAGCCATTTTACATTTTGATTTTAGTGAATGTTTTATTAATTACAATGACATCAATAATTTTTTGTGTTGAGGCCAATCTATACAGCATGCTTTTCTCCATCAAGCAGAACTTGGGAATGCTGCTCTGTATTGTTTGACAAGAGCAAAGCTGTAACAGCATAAATGTTTGATACAGCTCTGCAGGGAAATATATTTCTACTTAGCTGTTTTTTCAAAGTTATAATGGAAGAGCAATTCCCTGTTAAGTTATTCTTTTTTGTCACAAATAGCAAACATAAGCCTGCATTGACGTTCCATTAACAGCATGGTTAAAATGACTAGCCAGGGTGAGTTTTTTCTTTTCTTTTCTTTTTTTTTTTTTTCTATTCTAACATATTTTTTCCCTCCTTAGACTTGGTTGGTAGAACTTGGTATTTTTTTCATTGTTTTGCAAATAGAACACTTCTTTGCCTGCCTGCAGTCCTTGGTTAGAAGTGTAGGAGGTGGTGGTTTGGAAGTGACTTTAAATGGAGCATTAAGCTGAGTTCAGGGTACTGGACTTCAGAAATGCAGAAACAACTCTTCTGGGGTTTCTGGAGCCTTGCTTTTCTGCACAGAATTGCCTGAAATCCAGGCCCTCAGCCCAACTTGGAGGGAAAGCACAATGGACCTGATGTGCTGTGAGCAGGATAATTGTTAAGAACTGGAGCAGGTGGCAGCACAGGCTGAAGATTCATCATGGCAGGGAAGGAAACGAGTTGATCACACTGCCCTGTTGAGAGGAGCAGTGAAGGAAAGCAAAGCATTCTCCTTCTGCATGAGCAACTGGAGAGCCAAGAGCCAGCAGCTTGTGTGACAGCTGGTGCTGCTAGTTGTCCTGGAGGGCAATGCTGGTCTCCTCCTCTCCTTTCCCCTGCTCTGGACTAAGCTCTAATTAACCAGGCAATAAAGAGCTTTGAGCAACAGTCTGGAAAACATCCCAAGACCCAAATGCTGAGATAATTTTTTTATAAGTGGCTAAATTAAAACTAAAGCAGAGGGACAATATTCTTACAGTTTGGGGTCTCTCATAGCATGTGGTCTTTGATGAAAGCAGTGATGATGAGTTTTCTGTGAGCAGTTAAAATAAGGAACCAAAATGTTCTCCTTGTCAGTGTCTATGATTACTTACTTGCTTTCACTTTTTTCCCAGTTGTGACTTCATTTGGCTTTTGTATGAGTTAGTTTTAATATTTAATCGATCTGCCCACATTAAAATTAGAACCACAAGTGAAAATAAGAAAATTATATATGTGCTGCAAGAAAGGACATATTAAAAACCCCCAAAACTATTTGGTACTCTAATTTGTAACTGCATATACTATCTTCTCAAAAAGCAAATATTTGAGCAAAGTGAGAAGAAGAACTTTTTAGTTGTAACCTTCACTTTTGCTTTCTAAGAGGTTTAGGATATTCTTAGAAGTAATCTTTTCAAAATTTAAAGTGTCTGGTTTGAGACATGTGGTCCATATGATTGTATATATGTTCATAGTTCAAATATAGCTCAAATGGAGGGGCAAAAAAAGTAGAGGGAACGCATCTTCCTACTTAATTGAGAAAGAAAGAATTTTCATATTGTAAAAATGTGAAAACAAAAATCTCTTATACTGAGGTGTAAGCTCGAAACTGGTTTGCTTTAGAATGGCTAAATATTTCCAATGTAGTATTGATGATGTTAAAGCTCAAATAAACAGAAAACCATTGATTTATTAAATTCACATAATCTCAGTTTTATGACTCTCTTCCCACATACAGAGCTGTATGCCTGCTACCAAAATTTTTATTGTGGTCCATAGCAATAATTTTTTTTGTGCTGGCTTTTAAAGTTAGGATTGGGATCTTGCTCTAAAAACCAACCCACCACCTCACCAAGAAAAAGAGGCTTAATTTGTTATACAGGTCTTTATACAAAGCCAGGCCTTTTAGTTTCATAAAATCTTCAAGGTAGCATTGCATAACTTCCATGAACACTAACAAAGCAAATAGCAAACGGGGTATATTCTTTGTTTAGTAATCCTAGTTAGCTGAGATTCTCATAGATACAATGAACAATGTATACAATGTTTCACAGATACAAAGAACATTTCACTTGAGAGAAAAGTGTCTGCAGATCACTCAGGGTTTAGTGAAGGCTTTATCCATAGCTAAAAGAATCTTCTTGCTAGGACAGGCGGGCTTAACTTAGGGGCTTACTGACCACCTTGGGAGGGGTATTGAAGAAATCCTTCTGGTATTTATATAATCTTCCCTAGAAGAACAGACCTTGCAAGAGAAGTCTGTGGCAGAGGATTTTTACTCTGTCAGCCTTTTCTGTCTCTTTCATTACTGTTCCCTCCACTTCCTCGCTTTGGGTTTGAGCTCAGACATGAGTTTCCAGCTGAGGAAACCTCATCTTCTGCCTCATCTGCTTGACTTCCTATTACTGCAGGCCTGAGCCCTAGGGTATATCACCGTGTCCTGCAGCCATAGGGAGGAGGAGGAGAGAAGATCCAGCAGGCAGGAATTGTGCAGCAAGATTGATTTATTTAATTATTTTACAAACTCTTTTATAGACTTTTTTCTTCATAGTCTAATTGGACAAAGGACCAGCCACCCCTTGGGGGTGATTGGCTAAAATCCTAAAACATCCATTGCCAAAATATTTTTCTACTATACCATAAACAAGACTTTTCAAGGCTGCAGGTGTTTGGTTGTTTACATAACTCTGCTACCTCTTCTGTGAGAGAGAAAAGTCTCTCAAGGACTTAGAAAATAGCAAGAAAATCCTTGCTGGCAACACTTTTGTATCTACAACTTCCTGAATATTGGGATGGATTTTGTTTTTATTTATGCTTTGAGGAAACAGATCGCCCTTGAGAATCAACCAACTCTCCTGAACTTTTGGTGATTTGGTACTCACAGGATCTTTCCTGCTTTTGTGTCCCCTGAACAAGGAAAAGTCTGCTCTGAACTCCAAAATATTTATGCTAATACTTGTCTTCCTTACTACCCTCAAGATCTTCCAGCTGGGACTACTCCACCATCTCATGGATAATCATTGCACCCAAAATTGCCATATTGTTACATCCTTGACCTGTTATGTGTTTGTAAACATCCTGCTTTTATTAGTCTGGTCCACACCTTTGTTGAAAAACTGTCCCCAGCACACAGTAGAAATATCTAGTATTACTTGTAAGCACCAAAATATCCATATGGTTAGAGGGTCCCATGAGCCCTAAAGCATTAAAAAAAAAAAAAAAAAAAAAGAAGGCCCATTCTGGTTCTTGATATGGTGATCTGTAGCAGATGCCCACCAAGATGTTCTGTTTGTTGATTTCTTCGATCAGATTATTTTGACTCATTGACTATGGACAGTCATGCCACCCATCCCAGAGAATTCAGCATGTGAGCACTGTTTTGTACAGAATATACTTGTCCCACTTGTCCTCCCTGACTGATCTTCCTGAAGAACCCTTATCCAGCCAGCACTCCAGCTTTGTGCTGACTCACAGTGGGTCTCTGCGTTTCTGATTATGTCATTGCTCTCCATCTGCATACAGATGTTTGGGTTTTTTCTGTGCTGTTTGTGTTTCAGGCATATGAGATAGGCTCCTGATCATCCTGCTTTCTTTTTGTGATTGTGGCCCTCATTATCTCACCCCCTGCACTCTCCCACTCATCACTCTTGCTCTGTTGTCGGCAGCCTTTAATCTCCATCTCCCAATGAAGACAGAAGCAGCTGTTGATTAGGGCAGAACCAGTCCAACTGATTTCTTGTTGGTCGTATTTGAACTGTCTGGTAATTTTACATGGGCAACCAGGATATTATTTTGAAGTATCAAACTGAAATCTGGGGGGAAAAAAAAGATTTACTATAATCTGAAGAATCCCAAGAAGTTGTGAAGATCTGATCAAAAGATGGCAAAATAATTGTCTTGCACAACATTTTTTATTCTGCAGAGACCATAATGGAAGCAGAAATTTATCTTCAGTAAAAAAATATGTTTCTGTCATGGCTATTAATATAATATTCGTCATCCTCTGTAGTTGTGGTTCACATACAAACTGTAATACAGTATTTCAGTGAATTACTATGTTTCTCTTCGCTTAAATGAGGGAGGTTTGTGCAGTGGTTCTGAGAGTTTAATTTCCTGGCGATCCGTCTGTGTCGGTGTGAGGCCACATGGTGGAGTCAAAGCCGTGTTCTGCCTCTTCTGGTCCGCGCCACAGCCACGGGAAGCTGCCTCTGTCTTTGCAGAGCTGTCCTTGCAGTCTGGAACTTTTTGCTATCCATGGTCACTACAGAGGCATTATGTGTTTATGATTATGATTTATTAAAATAAAACGCAAAAGCACAGTCCTCCCACTGTTGGCTGGCTTGGCTGGATCTGTATTAAAAGTGAAAAATCCTCTGAAAAGACCTATGAAAAGGTCAAATTTAACCCTTCTTTGTCCCAAACAAAATGTAAAGTCAGAACTGTTTTGGTTTGAATCGAATTCCAAATTAAGTTTAGAAACAATTTTTCTCTAAAAAGCCAAAGCCGTGGAAGTAAAGAACTACTCAGCAAAAGGTTGTGATTCAACTCTCTGGCATGGCTGATGGCTCCCCCTGCGGAGAGCCCTGAGAGCTTTTGGGGATGGGAGAGCCCCAGATAGTTCTGTTCCCTCTGCCTGAGGGGTTCTAAACTATTCCTTCCTATAACGTAGTTTAGTGCTTTAAGCACTAGCCTGTATCCTCAGGATGAACGAATGGTTAAATGTTTCTTAAGTGGAATATAAATTATTGATTCTTGCTGCCATACATGTATATCTCCAACTTTGTGATATAAGATTTGTCTGCTGTTCATTGCAGGAATACTAGAATGAAGGAAAAATATCTACTTGTGTTCATTGTGTATTATCAAGGAATAATTAATTGTAAATAAAAACAGTGTGGCTAAATTTTGCATTCAAATATAAATATAACTCATCAAGATTCTAAGCAGGCATTAGAGTTACAGCTTTGATCTGAGGGGGAAAAAGACCTTCATTTGTTAAAAGTGATGGAAGAGAATAATAGGCATTTGAAGAAGTGTGGGGGTAAAAAGGGGATAAAGAAGATTAAAAAGGAGCTCTGACACATGGACATGGGAGGCATTTCTTGGATGCAATTATGTGAAGATCAGGCTTAAATCTTTGCTCCATGAGCTTTCACAACTGCTTATGTTGTTTGAAGTGTGTTTTCAGAAGTGATGCTTTGTTCATCATCAGAAAATCCCCATAGATTCTCATAAAATAACAGAAAGCAACAAAACCTCTACAAATCTGTTGCGCCAGATAATCATCCCTATTATTAATTCTAAGCTGATCAATGATTTTTGATTGTTTCCTTAGACCTATTCTTCTAGTATTGAACACTTTCCTCTACAAGATTATAAGAAGATTGAGTGTGCCCTGGAAAGATTTTTTTCCCAGTCTTTACTTTCTTAGATAAAAATATTGCTAATATATATCCAGAAATACTATTATTTTTCCAGCAGAAAACATGGAGTCCCAACTCTTCAGATGACATTTTGAAAGAAACTTTCACATATAAAAATTATGTTACTTTTTTATCTAGTTTCATTTGCAATAAAGATTACTGTACTTCCTGATGGATTTTTCCATCTTTAATACAATACTAAGGCTTTGACAAAGAAGTAGCATTTTGTTTCAGAACCATTCTGTTTAAAAAGAGTTGGTTTTTATTTTCCATTGTGAATTATTTCATTCTGAACCAAAACTACCTACAGTAATGTCCCCTGGTCTCTGGGTAAGTCTGGAACTGAAGTGGCTGGTAAGCGTCTTATTTCTTTTTGAAACTACAGATTCACCAAACTTCTGGAAGTTTTATTTCACTCTGGATCCAGATTTCAACATTAGGATATGAGGCGTTTTTAAAGTGAAAGATTCCAACTTGGAACACTTCTGAGTGTTCCACCTTTATCAAATATTTTTCAGAATACCTCCCTCCCTTCTGTAGTATCCTAAAAGTTGCCAACTAGACTATTAGAGCAGAAGTTGTTAGGTTCTTGAGACTGCTTTGATTCTCTCCCCTACTTCCCCTTCCCCCCCCCCCCCCCCTTTTTTTTTATCACATCTGAGAAACATTATAAGGAATTTGAAAGAGATTCCAGGGTGCAATTGCTTCTTGGAAGTTCTGGACTGAGCAAGTGAACAGGTTTCTTTCATTTCAAACTCTGCAATTCAATGTATTTACATATATGTGTGTTTGTATTTAACTACATGTATACAGTATACACAACCACATGTAGTTAAATTTTTCTCAAACTTAGGATAATCAGAATAGACTTTATAATAAATATATATTATAATTTTAAATATTTAGGATTTGTATTTGAATTATTAGAATCAGTTATTACAATTTTTTTGAACAAAATGTCAAATAGATATTTGTCTTTGCAAAAATCTTATGATGAAAATAACAGTTTGTAACTTGTTATAGGTAATAAGCTATAAAGTGGTTGTGGCACTGATTTTTTCCCTTTTGATCCCTATCAAAAATTACATGTAATTTCTTCCTTTAACTGACTTCCCCCAAAGAGATGAATGTGTGATTAAATCAAACATGCTCAGTACAAAGTTTTTTGGTTTTTTTTAAATTAAACTGACCAAATTCTTACTGGAACTTGGAGAACTTACATCTATTGCTACATGAAAAACACACAAAAGATTAATTATTTAAGCAGTCTACTTTCTTAAAGGTTTTAGCTGTAATATCTGCTTTCAGAATAAGTGTATTAAGTAGGTTTAACCTTAGACATGACAAAGTATAATCCTGCTGGTTGCCTTTATCTGATAGTGTATTCAGTTGGCTGAGAGATGGTCCACGAAACAGCATTGCCTTTCACAGCCTTGCCCTGGCTTCTGCTCTTTGAGTTTGGTCAGTCACATGTCCCCCAAGTCAGCAAAACACTCTCATCAGACTTCCAAGTTGTAAAAATCTGTATTTCTTTATATTTATATGCTTATTTGATTGTTTCTTTATATGTTTATAAAAGGAAAAAAACACCCATCTTATAACAGCACTGTTGATTCAATGATTGTGCAACTGAAGTGTCATACTATGTTGATGTCAATTGTTAATATAAGTGTAGCTACAAGAAAAATATCACTTTAACACCATTTTTGTCTCCATCCTATTTTAATCTCTCTGCTGCTGGACTCAGACTCCAGAATATTACTGAAAAGAGCTCAGTCTTTAAACATAACTGATGTGCATTAAAAGGGAAAATGAGACAATTTCAGACAATCTAATGAAACGTCATTATTTTTATATATAAGTATGTGTTCAGACATATGTGTGTATACATGCAAATAATACATCACATTTCTGCATATGAACTATGGAAAAATGAGTATTTTCCTGTTTCAACATTCTTTGAAAAAAATAGTATTATATTGTTAATGTATTTTAAGGGGCTGCTTTTGGGGAAAGAGTAGGAGTACAGGATATTGTTCAAGACACTGTACTTGGAGTTGGCCTTGTATTTTGGGGGCTGTATTCTGTTAAACAGCGAATCCAATGCAGAAGAGCATTTTAGAGGGTGTGCATATTTTTGTCATAATGGATTAGAGATGTTAATCATACGCTTGCTGATGCTTCACCGTGCTAAAAATCTGCAGAACGATAAATAATTTTGGATCAAGAACCAACTTGATCAGAAAATGTTCTTTTTAGCAGAACTATTCTTGTAATTTAAAACCTTCATTTATGTAACATGATAATCATGTTAGCAAAGAGATTTATCTACCACAGAACCATAAAAGCCACCTGGGAAGAGTGAAGTGTACAGGAGCTTGAGGACCACCTCTATGGATTCTGTCAGATTTCTGCTAGAATCTTAGCTACCCAGGATGTCCAAATATTTCCCTTCTTCTTTGTGCTCCTTGTGGTGGAGGTATCTGAACTCTTTTGCTTGGCAAATAGAGGCACATTCCCAGGGATTCCCAACAAGACAGAATTTTAAAACTAATTTGGAAGTCCCCCTTGCAAATTCCAAATATACTTATGCCAAAAGCTGGAACAAGAAAGCATCAAGCTCCACAAAGAATAGGAAACCGTCCAGCATAGAAATTAGTCCCTGCTGACAATGAAGATAGAAAAAGACAAATTATAGCTTGACAGAGAATGGCACAAATGAGATCAGGGTATGCTGATGTCTGTTTTTTACTTGAATAATGAGTTTCCTTCCCAGCTGACTTTTCCTTCACTGGTTTGAGAAACTGAAGGAAGGTTTTGATATATGATCTGATTTCTCCACAGTCTTAAGGACTCAGGAAAACTACAAGGCAAAGCAGCAAAACAGAAGGGAACTGGGTACAATTAATGATGTTCCCAATGCACTTAAATTAAGAATATGTTTTGGTGTTTCTGCATTTTGAGTATTTTCTTTCTGAGACATGTTGACCACCATTTGCCTAGCATATAACATGTCCCCTAAGCTTAATAATTCATTCTGCTGCATATGATAAATGGCTCATCTGATCACTCATGTTGTTTCTTACTGAAGTACAGAAGTAGGATGCTGCCCTAGGTTAATAGACAGCAACCCATCCCATTGATTTAGTCAGTGAGTGCTGCTTACAAATGCTTTAAGTTGGTGTTGCATGTGGTCTGTTTTTCTCTGGGTGTTCACATTTGTAATTAAAATTCATTATAATAATTATCCTTGTCTTGTTTTCATAATGGTTGTGGTGGCTTGACCTTGGCTGGCTGCCAGCTGCCCACCAAATCACTCTCTCAGTGCTCCCTCCATCAACAGGATGGGGGAGAACATAAAAAAAATGGAGAGAGAAAGACAGTGAGATCCCTTAGGAAGTACCATCATAGGCAAAACAGACTGAACTTGAGGAAAATTAATTTAATTTCTTGGCAATTAAACAGAGAAATAAGAACAAATTTGTAATCACTCCCTTCTTTCCACGCTCACTTTCACTCCCAACTCTTCTACCTCCTACTTCCAAGCAATGCAAGGGAATGGGAAAAGGAAGCTGCAGTCTCTGCCACTCCTTCCCTTTCACACTCTTTCCCTGTTCCAGTTACATACAAATTCTCCAAAATGGGTCCTTTCCATGGGCTGCATTTCTGCAAGAACTGCTGCATTCTGGTCCTTTCCATGGGGTGTAGTCCTTCAGGAACAGACTGTGGGTGCCCCAAAGGGCCACAAATGCTGTCAGCATCCCTGCTGCAGTGTGGTCTCTCCAAGGGGTCGCATCTTCCTTTGGGGCACACCCCCCTGCTCCACCACAGGGTCCTTCATGAGCTGCAGGTGGATATCTGCTCTGTGTGCACCTTCAGGGGCTTCAGGGGCACAGCCTTGGCTCACCACAGTCTGCACCATGGGCTGCAAGGGAATCTCTGCTCCAACACCTGCAGCATGTCCTGCTCCTCCTTCTGCACTGACCTTGGTGCCTGCAGAGTGTTTTCTCTCACATATTCTCACTCCTCTCTCCCAGCTGCTGATGTGCAGCATTTTTTACCCTTTCCTAAATATGTAATCACAGAGACACTGCCAGCGTTGTTGATGGACTCAGTTTTGGCCAGCAGTGGGTCCAACTTAGAGCCAGCTGGAACAGGCTCTGTCTGACATAGGGGAAGATCCTGGTGTTCTCTCACAGAGGTCACTTCTGCAGCCTCCCTGCTACCAAAGCTTTACCAGGTAAGCACAAGACAGTGGTACATGTAATACGTTCGACAAAAAAACCCAAACAGCCCCAAAACCCAGCCAAACAAACCAACAAAAAAAAAAGGAAAAAATAAAAAGAAGAAAACTCACCAAACTTGAGAGGATACAGACAGAAGAACTGATTAAAAGGCCTCACTCTCCTGGAAATAACCAGCTTTTTTTAATCTTCTGAACTCCAGCAGTTGTAGACATGGCTTTGTTGATGGCTAAAATAATACTTGATTTGGTATTTGGCTAGTAGATTGTACCAGGAAACTGCAGCAGTCATCTGCAAACTCTTCACGTGGGTCACAGGCACTTCAGGAACACACGTTTTGTAATTGGTAGTGATGGAAACTTCTCCAACTAGCTTCTTCAAAGCTCCTTTCAATTGTCCTTTTCCCCCAGAAAACAACTAATTTTGGCTAAAATTGTGTGAAAATGTAGCAAGATGTTACTGGTTACAGTGGTTGTTACTGAACTCCTGCTGGAAAGGCTTCTACCAGTCCTTCATTCTAATGCTGCCTTTGGAAAAGGAATCTTTTTATTGCTTACCAAGAGGAATGTTGTAATTAAAGGTCTAAGTGCTGTACTTTAGCCTTTGCTTTCCACTGGCAAGAAGAGATAAAGTAGAGCGGTGAAGAAGGCTAACACGGTTAATCTTATCTTCAGTTTAGGCAATGTAGTAATTTATGATGTAGTGAGTAACAGCTGGTCTTGATTTCTCTACTTATACACACTATTTAGGAGCAAACAGCTGGATGGTGCCCAGATGTTGGCAAACAACAATGCCATCATTCTCCCTTCAGCCCTCCACAGCTCTCCAGACTCCTCTTTCTTTCTGCATATCAGTCTCTGTGGTACCAGCACAATTATGGTTTCCCTTTTCCATCACCACATGCAAAGGACAAAGTTCGAAACAGTTAAGGACCGCTCAACCTGCATGGAAGCTGCTTCTAGGTTCCAAAAGATGAAAGTTTGCTTTTCTTAGTAGATTTTTCATCTCAATGTCAGTGGGAATTGGGCAAGTGCTCAAGCACTTTTCTGAGCCAAGGCTTGGATTCATAATTAAATTTGAAGACATTTGTAGCTGCAAGTTGTTAGTTCAGCTTGGAGGACTCCTTGATACTTAAATGCAAACTTTCAGAATAAACTTAGCAAAAAATGCATTTAATGTAATAAATCTTATACAGCCTTTATATTTATAAGTAGATTTTAGGTTGCCTAATCACACTTCAGCATGAGCAGAATGAATTTGCCTGCTGTAGTGCATGCAGGTAGATTGAATGATGTTAATGAAAACAGTCATCAATAAAGGAGGTCTCTTTTAAACTGCTAAATATAATTTTACTAACTGTTTCTAGCAGCTCAATTGATGTTTGTCAGCACTTTTTAATTTGTGTTTAGAAACATGAGTTTCACTGAATAGTTTCACTGTGTGACCCTATGGTTTTCAGAAATCAGTGGGAATGAATGAGGAATCACCTCTTTCTCCAGGCCAGACAGCAGCAGCTGCAGTCAGCAGGGCCACTGTAGCTGCATCCCTCCAGTTATTTTTTTAAAGGTGACTGGCAGGGCACCATCGGAGATGACTTCAGACTCTGGAATAAGCTCTCTCACAGCTTATTCCAAAGCATGCTGAATTTGGTGACCTTCTGGGCATGCTGCAAAGGACATCTCTGACAGGACAGACCTTTCTGGATTTGGCTGGCTAGATTCCTGGTGAATGGATCACCTAATTCTTCTGAGATTCCATTTCACTGTTAATTATGTTAGAGTACCTCAGATCTGAGATAGGCATCTTCTCCATTTTCTCTGTATTTTTGTTGGTTTTTTTTTTTCATTTGTTTTGTTATTTTAAAGTGAATGGGATTATCTTGAGTGTTTTGCTGAATCTCAGTGAAGATAAATATTGTATTATCTATTACTTTAATGTTATTTTGGTACTATATAGAAGAAATTACAGGATAAATTCATTTTGCTTTTTGACGTGGCCCAGAAAAAGTGGTTGTTTTACAAACTTCAAACTTTGTACAAAAGAACAAGAAGAATGTTGCTGTTTATTAAATGCTTGAGGAAGTAGGAGAACTTAAAATCTGAAACCAAGACATTCAAGACACTATTTGCAATTCATATGAAAGAAAACTCAGTACAACATTAAAGTGAGAAAAATAAGAATGAGAAATCAGTATATTAGGCTAGTTAAAAAAGCAGAGAACTTGCTCCTCACATGTAAGCTAATGCCTATTAATACTAACAGTTGGGTAATACTGTTTCTGGTTTTAATTAATGTTCTTCAGGTTTTCACTGCATAGTTTTATCTGTTCTCATAGGTTGTCCTTGGCCCAGATCTCACACTACTTTAAATTTAAATAGAACACAGCAAATTCTTGGTCTGTGATTTTTTTTTTTTTTAAGCTCATTACATTAGTTAGCAAGGGTAAACCTGAAACCCCACAAATTCTTTAAGAGACTGATCCCCCTCCACTCAAGTGAGCACGTCCTGAGTGACATTTAGATACCATTCTTCTACAGGTGCGAGCACCAGCTCTGACCCACATCCTGCATCCCTGAAGCCTTTGGTGTGGGAATCAAATTTTAACACTAAGCTTGCAAATCCCAGTTTGTAATATGTTTTACAAGATCATGTTCATACAGAAAACTCAGGGGAGAAACAGCTCCTTATTTGCTTGTTCACTCTTCTGTTTTCCAAATGTGTAGGCAAGCCAACAGAGGCGAAGAAATAATTCTGTGAGAGTGTGAAACCTCAGGAGCTGTGAAGTGCAAAGATTCTACTACTGCCTTAAGAAATCCCTAAATCACAGGGATTGTAGGGCTGGAAGATTACAAACGGAAATATTGTTATATTCTTCCTCTCTTTTTATTCTCTGGTCATTCATTATCAGCCACTGTCAGAGACAGGATGCACTGAGGTGAACCTTTGATCCGAGCAAGTATGGCCATTTTTGTTCCATCACACTGCGTAAGCAAATGCTGGATATTGCTCTAATACCACCGTACACTGCTGCAGCTGAGCAGATTTTGGAATGGTAACCTTGCTTTTCCATTCCCTATATTGTAGCAAACTTAACCTTCTATCATAATTTGTATATGTTGCTTGAATACATAGTTGGACTCATCACATCACGGGGTATATCTGTTTCTTCTGCTGTATAGGGTTGTGACTGTTCTGGGTAAGAATGGTATTTTTAGTGCACGCTTTCTCTCAACCTGTACTGTAATGTGCCAAGGTCATACTTATTACAAATACGGCATAATACTCCTAAAATACTTTGTGTACATTTGCACACACACAGGCTTTTTGTAGAAAGATTCCTTTGCATAAGTTTGTATAGCATTAGCATGCAACAAATCTTTTGCTTGTGAAATTGCCTTTCCCCTTGCTAGTCATCCTTTTGACACATAAATGATCATTTTGGATTTTTTAATAATAGTGCTGCACCGTTTACTTCAACCTGAACCATTTCACCAAATAATAGTCAACTTTTAACAATCTTCAAAGGTGATTTATAAATGAATAGTTTGAATGTTCTTTGCATCTAGCAGTTTATCCCTTTATTCAGAGTATTTAATTTTGATTCATATGGGGGATTTTTATTTTACTTATTTTTCTCGCTTTAATCCGTTTATCTGCCCACCTGGTACATAATAGGCACTTGTTTGTTGTCAAGGAGGTAACTACAAACTCCAGTATTTCTAAATATAGAGCACACCTCAAAAACACACCTGTGACCACAGCTGACTCCTGGGATCCAGTGCTTAGAAGCCATGAAGTCTTAGCAACACATTGTCACAGTACACAGGATTTGTAACTCTGCAAGGGATTAATGAAGGCCCCTAGAGGTATCAAATGCCAAAAAGGCCTAAGATCTGAACTGACTCATAAGTGTAAAGATCTGAACCAAATTTTGTCCTCACGCTGTCCTACGTTATAGACTATAAGACAATCATCTTTCCTTTAGCTGTCATTGCTTTCAGATCCAAAGTCAATGAAGAAAGTGAACACTGTGGCTTAAGGCATAGCTCTGGTTTTAATAGACAATGTCTGATTTTTTTTTCTAATACTTCAGATTTAAATATATCTATATCTATATATATTTAAGCAAAAAATAATAGAAAAGGGTTTAGAATTGGGTTAATTGGGGATTCACTGCACTCTCCTACTGCTGCTAAGGCAATCTTCTGACTTCCTCTTGTGCTTAGATTTCTTTTCTTGTTCTTGCTATTTGTAAAGGTGCAACCTGCTTTGAGAAGGAAAGAGAATATGTGACCAGGACCTACAGCATGTTTCACAGTGTGCTGAGTCACAATGCTGTCTTTTGTAACAGTGTTGCCTTTGAGACATTCATTTTTTCATCTGCAGTAGTTTTCATGAATAAATTACTTTAAAAAAAACCCCAGTGAATTTGTGAAAAGGTCTTTTTGTGCCCTGTAATTATCTCATAGAATTTAATCTGGGAAAGTACTGCCTAAAATGCGTAAAGCAATGAAGTAGACAATGTTTAACTCATGCTCATTTTTAAAACAATCTGTTTTCTGATACTTAAAATAATGATGAGGTGTATTTTTAATATATTGTGCATTGTCCATGCTTGAATATTCTTTCTCTGACAGGACCATTATTCTACCTAAAACTAGCAGAATGAGGTTTTTTTCACTTGTAAAAAATTAAATTGCTATTTTCTAGCTCCTATAACAAAAGAAAAGGCCCTAGAATTCATCACTTTTTAGACAACAGAGCTCTGTGTGAATTGAAAATTAAAAATAAACAAACCACCCCAGTGAATATCTGCCATGTAAATTTTAATTTGGCACTTTAAAGTCTGGATACATAACTTTCATACTATGAAAACTACCTAATTAAAAGATACCAATTTGTATTACGATAAGTGCTTAGCAAATTGAAGGTTGTACTAGCAGTTCTATTATAACAAGGTAGTTTCAGAAAGTTGTAAGTTAAATTTCCTATATCTTTGAGTGTAAGAATGCAATTTTTTTAAATGCAGGAATAATTATTGAAATCATCTTCAGATGCTGTTAGGTTCTGCCACTTAACTCCATTATGTGACATCATACATCAGTGCTTTTTGGAAGACAATTACTTAATTGGTTGTGGGGACAGTTGAATTCTATTTCCTTCCAGACAAAGATCATTATGCACTCCCTTCTTTGAGCTCCTTTGTTCCACGAGGCTTTTGCATTGAACAAGGATTGACAGAAAGCTGTAACTACATTATAGCTGCTATCATCTACTATCTTATAGCTTATAGGTGCTATCTTCTTTCCCATACCATTTAACTGGCAGTATCAGAAAGGATATCTTCACCATAGAGTCTGGCTCACCTGGGATTTAGCCCACCCAATCTAATTTTTTCTTTAGCTACTGTTAAATTATACAAGCTGAAGGCAGGATAGCATAAACAGAAACAGTTTTCCCATATGTTACGATCCAGTTTAAACCCAGAAAAGCAAAGAAAACTAAGTCTCTGTGCACAAACCAGAAAGAACTTACAAGGTTCAAAATATTCCCAGAAACAAGATTAAAACCAAACGAGATTAAATGTTGATGCCAAAAAATGGATGTATTTTATTTAACAGTAGAGAGGGAAAGAGAAAAGAATGAAAGAAAGAAATAGAGAAAGAAGTGTGCGTGGGGGGCTGGGGGGACAGGGAGAGGTGACAGGCGTTAGGTGGAAGCAGATCACCCATCTGAGGGTCCCAACAACGTCTCGTTGCTGCCCTCCATCTGGTCTGCTGGTGGTGAGGGTCCCCTGTCACCGCCACGCCACGCCACCACACGCTGCCACACACCACCACACGCCACACACCAAAGAGTGCAGATCCCGTGGATTAATATACACTGTGGGCCAGGTGGGAATGCCCACATGTCTCCCCTTGCAGGGGCTAGCTTGACACTGTCCCTTGCAACACTGAGGGTCTGTTGCATCATCTCTGGTGCTCTGGTGCAGGCTCTGGGGACCCCTTTGAGGGGGGCCCCTGTGATGGGCCATGTCACCCCCTCCTGCTGTGGATAAGCTTCCCCTCCACCCCCCCGGGTGAGAACCCCTTAGTTGGGCTCCTCTGCACAGTGGAGCATGGGCAGTTGCCGTGTCTCTGACCAGCGGCTTTTACAAGGTACCCAAAGCCTCTCCTCCCTCCACCGTTTAGTGCAGGGGGAGTGTTCGAGCCTGGCAGCTGATAGCCCTGGGGCTGTGGTCCTCATCTTGGAGGTG
This sequence comes from Aphelocoma coerulescens, assembly GCF_041296385.1. Classification (NCBI taxonomy): domain Eukaryota; kingdom Metazoa; phylum Chordata; class Aves; order Passeriformes; family Corvidae; genus Aphelocoma; species Aphelocoma coerulescens. The sequence goes on from NC_091015.1 coordinate 22,235,352, forward strand.
TTAAGCTTGTACTCGGTGAATGTCCCCAGCCCTGAGTTGTTACTTTATCTTATCTTCATCAGCGAGCGGTGTAAGGCCTCAGTCAGGGCTCCATTCAGGGTGCGGTAGTCTTCTCTGCAGCTTTCGTAATACAGTTTTAAAAGTCCTTCAAGAAAATGTTTAAGTCATAAACTATAATATTTCAGTCTCTGACACCATATTATAGACATTATTTGTGCAACTTGAAGTCAGAAGATAAGAATTATTCAACATCATCAAAGTTTGTCATTGTAGAGAGGATTTCAATGTCTCGCTAATGTCCATAATGATGAGGTCACTGACTACCTTAAAAGATGTGATCGTTGGAAATTAACATCCACAGAGCCATAAACAAGAAAGTTTTCTATGATGAGTAATAGGTCATAATTTTAGAAACTCAGCCTTCACTTCCACACGGACAATGATGCCCATTAAGACAATATTGTGCAGTTATCATCACTAATCTGTGCTTATGCAAGTAATGCATAGACCACGCAACAAAGAGGAGGAGGCAGACAAAATATTCTGTAAGCAGCTGAGGAAAGTCTCACAATTGCTCGCCTTTGTTCTAATGGGGGACTTAGAGATGTCTGCTGGAAATACAATAGAGCTGAGGCGGGGCAGTCTAGGAGGTTCCTGGAGTGTGTGGAAGGGCCAGAAGGAGTATCTGGAGAACTATAAGCCTGACAGCTTGACCTTGTGCTGGGGAAGGTCATGGAGCAGATCATCTTGAGTGCCACCATGCAGCACGTGCAGGAGAACCAGGGGATCAGGCTCAGCCAGCATGGGTTTGTGAAAGGCAGATCCTGCTTGACAAACCTGATCTCCTTACATGACAAGAGACCTGTGGATGAGGGCAACGCTGTGGATGTGTCTACCTGGACTTCAGTAAAGCCTTGAACACCATTTCTCACAGTATTCTCCTGGAAAAACCAGCTTCTTGTGACATGGGTGGGGGTTTTGTTCACTGGGTAAAAAACTGTCTGGACGCATGGGCCCAGACAATGGTGGTGGAAGATGCTATGTCCAGCTGGTGGCTGGTCACTAGTGGGTTTCCAGGTCTCAGCACTGGGGCCAGTTGTGTTTAATATCTTTATCCATGATCCAGATGAGGTGATCAAGGGCACCCTCAGTCAATTTGCAGATGACACCAAGCTGGGTGGGAGTGTTGATCTGTTGGAGGGTAGGAGGACTCTGCAGAGGGACCTGGAGAGGCTGGATAAAAGTGGCAAGACTAAGGACATGAGGTTCAACAAGACCATGTGCCAGGTCCTACACTTTGACCACAATAACTCCAGTGCTACAGGATGGGGCAGAGTGACTGGAAATTGACCTAGTGGAGAAGGACCTGGAGGTGCTGGTCAATAGTGGCTGAAAATGAGCCAATGTGTGCCCAGGTGGTCAACAAGTCCAATGGCATCTTGGTCTGGATCAGCAACGGTGAGGCCAGCAGGACCAGGGCAATGATTGTCCCCCTGTACTCAGCACTGGTGAGGCCATACCTCGACTACTGCATTCCATTTTGGGCTCCTCAATTCAGGAAGAACATTGAGGTGCTGGAATGTGTCCAGAGAAGGCCAACAGGGCTGGTGAAGGGTCTGGAGCACAGGTTCTGTGAGGAGTGGATGAGGGTACTGGGGTTGTTTAGCCTGGAGAAAAGGAGGCTCAGAAAAACCTTACTGCTCTCCACATCGGCCTGAAAGGAGGTTGTAGTGAGACTGGGGGTTAGTCTATTCTCCCATGTAACAAGACAAGACTCTTGTGAAAAAATATTAGCAATTATGTTTGAATTTTAAAAATATTTTAAACTTATAACCTATTTCACAGACCTGTTGCATGTATTCAGTGGCTTTCAGTAATTAAGTGCAGTGTACAACGACTTAAAATCATCTGTCAAACCCAGTTTAGTTGTTTATTCTATTATTGTCTATTCCTGAGCATGTCACATAATGTGAGGTGATGTGCAAGCACAGAATAAATAAGAGTTCTTGCTCTGAAGTTCCTTCCATTTCCTTGTAACACAGCCACACAAGAGAATCTGCAAGGAAACAATGAGATCACGCTGAATGGCAATGATCTTGGCATACCAGCAACTTAATCTAAATAAAGTTATTTTCCTATGCACTGTGACCAAATTTAGACAAAAGACTGAGGGATGTATTCAGTGAGATACTTCCCTGGAAAACACAGGGAATTGCGATGGTGGTGCAAGTGGTAACATAAAACCACAAATATGTGTTTCAGAAACGCAGGTGGGCACAGTGGTTTTTTTTTTGAATCCAAAGTTTATTGATCTACAAAGTTAAGCATAAATTTCAGCAAATATTTTTGGAAGAGGTAGAATAACAGAGGTCAATAAAAAATATTGAAAAGGTTCATTTGGGCTTTTTAGGTTAAATTCAGAAAAAGATTTAAGAGGCATTCAAGCAACAGAAGTCTTTGTGTTCAGTAATTATGACACATACACTGCAGACCGAGTTTTTCCTCAGTTCACCTCCTAATTGGATGATGAAGGAATAATTCTCTTTTATTCTTTTTTCCTTTGTCTAAAACTGTATTTAACTCTTCTATCAAAATGCAAGGGTTAAACAGAAAGATATCACACCAAGAACATCACATAGACTAATGGCAAAGGCTGTTCCAGCAATGGGATACAGAAGGGTGAAACTGGTGGTCTGTATAGGGTAGGTGTTTCTGTGCTGGAGAAGATTCACAGCCGATGAACTGCTGAGCCTGGGTTTGTAAATACTGTTTAAACCAACTTGTCAGACTAGCCTTTTGTTTTATTAAAATGTCAACCTGGAAGCATAGTCAAGTCAAAATTATTTTCTTCCATTTAAATATGTTGATTATGTTTTGTTTTCTTTAAATTGCTTTACATCAACACTCAACTGAAAGTAGTTGCCTTCTGTTTCACTGAAAACAACAGCCATCTCTTCTTAGAAGTCAACATCATTATAATGTTTCTCATCCATATGATACATAAACAAGATATCAATAATCCATGAGGGCATGGGGAAGGAGGATTTTACTTATGTCTGAGCAGGGAGGTGGACCAGTAGTGGGAAACCAAAAGCTAAAGCTCTGCAAGAAAAAATTGCCTTAATACCAACGTTCCCAAAGGGCATGAGCAAGACAAAGGAAAGGCAGAGGGAAGATCATCGCAATCGTGAGAGTCTGGGTGAGCTGGGTGTTTAATGGGTGAACAAGAAAGGCTGGGCTGACTGCTCGTAGTGGGACTGGTCCATATTTACCTTCAGTCAGTGTGTATGGAACATGGGACAGTTCATGGCTTCCAGTTATGGGCTGGAAGAAGAAGAGGTCTGTGTTCATAGGCTGCCCTTGCATGCTATTGAGTTCAGCTGGACTGAAAAATACCAGTAAGTGGAGACTTACAGAAGCTGCACTGAGAGTTTCTGACTGTTCTTCTGGGCGGTTGTGAGAAGCTCTGGTTAGAGGCATGAGAGATGCTTGAATTTTCAAAGCTCTGCAAAGTAAACATACAGAGCTGGTTACAGCATTTTTAAATTAAAGATTGCTTTAATCTTCAGTGACAGATTTATGAAATATTGCTTTAAATTCTGCTTCATGCTTCACAGCCAACTGAATTTAATTCAGAAACAAAGGCAATTTAAAAGAACCCATAGATTACTTTGGCTACTGAAGATTATAAATTATCCCTAACTAAATTTTGTCAGTAGAGTATGTTGAGATATTTAGATAAAACACGCATTTGACATTTATTGCAGAATGATCCCTTTCCAAGTACTTCAACTCACAAAAGGGGAACATGGGCTGAATTATTATGGGGCTGGGGATCTTTTTGCTGACATAAATGATAATCTCTAAGGATGGAAAGCTTAGACTTTCCTTTTAATTAGTTTTTTGGGTTTTTTTTTTGTTTTTTTTTTTTTTTTTTTTAGTGTGGTGCAGTACCATGCAATCAGAAAGCATTGCATTAAAATTCCAATGTTAAAAATACTGTAAACATGTAAAAATGTATCTTGATGTGGCAGATGCTGTTGCTAAATATATATTTACTAGGATGCAGAAGAAATCTTTCTGATGTAAAAGCAAGAAATCTAAGAAATCTCTTGCTTAAGTTAAATGTTTAGCAATGACTCCTGCCCCAGATTCCTCACAACTCAACAGTTTTTGAACACATAGTCTCAGCAAAATGCTATTTCCAGTCCCAGACTGTTGTGAAGATATATTTGTCAGGGTAGAATTCTGATTTTCACAGTTAATTTTGCTTTCTCACATAGATATCCTCATTATCCCCAAGACTAAACACAAAACTTACTGTGGGAAATGAAGTATTTTTCACCAGCAAAAATGTAACTGTGGCAGATATCAACAGCATGCACCACTATGCATGAGCCAAAAAATCTGTGAGTGACCCTACCCTGAAAACACACACTGTTTTGCTACTAGCTGGTGGGTCTCGACTCTCTGCAAACCACCCTCATGTTCCACATCCAGGTTGCTGGGGTACATGAGGTATATGCCCTGCCCTTGCTGGAGACACGGCTCTGCTTCCCAATTTATCCCACTCGCCCCAGAGCACCTGGAACAGCTTTCTGGAACAGGTGCATGCCATTGGTGTCCTATAGGAGCCATCTGTATCTGTCCATACCTTTTGGCTGGAGACAATAGCTAACCTAGATTTGCTGCTGTCTGGGGCTGCAGAAAGAAGCCTAATGCAGTTAGCAAACTGTTAACAAGCTGTTAGCAAACAAAATTCTCTTATTTTATGAAATGTAATTACATACCCTATTCCTTCTCCTGATCCTTGTTCCTTTAGGCTCAAAACAGAAAAAGAAAAAAGAAACCTCCTTGAAAACCATTTAAATATATTCCCTCAAAATTGTGCCTAATGCATGCTTTTGCAAATTGCCAGATGTGAGAGGAGAGGTAGTTACTGTCTACAAACTCTATCTTGTTTCTTTTTATGCAAGTGAACAGGCAAGTACAGATGGTATTGGAGTGAGAGGCAAAAAATAATTTCCAAAGCACAGCTGGTTCTCCAAGATATGTGCAAATCCATACTATTTCTTATCATGGTTAGAGAAGATTCAACTGCCCAGTCCACAAAACTCAAATTTTCACGGTTCTTCTGTTTTCAAAGTAATGGTCAGGCAGACTACTTGTTCTCCAGTTAAAACAGTGTTTCCCCAGTTTCCATCAATACTGACATTTTAAACACTAAAACTGAAGAAGACTACGGTTTGCTCCTCTGTGCCTTTAATTTCCAGTTTTCCAGCTCTCATGCTTTTTCCATGAGACACTGTACTATGAATGAAAACTCATAATTGACTATATTTAATATAAGGTGTCCTTTAGATAACTGCATGTTTCTAACAAAAGGTGCCAATGATTACCCAACACAGGACTTCAGGACAACTCATTGGTTAAATTGAACACGTTTTCAGCAGCAAATTCAATCCTTCTTAAACACCGGCCATTTCCCCGTTATTTCTTTATTCTGGAGCTTCTCTCTTTTATGTAATTCTTTTTCTGTGGGAGGAATCACAGGCAGTGCTTCTGCCCTTGATTTTCCAGTTTTGCAAAGCACATATAAAAGCCACTTTAATCTCATTAATATTCATATTCATATTTTTTACATGACAGAATTCAAGAAAACAGACTAAAGAGTTGTTGGTTACCTTTGAGACTTCTACTTCTTCATTTTATAAAAATGTATATTTTTCTAACACTGCTTGAATATGTATAGAAACTCAAATAGTCTAATTTAGGAAAAAAAAAAATTAATCTAAAGTCCTACTACTGTTTCAGGGTGTCGTGGTTTAACCCTAGCCAGAAGCGAAGTCCCAGGCAGCCGCTGGCTCTCTCCCCCGCCAGTGAGACTGGGGAGAGATTTGGAGAGTAAAAGGTAAAGAACTCATATGTTGAGATAAAAGCAGTTTAATAGGGAAAGCAAAAGCTGCACACACAAGCAAAGCAAAACAAGGAATTAGTCACTGCTTCCCACAGGCAGGCAGGTGTTCAGCCATCCCCAGGAGAGCCCGGCCCCATCACGTGTAACAGTTACTTGTGAAGACAAATGCCATCACTCCAAACATCCCCCCTTCCACCTTCTGCCCCAAACTTTATATCCTGAGCATGATGCCATAGGGTCTGGAATATCCCTTTGGTCACTTTGGGTCACCTCTCCCAGCTGTGTCCCCTTCCAGCCTCCCACACACCCCCAGTTCCATTGCCTTTGTGGCAGTATGAAAAGCAGAAAAGGCCTTGGCTCTGTGTAAGCCCTGGTCAGCAACAACAAAAACATGTCTCTGCTATCAACCCTGTGTTCAGCACAAATCCAAAACACAGCCCTGTACCAGCCACTGTGAAGAAAATTAACTCTACCCCAGCTGAAACCACCATATCCTAATGACGTAACACACAAATTAAAAACCCTCCTGTGGTACCACTAATACTGCACGACTTGTTCAGGCAGAAGACTTCCTGACATTGTTCCTTAATTTAAATCAGGATGGTACCTTGTAATTCAATAAGGCAGAACTATTTCTGCAACAGAACTTCTTCCATTTCAGGAAAAACCCCACAACTCTCTAAAGCTCTCATCTTTATTAGCACACTCCCTTTTAAATACTCAAAATACAAAATACTCCTGCATACTGTGAACAACCACTTAATTTTAAAAGCTCATCATAAAGTGTAAATAAATCCATATCCACTGCATAATGATACTTTACTGTCAATTTGAGTAAAGCAGAGATCTAACCTGCACAATCAAACAGCTGTTGAGCTGCCTAACACAGGAGCATCCTTTTCTTGACAAGGGCTTTGGTCATCTTGATAATTGCTTTAAGGCTTAGCTCATGTGCCAAAGCAAAACTGTAGCAATACACAGTTGGTTTTGTGCTAAAATATTTCTTTAACTAACACTAAAATTATATAAGCCTTAAAAACAATCATGCTCTGTGTTCTTGGAATGGTATGTAGCATATTTTTGCCAAATGAGTTGCATAAATGCTAATTATATTAAGGTTTGCAACAATTGGTCTTCAAAGTGTATATTGAGATTCCTTCATTTGCAGTAGGTGAGCTCAAGAGGCCCTTGGCACCTTCCCTTGGAGTGTATGTGCAGCTTATTGATGTTTCCACAGGGGCAGTGCCAGAGGTCTGTGCACTGCTTTTCTGGCTGCTCTCAGCTGTAGCTCTGGGACAAAGAGGTCTTGAGATGTGTTCTGCATTATTCCTTGGTAACCGCATACTCTTTAGATCTCATCTTGCTTCTTCAATAAGTAATTTTAATATCGGTCTCTGGATTTCAGACACAGAATTCTAACAAACTTTCAAAGAGTTTACTAAGCAAAAATCATTCTTGAATTATCTCCCATGTTGACTTTGCACCAATACTTTTATTTATTTCATAGGAATGAACGGAATTTTCTGAAAACCAAATGCTGGTCTCATGTTGACTCTATTCCCATATTAATTCAAAGTGATATTTCTCTACTGTAACTGAAACAGAATTCAGACAAAAGTACCAAATCTTTCTTATCCCACTTAAGTAAAATATAAGAAGGATGCCATATCTTTTCCAGTGATGCATCAGAATAAAAGGATGATACCTAAATCCTATTCTTTCAGAGCTGTGGCAAAGAAAAGACTTTTATACTACCTACAGATGAAGAAATAAATCTCTTGACCTTTAAAAACTAAGAAAAATATCAGTGGCATGATATTTTAAACTGTGTCTCAAGTTACTATAAATGTGTAGCAGTAATAAAAAAGAAATCAATAAAAGAAATCTACAGGATCTATAATTCCATTTTGGATTACAGCTGGTGAAATAACTTCAGCTGGACAACACAGTACAAAAATTTCTGTGGAATATCACAAATATATTTTCAACAGAAAGGTTATACACATTTTAAAAAATAATAAATGTATAATACATGTTACTGAAATTTAACCTCCCTTCGCCTTCCACCTTCCCCACACAAAAAACAAAAGACAAAAAAAGACTTGTTTTGCTTTGGACAAAATTAATTTTAAAAAGATACAGCATCCCCCAAAAAATGAAATCTTTTGTTTTAGACAGTTAAAGACCGAAAAGCAATTTATAGAAAGGCTGCTGCTTCAACTTCCTACCCAGTATTTTTCACTTTCCTAAAAGTGGACCTATGTTGATTCCTCTTCCTTCATTCTTCCTCAAGCCCTTTTAGGATTAAGTGTATAGGAACTTCTATTGAAAACTGCATAAAAATGGGAAAGAACATTAGGATTTAGCTCACCTCTTCAATCATCAAAACTTGTAATTATGTAGCTTGCATTGTTTGATGCTCACCTGTGGCTGCCAGGAGCTGCAATTTATATTAGTGTGGGGTTTTTTTGATGGTGAAGGGGAGGCTGTGTATTTTTTTTTGAAGACAAGCAAGTTGTATAACTCATGAGAAACTGCTGATGCAGACAGCTTAGCAAGTTTCAAGGAAGTGATTGCATATTTATGTGGAATAGAAGAACCTTCACATTTGCATTAGGTAGGATATAAATAAATCTGAAGGGCTTGTCTTCCCCTAATTGTATAGCATTTTATCTTTATCAGTAGAATTTAAGTAATATAACCCTCAATTCAGAAATAACCCTTAATTTAGAATGAATGGAAATCTAGATGTAAAGAACACAAGGTATCTATTTAATGGGAACAATCAAGCCATAATAGTCTTATTCTCAACTAGATACCTGTGCCCACACTTACAACCAAGGAATTTATAATTCCCAAGTGACTGAATTAATGAACTACTCACAATGTCTGTAACCAAACACATGTATGTTTGTTGACCACTCAGTTGCAGAACACAAAAGTATTAACTTTTTTCAGGTCATGCTGCTGCATGAGTGGTCTTCTTGAGCCTCTTCAACAGTTCAATGGTAAAGGGCATCTGCGTGTACCAAGAAGAGTTTTGGGGAGACACAGAGGTTGTATTCAGCACCTGAACAAGTGGCATCTTTGCCACAGATTTCTTCTGACACAAAACATGTCCTTCTTTGCTACTATAAATACATTTATATGCTTGCAGTTTCAGATGAGGAACTACAGCAAACATCTGCCCATCAAAAATCAGTGTTATGTTTTGTGCTTCCTTCTAAACAACATAAAAAGATCTCTGCCAACTACTTTTTTAAAAACAAGCAGCAATCTTGAAAATGTTGTGTATAAAAATCACCTATGATGAAGAATGGCCTCTTATAATTAGATAATTACATGGCCTACAATGTTAATGTATTTTCAATATATGTTCCTTTTGCTGTTAACCGTGGTTTGTCAGTTTAGAGACTAGAAGCACTTACAAACTTCTCTGGCTAAGTTTGATTATTTTTTGGGAAACATTTAAAAAAATGAATAAATACAGATTCAGCTTGATGAAGTTATGTTACAAATATTTGTAGACTGAAAAATTATTCAGTATGTCAGAACACAGAATCACAGGACAGTTAGGGTTGCAAGTGACCTCTGGATATTTTCTAGTCCAGCTCCCATGCCAAGGCAGGACACATTTTGATTTGAATATTTTGCTCCGACAGCAATGACCTATGCAGAATTTAATTTAGAAACTCATTGAATCTTTCTGGATTTAGTGTCTTCTCTGGAATGTTTTGGAATTAGGAGAAATTAAATCAAAGTATTTGTGGTATGAATTAACTCATAAGCTTGCTTACCAACAATCTGTCATTTGAATCTCTGATACATTTTCCTTTTTTATTCCCTAAATGTGACTTTTTTTCAGCTATCCATCTAGCAATTTACCTCACATTTTGACAAAATAATTGAAAATTAAAGATAATGTGGATCCTAAAACAGGTCTAGAATGATATATAAAATAGGATGTCAATTTCTTATGTATACTTGTTTTCTACAGACTTTCAGCATCCACTGTTTCATGTAAAATGAGAACTATGTTAAGAACTTCAAATTTAATTCACTCTCACCAGTGAAGACATGCAGTAATTGTTCTGTCTCGAGATACTGTCTACAACTGTGACCCAGGTCCTCCTCACAGTCTTACTGTTCCTCTGGCTTGTCTTGCTATGGTAGTATAATTTATTTTACATTAAGGAGCTTTCTACGTGTTTTCAGACCTTGGGATCTGTTTATATTAATCTGACTAAACCCAAGTAAACTGTGGTTACACAAACCATGCAGCCACTAGATGGTGGCTCCAAGCAGCAAAGGAGTGATGTGCAGATGAAGTGAGGTTTTGCAGAGTGGGTCCTAGACAGGGTGTTTGTCCATGGCTTAACAGTACACCTAAAGAGATTTTCACTTCTCCGTATTATCGAACTTGTTCAATGGAAACATAGCATCACTGAACACCCAGTGTATCCAGTTCTTCGCAGTCTCTCCTTTCTGATTATTTCCATGTCTGTCTTATTGTAAAGTAAGGTAAACCAATTTCACTTATGTTTCAAATTCTCCTCAAAACAGCAAAATAATCAGTAGCAAAGAAGATGTGAGGGGAAAAAAATGAAGCTGCAGACAAAAAAAAAATAAGCCTTTTTCCTTTGAAGTTTTAAAAAAAAGAAGAGAGCACAGGCTAAGAACCTATCCATGCAGACTCAAGGGATAAAGCTTTTGAGCTTTTGGCAGAGATGAAGAGCTCATGTCCATGGTCTGCTAGGTTCATGCAAAAACCCCAAATGAGGGCTCCCTCATTTGTCTCTGCTTCAGCATCAAAAAAGTGAACAATACTATAAACATGACTTAATAAGCAATTTTAAAGCCTTTTGGTGGCAAATACGCTCCTGGGTTTTCTGAAGGAGGTCAGAGTGAATGCCTCTGAGAACAGCCAGACCTGTATTTGTTACAGACAAAAACATGCTTTATCATTTTTTTTTGTTGGCAGTAAGTTCCAGAAGGCTTAATATAGGGAAAGATCATTTCAGGATAATATATCCAAGAAAGTGGCACCCATCTGACTCTGGCAACCATCACTTTGTATGCTTTTGGAGAATATTATCAGACATCTCCACTTCCAACAGATATGTGATTCAAAACAGTATCTTCAGCTTTCAGTAATTCAAATGCAACTGTGAAGCTTCTGCATTTTGAAATAACACTGGTTCAAAGATGGTTGGGTATGTCATTAAACAGTTGGCTTAAAATAAATTAATAATATAATATGTCACAGTTCCATACCATTATTTTTTATTACTTTCTTAAATATGTCCATAAAATTTTACAGTGCCTGTTGTACAACACCCACCATTTTCCCGATTCCTTAATGAACGATTCTGAGTGACACCACCTCCATCTTGTGGTAAACTGGAGAAACAGATCTTCTTTACTTCTAAATGCCAGGAAGTACCTCTGAAAACATCACTGTAATATAGATCTATCCAGACTGGATCTTGGCTCCAGGTCCTTCAGAGAGTTTTAGTATGATGTCTCTTTACCTCCACATGGCATGCCATGTGAGACAGACCTCCTTGCAGAAACCCTGTGTCTTACAGGCAACAGCAGGGGAACTTAACCTCCCTAAGGAATGAGGGAGGTACTGTCCCTCTGTGAACTAATGCTTTCAATGAATAGCTGTAATTAGGCATCGAGAATTTTAAATGTTTATAAATACCTGTCACAGAGGAAACTTCCAATTACCATAATTCTGGTGCAATTGTAAGGGTTTTTTTCCTGAAGATACAATATCAAAGCAGAAGTTTTCCACTGCCACAGTTGACTATGAGTGTGAATGAGCATGTGTGTGTAGTGTCTGTATTTTGGGTTTAAAGTTTAATTTTATAATTTGGACAAATCTATTATGAAAAGAGAAATGTTTTTCAAGTTCAAGAAGAGATCCTTCATGACTGTCCAAAACTTAGCTAATCACTGGTCCTACCTGCACTTTTGAAAGCCACTGAGCATAGCTCAGACACCTGCACTGGGCTATCAGATCAAAGTCTAATTTACTTTTTCTACTTTGTTTCCATTGGTTTTTCTTGTTTTCTGTCACTAAGATACTGTGTGCTGTGAATGCAGAAAGTGAGACACTTAGCAGGCAAGTCAGCTGGATGCCAAATACGAAATTCCTCCCGCTTTGTACTGTGCTATCACAGCACAGTCCTGTTTTACAGGACAGCTCCAGATAATTAGAGTCATCCTACCCAGTGCCCTCACCCTCTCATTGTGCCCAGTGTGCTACAGTCCAGTAACTGCTGTGGATTTACTCCGGTGTATTAAATTCTTGCTTATTCTGGGAAGTTCAAAACTGGGCACAGTACTCAGTGTGGTCTCACAAGAGAAGAATAGACAGAATTAATCACATCCATTGATCTGTTGCCTACAGTCTTGCTCGGAGAGGAGTATGCTGGTAGTCTTCATTGCCACAGCTGACTCAATGCAGCTCTCTTCCCTAGGACCTCCAGGTATTTTTCTGCAGAGCTCCTTTTCAGCCTGTTGGTTTCCAGTCTGTGCTCTTGGATGGGATTACTGTGTACTGGCTGCTTTTGTCACTGTTGAACTTCATGGGATTTCTGTCAGATTCTGTTGTCAGTCTGTCAAAGCCACTTGAATGGCAATTCTAACCAATGTTCACAGGACTAGCACATGATTTGGACCAGAAATTATAAATGCATATTAATTTAAGAACACAAAAACTTCTGTGCTGTGATGTCCAATATTTTTTCTCTGACAGTGGTCATCAGCAAAAAGTACCATAAACCAAGAACATTTAAAATTATCTCTGCTCTTCTATGAGCTACTGTCTCTAGCAAATCAGTAGTTTAGGAGCTTCTTAATTTGATATGTGCATTTCAACCTTTCCTCTTCAATAGCAGGAAAGGAACTGACTCCATTTATATTTTTGCTGACAAACCTCCTGTAGCAATTAATTCATAATGGTGGATGATAATGGATTGTGCAAAGAAATGTTTCTATTGTTTAATTTAAGCTTGCTTCCTCAAAATGTTTTTGCTATACTTCTTTGTACTGAGAAATTGGAAAAAGTACTCCACATTTCAGCTCATGCACCATTCATGCTTCTCCAGTCCCAGCCTAGTTCCCCTTTGCTTTTAGAGCAGAATGTGTTGAAATGTTTTCTGTTTTGTTCTTCAATGCTTTCCTTGCAGTTTCTAACATTTGACTGGCATTTTTGACTGTTACTGTGCAATGAGCTGGCATTTTTGTTTAACCCTATCCCGGCACTTTAACATTGCTTCCCAGCACGACAGTAGGAGATTACCCAACATCTTGGATGTGTACTTTGATTTATTTTCCCCTCTACATATTGTTTTGTGTTTATTGGCACTGAGTTTCATCTGCCATTCTGCTGCCCTGTCACCTGCAGGATACTTCTGCAGCTTTCTGCACTCTGCTTTACTTTAGCCTGCCCTGAGCCATCCTGTAAAGGGAAGGGTGTGCCACAGCAAAGCCTTTACAGGCAGAAATTGGTTTGACTGAAATTCATTTCATTTAAAATCACAGGCTGGAAAGATCTTTACCCTTAAACATAGCTTCTTATTTATAGCTGCATACCATGGTCCCCCTGTACACAGCTCCTATGTGAGTTTTGGCTTTGTGGGGTGATGGAATGGAAAACACAACATAACCTGCCTGTTTTTCTGAAGGCTGAAACCTTCTTCCTTACCTGGATTCAACGTGTTTCCAGCAACTGCTGTTGGCTTTGGGCTGCTCCTATGTCATTACACACATGCATGATCTCTTAACATAGTACCAACTTCCAAAGCTACACACGCTTGTGAGGCATCTAATGGACACCCACATATCGACAGCTGCTCCCACAGCCGTGGGTGGCTGGAGCAGGGAAACTCCTGTCCTTCCCTTCTCGCGTTTCCACATTCCTGGTGCTGCAGCACACTTAAGGTAAGCCCTGTTCAACAAAACTGACTTGAAATCCAGTTTGTGCTACTGGAGTGGCCCTCAATAACCAGCTTTCATAATACACATTTCTTTAGCTCTCTGCTGAGAAAAAAAAAATAAAAGGCTGTCATCATAGGCATCTGCTACTTTATACTGGGTTATACACTAGCAGCAGAGCTACTTCCCTCCAGGAACTCCAGTCCTTTAAAATGTTACATAAACACATATAAATATGGAAAATACTATATACATGTGTATATACGTAAAATTTTATGCATAAAAAAGGTTATTTGCACACGTACAGAAGTGAACAATCAGACTCAAAAGAGTGGTTTGAAACAAAACAAAGAAGAAAATGTGTGTGTAGTGAGGCAGAATTTCAAAGCACTTTAGTTCTTCAGTTCCTTTAATTTCAACAGGACATACAGAATGATAGAAAGTAGAAACTATTGATCATAAAAGTTAATGCTGACATTGAAATACTTTGTATGTTCTATATGGAGCCCTTTTGCATTTATTGCTTCAGATTAGCACCTGAATGATTACACGTAAACTGCTGGTATCTCCAGCTGGTTTTGCATCAGTATTACTATTTGAAAATCATAATTTAAAAAATGGCACACATTTGCCTGCAAACACTGAGTGGTCTCTAATGACTGGATCCCAATCTCAGCCCATCCTTTTTTGATATCCACATCCAAAGATGTTCAGTCAATGCTGGGGGGAAAAAAAGTAATGATAAAATAAGAATCGCTTTCCATGTTATCTCTACCCCTCTTTTTTAAAGTCAATTTACCTAAAATATGTTTGTTATATGCATAAATCCTTAGTACATTTTGCATATCCTTCATAAAATATTAATATGTTTTCAGGAAAATTGTATGCCTCATTCGAAAAAAAAAAAAAATTCCCCATCTGGATGGGTTTAACAAAGTATTTTATTCTCTTCCATTTTCACCTCAGGTTCAATGCCTCTTGTACTTTTAGTTAAAAAGACCCAATATTATCCTTTCAAATATTACTTAATCTTTCGCACATGAAATATGTTTTCTCTTTCAGAAGTTAGATTCTACCAAGGGGGATTAAATCATAGTACACAAAATTTCTTGTCTTGTATTAATTCATGCTTAGGCTCTGGGTTTGCATAAATTGTATCTAGAAACCATACACGACCAAATCTTTGGCATGTTAAGTATCTGGAATTTACATGGAGGTCAGTGAATGTTGTAACATTCCGGTCTGCCCAAGAGAAGGACCAGGCCATCAGTTTGGAAAACCACTACCCCTTACTGCACTTTATGCCATACTTCATATTTATACTCTGGGTTTACATATGTGTTTGTATTGTATTTCACTCTCAAAATCAGAAGGTGCAAAGGAAAGTGTATTGGTGAGGATCACAAGAGGAAAAGCAAAAATTGTTTTTCTCTCATTTACTTAAAAGGCAATGCTTCTGGTATTATTCAGCAGTCTTTGGCTCACTTCCCCCTTACAATGGTATCTGTTTCCCATTGTTAAAGATTCTTCATCCAGGCTAGTCTATTATTTCTGGAATTTGTAGAAAGGTTAGTGAGTCTCTAGAGTTGTGATTACTTTTTCTAGCTGACATTTATTGATCTCATTACCTTCATGCTCATATTTCAAAAAACTTTTTTTTACATTTTGTTACCATTTCAAAAATGACAGAAATGCTGCAGTGCTCACTGTATTAGAACTGTATGTAATTAAAATTTGTACTCTGTGTTTCATCAGAAATTCACTGCCAAACCTCAGCATGTGTTGTTTACAAATTAGATTGTTATAATTAGAACACCAAATGACTGCAAAAATAGACTGAATTTATATTTGAAACAAACATCTATTTTATTTCTGCACAGAAAATTCTGACATTTTTGGTCATAAGCAAGTTGCTAGATACCGTACTTTGGAGAAATCAGATAATATCCATACCTCTGCAAATGCCAGTAAGCCCATGAGACAGTTTAGGAGATACCATGGGGGTGGTAGGAGATGTACAATTCTTTTCTAAAGTGCTTGCTTTTTACTAAGGAGTGAACTTCACCTTTTGATTTTACTGCATTATTTCCTTTCTCTGGTATTATTATCAGTGAAATTCATGTGATTACAGCAGTATTAGCCACTTTCTTTAAGGTACAAAGAAATTTTGCTACTACTTGAATGGATTTTACAGAATTCTTGAAATACTTAGACCTATAAAGGAACAAAACTAGGACATGATACACTCCAAAACTTCTTAGTATATTTGTCTATTTTAGAGAAAGTATGTAGGCGTCAGTCTTAAAAAGTACTATTGCTTCATAGACACCTAATAACATGAGGGACTCCTGAATTCCAAAGGATTCCAGCTGACAAATGCTACTGCCAGCTTGAAATTTCTCCTGCACCTTTCATATCTTCCTTAGAAAAGCCTTTTTAAAGGTTGCTTGCTGAAGTATTAATGTGGATAGATGATGAAATGCTGGTAACAGGATATATACAGAACTAACAGGGTGTTCTTGTGGCAGTGCATAATAAATACTTCCATGGAAACATGAAGATCTGAGATAGCTTAGGTATTACAGTGGTTTAATGGGTGTGAACAGCTCAGACTCAAGTTCTGTACTGCTTTGCTGAGGACTGCTCAATCACTTCCCTGTCATTGAACTCCCTAAAATAATAGAATAAATTGTCACTTTGCTGAAGTGGGGAAAAACAGCACAGTAAATAAATTGGGACAGGTGTTGACATTTAAAGCATTTAAATATCTGTAGTATTTCATTAATAGATGGACACTAGACACAGTTATATATCTATAAAAATAATCCATGTGTAACATAGATATATATTTATATAAAATATATGTTAAAATGTATTTTATTGCTGGCAGTTCAGCAGAACTTATATCCTTTTATTTCTCCTCAAGTTATGCAAGAGTTGCTTTCTCCTTATAATTTTTTTATCTGGAATGGCTTAGAGAACTACCATACTCAGTAGCCCTCTACATGGAGAAAATAGCTGTAGCTACTTGTCACTTACTTCTTATGATCAGAATGCACAGAGCTCCCAGATCAGTGATTTTTATCAAACTTGTGTGACATCTCACAATTCCTCCTTGACCCTCTTTTCCCAAGAAAAAGGGAATTCTCTTTCACTTTGGAAAAAGCAATGTGAGTTTTTCTCCTGACAAATGTGACCTGAGAGTCCTTTGTAAACTGCACATGATCTTATGCCAATTGATAGGCTTCAAAGGCTGAAGATGCAGCCAGATTAAATAGTAGCACATATGTGCTGACAGTCTCTGGGTGACTCAGGGCAGTGCTAGAACCAGACAAAAAGGGTGATACTAACTTGCCCAGCTGCCATTGTCTGTGGGTATCACTGAGGTGTTGTGTTCATTAGCACACAGCAGGTGCGAGTGTACATGTTACTTGTGGCAGTGTAAAATAAAATACCTTTGCAGACAGTACTGGGAGAAAGAAGATGTCTTACTCTGAGAATGGAAATAACCACATGATGGAAGCTGCCTTCATCATTCCTTTGAAATGAGCGTCCTCTCCTGTTTCTAGGCTGCTTCATTACAGTTGTCCTTGGAGCACTCCTTGAATTAAATGAGCATGAGTTGGAAAAGGGATTGACAGCTGTGGTTACCTTAGTTATTGAAACTAATGTATCTGTGGCTGAAACATATGCTGCCAGCCTCTCTGGATGTGGATATCATGGGTAACTATGGAGAGTTTAGGCAGTATTTTCTCTTTACATTCTTTTAAAATAATTTCAAGATATCAGTTCTTCAGTTAATATTCAATTCTGATCCCTCGTAATAAAAATGCAGTAACTTTACTCACCTTTTAGACTTTAAGGGCACTAGCACATACAGTGCAAGCCTCAGGAGATTAGTCTGATGACCATCAACAAGCAACAAAACACATGAATCACCTGTCTTGTGGATGTCTAGTATATAATTGAAGTTTTGATAGGATTTAGCTGAAAGAAAATCTAACAAAACTACAAGATTTGAAATGCAAACCATATTCTTCCTCTAGAAAGAGATTGATGTATTAAATATTTATGCAAACATAATAAATTGGCAAGCGTATGAAAACACTGCTACACCTTCATCTCTTCCATATATCATCTGCCTGAAAAAAAGGATTTGCTGCTAAAATAGGATCAGTGTTCTGCTATATAATTTTCATAACAGTGGCTACTTGTCATTATTCTTTCTATATCCATCCTAATATATGTGGAGATTATAGCTAACAATAAGAAGAAACCAGTGAATACTATTTCTGAATAGAAAATGGAAGATACATTTACAACATTGGACATATACTCTGGAAATACTGAGCTCTTGTTAATATAGGGTTAATGGCCTATTCACATTACTGATGTATGAATTAAGTGAATGGCATGTCCAGCAACCTTCTGAAAAGAATAGATTTATTGCATATTTTTAACTGATTATAAAATCAGCAGTTTTCCCGATATCCCAGAGCTAGTAATACTGAGCATTCTTCTCTATGACTGTAGTTACAGTATTGAGTAATTCTCACAATAAACTCCAAAGGAAACATTATATTGTTTTTTTAGTGACAGAGAAAGTAATACAGAGGGGTTGCTGAATGTCACATAAAAGGTGGATCTATGTAAAGTTGGAGTAAGGATGAATGATGAGTGAGAATGCGATTCTTGTTCAACTATATGACTTAAAACCAGTGATGCAAGAGCCTATAGGGAAAGTAGGGCATGATTTACTGCTCTTCACTGATGTATACACACACACTTTGGTTTCATCACCATGAAGCGTGCTGTATTTGCTGGCTGCAAAATTAATAGCAAGCTGTAGACTATAAAGTGACTGTTCAGCACTTAAGACATCCCAAAAAGCTCCATCCAAAGTAAAACAGTGTCATTGATTCTGCACGGACTAGAGAGTAGAGTAACTTAACCATCGATGCTTTAAGTGTATAAACTTTGACAGATTCAACTTCTGTGTAACAGAAAGCTGCTTACATAAGTGATTTACTAGACAAATATAACAACTATTTAGATTAAAATAGTCAGCCTGCGATTAAGAATGTTTGGATAAGCAGTATTATGTTTACTTCAACTGGAATAAAATAGGAAAGGACTAAAATATCCTAAATTAATTAATGAAATAAAGACAGATACAATGAAGACTTTTCTATAACTTATTTCAGGAAAAAATATAATTGTTGTATTTTAAGATTCAGGGGAAAAAAAGAACAGAGGTTTGAAGTTGCCATTTCACTGAAAGCAAAACAAAGCTTTATGCAGACCAGCTTACCTTGTATTTTTTACATTCACCAGGATGTTCCCCAAAATATATGGTTCCCTAAGAAAAACAAATAAAACATTCAGAATAAAATTTATTCATGTGATCCACAGAAATGTTGACTATTTCTAATATATAGGTCTCACTTTCAAATAATTATGACTCTTTTGGGATATTAGATGATTTATTTAAGTAGAATAACAGGACAACTAATGCAGTCGTACATTTAAGGCTTGTTACCATACATCAACACAGTTGAAAGTTTCTAAAGAAACTCTGATTTTGTCAACCTCAAAAAGTGTCATTCATTTCGGTGGGGCAGGAGTTCCCTTTTCATATGAATGCAGAGGAATTACCTGTAGCTATGGACCAGTAGAATGGAGAGGAGTGAGAGGCTGGATGAATGTGTTAGGGAAACTGAAAGTGGAGGGAAATGTAGTTTGGGCCATTATATAGTCCAAAGATCTGCATATATTGCCAGGACTTAATTTACAGCTTTAAATTCTCCTTTATGTCTGAATATACCATAAAGCTACTAAGACCTTTCTGTTATATGTCAGGAACCTCACTGTGTGTTTTTATACCTGAATTGTCTTGCCAGGATGTTGATTTCCCCCACTTCCTTCCCTCCCTCTCTACTGTGGGGAAGACCACCTGTAAAAATCACCTTGGTATTAGCATATGTTTTTACTGTAGGGTTAATTTGGGTTCTTCTACATTGGAAAATGTGTTAAGTGAAAATAATCAGACTGTGAAACCGTACTCAAGCTGTGCGTCTACACACCTCCTGTTCTTGTTTGGTTGTGAAGGTAAAATTTCTAGAGGGGTAGTGCCAGAAGATGCTTTGCACTCTTGGAATTTTCTCATATCTGGAGGCACAGGGAAGGATGTCTTTGTTCTTTCTAGGCACAGCAAAGGGATTGTGGAAAACATTTTAGGACTGGGGCCCTTAAGCAGATGTAGCCTGTATCCACAGTGAGGGATGCTTAGGTTAGCAGCTGGCAAATCACACTAACTGTAGTTTTTACCTATACAGCAGAGAATATCAATATAATGGACTCTGTGTGCAGGTGGAACTCAGATTAGGAGCAATACTTGAATTACAATTTAAAAATGCACAGTGCAGACAAGGTTTTATGGGTATGTCTATACAGTACTGTCTAATGCTGCAAAAATACATGAATTAGCTCAACCATCAAAATTAATATGACTGCATTAATATAGTTCTGATATTCAGAGTATATTTGTATCAGAACTAGCATCCCTAGATCTGGGCTGGGTATTTTATTTAGACACTGGATTGTGCAATAAGGACAATCCCTACTAAGAATAATTAGGAAATGCTTACAGACTTTTTTTTTTTGGGGGGGGGGGGGACAATAAATACTAAGTAATCTTTATTAAAGATAAAATGTTTGTAAACTGAGAGGACAGATGAAATGGAGAACATTTCATTATTCTAATCATCATCTCTTAGTGACAGCTGGCCTGCTTCTCAACTTCCTTGCATCTTGAAAAGTCACTAACACTTCTGCAAAGAAAGCATAATGTTCTGAAAGGTAGTATTTTACATCCAACTGTGCTCAGCTGAAAATTACTTTATGAGATCTAAGGTAGTGAAGGATTGGACCCAGATGAAACTACTAATAGTTAAGGCTCATATTTCTACATGACCTGTGATGAAAGAGAAGAAGGTGCTGCATCTCCAGAGACTTTGGGGAATGTTCAGGGAGTGATATAATTAATAAATAACTGTTCAGTTTGACAACCCTTAATCTCATTTTCTCAGGCTTGTGTCCTACAGATTATTTATAAATTAGATTGGTGGTCATAGTAACTATTCCCCTGAGTTTTCAAAGTGAAGGGAGTCTAAAATGACTTCTACTTTTCACAGCATGGTCTATTGAGCACATCATCCTCCTCAGCAGGACAAAATGAATACTGTGCACTCTACTCTGGGGCAAATAATTTCCCTTTTGTACAATATTAGTAAACAAACTGTGGAAGACTCTGTAAGTTTGAGGAGCAAAGTACTGTCCCTTGTCTATGACAAAACACTTGCATCGTTTCAGCTTGTGCTGAACCTCCTGTGCCGGTGACATGGCCAGTCTGCCCACGTGGCTGCAATACACCATCATGCATCTCCAGCGAACGCACATGGCCCAGGCCTTTTGCACCCTCTCCCTTACCTTGTAACAGAACATCAGCAGCCTCGTGGAGCAAAGGACCTTTTCATGTCTCTTCACAATGGAAAAGGAACAGAGACGTCTATGCAAGTTGTTGAGATGAGACGTAAATTCTCATTCTGTTTCTACTCTGAGAAACAACAGCTGCATCATAGAGAAGCAAAGGTTTTGGAAGTTCATTTCATTGCCAAAGAGGAAAAGTGCTTGTCTTTACTTCCAGGTACATATTCAGTGCAGAGTCAGAAACTTAAGCTGCAGACCAAAATTCAAAGTGAAGATAATACTTTTATCTTTAACAGGCTTGCAGAGGAATTATTTCAGGAAGAACTTGCAATTAACAAAACATATATGCCAAGTCACTCACATACCTGTGGCTTCTGTGACTTGTAGGAGAAAATTGCAAAAGCTCCTTTTCACCACCAAAGTAACCGTGGACAACTTTTTTTTTATCAGTATGGTATCATAATTTCTCAAACTCCACTTTACAATGTGATTTCTTGCTTCAGGAAAGTCCTCCAGAGGTCTTTTGCAGGCACTGTATTACTCCCAGGCTTCAAAGCCTGATCTGTATGGGATTCATGATTCATGGGACTGTTTAATCTATGATCCATAACACCTTTTGGAAAGAAGTCCCACAGCTCAACTACACATTATGCAAAGAGACAAGTCCTTTCATTTATTTCACATGTTGATTTTAACAGCTTAATCTGACCCCCACCTTAAAGTTTTTTACATTGCAAAACATTGTATGATGGTTAACATATGGATGTTCTTAATACATTAGTTCCACTTTTGGTTATTCCAAATTCAGAAGTATTATGTTTTCTTTATAACATTGTGTATTTATTAATAAAATACATAATAATACATTTGACGATTTGTGTACATGTACATATACACACGTAATAAAACTTAATATGGTATGTGAAACACTGCATACAATGCTGTAGACTAGGACTGTACAACACTATTTTACATAAACAACACTATTTTACATAAACAGTCAAAAAACATTTGATTTGTCACGTTCTCTTTATCAGTTTGGTGGATTGTGTGAGATTTTGCTTTTATTTACATTAGGTTCATAGAAAAAAGCTCTTGAGGGGCTAAAATTAGAATGATTGTGGCTTATCGGTTTCATTCACTAAATAACTGAATGCATATGCTTTTAGGAGATTAAGTGAAAAAACTGAAACGATTCCCATCTACAGTTTAAAGCAACCTGCTTCGAAGAAATGAATGATCTGCAGGTGACTACTAAGGCCGTGTGATTTATTGATTTATTTTATCGACTTAGCAAGCAGCAGAGCAGAGACAATACTTGTGACCTGATGAGAAGAAACTGAGTCTGCACAAGTGGGTTCGAGGTACCTCGCACCTCTGTCTTGCAGAAGGGGAGAGGAACAACCTGTTCCAGCGATTTAGTGGGTGAAAGATGTTCACACCTGAGATTCTGTGTAAATCATTCAGGTGGTAAATGACGCCACGCACCTAAATTCACGCGGTTTCAGGGGGGACGATAGAGACAAGCCCAGGCACAAGCCGCGGGGTGTCCAGGCAGCCCGGCAGCTGCGCGCAGCCCCGCCGCAGTCCGGGGCCAGCCCGCTCTCCCAGCCGGCGCAGCGCTGCTTCCCGGCACCGCGCCTGGATGCCGAGTGTCCGTGGCGTTCATGTCCCCTGCCCGGGACAGCCCCCGGGACAGCGGAGGGGAAGGGGGGTGAGGGGATGCGGGGGACAAGTGGAAGCGCAGCCAGAGGCAGGCGAGGGAGGGACGTTACCTGCCGACATCGAGGACGGGACAGTTGGGCGAAGAAAAGGAGAGCGGTCAGCGCACCCCGCTCCCTGCCCCCCTTCCCGGCCGCTCCGCCCGGGGCTGCCGGCGTTGCTCCCCTCCCCGCGGCGGCGAGGGGCAATGTCCTCCCACCCACCGCCGCCGCCGCCCCCGCTCCGGCCCTACCCCTCCTCCGCCCCCCTCGCACCGCCCCCCCCCGCCGGCGGAGGTGAGGCGAAGCGCGGCGCCGACTGCGGCGGCCGTACGGGAGGAGTGGGGCGGTGGGGACTGTGCGCGGAGGCCGGCGGCATCCACCACCCAGCCTGGCGCTGGGATCAGCCATGGGGAGCAGCCGCCACTCCTGCGGCTGCGGACAAACTCCCCTCCGGATGTCGGCTGCCGGTGGCCTGGTCTGAGCAGGAGGAGGAGGAGGGAGAGGAGGAAGGGCCGTAGCAGCGGCGGACTGTGCAAGTTGCGCTCTGCCGTTCTTCTCCCCGGCGCGTCTCCCACCCGCGGAGCAGCATGCGGACTGGCCTCCGCGCTCCCTCAGATGTGCTCCGGCTGCCGCCGCCTTCAGTGCATCCTGCTGCTGGCAGCGCTCACCCGGGCGCTGGATGAGACGGGAGCAGGGAGATCGCTGCTGCGGTTCCGCCCGCTCCTTCATGCGGGCTTCTGCTCCGGCGGGGCTAGCACCGCCGCCGCGGAGGAGCCGGGCTGCCCTCCCGCCCCGCGCCCGCCCGCCCGGGGGGCCCGCATGGCGTGCTACCTGGTCATCAGCTCCCGGCACCTCAGCAACGGGCACTACCGCGGCATCAAAGGCGTCTTCAGGGGACCGCTCTGCAAGAAGGGCGCTCGCTCGCCGGTAACTGCCACCTCCTCGCCCCCTCCCTCACTTGCCCCCCGCACGGTAGGAGCGGTGCGGGCGGATGCCCACGCTGGGGGCGGCCGGCGCGGCACGGCTGCGGGGGGCGCGGGGCGTGGGCGCCGGCTCGGTCCCGCTCTGCGGGGCCCCGGCGTGGGCGCTGCCTCGCCGGGCGGCTCGGAAAAGTTTCTCGGTCGGCGGCGGCCTGCGCGTGGCCGCGGGGACGGGGCTGGGGGCGGTGCTGGTGCTCGGCGGTGGGGCGGGGGGGCCAAGGCTTAGCTGGGGTTATCCGTGGACCGCGTCTCGGGCTCGTGCTCAGGGAGAGGTTAATTTCTGACGCTTTGCTGAGAAGTTGGAGGCTGGTGGAGGGGAAGGCGCCGTGTTGGCTCCAGGTGTCGCGGTTTAGTACCTTGTCCAAGGTTTTGACGCGGCGGAGGAGGGAAGCGATCGTCCTTCTGGTTTCGTCTGCCAAAAAATGCACTTGAGAGTTTGGCTGCGGCGCGCTGTGAACTACCTGTCGAGACCGACATCTAGGTAGAACACGCGTGAAGTTTGGGGTGGTCCCGGGGAGACTGCAGACCCGTCGAGCTACCCTAGACGGTCTCCGTGAGTCGCTAAAGGCGTTTCGTAGGGGCGAATGGGAGTCCTGTGCTGCGGGCGGGGGGCAGCGGTGCCGGGGAGCCGCCGAGCGGAGCTGCCCGGGCGGCGGGGAGGCCCCGCTGCCTCTCCCCCGCCTCTCCGTGGTGGCGGTGGTATCCTAGGCGCCTCCGAACTTTCCCTGTCGCTGTGCCTGGGTGTCAGTGTGTGACATACGGAGGGGTACGGACCTGCCACCCGCCGTGCTGGCCCTGCACGAGTACCAGGGACACATTGACGCCACTGGTGGGACTCCCTCGGCTTCGGCAGTGCCAGGTTGTGCCCCGTAACACACCTGCATACTAAATACCTTTCAGGAACTAAAGTCTGCTTTCTCTTTCTTGACTTTCAATGACAAAAAGACAAATATTTCACTACGCTTCCAAAACCCCTTCTGTGTTGTGCACCAGCACTCTGATAGAGCACCTGCAGGTTCTTCCCTTGTACTGCTGTGTCTGTCGTGTGCAATATAACACAACTGCGCCGCAGGTAGCATCGGTCAGACGTCGGCTGAGCTGTTTTTGTGTTCTTTGACCCATGGAGCTGATTCACCTTCCACTTTTGTGTGTGGAACCCCCTGAAATTCAGGCAACATTTACTGAGGTCTCTGTCCAAAATTAGGTCAAAATGAAAAGATCTCAAAGATCTAAAATGGAAACAAGCTTGATTGTAAATACTTTTTATTTAGTAGAACTTTTAACAACTGATGTTCAAGTCAAGTAGTATCAGAAGCATGGGAAGATATTACTCTCCAAACAGTCTTATGTTCCAAATCCTTCGCTTTTCAATTTCTTTCCCTTTCTTTCTAACTGCCTAGTGAGTATCCCCACCACTCCTCTCCATCTAAATACCTCATTAAATAAATTGTCTGACTCCACTAACAAATCATCATTTTAAACACAGTTCCACTAACAAATCATCATTTTAAACATAGCTCTGCTACAGGGTGGGAGTAATTTTTGTTAATATGGAAGTAACAGAGAAGACGACCAATGAAAATTGATGTTCCTTATTCTTTAAAGGTATATTTTTTAAAAGGATTTTGTTTTAAATGAAGCATCTTAGTCTTAAGCCAACCATCTAGGATTTAGTGGAAAAGGGAAAAAACTATGAAGTTGGAAACCAATCTCAAGTCTGTTTCATTGAATAGAAATGTTCATGTGAGCTTTCCAGAGTTTGAAGTAGCAAGGGCACTTTGTATTGCTCTTCACTAAGGCAGAACATCTTGTTTCCTAAATTTGTATTACCAGGAGTTGGTGTGTTTTCTGTATTTTGGGACCATTTCTACAGAAAGGACTGAAGACTGAATTTTAGCAATCCTTAGCTTTCATTCTGAATTCTTGAGGGAAAACTTTTATTTCTCTCTATATATTTCTTTTTTAAAAAACGTTTCTTTATTTTCTTTTGCCTTTAGTGGCTCTTTGAAGCTAGTCAGGCTTTTGAGGTCATAGGTTAAGCCCTTTGGAGAGGGAGTGTTGGACAGCTCATGGGAGTAAAGATGCATGACACTGTTGATGCTGGGTAATGGTAGCTCTGTAACTTTTTCATGCATTTGATATTTTGAATTTACTATTGGTTTATATATGCTATTTTCATCTTTTGATATGGAAGTTCAGATTTTAGGAAATAAATAAAGGATGCTTAATTGGCATCAGAGGGTAGTAGTTTGCTATTAAATACTAAAAATAGTGAGTAATCTACGTGTGCCTACAAATTTATAACTTTCCAGGCCATATCCTTCTTGCTTATCAGTCTGCATAAAATTGGGACCAGTGAAAAGCAAACAACACCACCTGGATACATTTGGCATGATGGATGTGGGAGTCATGCACATCGAGATTTAGTATTTTACTACTGAGGTAGTAAAATTGTTTAAAGCATGAAAAATGCCCCACGCAATGCAAACAAACCCTCCAACTATTGAGTTAAACTTGGGACCACTTCTTATAATTAAGAAGAAAGTCTTAAGCAAGTGGTGTTTATTCCCTGTGCTGTGGTTTTGTTTAGTCTGTCCTGATTACAACTTTGAAAGATACAAGTTATGTCTTGCAGTCATTTTTAAAATGTTGAATTGGAAGCAGCCTTGAAGATTTGATTTTATCATTTGTACCATTAAACTATCTTATATTTGTACACTATGAGTGATCTTATGCATAAGTCTGCGTAGCCTTTAATGGATAACATGTACCTTTCTTTATTTGTATTAACAGACCGTGAAATGTCAGTAGACTTAAGGCTATGCTTTAAGAAATGAGAACAGTGGTGAATATTTTAAATACCTTTATCAAATTCCATGGTTTTATGAGCAAGGATTTTTTCAGTCTGGTGTTTGTGTAGTATTTATTTAGCATACTTCACTATTATTGTGCCAGAAACAATTCTGGTCCTTCTTCCTCGTATGCAGAGACCTTTAGCTGTAGCAGTTCTAATGAGAGCAAGATACATAGGACTACAAGGATAACGTACTTTGGGTATGTCCTGAATTTGTTGTGATGTTATCATAAAATCCTTTAAAAATTTTACCTTTCCTTTGCCCACTTGTACGTATTGGAGAAGGGACTAGCTACGAATGTCGTGAAGTTAGTGGCAATGAATTCAGAAAGGGTGGAACTAGAAGCAGTCACCAGTGAATCCTTTATCAATGGAGTGTGATGAAGTTACATGGGGAAGGAAATGCTGAGTTTGAACATGATGCCAGCATTACTAAGGATAATGGACAGTAAGCCAAAGAAGGAAGCTGCTTATTTTAGAGACCTTATTCTATGCTTTAAGCTTTTATATTTTATCTGAAAAGTTATATTCAGGAACATATTATGAGCAAATTTTCTGTCTCTGAAAATTGCTATTTAAGGAAATGCATTATGATACAGAGATATTACTTACACTTCAGAGTGATGATATTGTCTACAGGATATTTGAGTCCTGAATAGATTTCGTTGATCAGTGTACTGGTTTTACTTTTTGAAGTCATGATAGATAATGCTGTCATATTTACCTGCCGCCCAGCCTGCTCAGAGGTTTACTGCCATGCTTCACAAGCCTGGCAAAGCTGACACTGAAAAGGACTTGCCTGTGAAACTTTTAAAGAAACTTCCAGGATACAGCAGAAAATGGTACTGGGAATTCAGCAGATGGCCCCCTTGCTTCTGAATCATTTCAAAGCCAAGGATGCTATTAGGGTGCACTGTTCTGCCGGTGGCTTTTTAAGATAAGATATAAACAAAGTCTCATTTACTACTCAGTATTTAAAGATCCCTTTGTATTTTGAAGGAAATAGAAGGCTCAGAAGACCCAGTGCCTTAGCCAGTTTCTGACTTGGCTAATTATTTTTCTTCCGTTGTTCCCTGCA
Source organism: Aphelocoma coerulescens (assembly GCF_041296385.1). Lineage (NCBI taxonomy): Eukaryota > Metazoa > Chordata > Aves > Passeriformes > Corvidae > Aphelocoma > Aphelocoma coerulescens. Next base: position 22,263,319 of record NC_091015.1, read on the forward strand.
GCTTCAGCTGAATACAGTATTTTTCATGTACTTCTCTAAGCTGTTTTCAAATAAAGCTGTCAAGCAGCTGCTCCGTTGCACTTGGTGCATGCCTGAGTTCTGTGGGTTGTTGGGGGTGGGACAGGCTTCTTTTCTGCTACACTGAGTTACCTTTAAAAAAGCACTGCTCTCACCCCGTGTCCAGAGGCTCCAGTAGTTCTAATTAAGTACATTGCAGGTACTTGCAAATAATGATGTTTTAGTTGATACTGAGCCATAAGCAAGCTGTTTTAGCACTAAAGCAGATATAACCAGGACTGAATAGCACCTTATCACTCTCTGGAGCAGATAACAACACTAGGCACTTGGAAACTTTGAAAACTTAAGAGAGTCTGAGGACTGAATGACTGTAAATATAGAACAGGAGGGCCATGGCATGGGCAGCTGTCTCTGTCTGCCTGAGATCAGTGCTAGAAACACTAGCATAACCAAGTCTGCCACAAAGTGACAGTATTGTGTTTGCCACCAGCCAGGAGAGGCATGTGCCAAGCACAGTTGTCAGAAAGCAATATAAAGGCTAGACATGGTGGATGTGCACCATGTGAAATATGGTTTAGGTGACAGAAGGTTAAAGGAGGATCCGCCATATATCTGAGTGATTACTGGAAGACCAAATAACTTGTGGGTTTCTGACTATAAGCGAGTCATCCTTTAGCACTGTGATTGGACTCTCAACAGCACTGAAAGCAGAGAGGAAGGGTATGGTGGGGCATTACAAGGAAAATGCATGGAAAGTAAAATTTAAGTTAGGAAATACAGTATAAAGGGACCAATAATAAACCAGCAACTCTGATAAATAGTCCTTCTACAAAAGGAAAGGGGGGGGGATCTAACTGCACTAACACAATTTCATGAAAAGTAAAAAAGGGAGAAATCGTAAAGAAGGTGGAAAATGGTACTTTCACTTTTCCCTGCCAAAACTCTCTGGCAGCTGCCTCCAGCAGAAGTGGCTGCATGCCAGGGGGGATTCTGTGCACCCTTCTGAAAGCTTGGAGCTGGCTTACAGAGGTATCTGCCTTACACAAACCAAGGGCAGGCACTCCAGCTTAACTGTTTCTGATCTCATTGATTCCTGGCACTTTGTGTCTCAGAGTGGGCTGAGTGTATTTCCTACCAGCCCTCCTGCCTCCGCTGTGCTGGAGAACATGAGCATTCCTGCAGCCCACACGCAACCTTACAGTTACCTTATTTCCTGATTTCATCGTTCCTATTACAGTGCTTTTTGTGCAATTCTGCAACTTGTGAGAGACAGAAAGAACTTTTAGAAAATGTGCTTTTTGCCACATGTAGCCTTGCTGCTCATGCCTTGTATTAAACCTGGTTTTGTGGAATTTATCACTTCTGAGCATATTTTGATTCTAATTCAGTGAGTGGGTAGCACTTTGTATATAGCATTGCAATTAAATTTAATCATCTTCAACCAATTTCTGCTGGGGCCATTTCCTTCACCCACAATTAGTGGTAATGTTAAACAGGTGCTTTATGTCTGACAGCACCTTTCCAGCATTTTAATATTTTTATTGGTCCCTCAATTTTGTTCATAAAAACAGATGAACTTCTCTGTTATTTTGCATGTGGCAATGCTTGTTTGTCCATTAGTTCCAGAATTATTGCTGTTACATCCATTTACATTCTCACTTTCAGTTCATATGCATTTTACTCACCCAGAACATAGCATTTTAGTGGGTTTTCTTTTTTTTTTTTCTTAATTCTTGTGTACAAATTTGAAAATGAATGTAGAGACCTAGTGATTGTGAAACAGGTGCTCCCTTCGATGGTGTTAACCAGGCTCTAAGCATTAAAGGCTCTCCCTCTGCCTCTTCAGCCCTGTTTTCTGGACTCTTGCCCACATGTGCTGTCCGTGGTAAGCACTTGCCTGGCTTTGCTGGGGAGGATGCTCCAGTTTCTTCTTCTGTCTAAATGAATGTTTTGTTTTGACCACTTTACAACTAAATAAGCTGAGTAACTTTGTTTATGCAAATGCTTGCATGTGAGATTAAATTCCTTGAAAAGAAAACTGTGATCAAAAAAATCTCATCATCTGAATGCACCAAAGTTTTGCAGTAGTTCCCTGTAAAAGGTACCTAAATGGAGAAGGAAAAGAAAATGTAGACATCTTTCCCTACTTGGGTTTTTGTAGTGGACTGTATAGCTTTTGGCTGTAATACTTGGGGCTTTTTAGTTTGGAGGTTGGTTTGGTTTTTTGGTTGTTATTATTGTTGTTTTTGTTTGTTTTGTTGCCTTTTTTTTGGTTGTTGTTTTTTTTTTTTTGCATTTAGCATGAAGAACCTTTGTTAAGTCTTGTTAGTATATCACAACTGATCAGTTTAGAAAACTCAGTTATTACCTGCAAATGTAATTTTACTCACTTGTCGTGGGGAAAATGTTGAATTTTCTGTGGAAAAAAATAGACATTCAAAATGTTTTTATCTGCCTGCTGAAATACTTCTATTTTAAAAGGCCACTGTGGTACACTGTGAGAGGTTTAGTTTTACTGCTTTACATGTCTATCCACCTGTATAAGCCTGGCTTCTTGTATGGACATACCTTCCATGGTGCCCTCAAGGTCTTCACTCTGAGAAACAGAGCATCACATTTGTTAAAAAACAGAGCAGAAGCTGTAGACTCTCTTTTAGAGCTCAAGAGTCGGGATCTTACTATGTAAGTTTTGTATACCTACAGTGGTTAAAAAAAAATAATGGATTAGGAATAATTTACATAAAAGGTCAAATTAAATGTATTACAACATCAAGTTAATGTCAAAGAGAAGTACAGATGCATGCACGTACTTGCAGGAACCAGAATTCCCAACATAACATGCAGTACCATTAAAATCCAGTTTGACCCTCCCAAGAATTAAGCAGTCTTCACTGGAGAATAAGGCATTTTGCAAACCATGCAGCAGTCTATGCATGTAAACAGTTCTGAATAGCAATAAGAAGAGCCTTTAAAAGAACTTTTTAGCATCCACATTGACCGTTGTAAGCACTGTCTTTTGAAGATTCAACCTGCTCTGCACTTAGCCTTTGAACCTTCCGAACTCTGAATGAACAGTATTAAAATGATTTATGTTGATAATCTGCATAGGTGATATGGCAGCTACTGCAGTATTAGAGCCAGATATCTAGATTTCAGTCCTGCATTTCTGTATTTTATGTGGGCACATATCACTTCTTGTCTTGTACAATCAACTGCAGTGCACAAGTGTCAAGATTTGTCATGAGATAGGTACACATACTTGAAAATGCTCTCCACTGTGCAGAACATATTGTTCTGTACCCAGTCATAAGGCACTATAATGACAGCTTTTTATTTTTTCTTTTTTTTTAAATACTAGACTAAATTTATGTGCATACTAGATAAGATGTAAACATCATCAAAATTTTGTCCCAGTTTCATAGTTATGCATAATGATAATTGGCAAGCTGGTTCAAGTAAAGAAATGGAACTATTGCTGGGAGATTGCATGCAGCTCTGAAACAATTCATACATTAATCAACTCTAGTTGATATCAATTTTTCAATTGATGTTTTCCCTGGAACACATTCTAAAACAGATGTAGTGTTTTTGTGTCAACAGAAATATTCTATCAATATTCTGCTCAGACTGAACTGGAGAGCTGTATTTGGTGTCTTTGAGAACATTCTCAGTTGTAATCAGCTGTAAATCTGCAGCCCTCATTTCCAGCTTACACTGCAACATGTGAGGAAGGCTTGTGAAATTAGATTAGAAAGTGTAAGAGACTTCCCTAAAATACACCCTTTGATTGCAAAATATTTGCTAGACTGTATTTTGGGGTTAAACTTATAAATGAAATCTGTAAGAATACTATGATCAGAGGGTCTGCTGGAAATGCAAATTCTTATAGTTATTAAGGTGTTCTGAGAATTCTTTTCAAAGAAAAGTTTTCATATTCAGATAGTTATAGCTCTAATTTTATTAGGTTTCGTAGGTTCCAGAAATGACCAGTACAAATTGTTCGTCTGAACCAATCTTTATTTCTCTGTGCTAATCATTACGTCTTCAGTTTGACTTTTGTGAGATGTGTAAACTCTGGCCATTGACTTTACTGGGAGATCTAACAAGAGGCAGAATGTGTATATGTATGCCACCCTTTGTTAGACACTGAAAAACCGAATTATGATCTTGATGTATTGAGCCTGCTCTTGAGCCCTTGTCTTTGAGTGCAAGAAGCTTCTGGTGATGCATTACAGGTTGACAGAGAAGGAATCTGCAGGATCCTCTCATTGGTTGCTTGGTGAATATTGTGGTCCAAATGCTGGCTAAGGCGAGTGGTCAAGGGACTGGATGATAACAAGGATTTCTCAGTGTGAGAAAGGCACTCCTTACTTCCAGATGCTGCACTGATGGCTCCTCTCTAGTGGGAGGCATTATGGTGTAGGAACACAATATCCAGGTTTCCTACAACCCACGTGGCCACAGGTCTGTGCCAAACAGCAGCTGAGAGGTGTGCAGTCACCTCGGCACAGGGAGTGGCTGCCTGGCCTGATGGGCATGGGTCAGAAACTGTCACGTAGCTGTTCAGGACTAGTTCAGAAAATGAAACTAAAAAACACAATCGTGTAGGTCCTTGTAGAAAACAAACTCAGTGTGATGTGCATGCAAGTAGTTTGTGTGTACCAAATAATAAATACACATCCCATAAATGTCACTGAATACATATGCAGCTCCTCCAAGCTGTCTGAATGCTTAACTGCTGTCCTTACAAAGCTGTACTACTGCTCTTCCTGTAAAGAAGTCCAAGGCTTCTTTGTTGTATGTGTCTACGGGATGGACTCTAGCATTTTCCCCCTTCTTTAATGTTTCAATATACACTTACTTCACTTTAAAGAGAAGACAGCAAAACCCATATGAAAAAATAGTTTAGTCAGACAAATGGAGAAAGATCAGGTTGGTAATACATGCAAAGATTTCAATTTTCATTTGAAGGATAAATATATCCTTGGCTATTAAGTATGGAAAGGAGGCAATATAAGGAGCAATGTTGGAGACACTGCTTATTCACAAATAAGCATCACTTTAAAAAAGTTCTTTTTCTGGGAGTGAGTGATAAATTTTTGTGATGACTAATAATGGAGAAATCACAGATGTGTACTCTTTGATGCAGACGTATTCATATCCTAGAAAATAAAAATGAAATTGAAATAAGTATTCAATATGTAAACTTGCTGATTTTATACTTGGTTAGTCTTCTGATGAAGACCTGTGTATAACCAGTGTATTGTATACCACGTGCAACAGGAGATTCTTATTGTATATATATACTGTACAATAGGTGGGTTTTATTCCTTAGCATTAGAATAAGCATCTTTTATAAGTTAAAACTTAAAAAAATACAGATCCAATATTGTGGTCATTTATCTCAAAAGTAAACCCTTCCTGCAAAATAAACAAAAAATGGTCTTCAAATTTATTCCCTAGAGGACATGTCTTACTTGAAACTGATAACACTTGGTGGAGAAAGATACGCCTTTCATTTTGGCTAGGTTAATAAATCTGTGCAGCACAGGGTTACAGCTGTCTTCTTATTATTGGGGAACAAGTTTTCATTCTGTGAAGTTAAAAAAAAAGACAGCACTGGGCTTTTTATTATATAAAGCAGATACGATGACTTGAAATAGAGGGTTATATCCATATGCCATGTTATTACTTCTAATGGGGAAAGGATAATAGAGCAAATAAATTTGTTGGTTTTTTTTTTTTTTTGACAGCTATCTGCTGTTTATATTGTTATTTCTTTGCCCTATGAATCACTGATGTTGTAGGTGATTGAATTTGATATCCGTAGGTTGTGGAATCAGTCTTTAAATATTTATGTTGATTTGCATACGTGACAGATTTCATCAGTAAAGACCATTATAAACAACAAATTGGAAGAAGTTAGAAAATTCCTTTCCTTGAAAGGGATTCATTGAAAGTTTACAGAATGACTTAACAGAGCCTGCATAATCTTCACAGTGAATAAAAACCAAAGGCAGAGAAATGTGCTTAAAATCTACAGCAAAAATGTTTCCAGTGTGTATTCTTGAAGACTTGCTCTTTGAGCTGTAGCAAATGAGGCTTACTGAGTATGTACGCTTAGAAATATTCCAGTAGAAAAACAGTTTTGAAGGCCTTTCTTTTTAAATCTGGAGTTCATCTGTAAACTTCAGCAGTAAGGACCTTGAACACCTTTTCCCTCTGCTGAAACACAGTTCCTTATCCCAAACATTTCACAAAATATATCTTGTAGTAATATTATTTTCCTGATGCTCTGACTCGCACTGTCTGAAGAGAAAATTATGATTTAAAGTGCTTGAAATATGTAATTTTTAAAACTATTTTAAGTGCTGTGATTCATTATTGTATCAGGCAATACAATAACCTTGGATAATTAAAAAAAAAAAAAATTCAAAACTCCACAACACCCCGAGCCACCCCAAACCATGCCCTCAAATATAGCAAAATAATCAGTTAGCAGGTGAGATCACCACGAATGTGATCAATCACTGACAGCCTTTCTTCCTATCTGTGCTCAGGTAAAGTTCAGATCTTGACCTTCTGCTTGACTGGGAGCCATTACAGAAACCCTTAATGAGCTTCCTGATGGCCTTTTAAGAGTAATAACTGATTAAGTAATTGTAGCACCCTATGCTGAAGTGTTTTAAGCACTTAAAGACCTCTGAGCATCTTCCTACAAAAAACGGCACATCTGCTGAAGGTAGGTGATACAAAAGAAACTGTTCCTTTCTATCATTGTTAAGGTACTTCTCTATGTTTACTCTTCTAACCTCTGGCTAATAAGGATGGTGACTGCAGGCATTAGGCATTAGACAGCCTTTAAAAGACTGATGCTTTTGAGTACTGCATACTATAGGATAAATTGTAGGGTTCAAATCTCTTGCAGAGTTGAAAAGGATATGTGGTATCTTAAGAAACATAGGTGTCAATTTTCTGCTTGATGGTACTAATATATTGTGATAAGATCTGCATATTAAGAATGAGCCCTCAAACACAGTGATTTAGTACTGCAATTGTACACTACTTCACAATGAGGAGAACAAACAATAAAAATGTGAATCCTTGCCTCTGCTCTGAAGGACAGTGAACAAAGACTTCTAGGCATTACAGCTGGTAGGCGTGGAGAGGACTTGGTTTTCAGAAGTGACTGGTGAGAGGAATGGAAGGGGGATAGTAAATGTGAACAGGGAGGTTAATTGCAAAGTAAATGAGTTTGCTACAGAAAGCACTGAGGCTCAGATTCTCAAAGGCAGTGCATGTGTATTAGTAAACAATACCAGGGAATGTGCCAGGCATTGGAGCTTAATTAGCTAAACTGTGAAATTGTGAGCATTGTTTCCAGTGTATTTGTGGTGTTGAACAAGTAGCACTGCCCCAGACATTTCTTGGGAGGGTTTGTGAACTAGGGTAGGGCCGAAACATTACCATCAATGCACTTTCAATTCCAAGAGAGTTTAACAGGATTGATGAGCTGCTCAGTAACAAGAGGTAAAAGCCTCCATTTTTTAACTGGCTTTGAAATCCTACCCTTGTATGGAACTACAAACCACCTGCAGGGCAAACCGCTCAGACATTGTTGTTCCCAAAACTCTTAACTGGGCATTCAGGGAATGGTGAGTGTCATGAGTCAAAATTGTCAGATTGGGAAGCATTGTGAAAAAAACAGCATTGATGGCACCATTAGGGCTTAAGCCTGTGTCTGGGCTCTGTTCAGAACACAGCTCCGTCAAGCTCTGCAGAAAACAGGACTGTATCTTGGGGTGTTGAGACATCTGAAGATTGAAGGGTAGTGGCTGGATCTCCGGACAGCAGTCTGGTGGTTGGATGAGACAAAGTGGCTGGATTTCCTCACAAATCCCACTACAAATCCGTCTCATGCTCCTGACAGGAGGATTCCCAGTAAATGTGATATGCATATGCTGACTGAATGAGAGAAAGTTCAGCTTCACCACTCAGGCAGCAAACTTCAAAGATATAGAGCAGATGAGAGAGTTTGGGTGAATCATAATGCGCTTCTTGGAGTACTTTCTATAGTTTCTTCAAGCATTCTTAAAATTCACAGGGAGCAGAAGTGCACAGTGACTGTTCAGGGTAGAATTTTAGCTTGTGTAAATAATTCTGTTAAATTCATTGCATTTTCTAAGGCTGTTTTACTCCAGCAGGATTTGGTCCTCAGATTCTATTTAGATTTTGTTAATAAGTAATCTGGCTAAAGTTAGTGAATACTAGTTGCTAGGACCTCCAGGGTTGAAGCATCACTGTGATTCAGCCACAAAATTTCAATTAGAAGGAAAATGCAACTGTGCTCCAAACATAAAACCTTGTATATTTTTGCTGGACTCTATAAAGTGACTGTCTTTCCTGTATTACTGAAACACAAACACTGTTGGTTAAATACAAACCATGCTGCTATAGCACATGTATTCAAGCAGTTAATATAACACCTTTCTTTTTACGGAGCACATCTTTGATTTGCACACTTCCCTGGGATAACACACACAGTTTGACTCAGAACTTGCTTCCACCTTCCTTATCCTCATAGAAGATAGGTGTTCATTAAGAAGGACAATTATGGGTTATTCACTGTGGGATGGTGTTATACTAGATATTTGGGGCCACTTTCAGGATCCAGATTTCTAGTTGAAATAAATCGGATCGTAGTAAAAGACACATACAAATCACTTTTTTGTCTTTCCAGAAGAGGAAAAAGTTCCACAGAAGTCAGTTGCATCTTTTGCTGGATTACAAATGCAGAGCTGTGCATTCTTGAAATGTGAATTAGTGATCAGACTTAATATCTCAATATTAGCTAATATTAATTCCTAATTTAGTATTATCCTAATATCTGAATATTAAACTAATATCCCATTATCTGCTGTTACAATTTTTGTGCATAAGTGAGTGAGTGACTAGGCTAGTTAACCAGTTAACCACAGCTGTTGGCTTAGTGATCAGTTTCTTATGAAAGACAAGTGTCATTTTCAGGTTTCATTTGAAATCTAATGCATTATCCTTTCTTAACAATGTAAGATGGATTTTCTGGATTTGTATGTTTAGCTGCCCTGTTAGGGATTTCTGTTTATTTTCCTTTAATTACAGTGTTGTGATGCTCTTAATTTCCTCTAACTTAATACGTACCAGAAACTTGCCAGCAGTCATTATCTGTAAGGCTGCTTGAGGAAGGATCCTGCCCTCTGATAAAACAGGAGGGATGGCATTAATTTCCACATGAGATGTGTCTCTTCACAAGACTAGAGAGTCACTGTGCTATTTTGGTCCTGCAGGTGAGTGCATACCAGGAATGCTGTGGGAATCTGTGTGACTGCGGGTCAGTGCGTTCTGGAAAGCTTTTGGGTTTGGTGCTTTGCTGGGCAAAAGGGATTCACCTTTGGGAGGCCTTACTGCTTCATGTTATTGATGCCACCATTCGGCAAGTGAGGGATCTAGTTGTCTTGGTCTGCTACCTGAAGGTGGTAAATGTTTCCATTGTGACTCTAAGTGATGCTCTGATGAGTCTGGAAAATTGCAGCTATGAAATAAAGCCTGGCAAAATGACATCTGTAGGTATACCAGAGGGTTTGTAATACTGCTTCAGTTTCGCCAGCTGGGGTGGATGCATGTGATGACTTTCTGCTGGCCCATCTCTTGGTACGTCTTCTAGCAGAGTTACATATGTGCACTGTGGTACCTACTAGGCAGTGCTCTCTGTCTGTCCAAAAGGTCAGGAGGAAACCAGCATGAGAATAAGGAGCATGGAATGGTGAAAGGCTGGGTCCCTCGTCCTGCCAGAGACACACTTGGAGTTCATAAAGGTTCAGCAGCCAGGGGATGATGTGGAGAACTGCCTTGGGAAGGTGAAAGGGACGGGAAAATAAAGGGGAAGCAAAATGTGGGGAAACATTTTTTTTTTCCATTGGTTTTGTTTTCATAATGGTAGCAAACTAGAGGAAAGGTATTCATCCATAGCCAAAGGCCCTGCAACATGATAGCAGATCTAAAATAATTGACACAAAGAAGTAAAAGCTTTGGAAAGCAGAATTTTGGCAATTTTGAATGAGGATATTTTTGCTCTCCCTGTAGCTGGTTAATGAATTAGTCCACGACTGCAGCTGGAAATCAACTCAGCTCTTTCACTATGATATTTAGCCTTCTGGCACTGGTTTAATCCCACCCCAAAGCAACTGAAACACAGATACAGATTACATAGTTTTCAGTTAATTTATGTGTACTTTGTGTGTATGTATGGGTTACAGGCAATGTAATAGAAGTAGGGTTGGTTTTAGGATGCAGATGGGTGAACTGCCACCCCTGCATGACTTTAATTCCAGTGTTTCTATTAGTGTGTGCAAACTATAAACTATCCCAGTGAGTGTGTTTATCACAAACTAAAAGTTGAGAAAATGCAGCTTTTTTTCAGAAAAAAAAGAAGAGTTCTCCTCTTCAAGTATGGTGCTGAGAATGGTTTTGAGTAAAGGAGAGAATGAATCAATATCTTTTATAGTTGCAGGACCACAACTTTTCATGGTAGGTATGTCCCTAGGAAGCGTGGGTTTTGGGCAGGCATGCACAATAATTTATGTCTGAGCCATTTGTTAATATTGGCAAAGTGTCACAGGTGCTCCAAGTGCTGATGGCAGGCTGGGGACAAGAAGGCAGCAGCAGGTCGCTGCTTCATCCCTGCACCGACGGCTGGCATTTTACACAGCGAGAGGTCAGAAGGGTGCATTATTTACCCCGTAACTAGTACAGGAATGAATCTGTGCTTCTCTGAGCTGTTCCCAAGGAGTTTTACTGAGTCTGACTTTCATGATTTTCAGCGAAATCTCTTAAAAAAAATGTTTATAGAGAATCCTGGCTCCATGCAATTACTCTGCCATATGCAGTGGCACATCTTACTCATTCTATGAATGCTTTATGCTCCCAGCGGGATTTAAGAGTAAATACGACCACAAGTACAAACTTAAAATATCAAATTAATTTTGTGTTATACACACAGAGTGATGGATAATGTCAGTTCAGGGCTTGATCCTGCATGTGTTGAAATGGAGAAGATTTCTTGGTGTTAGTTTGGTTTATGATTGGCACATAAAGGTCTTGATTTTTTTCTAGTTGTATAAAACCCCATGTTATTAAATAAATATAGGCATGCCATATTAACAAAAGATGGCAAGTGAGGAATACTTCAAGTTCTTCCATAAGGAATATAATACAAAATTTGTAGCAGCATTTTTTATTTTCATGGAGAAAAAATACATTTGCAATCCTATAATTATGTTCTGAAGCAGAAATTCAGTCAGATTACTTTTGGGTCATTATCTGTGTCAGAAAGTGGTAATTGGGGATTACTGAGTTTCTATCAGGTTTGGCTTAGCAGCAAACAAGGTTAACATAAGTGGTTGTATAGCTGAGTTAATTTTAAATGATCTTTCAGGCTGAGATATTAAGGCTGAAATGCCTGTAAAGGAAGCTAAATGGGGCTTGTGTTTTGAATGTGATTTGATGTATAATTAGATTTCTCCTACAGAAAGGTTAGAAGCTGTAATCCAATGTTCAGAATCAACAGCAGAACTGTGTCTTTTTAAATTTAGGAATGTGTAAAACTTAATACAAGTTGATTTCAAACATTTACATGCATGTAAATGTGAGGGTAGTGGAAGGTACTGGATTTAAAACATGGAAAATTTGGGATTACACAGGATATTGTAAGTGATGTGAGTTCTTACTCTGGGTGGTTTGGCTATTAACGAGAGTGTGTTTGGGCAGTTGGCATCATTATACATAATATATATACAATATATACAATAAATATGTAGGAAAAATGATTGGGGTGAAGGGCTGTGTGTAAGAGTTAGCACACCAAACACTATCCATTGTAGTGCTTTTAAAGACTGCTGTATCTTTGCTAATATTTTGTCATTTTTGAAAACTGAACAATCTTAACACATTGCAGAGGCTGGTTAATTAATTTATTGAGAGTTTTTGTGGCCAATAGCTGACTATTTCTCTCTATCCTTAATAAAGAGATTTTTGCAACTCCTTTTTTTTTTTTTTCTTTTTGTTCTCTCAAAAGAAGGAAGGATCAAAATAATGGCAGTTTTAGCTCAAAATTTAGGCCAGCTTCTTTTGGCTGACTGTTGAATTAGGGTTGCTGTGTTCTCTCATGAAGGGAGAATAATGTCTTTTTCACATGTACACTTCCCATGCTAAGTCAGCTTGAATTAAAGTCGCTGAATGTTCTATGGCAGAAAGAGCTTTGAACCTAAATTTGATTTTAGCTTTTCTTACTGCACAGGAGTAGGACATGTAGTGTTTTCACAGAATATGAGAAATCTTGTGGATGTTTGGCCACTTCCCTTTCTCCCTGGATTTATGCATTAATATGGTAAAAATATATTCATCAAGGATGGAAAAGGGAAAGTCAGAAGAAAAGGAAGGTTCCAATGAATGCTGTATGAAGGAATTCTTTCCTTGTTTCTGTATGTCTCCCTGGTTGCTCCTGGAAAGCTCCAGTGTGCTTTGCTCTTAGCGCTTGCTGTGTGATGGGTCAGTGCAGAGTGTCCACCCATGGCAAGTGACTGGACAGAGAAGGGCAAAGAGCAAAAGGTCAGGAAAGGAAGGCATGAGGAGGCAAAGATGACCATGTCCTCTTCCTCCAAGAGCACCTGTGCAGACAGGACTGCACGATGCAGCAGCAGCAGTTGTAGTTGGGAAGCTCCTCCATTAATCTTGGAGGGAAGTAAGAGGCAAATTGGGGGGGCCGTTTGCTCCCTGGTTATGAACTACTTGCAGAAAGCAAAGGGACACCCCCTGGAGTCAAGGGAAATTAATGTGCATGTAGGCACTTAGCATGATCCAGTTTCTAAGCCACACTATCTAAGTACTGCTGATGTCTTTACAAGATATAAAAATAGAGAAAAGTACATTTTCACTAAAGTTAGAGAAGATGTGATCTAGTGCGGGAACTCATGCCTTCTGATCAATGAATCAATATGATTATGCAGAAGCTTCTTATTGTTTAAAATACACTCCACTCACATATCTCACAACTTTGACATAATACCCTACTTATACACTTTGTTTACTTATACATTCTACCTACTTATACATAACTTACACAGTTCACTTACTTACACATTCTATACCTTAAAAGTTCTTAATTACTTATACCTTTTACAACTTTTACCTAATACAGTATTTACGCATTTTACTTACTTACCTTACACTGCTTATACATGTTACTCTACTTAGACATTTTACAACTTATCTGTAATACAGTACATACACATTTTACAGCTGCTGTGCATGAGATCTCACATTGCTTGATTGATTTCTCTGTTTTGTCCATGAGCTCCGCACACACTTTTCTGATAATATGATTGGTTTTAATCTAGTGCAGCACAGTCCTTTTTTATCTATTCCTTGCTGTCTTGGTATTTAGTTTTTCAGCTTCTTCTTTCCCAATTTAGCAAAGTTTTCCTTTCAGTCCTTGATGAATTCCTGAGGGCTCTAACAGGCGGGGCTTCTGATCTAGGCAAGCAGCGTGGAGATGATAACAGCAACAAAACCCATCCAGTGATCAGCAGCCAAGTTAGTCCAGGAAATCCAAACAACGAGACAGCAAAGGGAGCAGATATAAGCCTGTCCCACCTCCCCCACTTCTCTCCTCGAACATTCAGACTGGAGCTTAAAAACCCTCTTGGGGCTGATGTGCTGTAGCTGAAGGTGGAAAGGCCAGTGAGGGTAATTCCAGCCTGGTCCCACTCCGAAGGCTCTAGTAAAAGTAACTAAAAATGGTTTGGCTGGGGCACACTATCAAGGTTCAAATACTTTACAGCAATTCAGTATTCTCCTGATAAAATGTGATACTGTTACTGGAGAGGGAAGGAATGTGTGGGGGGGAATTAATGTTTAAATTAAAAATGTATATTACATTTCTATACATTCATTTTGTGTTAATATTAACAAGACTAAAAATTTATCCCATTAATATTATGGGAACAGTATCAGTAATTTTTGCCTGGGTCTAGTGGTAGCATATCTGTACTTCACTTGACACATCTTGGCTCTGAAAATTTTAATGAGATTTCTTCCTTTTCCAGTCAGTGAAACTTTCTGTGCGCCTAAATGTCTAGCTGGTACTTGACTTTTGAAAAAAAGTAATAATACATCAACCTTGTTAATGAAGGAGAAAATTCTTGCAGAACTTAGGTGTTAGTCACCTGTATTAAGCTCAAGATAATCTAAAAATGGCAGGCCACCGATACTGTTACATATTATTCCAAAAAGTTAGTGTGAGCAGTCAGTCTTAAATCAGCTACTTTGAGTTTACAAGGTGAGGTGCAGTTCCAGGCTGGGGCCTTTCAGCACAGGTCCTTCAGCCTGGGGCTGTGCTTGAACTCAGAAGTTGGAGTTGCAGGTGGGATTCACTTGTGTAGGTGCATTTAACAGGGAGTATATTTGAGCAGCTTTCTGGGTGAGATCATATGGAGGGCTGGAATGTGATTGTTCCTGACCACATAGGCATCATTTTATGCTACTTAAAAAAAAACCAAACCACTCCCTCTTAATCAGCGAGCAAAAGAGACAGTAGTTAGATTATGCAGTGTTTGCCTGAGAATAAGTGAATGGTTTTGTAAAATCTACCAGAATTTTTTGTTGTTGTCGTGATAGATTATACTTTATTTCTTCACCAAAACAGTAAAAAAATGAGAGTAAATATTAATGGGTATTACAACATGTAAATGGATTGTTCATGTAATGCTACATGACACCTATCCTGGAAATGAAAGGACAGGGGTATATTTTCTAGTGTTATATCCTTAATTCTGTCATTTATAATGATAGGAAATGTAATGAAAACTACTTGTTGAAGACAGCTCACAAAAATGATAAGTGAGAGCAAATAAGTGACACATTGGAAAGAAGAATTCCTGGTAGTTAGAGATGACAGAGGAGGTCTTATGTGCACTCTCTATTGTGGTTCTGTGCCTGTCTCCTGGATAACTTTAGCAATTCAATTAACCGATATGAACCTGTGTTTCATCATCTGTAAGAGGTAGATTATACTTACCCACCTCACAGACTCTTTATAATTGATTTTTGTAAAGTGTTTTGGGATTCTCAGATGGAAGGCACTATACCCGTGTCAAGTATTATTATTATTGCTACTAGCAGTAGCAACAGTACTTGGCATTTATACTGCTCTTGCCCATTCACAGTGCTTTAACTAATGCATTCCTGCAGTGCCTCTGTGAAGTAGGTACCTGTGTGCTTTTAGAAGAAATTCAGCAATCATCTAGCTCTCCCATTTTCAGTGCTCCTAAGATTTTGAAAAAAAAAAAAAAAGGATAAAAAATCCTGAAGTACAAACATCTGTGTGATGCGTAGAGCACTTGTGGGAAGCTGTAGATTAGGTTTAGGATTTGGTCAGTTACAAGGACACGAAACACACTTCTCACAATTTCTGGCAAGAATTTTTAACCATTGAAGTCCATAAAAGCTTTCCTTCTCTTCCTGTATTTCTGAATGCCAAAGGGTAATCGTTTCAGGGGCAGGCTGGATGGAACTCTGAGCAACCTGGTCTACTGCAAGGTGACTCTGTCCACAGCAGAGGCATTGGAACTGGATAATCTTTAATGTTCCTTCTGACCCAGGCCATTCTGATTCCATGAGTCTGTGTTTCTGTGTGTTTATCATGATCCCACCATGCCTGTGTTTCCAGGCACTTTCAAGCAATGCTGCCTGGTTTGGCAAACATGGGGAGCTCAGCCAAAGGGTCAGTGCTGGCTAACAGGGAGTCCTGGGCATGTTCAGAGCTCAATGCTCTTAGACAATCTTGAAGTTCAAACACATTTTTGGTATCTCCAGGCTTAAGATTGATCAGGAGATTTTGGACTGTCTTCTGGTTGAAAAGCTTAAAATCCACTAAATTCTGTTTTAGATACTTAGTATTTTGTGTAGGGGTTGGGTTGGGATTTTTGTTTTAACTTCACTAAATTTGTCTTTTAGTAATCATCTGAGATTTTAGATTTGTCTTTTTTTTTTTTTTTTTTCCTAAATGCACACATTTCTTTAATCTGCACTAACTTGGAAAAGTGGATCAAATTCCACAGTAAAAAATACTTGCCCTTGGTTCCGTTGCTGCATTTGTGGGGGCTCAACAGCTACAGATGTCATTGCATCTGGACGTGCTGTCTTCAAAAGCAGCTAATTTCTGAGATGGCAAATGGTCTTTGATTCACAGCAGCAATGGGCTTTGGGGCTCAGGCATTCTTCCCATGTTCAGCAGGTGTCTAAATGTCACTTACTGGAATTGAGATCTATCTGTTGCTGCACACATAGGCAGAGATGAGAGCAATGCACGGTGTGGACTCAGGCAGCAAGCCACACTTTTTATGCAATTCAGATATAACCATAATCAAGCATAAACTCTGTTTACTCTGTTTAGCTTATGTGGATATAGCATGATTATACTGACACACCATACAGGGTGCTGAAGTGTTCTGGTCTGTGCAGAGACTCTTCTAAGCAAAGAATCAGGATATGTGATCTGTTCTTCAAAAGCCTTTTCCTAAGGCTTCACAGGAGGAGAGCTGCTGTGTGATCACGGGCTACAGCTTATGGCTTTATCCCACAGTTTGCCTCTGAGGACTGCTCTGAACCTTCCCTGCTATGGACATCCTTTAGCGAGCTTCTGCTTGAAACAGAATGAGGTATAAATGGTTTTCAATGCAAATAGCTTTCAGGGTTTTTGGGTTTTTTTTGCAATCAAAAAAACTGAAAGCAGATTTATCAAGAGAACTTGCTGGCTGCTGTGATCCAGGAGACCAGTTGTAGCTCAGGATCATGTATTTGGGATATACGTGGTTTGGGGAGTGGGGAAAACTTGGTTTTGAAAACAAAAGTTCAATAGTTATTTATATGCAGACAATCTCAAAGAATCATTTATGTAGGAAAATCATTTATGGAGCAAAATGTGACTCAGCAGTTTGTGATGAAAAGCGGATACCCAGAAACATCTCATTTTTTAAGTGTTACATTCCCAGGCAGTCTCTAATTAGAGCTTTGGAAATCTGTAAGTAAATGTTTCTTCTTTGTGTCCTAAACATTAAAGGTTATCAATAGCAGCAGGCTGCTGAAGTCAGCTTATATGGCAAGAATGCTTTTCATGGAAACAGTAGTGGGTAAAAACAGACAGAGTTTGAAATTCAGTGCAGGCACATGCTTCAGGCTTGCCTGAGAGGTGAGCTGTCTAGAGACCTCTGTGTTGCTCATGATGGTGAAAAACTGGAAAATGACTAATCGCAGAGCTGGTTAAATGTGCAATAGGCAGGCTTGGGTTCTGTGGGTCTCTGAGCCTTTTTACTTTCTGCAGACTGGCAGGTACAGGGTCCTGCTGCCTCACGCAACAGAAGGAAGGGTACAAGAATTAATGAAGTATTATACACAGAAATCATAATACAGACATAAACAGCAAGACTGCCTTGTGTCCCATATGGGCTCTGCATCTTTCTGCTTCCTTACTTTTGCTTACCAGTGGAACAGCTCCATCCACTTCCACTGCCACAGGGTTTGACTTTTTGCTTCAGAAAAGGGTATTTCTGTAACAAGTGGTTGTCACATACTCTCTATACTTAGTTTTTGGGAAACTACCTCAATATCTTACTGTAGTTTTTGAAAATAAGATTCAGTCTTGAAAACATAACCTGAATCAATAGCTTTACTGGCACAAATAAAAGTTAAAATATTACTTAGAAGCACATAGGCAATGCATGAAGTCATTAGTTTTGATGTAATCCTAATTTCTACTTATAGCATTCTTCATAATTTTAAGGACAAATAATCTCCTACTTTTATATCAGCTATATGCAAAAATGTTTTAAACTCTGAAACATTTCTTTTGCATATAGTCTAAAATTACCCGAGTTATAAAATTGCATGCAAGTGTTATAACTTAAATGCAATTTCACTTTCAAGCTTGTACAGTAAGAGATGTAAAAATCTCCTATATATATGGACATATATATGGACATGTCAAGGTGTGTCACTGAACTGCAGAAAATTGTATTTGATACTTTCTTGATGCCACAAAAAATGTTTTAAAACTTGTTTAATATTCTTAAACCTCATTTCAGGCTTAAACTTTTGAGGACAATTTGGTGCATTAGATCCCATTTGATGAAGTTAGGTGAAAAGTAGCTGCACCAGGAGCTATTTATATGGCTATATTCTATGGTTGGTTTTATATTTTTATTTTCTGATATGATGTCTCCTCCGTATTACCTAAGGAAATTGAATTAAGGCACATATTTCTGAATAATTACTTTTTAAATGTACACCATGAAGGAAACCTCATGCAGGCCATACTTTAATATATGAGTGTCAGTAGTCATCTGAATGTTGAATTTTACATTTTTGGTTTTAACTTGCGTATGGTTTTAGGGCAGCTTTTCATTTTCTATATCATGAAAATAATTTGGCTTTTGTTTGTAATAAAATTCCTCAGTTCATCATTTTTCTATAGCCTAACCAGCACTGTATCTGCCTTAATATTGATGAAGTCTGAGTGATTCAGATTCTTATTGATGAAGTCTGAGTGATTCAGATGTGGTTGTGATGTTTTATATCCTCTCCCTTTCCAGCAAGACTTGAAACAGGGACTCACTCATCACTTATAAGCATAATTGCTGAATATACAGAACGTTTAATGTTATGAATATGGAAAGTTCTTTGTGCCAAATGGTCTCGACACTTAAAGATGGAATATTTGGTAGTCATTGGGTTCTTAGAAATGAACTTATGTCTAGATAGAAAATGCATGTCCAGAATCTCATCTTGCTTCTTCCAGTTTTATAACCTTGTAGCTCTGTGGATGTCACGTCTGTTTTTCAATAATATTATGACTATCTCTTAAGTTTGGAGAGTGTGGCCTGCACCTTACTGATATAATTTACATCAGAGTATTATTACCTGTCCTTTAATCTGGCATACTGGTGCCTGTGTAGCATGTGAAAGAATATGCGGTGCTGCTGCTGTGCCATGTAGGGGCCATTTTTGCATTTTCCTGCAGCTGGTTACATCCATATATGCAAAACATTCTGTCTGTGCTGGTTTGGCTGGAGTTGAGTTTGTTTTCTTCACAGTGGCCAGTATGGGGAGGCATTTTGGTTTTGTGCTGAGAACAGTTGATAATTCGGGGATGTTATTGCTGAGTGGGGCTTGCGCAGAGCCAAGGCCTTTTCTGTCTCTCACCCCACCCCATGGGCGAGTGGGCTGGGGGTTCATGGGAAGTTGGGAGGGGACACAGCCAGGACAGCTGACCCCAACTGACTAAAGGGATATCCCATACCATATGTTGTCATGGTCAGCATAAAAAGCTGGGGGAGGAAGAAGAAAGGGGACAACATTTGGAGTTACAGCATTTGTCTTCCCAAGTCACCATTAAATGTGATGGAGCCTTGTTTTCCTGGAGGTGGCTGAGCACCTGCCTGCCCATGGGAAGAGTGAATTAATTCCTTGTTTTGCTTTATTTGTATGTGTGGCTTTTGCTTTCCCTATTAAACTGATTTTAATTCAACTGACGAGTTTTCTCACTTTTACCCTTACCAGCCTCTCCCTGATCCTGACGCGGGGGGGTGAGCGAGTGGCTGTGTGGGGCTGAGCTGCCAGCTGGGGTTAAACCATGGCACTGTGAATACATTTCCTCTGAACGTGTGGAAATCTCCTGTACACAGTCTGCGAGTCCTAGCAGGTACCAGGCAGGAGAAGAGCAGTAAGGAGATACTCTAAGGGATTTAGATTGCTCTGGAGTTGGGAAAGGAGCCTGCTTCTGCCTGAGGACATAAGTTGGGAAGTGTACATTGTCCTTTTATTGATTCTCTATTAAGGCATGTTATAGAAGAAGAATATCCAACCTTTTAAGACAGAGTAACATACCAGGAATCTTTTCAAGTGATTCAGACAGGATTTTGCAGGGTAAAGGTAAGAGCTGCTCCTCACACCGTTTACTGTCAGGAATTTACAACAGATACAACATAACCTATTGCTGTGTTCCGTATGCAAGCTTCCACTATTTACAAAAAAACCCCACTACAAGCGATAAAGCAATGCTCATAACTAAAAAATGCTGTTTGTATTAAATATGTTTTTCAATTAAAAGAAGCAGTTTCAGTAAAGTTTGTCATCATCTGCTAGATGCTGATAGCTTACATAAAATGGTATAGTAATTGCAGGTTGATTCTTGCGGACAAATGCTTAGAACTCTAGATCATTGTGCAGCACAATGCTGGAATACTGTTGGGAAGAAAATAAATGGGAATGAGGAGTAAAAGAATCTCTCATCTCTTAGGTGGTTCCTAATATTCACATATTTATTGCTATCTTTTCTGTAATGGGGTAGACAAATTTCTGGGCTGTTCTCTTGAGTCATTTACATCTGCTTTAATGTTTACATAGAGGAAATAAAATTTTGAAGTTAGTTATAAGAATCCATCGCCTAATACAAAAGAAATTTAATACTAAAATGCACATAGATCTTTTTTTCTTTTCATCCAACTCAAGGGATGCTTATCTGACTAATTGCATATTGACTGATATGAAAAGCTGCTCCAATGTAAGGTCAGTCTGATTTTTTTTTTTTTAAATCCTGTGACTCATCTCTAGTGGTAAAAAATCTGTCTCCAGTTACATGCTTGAGGACAGGGTTACTAACCAGTGCTTTAGAAGAACTTACTCTAAGACATGCTTAGGGTCATTAGTAATCAAACTCTTAAGTGAACACATGTCCTTCCTCTCCCTCAAGTTTAGTCTAAACCAGCCCCTTCCTAGTCTCCAATTCCTTTATGCTCACTCTAGGTCACTACACTCCATCCAACCCAATTCCTCCAGACAGGCAATGGATGGTGCCTGAAAAAGGTTGTGTTCCACCCTGGCTTGCTGAGGGCATTAATTGTTTATTGTGAGTAGGATAGTGCCCACAGAAAGAGAAATACAAAGGTAGACACTACTGAGTAGTGGAGTGGGAGATGCTGTTTGCTTTAAACCCAGAGGGTAGGGGTTTTAAGGATGTGCAATCTCATAAGGCCGAGCCATTAATTTTTCTAGGAGTCTTTTTAAAAACTGCATTCTACAATGAAAGAAACAAATAGTCTTTTTTGTAGCACCAAAAAAAAGGTGAGATCTTTTTTCTGTGGTTTTATGTATTTTTCAGGTCTAGTAAATCCCATGATCATTATGAAATCAAATATTTTTCCAGTTAGGTATGTTGTTATTTTTTTTTTTTTATTTCCTCCAAGTGATTCTATTATGTACTTGTAGAAATAGTTAAGCTTTTTGTTATTTGCCATCAAACCAAGAAATTGAAGTGGGATGAAATCAGAATAACATGACTTTAAAGTTTATGTATTAAAATAAATAGGAAACATTTTTTGTCTATTAGGCTGATGGCAGAAGTAAAATTAAATTCAGCCACAGAGTACAGAAGAACAAGATTAAATCTGTGATGCACTGTGGTTTGAGAGTGGAATAGAATGATTCCTCCATATGTTTTACAACATCTGAGTGGAAACACTGATTCTGCAGCTTGGGATAGGAAATACAATCAGTGTAGCTGAAGCCAGGCATCTATTTATCTTAAATTAATCATTCTCCAAGTAGGCAATTGATATCCTAGTGCTGTGTGCCATCCTTTTTACATTCATGCAGCACACATTAACCAAAGAGCTGTTACTGCAGGAGCTGAAATATATTGCAGCACACAGACTGTGAATGTTTAAAAATACACTAACATTTCTGTATGTTCAGTTGGCAATTAAACTGTATTAATATTTTTTCTTTTAACACAATTATTAGACACTTGGAAACAGATATACTTAACAAAATTCTGAAAGTTTTCACAAGAATAAAAATTAATTTAATGATCTTTAAATAGAGAAGAAAAGCTACGGGTACATTTCAAGCTAGAATATTTTTTTGTTTTGTTTTGTGCTTTTTAATTCAGTGAAATTTAGTTCTGATTTTCTCCAACATGTCAACAAACAAAAATCTGAGTTATTGCTAGTTTTTGAATTTTTGAATTTACGAGGAATGGATTGAATAACAGGAGGAAAGTTTTATTTTTTTTTCTTTTTCAGTTTGGATACATGTAGTTTAATTCAAGAACAAAATAGTCCAGTCAATAGGAATGCTGAAGAGACACCTGCCTTTGAGGCACAATTTCTTCAAAGCATTAAAATTTAAATTTTAATTTCATTCTAGGACGGAGCTTGAGGTTTTGTTGGATTTGACTTCAAATGTCATAAGAGCAAGTAAAATAAAATGATAATTTACTGTGTCCTACTGCAGATGTAGTAATTAGAATAAACTAAGGGGAAGAGGAGACTCATAATAAAGCAAAAAGGAGGAAATTAAGCAGGCAATATTTACTCTTAAAGCATCACTTTTTTTTCTCTTAAGTATTGATGATATCTGATGGTAATTGCCTGCCAACAAAAGTATTGTAACTGGAATCTTACTTTTGTTGATTCTTAAATAATCACACCTTTTTAAAATCTTCCTCCTCCAAGTTTTCTTTGTTTCTGGTTTTAAATCAAAGCTACTTAAAAAAAATATATATATATAATACGATTTAGAAATCCTAAATGTCAGTTTTTAAGCACTGTTTTATCTTTTAATATTTTCAGCAGCCTTTTATCTGTGCCATGCAGTATGTAGGCAGACCAATTCTCATTTTACAGGGAAGTTTGCATTTGAGCTGTATAAGCTCTCATGGACATTCACTCTCTTCCTATCCTGACCACTCTTCAGACATGCCACGCTGTAACAGTTTTGAAGGACTTTGCCACCCCCAGATTTTTAACTTTCCAGGGAGGATTTTGACTGGACATTTGGAAGCATCTCTTTACTGAGAGGTTGGTCAGACACTGGGACAGTCTTCCTAGAAAGCTGGTTGATGCCCCCAGCCTGAGTGTTTAAGGGGCATTTGGACAATATCTTTAACCTGGTCAGGACTCAGTGATCATTGCAGGGTCCTTCCAACTGAAGGACATTCTATTCTATTCTATTCTATTCTATTCTATTCTATTCTATTCTATTCTATTCTATTCTATTCTATTCTATTCTATTCTATTCTATTCTATTCTATTCTATTCTATTCTATTCATGTTCAGTATCCAGAGTTTGGAAGTAAGTGGAGCTATAAGTGGAACTTATCTGCAAAGTATTTGAAAAAAATAGGTTGGTTAGAGTTTGACGAAACACCCAAGTCAGGGGAGTGGGTGTCTTTATTTTGACTACTGGATTTTCACATATACAAGGATGTTGTTAAAAAAAACCAAATATGGATTAAAGGAGTACACACTTCCATTTGTTAGGAGTGAGTGCCAAGGAAGCCAGCCTTTGGAAGAGGAAAAATTTACAATGGAATTTGATCATCCAGGTAACAAGGCAGGCCAATTATGACTGAATGCACAAAGCCACTTAAAGTCTGCCATTCTGTAGCTGTTCATTGTTGTATGTCTTCTGCTTATGTTGGAGGCCACTGTCAGAAAGGGCAGCAAACTGCACCCCTCATTGGGCTGGTCTGCTCTGGTTCTGGTATCTGTACGGAGACTCTATACAGTTGACTGAGGCAAAGCAGAAAATGAAGATGTACTCAAATGAGTATTGCAATGGCCAAGCACACTTAAAAGGAGATGAAGATACAAGATTTATGAAGTTCTACTTGCTTAAAAGAGAGCAATAATGAGGACCCTTTCACCAGACTTGGGACTTTTGAAAAGAGAGACTTAAATGGAAATGCTGACAGATTTAACTATAGCAGTCTTGAACGGACTTACCAAGACAAAAAGGGTGTCAGAAGTCTGCAAAGTGTTATTACTCACCATGATGCAAAGAAAAAACTTTTCATTTACAGCTCAAGGAAACTCCTTATCCATTGGTAGAATGAAAATCACTTAGTTTTTCGTGTGCTTAGAAGCAAAATTTGTTTTTGTGATGGAAATGTAGATTGAATGTGTTTTGCCTACCAATAATATTTCAAAAGCAGAGGTAGATGTGTAAACATACTTTTTAGTAGCAAGAATACCCTTGGCTGTGTGTCTGTTTGCACTGTATGTAATGAAGGGTTTATACCTGCGTGTTCTTTGGTGCATACAGGACATAATGTTCATAGAAGACTGCAACGTGTCAAAGCAAGACAGGGTTCTGCCAGACTAGGGAGCTTAGATAGCTCATGTTAGAGTAACTGCATGGCCACAGTCAAGTCTTACATTTCCAGGACAACTGCTTATAAAGTTTAGAATTCTTATACTGACTGAAGACTTTTCCCTTATGTCTGAAATATAAGTGAAGGCCTGTTCTGTGAACAGATGGAAATGCAAAGAAAGCTTAGACAAATTTACTTCCTCAAGTTTTCATTTCAGCTGTAACACTCATTTGTAATTTTACACTCGAAGGGGAAGCAAGACAAGGTTTATTTTGAAAGCACTGTATTTACTTTTTGTCCTCTACTGTGTACCTTTCAGACAAGCACAAGGTAAGGCTTTATACATCCACAGCCCAGTTTTCAGAATCAGTGAGTACCACAGATTTCTATGACAACATCTGGAGCTGTATGTCTTAAAATCTCTAAAAAATCAAGCCTTCAGACATTATTGCTTCATTTCCCCAGGCAAATCATCTCAGAGTACCTCACAAAATGAATGAGAAGCGCAGAGTGCTGCAGTTCAATTTGTACTAACATTTATGTCTTTTGAATGTCAGGATGGCTTTTTAAATGTTTCCTCATAAAACTAAGTCCACTGTCAACAGTATTCCTCACTCTGATTAGAGGAAGTACTTTACAGCTTAATAAAATCCTAAACCAAGCAGAGCTGCCAAAGTTTCAGAAGAAAATATGTGAAACCAGACAAGCTTTTCTCTGAGCTACAGAAAAGTCATGGTGTGGTTAAATGTGTCTTTTGGGTTTGTGAGGCAAAGTTTTGGTAGCCAGGGGCTACTGGAGTGGCTTCTGTGAGAAGCTGCTTGAAGCTTCCTGCATCCTTCCTGCTGGCCAATGCCAGCCAGCTGCAGACAAGACCCACTTCTGGCCAGGGCTGAGCCCATCAGGGATGGTGGAGGTGCCTCTGGGATAACACATGTAAGAAGTGGGGGAAATACTGCTGCACAACAGCAACTGCAGCCAGATGAGAGAGGAGTGAAAATACGTGAGAAAAAACCAACTCTTCAGACACACACCTCAGTGCAGAAGGAGGGGCAGGACATGCTCCAGGCTCCAGAGCAGCGATTTTCCTGCAGTCTGTGGTGCAGACCATGGGGAGTCAAGCTGTGCCCTACAGCCCATGAAGGTCCATGGTGGAGCAGAGATCCACGTGCTGCCCATGGTGGACTCCATGCCAGAGCAGGTGGAAGTCCAAAGTAGTTTGTCATCTCAGAGGAAGCCCATGCTGGAGCAGGCTTCTGGCAGGACCTCGTGGACACACAGATAGAGGAGGCCACTCTGGAGCAGGTTTGCTGGCAGGACTTGTCACCCCTTGGAAGGGACCCATGCTGGAGCAGTTAATGAAGAACTGCAGCTTGTGGGAAGAACTCAGAGAAGTTCATGGAGGACCCCATGCTGGAGGAGGGGAAGAGTGTGAGGGGTCCTCCCCCTGAGGTGAAAGGAGCAGCTAAGAAGCTGACTGCAATCCCCATTTCCTGTCCTCCAGTGCTACTGGAGTGGAGGAGGTAGAGAATATCAGGAGTGAAATTGAGCCTGTGTAGAAGCGAGAGGTGGGGAAAGTTGTTTCTCAGATTCAGTTTTATTTCTCATTACCCTACTCTGGTGTCATTGTTAATAAATTCAATTAATTTCCCCAAAGTCAAGTCTGTTTTGCCTGTGACAGTAATCAGTGATGATCTCACCTTGTCCTTATCTTGACTCAGAAGCCTTTCATTATATCTTTTCCCCTGTCCAGTTGAGGAGAGGGAGTGCTAGAGTGGGTTTGGTGGGCGCCAGCTGTCCAGCCACAGTCAACTCACAACAGCATGTAGGTGAACACTGTTCTGTCTTTTACCTTGATGTGCAAAACAGCATTTCATGGTAGGCATGCATGTTTTCCTCTCACCACCTGTGGACAAGAAAGGGTAGGTGAAGCTTCCTTCGGTAAATCTTCGCAAGGCAATAGTGGAACACTTTACACTATTACAATTTCTGTTACTCCTTCTCATAATTTGATCCTTTTGAAATGCTGTAGTGAGAATTTTTTGTTTTGGATGTTGCCTGTTTGTTTTGAAAAAATAGTAAAGGGATTCTTTATGGATAATTGTTCCTGTGAAGTTTTCCTAGGCCAGGTTTTTTTCAGGGGATCAGACTGTTTCCTCAGAGAGTGTAAAAGGCTTCAGGAAGTGTCAGGCTCTCCAGATGTCCCAAGATTGGGGTTCCCTGAGGAAGAATGAGAAGTTACGACTTCTGCATCCTGCTCAAGTCAGTGCCATCCATGCAGTGATACATATATAAGCCCTCTCTGCTTTCTGTTAAGAGGAAAAGTAGCAGAAGTCCCAAAATGCATATAAAATATCTTTTTCTGATACAGATTTGGGTTTATGGGTTTACTTACTCACAAGTACTTACTTGCGCTTGTTTTGACAGTGACTGAACTGCACAGAAAATTTCTTCTAGGGTAGCATTTACATTCCCCTGTCTGGTGGCTCAGATTTACTTGAAACTCTATGTGAAATAATGGCTTTGGAATGATTACTGTAATTGTGGCTTTCATCCCAAGTATGTCAAAGCTTTTGGTACAGAAACTTGAATGTCATGATGTAAATATGCCCCTATTCTGGAATGGTCCACGGGAATATTGTATTGTCTAGGTTAGAGCCAGCCTGCTCTTGGCTGAATGTTGTGCAGAAAACAACTTTCTCCATCAAATGATCAGTGTAATAGTTGTTTCCATTCTCTCCCTTTCTTTTAAAGGAGCACTTCTGAAGTGGGTTGAACCTGGATTGATGGATAGACTTTTAGACCAGTGACGCTTCTCACAATTTGCATGTTTAAACAGCGCCGAAAGGCAGGAATTGCCTTTCGTTCCAGCTCGCCTGCCAGAAGGTGGAGGGGCCTCGGAGCCGCTGGGCCAGGGCCCCTGCCCCCTTCCCCTTGTCTAAAAGGACAAAGGTTCAGTCTAAATTATCAAAAATACCATGAAAGTTCACATCCATTCAGGAGAATTAAAGAAACTTGGTAACGGTAGTATTAATCAGTTCATTATGCTGGAAAAAACAGATAATGTTTCTGGCTAGGGTCTTGTGGGGAGATCTGTCTGGAATGTCTTCTGCCGACAAACCTAAGTCATAAAGTAGGTTTAGCCAATGAGACATCTAGAAAAACCAAAATATCCATCATCTGGCCAATCAAGTGAACTCACCAGAGAATTACTTATCTTAGTTCTCCAACAAATGGTAAGTCCTCCTTTCTTGTGGCCTGTGGTCACATAGGTAGTATGTGTATGGCACTGAGTCCTTTAGGAGTCCCTGTGACTCTAGGTACACCTAAAAGAACATTTATTTGTTAATGCGAAGTCTAAGATGGCAGGTTAAAAGAAGGTGGATACAGCTGTTTTTCCAGATGCAGACTGTGTTCTGCTATCAATAATGAATTGTGGACTCTGTTTAGATTGCCTATCTATGGTAACATTGAATTATATAAAGAAAAAGAATGCAGATTTATCCCAGCTTTTGAAAGTATGATTTTAAATTATAATTGCTTGTATTACTGGAGAGCCCCATTTGAGGCAAAAATATTATCTTAGGGGATAGAGACATAAAATTGAGATACACACCTGTCAAGTCTCATGAGGCATAATGGTTATTGATGGTGCACAATGTGATCCCTTCAGGATGAATGGCTGCACAGAAAGATTCAGTCCCATAAAGCTGGGCCTATGTATGGATGCACTAATGATATTCCTCTGCCCAGATGGTCAAAAGCATTCCCTCATTTTTTAATTGTTTTTTCCTAAGTTCTGCTTATGGAATTGAAATGTGTTCTACAAAATGGGAGGGTGGGGAAGATGGAAGAAAGGACAGCATTCAAAAGAGGGATTTAGAAAGATTGTCCTGATATGCAGGAGGATTTTAGGAAGGGCAACACTCAACAGTGATTGAGGCTTGTCAAGGTATCAAGCAGACCTTCTACCACTATGTTAGTAATACTAATGAGGACTAAATGAGGAAAATGTGGGCCTATTGCTAAAAGGGTGGGAAGATTAGTGACAGCTGACAGCGATACAGCTGAGGTGCTCACTGCTGTCTTGGCCTCTGTCTTCACTGACTGTAGTCACTTCACTAGTAAAATGTAACTAGTCCGACTTTGATGTCTTGAAGTTCAGGATGCAGCTGATGTGAAAGTGTTTTCTAACGTGAGGAAGCTCTTGCTTTCTGATAGTAGCTCACACTCTTTAATAGTGGTGTTTAGGTGGATTTTTGTTAAAAAACATGTTGGCAGATTGTGGGAATATCTTAATGCTTCAGAGCTGGTGCAGCTGTCAAGGAAGTACTTAAAGAAAAAAGCTTTGATTGTTGAAATGTACTGTGATGCACTAAACAGAGTATTAACATACAAAATGCATTTAATTTGAATATTTATTATAATGCTGGCACAATGAAAGGGTCACAGCAACAGAGACAGCTGGGAGTTAACTCACTGCTATGCCGTGTATGTCTAACCAGCCTGCAAAATACACGTCTTTCTGAAAGCATTGTCTTCTTTCCAATTAACACTGTTCTGCTTCTTGCTCAGCCTAATGCCCTACCCCATAGTCATGCATTTCTGAGGTAGATGTGCATTTCTGTAACTCTTTATGGAGTATGATAAGCAGTGTGCTTGATGTTTCAGTTGAAGAAGTACTTCTTCAAGACACCTGCGCCATGTGAATGTCTTCCAGATGCCTAACTGAATCCAGCCTAAGGACTAACTGTGTGGACTTGTCACATGAATAGGTGTGGAGTTAACTCAGTTTAGAGACTTGTGACTCTCATTCTTTATTGGAGGTGGCTGATTCAGCCCCAAGTTTTCCAATCACAGTGATTGCTGTTGCAAATACACAGGAGAATAGACTCATGGAGCCTGTGGGAATCAAATACAAATGAATCAGCTTCAACAGACGTGGCAGATTTATAGAGGGTTAGAATCTACTTTATACAAGTCGTATGCTCTCAGAAAAGGTTGGGTTGAAAAGAGATGATGTACAGGAAAAAAAGTATTTTCAAGTATAGCAAAATACTGGAAAATAGTTATTAAACCCTAAAGTAAAAGCATAAGGAAGAAACATGAAAAAACCATGTTAAGAATACACGGGAATGAAGAAGAAAGAACGTAGATGAAGAAAAGAGAGATTTTGGAAGGTGCAAAGTTGCTGTAGGAAGTCAAGTCATTCACCTCATATACATGTGCACACCTTTTTCTCATTTGAACAGCTTGGTGTTAAAAGCAAGAACAGCAGCAAAGGAAAGTTTAATCTGTTCATATGGATAAGGTTTTGAGGATCAATAGCTCAAAAAAATCCTGTGAAAAGTGAATGCAGGTCTTTTACAAGATGTGCGCCAAAATCTGGTTTAGAACTTGAAATCCTGAAATCTGATGTTAGACCCAAACTAACATGGCAAAACACAGGAAAAAAATACAGTATCTTTTTTTCTTTTTTTTTTTTTTTTTAATATGCTGCAAAATTTCCTATGTATTTTGTTTTTTTTTTAAATTAAAGGGAGCCTACTCTTTTGATAGTTTTGTGGTTTGCTTAAGAATCATTAATAACTTAGGCACCTTCCAGCCTAGCTTCTTTGTCTGACACCTATTCAGCTGTAACTATGAAAAATTACTTGCACACAAAGGCTTTTCACTCCCTGGAAGTACAGACTAAAGTTAAACCATTAATTTTTCAGGAAATTTAAACTGACTACTTGGCCATTGCCAGATGTATTTTGTAAGGAAGGCTTTTTTCATGAAAAGTCTAGTCTTGCTTGTTCCTTTTTTGCTTTTAGAGTGCTTTTTAACACCTACATTTCTGGGCCTATGCTAAAAAAGAAAAAAGGATGTTTTTTCCCCTCTGTGAAGTATTTAAACAAAATATCTTTTTCTGAATATGTCTCAATCTTTCTCATGGTATTATTTGGCAGCAGAAGCTGGAAGCTATGTCCAGCGTCAGAACATTACTCTGAATCCATCTTGTCTTTAGGGTCGATCTAAACCATTAGAAAAGATGAAATGGTAAAAATACAGCAGTATCAACACCAACAAAATAATTTGTCCCATTCCTTTTTTCTCTGGCAAAGAATTGCATTACAACACTACCCAGTTCAGGTCTTGAAAAGGTCTGAAGCCTTGTTTTTGGCTTCAAAATAATTTTCCTTGAAATGAATTTTAACTACTTCTTTATATAGTTGGTCAATAAAGCCTTAAATTTAGAATTCGAGTCTGTAAAGCTGAAATATCTCTGAAAGAGCAAGCACAGTATCATTTCAAATTGTATTGACCATGAATACCTTAAGAAATACCTTGAGAAATAAACAAGGATATCCTTTGTCCTTTCTTTGATATGATTTAAAAAGGTCTCCAGAAAACCTTTTTATTGCTCTCTAACTCGGTATATTACAGAAGTATTTTTTTCTAGTAACAAAGTTTTTGTCATTTAAGTTCCCTTTTTGTCCACTTTTTAAAGTTACTTTCTAGTTCATAGGTTTTCCCATGTTGCAATTAGAATTAAAAAGTAAGATTATGCCACATATTAATTTTCCAGAATTACTTCTTGAAAATTTTGCGTATATTAACTGTTTTGTCAACACCTTAGAAAAGGGATTAGTGAAAAGGGATTTAATGAACTTTTCACTAAGTCCGTAAGACTTGCTTAGCAAGTTACTCCATGTGGCATAATTTTACTTATTTATGTATTGGTTTCAAAGCCAGTGAAGTTGAATCGACTTAAAATGAGTGTTAATGTTTTGTAGTACTCTGTTGAATAGCACCATACAATGTGTTCAGGCAGTTTGGTTCATAAGAGCCTAGAAATAAAATACTGCAGTAATCTCAAAACAATTAACTGCTGAACGACAGAGACTGAATTTTAGTTTGGGTTGAGAAGGTGTTGAGAATTAATGCCCAAAAGTTTCTTCATATTGTTGATCCTCACTATGTTCTAATGAAATGGATATCACTTCTGTTTTTTATTTTAGGGGTTCCCCTTCCATTCTGAGTTTTTGCTGACTGAGTGAAATGTTGCAACCCTTTTGATAGTCAGAAGTAAAATAGTCCATTTAATGTTATAAATTATAGATTATATTTTCAAGACCGGGCTGATATATGGGTGTCTATGTTGATTTTTCCTCTCTTTCTTTTCGTTTTTTGGTAAAATATTCTGAATTTCATGGAGAACACATATGATCTTTTTATTTAAACATAGGGTATGACTTATACCCTTTCTCTAGTCTGTTGACCTTTCCCCCAGCCTTCATAACCAAGTCCTGTATTTTTGTGTCAACCTCAGCACGTATTGAATGGCACCAAAGTCAGAGAGCTGTGCCAGCTGAAGACAGCATAGCTGTGCTTGTTTTACTGTCCCTTGGAAAGGCTTCTCTCACACATGTTAAACCAGAAGAGCAGGCTGTGGGACTAATTGTGTTAAGCCAGCTCAACTACCACCTCAACTTCATCAGAGATAAAGCTACTGAAATGGTGCCACTCTCCTGCTGAGATGTGAAAATGTGTGGGGAAAAACCTGTGGTCAAGGTTTCAAAAGCCGGGGAGAGTTCTGACAAATGTCCTGCATTAGTTCACTGCAATAGTGAGCCACTGACCCAAGGAATCAGAATGGTCTTTGAACCAGAGAGTTTTAAGTCAGATCACCTTGGGATCAGCGAAAGCTCAAAATTGTAACTTTCTCCGTGGTCCTCTCTCTGGAAGAGGGAGGAAAAAAATCACAAGTCCAGCCTCAGAAATATTTCTAAATTGCTAGCAAAGTTGGTGCTTTAGTCTTTATACCCATAGCTGGGCCTCATCCCCATTGGGCTTACCATGAACTGGAAACCACATCATCACCAGCCCCTAACAACTCTGCTGCCTTTCTGGTTGGCAGAACCACAGCCTAAGGGTAGTAAGAGAGGATGGCTTGCTCTTCAGTGCTTTCCATCACTTCTCACACAGATCTCTAAATATTACATAGGTACTTTAGATAGGGATCTTTAATATAGAAAGTAATGAAATCCAGTTTCTAGTGGGAACACTAAGGCTGAAAAGAAAAGGAACTCCAGTGTTTAGAATTAACTATTTTTTCTGAGAGTTGTGGGTTTTTTCTTAGCATGAAGGAAGAAGAAATAGAGACCTGTTTAAACTTTCAGAATGTAAATCTTAAACAGAAACCTCAATTAGTTGGAATAAACTTCACTTTAGAAATTATGAATAAATGAAAATACAGTGGAAGCTATGGTTCATGTAAAAGTTCTTGAAGTCTGCTGCATACATAAAACTGATTTCTTGTCAAAATATTCAACCTGTGAAAAGTGTCATGTTTATGATTTTACTGGTCTGATGCCACCGTCATGCAATGAAGTTATTATAAGAGGAAAATTCAGCAGTGAAACAAAAAATTATCAGTAAAAATTTGTTTATAGAAAAAGGCCTGTGTTTATACATATAACACATTTATTTATTTAAATACTGCCAGTGTATCACATATGACAAAGGTTGTATGAATTTCAAGAAGTTTGAGTGACAGTTCTGGTAGCGTTATAGAGGAATTAGTGTAACTTGATTTACTGCTTTTATGTATTCTGGCTGTAGGAAGACCTGCTCTGTCTATGTAGTTCTCAGTGTGGCTTATAGTGACAAAATAAGTACTAAAATGAATGTGCCCCTCAGGACAGTGTTGTTCTATATGCTGTGTTGAAGAACACTTCAAGGCAGATCCAGCTTTACATTTTGACTCCCGGTCTTGCACCTTTGAACATGACGTCTCTGCTGGCATGTTAATTCTGTTTGTAGCTTCTAAGATGCTTTCCCACAGCATCTCCATGAGTGTGGCAGTATGCAGAAAGATCCTCTTACCAATTCTGTAGGCAGCATGGCTTGTTGAGGCAGTACCAGTATGGCCTCATCATGGGTTCTGTCTGTACTGGATGTTACACAGACACTTCCCCGATTTTGCCACTAGTTTGATTCCATTGCTAATGCTCATGGAGGAGTATCTATACGAAATAGGAATTGGATGAAAGATAAGAATATCATACATCTCTTGGCAGATTGAGGAAATGACAGATGAATGGATTTTTAGGTACACCCTTTGTTTTCTTTCCTTTAAGAGGCATGTGCTTTGTCCTTTTTGTGCCAGTTGCACGAATGTACTTCAGTTAGAAGTTTTTCTAGTAATTTAAGTGAGTAGATAGAAACTTATATTTTTGACTTAGCTCTGTCAGCAAGGCTGTCCGTGCTATTATGTAAATTCAACATCAGTTCACTAAGTGATTTTCCTGGTTTAACAACATGAGCTTATGCCATACTTTTATGGAAGCACAAAGGGAAGAATTGATATAAGAGGCCCAATATTAAAGGCCAGAATGAATGAACTAAAAAAATAAGCTTCTGGCGAATGTGGAAATATTTAGTGTATTTTGTTGCATAACAAGGGCTCTAATTTTTGGTGTTGCCAAAATATGCAAAATCTCAAATCCATAGTAGTGAGTCAGAATCATCCTACTAGCCAAAATCTGTCATGTGAAACAAGAAACCTGTGAGTTCAAGGTGCATTAGAAACTGGCAAAAGCATCTTAAAATACTGAAATAGATGCTAAATAAACTGGTTTGTGCGGGAAAATTTTGTCAAAATTAAGTGCTTCAGTGGAATCTCAAATGGTTATGGTTCCAGGTTACTTCTGGGATGGTATTTGGTATATCCAGTATGTTTTGTTTACTGTGAAATATCTTTCTGCTCAATTGGTTTATTAAGAATCAATGGATATGGCAGATCTTGTTACTCATACCTGTGTTGAGTTCTATTTAAAATTTATGCATGATTTTTTGTATTTTTTTTTTATATTAAAACATTTATTTAATATTTATTTCTTTAACTTGCTCAGCGTTTTCTGTCAATACTTTTTTTCTTTTGACATATTTTTAAACCTACAGAAAGAAAAGCATCTTTCAAAGGTTTGGAAGTTAGTACTAAATAATGACAAAAATACCCCCAAATCTCTGAGTGTTTCTGATATGTGTATCTATTTTAATAGTTCTGATAAACATTCAAGCTTCACATCTAACACTGTGTACTGGTTGGGTGCATTTTCAACTTCTTGCATCAAGAAACATGATCATATTTTGTATATTATACTAGGTGTGGTACAGCTTTTGCCAAAACGAGGGGAACTGAATTTCCTGTATAATGAATGATCAGGGTGACCCTGTTATATATGTTGTTTATGACAAGTATTGTATACTGTGTCTTTATGCTGAAAGAAGCCTCTGCCAGAATCTTGTCCTTCAAGTGGTTAGGTATTAACATGTTTGGATTTTGTTTCTCTGTTTGGTTTTTTTTTTCATATCTGTTCTTATCCACACAGCTCATGATATGCAGATACTATTCTTTTTAGAAGAAGTACCAGCATAAAATCTGATTTCTTGCTAATTTGAGTCAACAGAGCTGCAATTGTCATATGTTGTTTGTTATTCCTCAGAAGCAGGTAGCAGAGAGTCATCATTTGTAGTTTATTACCTTATTGATAGCACTGTATCATGCACTCAAAACTTCCATTAATGCCAGGGTTTTAAGATATAGACAGTGCATAATACTAAAGGGTTTTCCTTTTCTAGTTTTTTATTAAGCCACCAAGGCCATTTGTGCTTCAGTTAAAATTTCAGCAAAGACATAAAAGTAGTTTTCTCTTCAAAGCTGCTGAAATAGCACCTTCTTAGATTTTTAACTCTTTTTACCTCTTCTCCACATTAAAAAAATTAAAAGTTGTTGTTCAACCCAGCATTTGGCCTTGTTGAATCTCATATTGTTGTATTCAGCCCATCTTTCCAGCTTGTCCAGGTCCCTCTGCAGAGCCCTCCTTCCCTCCTGCAGATCAGCACTCCCATTCCACTTGGTGTGAATTTGCAAATGGCAAACTCGATCCCCCCATCCAGATCATCAGTAAAGATATTAAACAGGGCTGAGCCCAGCACTGATTCCAGGGAGGACACCACTAGTGACTGGCTGCCAACTGGATGTTATGCCTTCTCCTGTACTGTCACGTCAATAAACTACAGTGCTATCTTACAGTGTAATATTTCTCTCTTTCATGGGAAAAATAAGTCTTTCATCAGTGGCACCTTTCCACAATGCTTTTTGTTCCTGCCAGGATTGCCCTAATGTTTTTATGGCGCTTGAGGTCTGTGTCAGTAATTTTAACACCTCCATTTTGTTGCTTTTCCCTTTCAGCAGTTCAGTTACTTCCTTTAGGAACTGGCAAATCTACCTTCTTCTCAACTGTGCAGGCTAGGCCAGCTCATTCCTTTCATTATCTATGTTGATTGCATATTTACTGTTCTCATCAACATTAATAGTTTCCCTCTCCTTATTGTACTTTCAAATTTTCCCTGGTAATCATTCTTCCACTGTCATATTCTTACTTACTCATTTTCCTCTTCCTGTAAACTGCAGCCATGCACAGACCTTCATCTGCTTTTAGAGCTTCATGTTTTCCTTTTTTCCTCCACACTGAAAAACCAAGCTAATGCAAATAAGGCAGATCTCTTTATAATTTTCCCCTGTACTCCCTAATTTAAAACTCATTTCATTAACCCCACTATCATGAATTTTATCTTGATTCAACCTTCTCTATGGATTCGCATCCATGGAGCAGATACACATTCAATCAGTACTCATTCTAATGTTTCCTGTCCATTACTATCATTTTTCCACAGCACTAATTCTTGATCTGTGTTATTTTGCTGTGCTTCTTTCTTCCTTTGAGAAAAATCACAAGAATTTCAGTGAAAATCACCCAGGATTCCAAATCAGAGGCATCATCCATAGCCCCTTTAACATGAGTTTTATGTTGTCAGCTTTGCTGATATGGTGGGTGGTCAGTGGGTTCTTCTGATTCTCACGAGAGTGTTCTTCAGACTCCCATGCTCCTCTCATGGCCTTGTTTTTGTAGACAACACATTTTTTAGACAACATATTATATATGCTGTAATGACATTAAGAGCAACGCCAACCAAATTAGGCAAACAGAAAACTGATTCTTTTACTATGTTTTTTTTTAATCCAAACTCCTCATGTTTTCATAATACTCTTCTTAGCTTCCTGCAACTCAGGGGCTCATTCTTGTTTCCCCTCACACACCTTGACCTTTCCAGTTCTATTTCCAAGGCAAGGATTTGTGCTGGAATATGTTAAAATGGCTGTTGGGTATAACTTAGAAATTAATGTTTTTAGTTGTTCTTCAAGACAAGGAAATTAAAAGGAGGCATTTTTATGAAGTTCGTTCATTCTGCAAACCCAGTATACTCCTGAAACCCCATGCCATATTTGTTCCATGGTCTTTGCTAGGAGCCTCAGAAACCCTGTTTAGGGAATGGCTTGTTTTCCAGAGAAATAACTGAAGAGTTAAAAAATATATAAAATCCACATCTTTATCAGCTTTATGAAAAGCTTCATATACGACTGCAACTGCAGTAGCAGCTGGTTGATTAAGATATTATTTGAAGTTAAATAAATATTTTTCCATTTTATACACCTTTTAATTTTTTTATTTTGATTAGATAATTTATTTTATTTATTGTTGTTTTTATATCTTCCATATTTAGTAACTGAATGGACAGTAAACATGGCTTCTGTACCTAATAATCCAGTGTCATAAATTCCAGAGGGCCCAGACCTTTCCTTTGGCATTTACCAAACATACAAATCATACTAAGTTTAGTGGGAGGCTTATATGTAAGAATCTTGGTAAAAACACACCCATAGGAAAACTGGGATTGTTGCATGAAATATTTTTAAACTCAATACAAACCCAGAGTTGTTTCCTTTATCAACCAAAAAAAATTTAAAGCAGAATATTTTTTGTGGTGTGGCAGAGAGTGCAACAGTGCAGAGGTTTGTATTTATACTCCAGCATTGGGATCAGTGAAATTCCCTCTCCAATGATTTTTGTTACAGATGATGTTTAAGTGTATGATTGCATAAAAATTGTTCAGTTGTTGTTTTTTTCAGTTTTGACATAAAAGGAGTCATAACTTTTTTCCTTTATTTTCCCCATGCTTTTAACTTGTTACATGTATTTGCATAGAACTTGTAGCTACAGCACCTAACAATTTCAAGACCCAGAAGGTGCCACATAGTGTGTGCAGTGTATGGCATTATTCACTAGGTTGGTGGCTGAAGAGTTTTCAAACTTCGTATCTCAAGAAAAATCTAGCCATTGATGACCCTTGTGAGGGGCTGATTTAAAGGGGGAACCACAGCTAACATAGTAAGAGTGTGATGAAGAGATTGTAGAGGAAGATTTCAAAGTGGCTGGCCAAGTTAAGTGAAACAAACTGCAGTAGTGCCCCCTGGTTCCCAGTTGTCAGAAAAACTTTATTCCTCTAAGGTACAGGGAATTTCTGCCATTTCATGCTTGGAATATTGCTTTGGGCTTGTTCTTCTGAAGTGTAATCTTTTTTTTTTCATTTTTATCTGGTTGACTAGGCAGAAAGTGAAAAAATCCAATTTTCAATGGATGAAAGTAATTCTGTACAAGTGGAAAGTTATACCTGCTTCATTAGAGGAGTAAGGGCTAAGTTTTTTTATTTGTATCCTTGGGGAGAGTCTGTCACATAGAGAGTGTTTCTGGTCCTTGTTTAGGGTCCTGTTCTTATTCAGGCTCCACCTGTAGTCCATGGAGAGGTTTGTCATTTGGGATGCAGGGAATGGCTGCCTCTGTCCGTGAGGCTGTCTCCCTTCACTATCGCTTATGCTTCTGAGCAGCCGCACGCTGCAGTGATGATTCTCAGATTTGGTGCCTAACTTAGTGGCTATCCCTAAAACACCCATATCTGCTCTGGATGTGACAGCCCTGATTTTTCTGCTGTATGCTTCAAAATTAATTTTTGGGGTCAAGATACTCCTGCTATATTAGGATATTAGGATCCTGAGCTTAGGCTGTATTTAACTTAAGAAAAGCAAGGAGAAGGAGCCAAAACATACAAGGGTTTTTTACCTGAACACCAAGCAAACACACAGTAGAGACTCAATTGCTTTCTCATTTACTTACGTTTATTTACCTACTCCACATTATCAGCAGATCAGCAATTATAACGACTGAAAAGTTGTTTGTTCTCACCCCATAAGAAGTATTACCGTCACTTATAGAAGGTACCAGCTCACAAAGCTAGGATATTCTGTAACATGCTGGTGAGAAAACTGCTGGAATATATATGTGCAGTTCCTTATCACCTACAGGTATCATTAAGAGGGTGGTCAAATGGAACTGAAAGAGAAAATCAAAACCTGCATATGCTGAAGACAACTGCATGAGCTTCAGTAAGATGAAGTGTCATGTCCTGCCCCTGGATCACAACAACCCTGTGCAATGCTACAGGCTGGGGGAGGAGAGGCCTGAGAGCTGCTCAGCAGAACAGGACTTGGGGGTGCTGGTTGGCAGCAGCTGGACATGAACCAACCATGTGTCCAGGTGGCCAACAAGGCCAACAATGGCATCTTGGCTTGTATCAAGAAGAGTGTGGCCAGCAGGACTAAGAAAGTGATTGTCCCTTTGTACTTGGTACTGTTGAGGCTGCATTTTGAGTACTGGGTTTGGTTTTGGACCCCTCACTTCAAAGAGGACCTTGAGGGCCTGGAGCATGTCCAGAGAAGGGCAACTAAGCTGGCAGAAGGTCTTGGAAATATGTCCTATGAGAAGCAGTTGAGGTAACTGGGGTAGTTTAGTCTGGAAGAGGCTTAGGGAAGACCTTATCAGTCTCTACAACTACTTGAGAAGAGGTTGTAGTGAGGTGGGGCTTGGTCTCTTCTGCCGTGTCTCAAAGTGAAATAATGAAAGGAAGTTTGTTTTAAGTTTCTAACAGGTTCAGATTAGATATTAGGAAAAAAAGTTTCCACTGAAAGAGTGGTTAGACATCTCAGGAAGTTCCCCAGGGAGGTGGTAGAGTCACCATTTCTGGAAGCGTTCAAGAGGCATCGAG
Source organism: Aphelocoma coerulescens (assembly GCF_041296385.1). NCBI lineage: Eukaryota > Metazoa > Chordata > Aves > Passeriformes > Corvidae > Aphelocoma > Aphelocoma coerulescens. The sequence continues at coordinate 22,302,569 of NC_091015.1, forward strand.
GTGTCACTTGGGGATGTGGTTTAGGGATCATTATGGTGGTGCTGGGTTGACAGTTGCACTCAATGATCTTGAAGGTCTTTACCAACATTGATGATTCTGTGATTCTGTATAGTTTGTCTAAATAGTGAATAATGGCAGCTAGAGAAACAAGAATTCTGTGAGTACCTGGGAGGCTGCAAAAATGTGGTTAAATGCTTTGCAATTATTAAGATAAGATTGCCTCTGTAATTACTGCATGTAAAATGTGCCAAAAGGAATGTGACTTGATGTAAGGGGATATAATTTAGTGAAGAGACAGTTTCGATCAATAACAAGACAACTACCTGACTTGGAGATCTATACAATTGCGGAAGAGCTTTTGTAAAAAAAAAAAATTAAAAGCTCCATCCTTTAAGACATTTAAAATTATAGTAGGAAACATCAGGGAAAAATTCTATTTTGACAGGCGGTATCTCTTTCTCCTAGTTCCTTTCTAAAGCACCCATAAGTATTGCTGTAATACCTGGGTGCTTCAAGATGGACTAATGGGCCTTTTGTCTGTAATTCATATAATTTTCTGATATGGTTAGGCTTTTGAGTGGCCTGAGTATTTTGCGATATAGCCTACTGATAATGTTTTTTCTCCACTGAGATAAATGCTTACTAAGTGAACCCTATTTTGAAACTAACAGTATGTTTTCATAATTTTCTATCAGTGTATTCTCTTGATAAAATTTATAGTTCATGTGTTAATTTTTTTTGCCAGACGTATTTTTGTAAGCATATCAGTTTGGCACTTACAGGCGCTGTGAAAAGCAGTAAAAACAGTAATCTTCCTTTCTTCTTTTTCCCTTTTCTTTCTTTTCTCCCTTTTTATATGTAGGAATCTAGTACATGTAAACTAGTAATGTGTAAACATCAGCATGACCTACTTTTTGATAGGAAGAGCTGAAATGTTCAGTTATGACAGTGTTAGGTTAATGGTTGGGCTCAATGATTTTAAGGGGTTTTTTCAGGCTAAATGATTCTATGGAGAAGTATGAGGAGGGATAACTTCTGTTTATGTTCACTAGGTTTGAGGAAATTAGTACGTTTATATCCAGAGTCTGGTATTTGTGTGTTTTCATGCAATGCTGACAAGTTGCCTTGCTTTTGAGGTAATTCTCATCTCCAGAAAACAAGAACACCAGAAGCAGACATAAGGAGAACTTGAATGTAGAGGACTGATGGTACAGAGGGAAAGCAATGGCAGCATGAAGTGAGGGCCTTGGGATACCAAATGTTCTGTGGAAATTCCCCCTTGTAATGATAGCATGCACACAATCCAAACTGCTACATAATTACAAGATGTTTTTAGTATAAATGAAGTATATTAGTGCTATGACTTCCACAAACAATGGAAACTTCCACAGTACCAGGTTTAAACTGAGGATGGGCCATTCCAGTGTAGAAAACAAGAGCTGCATTTACCCTAGGAATATCTCCACCACTCTAAGCTTTAGCAGTCAGTGGGGCCACCTGCCTCCCTGCCAGCCCTTGGGTCTCACACCCCAACAATCTGCTGACTCTCACACCACACTCACAGCCATCCTCTAGTTGTTCATGTACTCAGTAACTTTTCCCTCCAGCTACTCTTGCTCTTAGACCAGGTGGTAATCACAGTAAATTGTGCCTCTGTCTCTCTTCTGTTCAGTCTGTGTCCAGCCCCTTCAGCCTGTGAAAAGGGTGACAGAGTTTTTTTCTCTTCTTCAAAAATACATGGTGCCATTTCTTGTTTCTTAAATCCTGCCCAGATGATCAGAATAATGCAAGAATTCTTTATATGGTGCTGAATCAGTATACTTTTTCAAATATTCTTAAGAAAAGTAGATTTAGTTTGGTATCTTTTATTAAAGCTCTGAAGAAAAGATGCAGTGAGCTCTCCAGTTCATGTACTGATTATAAAACGTGTACTTTAGGAAAATACAGGTTTAAAAAATTAAATTTATGCATTTTTCTTCCTGCCTTTGTTAAAAAATCTGGGTCTTGCTGCTTGGGGTTTTTTTTGGTTTGGGTTTTTTGTTTTGGTTGTTGCTTTTCCTTTGTTTTGTAGTTTTTCTTCTAGCATATACATCATTACTTCATCTAGTTTACTGCTATCTAAAGAGTAAAAGGAGAACCTGTCTGTAATTTCTGAGTCTTAACCTTGAGTCCTAATATTGTTCTGCCTGGTTTGTGCAGCCTTATTTCAAACATTGTAATAATCTTGCTATGATTAGGTAATCAAAGAAACAGAGTGTACTTGACATACTGTGTTATTACTTTATGCAGTAACACTACCATATCTTCTGATTCACTACTTCTTCCTGTAGAATCCAATTCACCTTTGCTTTTTTCTTTATTTCTTGTTCTCATCTAAATGTCCTAATGTTTTCGTCTAGCTAGGTGTATGTGTGTCTTCCTGGATTTAAGAGATATAATTTTCTATTGTACATTTTCTGTGTTTCTTTTCTTTGGCTTAGGTTTTGTGTTCTGTCCTCCTTTAAGCTCTCTGCTGTGGGTGCCTTGTAGCTCGCTTTGGATCTGAATGTGTTTGTTTCAGTAATATGATATTTTTTATTTTGATGCTAATGAAGTCTGCTGCAGATATTTTCTTCAAAATTGTTAATTTGGTCTCCTTGGTTTAAAGAGTTAATTCTGTCCTAGAATTCGATGGTTCGAGACAATCAGGATTTCCTAATTGTCATCTTGTTTAACTTTGACACTATTAAGGCAGAATGTTGTTTATATACTATTAGTAAGTTGTGTTTAGTTTTCAGCTGATAATAAATTATCGATCAAATTAAAGCACAAATTGAAGAAAGGAGTTGAAACTTTCTGACTCTTAATTGCAGGTCTGCAAATATTGATACTAGACTTAGAAATGAAGAAATTTCTAACTCATGGTAATGCAAGTCAGGCCTTGGGTTTGCATATTTGCTTCATGAGCTTTTATAAAAGCCATGTCTAGGAGTACTTTGTTAAGTCACAAAATTATACTTGATTAAAACCCAAGGATTTACTAAGCCTTGGAGAAAAGCTTGTGTTCTCTTCTGTCTGTGAAATCTGGTGTGTTGTAAGGCAAAGTCCTGTGGAAGGATATACTGATAACTAGCAACGAACAGCGCTCTGATGAGTTACTCTAGCTAAGATCTCCAGCAGACAGCTTTTGTATTACACCTCTAAAAAGGAAGTATGACATGGAAAGTACGGCTGAACATTTTTCTGCTTTCCTGTTTCTGTGGTTCTTTCAAGGGACAGCAAAGGATGAGAAGTGAATATTCTGTCATAAACCCTGTATTTTTCCTCTCTTTTGCATAGAAAAACCTTTGCAGCTTCATGGTGAGAACTGCTGAATGTAATTCATACCATGTATTTGTCTTATTTTTCAATAATATAATGCAAAAGATTTTTAAAAAATTGAACTGTTGGTGTCATAGGTTAGGAAGCATAGTCCCGGAAGGGATGTCCTTGCTAAGGGGTGCTTACAGCTTCCTCTGGGACCTGATAGAACCTATCAGCTGGCCAGTTTGAATATGGACAATTCTTTGAGCCACTTAAAGTTGTGACCGCCTCTGTGATCCACACTTAAGAATAGACAAACTCCCCCCCAAGCTCTCTCTTGTTTCCGGCGCTGGCACAGGTGGCTGCAGGCCCCGTGCGGGGGCCAGTGGGCCCGGCCAGGCCCTGCTTGGGCCAGGCCGGGCCGGGCCACGGCCATCCTGGAGCCGATGGGCCTGTTCCAGCCGTGGAACCCCCCCCCCACTGCCTTGCTGTGGGCGGCCAGAGCGGCTCGGAACCCCCCCCTCTCCACTACGATAAGCCGAATTCCAGCTGCAAGGCTGAGGTGAGATTAACCCTTTTATTGCTGTGAAGAGCTGAAAACCTGAGGGAGGAGAGAGAGGAGATGCTTAAAGCTGAAAGTCTGTTGTGAAGCTATGATATATCAGAGTATCCCGTTGTAATTTCATGAAGATATGGGGAGTGGAGTGTTCAACTCGTAAGCAAAAGCACCTGCGCTGAGATAGGCAGATGCTGATGCAGCTGCAATTTCATGAGAAGTTTGGACAGGGAGAGATGAGCCAGATGAGGACTTTTGCTCCAAATGGGAAAGGAGAAAACCTCAGTTCCTAGAGATGAACCAGATGAGGACTTTTGCTCCAAAGAGGAAAGGAGAAAACCTCAGTTCCTAGAGATGCTCCCAGAGATAGTCCTAGAGATGAAGATGAGGAAGACCCTTTGCTCCCAGGGAAGGAGAAGGGCCTCTGGTTTTTGTTTCTGAACGGCTCAACCTTAAAATTGTACCCCAAAAACTTCAAGAGTGGACCCTCGAAAGCAGTTGCGGGAAAAGCTGCAAGTCGGGGGAAGGGACTCACATGCGAGCAGAGAGACTCCTCTTCCTAAATGGACTGAACAATATTTGGAAGTGGGTGGCTGTCTCGTTCTGATAGTTTCTCCATAGCACAAGCAAGAAGAGACTTCTCTTTCTAAATGGACTGAACAAGGTTATTATAGAAGTGGTAAACAGACTGAACATCTTAAGGGTTGTCTTTTTACATTGTCAGTGGGAGAAGGGAGGAAGGTGGGGGGAGGAGGAGAGTTCTGAAGGTGGTATAATTTTTTTTCCCTCTTTTAGGTCTGTTAATAAACTTCTTTATATTCTTTCAAGTTTGGTGCCTGCTTTGCATTTCTCCTAATTCTTATCTCACAGAAGATAAACATTAGTGAGTATTTTGGACCAAACCACTACAGTTGGTAAACTTGTAATGTTTCACTGTTCTATATCTATTTATGAAATTTAAGCCTATCCAAATTTAATCATGAACAGCTTTTTGTGTTGTTGCTGAAGAGTTTTTTTCTTTTGGTTTGTTGTTTTTGTAAAAAGCAGGTTTAGTATATTGCCACTGTAACTAGGCATCACTAATGTTGGTTGTAAAACTTCACAACATTGTGAAGTTTGGAGAGGCTTATTGATTTTGTAAGAGTTTTGGGGTCTGTTGTGCAAGCAAAAGTGTTTACTACACTTACTAAGGCTTTCAGACGTATGGAAAATACTTAGCATCAACTCAGGCTAATTCATTGTCAGCTTTTTAAGTGTAAGGTACATGATTACTACACACAGCTTTCTATGCTGTTTTCAGTGGATGGTTAATTCAGTCCCTAATAAGCTATCAAAACAAGTATTAATATCTTTAAGGGCACTGTCATTTATATAGATAATTAGAGGATAGCTGAGCCAGTACTGGCACAGGTTTTTTAAGGAAGAAACCAGAGCAAAAAAACCATGATCACATTATAAAATTAATGGAGGAAAGGAGTATAATAGAGACAATACATTTACATTTTAATAGAACATTCAATATTGTCTTTCTCAAAAGCTTATTTTGAAAGAGCTCATTTCAGGTTGCCACCTGCATTTAAACATAGGTGTATGGAAATACTTTGCTAGTTGCTAATGAATTGAAGTGGCCAGATAAGTGCCATGGAACCTTATGTTGGGGTTTTTTTACCTGCTCTCTGTATGACTCTTTGAAAAGTGGGAGAAGATGCTCTGGGAACTGCTGAGAGAGCACAAGTGGCTCCCCTTCCCCATTCTGGAGCTGGACAAGGGAGTCCATTCTGTGCTGCATGCAGGTGGTCCAGCAGATTCTGGGGTCTCCTGGCTGGCACAGATAAGCTGGCTGTCTGCCTGACAAGCCAGGAGAGGAAAATAAAGGAAACCAGAGTGCTTCAAGTTATGCCAGAGAAATGCTGTGTATGAAGGTGAGTGGCAGGCTGAGAGCAGAAAACTTAAGGCAGGCTTTGGAGGAAACTCAGGTCAGTGGCAACCTGAGCATTGTGTTTGGAGTCCGGGAAGCTCTCTCTGCAGGGAGCAGACTATTGCTGGCAGCAGTGGAAGGAGGATGCTGGAGGTTTCTTGCCTATGGTTAGGCTCTGCTAGTGAGGCAGAGGAGGAAGGAGCTCTCTTGAGTGCAGTCTGTAAATGGGCCTGAGCTTAATGGAACAATAAATAAGCTATGTCAGAAGCTTTATACTTGGAAAATTAGCCTGGGAAAAAAGCAGTGTAGTACCTGAATCTCTGCTTATGAGAAGTTAGTAAAGGGCATATGTAATCAACCTAGCCCTCAGGGTATGGTTTGCAGTCTGATTGTTGCCTGTGTTGAGTGTCCAGCGTGCAGGAATTGTTTCTTCCATATTATCAGATAGAGCAAGATGAGAAACATTGCACTTGGCAGCAGATCTATCGATTAATTGGCCTTTAACTAGGGAAATGAGGGATCAGAAGAATAAACTAGATATTAGAAAAATAATGCTAGTTGGATATGAATGTCTGATAACTAGTGCTGTAAAATCTCAGAATAGAAGTAGAGAATCAGAGAATATGCTGAGTCAGAATAAACCATCAGGATCATTGAATCCAACTCCTGGCCCTGCACAGGACCCATCAAGAATCACACCATGTGCCTGAGAGTGCTTTTCCAAACACTTCTTGAACTCTGCCAGGCTTGGTGCTGTGACCACTTCCCTGGGGAGCCTGTTCCAGTGCCCCACCACGCTCTGGGGGAAGAACCCTTTTCTGAAGTCCAACCGAAACCTCCCCTGACACAATTTCAGGATGTTCCTTCAAGTCCTGTCACTGGTCATGAGAGTGAAGAGATCAGTGTCTGCCCCTCCACTTTGCTTCATGAGGATGTTGAAGACTGTAGTGAGGTCTCCTCTCAGTCTTCTGTTCTCCAGGCTGTGAACAGACCAAGTGACCTCAGCCACTCTTGATACAGCTTCCCTTCAAGGTCCTTCACCAAGGCCTTCCTCTGGATGCTCCCTAATAGCATAATGTCTTTCTTATATTTTGGCACCCAAAACTGCACTCAGTATTCAAGGTGAGGCCGCCCTAGTGCAGAGCATAGTGGGACAATCCCCTCCCTTGCTTGGCTGGTGGTGCTGTGCTTGATGTCCCCCATTCCTGGCTGACAGGGCTTACTCATGTCCAACTTGCCATTGACCAGGAGCCCTAGGTCCCTTTCCACAGTGCTTCTTTCCAGCTTGTTGTTCGCAGTTACTTCAATAATCCCTTTGTATTTTCCCAGGTTGCTGTTATCTCACATTTAAGTCTGAATCAATCTGTGTTGCTTACCAGCTGTCTTGGTTTGAAAGACAGGTGTCTGCTAAGGAAGGCAGAAGCCTCCCTTGGAATGGCAGATGCAACCCCCTTCCCTCCGAGTTATTATAATTTTGAAATCAAGGGGCTTTTAGGCAAAGATAGGAATAACAGTTCTTTACTATTATATATCTGTATGTGTATAACCAGTCAAAAAAACAACAATAACTCTGGCAGTAACAGCAAACAATCCCAAACCCAGTCCCAGCCTTCTCGGCTGTCGGGCCCTTTCCCCTCGGGTGCAGTTCCGCTCGCAGCCGGCAGGGGCGCTGGCGGCTCCCGGTGAGCAGGGCAGGTGCGATGGTTCCCCCGCGGCTGCAGGGGGCGCTCCGGAGCGAGCTCGGGGAGCACGCGACACTGGCGCCCTGGGATCCCGGGAAGGGATGGGACAAAGGCTTCACAAACCCCTGGGCAGCTGATCCCGGTGTCCGGCCGGAGCCTCAGGAACAGCAGGCTGGAACGGCAGGATGGAATGGCAGGGATGAGCACAAATCCTGGGTGGCAGATGAGATGTATCCAAACGGGGAACCCCCCAGAGGTCCGAGCAGGCAGGGCGAGCACGGCTACAGCATAGCGAAGGCTCGAAGCAACAGCCGGGCAGGGCGGCCACAGCCCGGCTCCAAGCAGGGCAGGGAAGGCGGGCTTTGGGATCCCGGCGCTACTCCAGCAGAAGGAAAAGCAGCCTCCCTCTGTCTAAGCTGGAGACAGACTGCCCACACACCCAGACGAAACAAAAGAGTAGCCAGCTCTTTTGTTTTTCTTAAGTACCCAGCCATTTGTTCCCCTAGCAACATATATGGGGAAATTCCTTTAACAGAAAAAAAAAACCCCAAACCACCAAACCAGGAGAGTTCCTAAAACCCCAACACCAGCAAAGATCAAAGTAGGTGAAACATACTTCAAGTCCTATTTAAGATCTATGTAAAGTATTCCAGACGTTTCTCACAAAACTTCAGGCAACATCAGCACCTGTGAGGAGTAAAGGATAAATTCAGAGATTTAAAGCAGAGGTGCCATACACAGCTGAATAAACAGCCAAGCACCTTTGCTGTGTTTTGAGATCTAGCCTGCAGCTGACAAGTGTCAGAAAGCAAGAGAGGCCATTTCAGAGAGAATTTTTATAGTTATATGAAAATGAAACAGGTATTTGTTACTTACTCTCCTTCTCTGAGTACCAGTAAAATCAAATGGGATTAAAAATCCCTGGAATATTTATTGATACACATGGCAGCTGGAATCTGTGTTATGGACATGAGCTAGTCATATATGTGTTACTCCTTTCCTTTGGTCCATCAAAAAGGAGGAAGGCTGGAAACATCAAACTTGAGACATCTGGAGAACAAAATACACAGAGGGAAGCCAGAATATCCAGACAGCTATCTTTTCCTAAGTGAATTCAAGTTTACAATTTTAAAAGATAGAATGTAATAAAAGATTATTTTCTAAAATTTGATTTCTCCTATAGTCTATCGCTTTTTAATTCTTGGCTATTTTTCAAAGAGCCAGCAGCTGTGTGTTGTGTACATAGACTTTATAATTGCACTGACTTACTAATAAAGCTTCAGGAGTGTTTTTTGGCAAAGCTGGACATGTGATAACTTTTGGAAAACTGAGCTTAACTACATTGTCCATATTTTATGGCAGACAGAAAATGCAGAATGTGGCCTAAAGCAAAAAGTGGAATTGAAATGATGGCTATTTCATGGAAATGACATGGAAAGACTGTGTTGTTGGGGTTTTTTTTAATTTATGTAAAAACACAGAAAAATTACAATCACAAACAACTCAAATTAACTGTGTATAATATGAAGCTTTTACTTGTAGCATTCGTCAAGTATTTCTGAAATAGATTAGTAGAAATAAACAGTCCAGAAAAATCTTCAAGTGAGAAGTGAAAGGAAAACAAAAGGATTCAAAAAGTGTTTATTGCAAGGCATCATTGATGTAGATATCTACTAACTGGGCTCATCATTTTGGCATGCCTTTTTGGTTGGTGGAATGGAAGAACAAGGGCCAAAATCCTCTTGTTTAACTCCTACATGAAATACTTTTCATCTTAGGTCCATGACTGTATTTACTAGGCCTTCAATGACTACAGTGGATCCCTTGGGGTGAAAGGGTAATATATATGTCTGGTTTGTAGAAACCAGTCTTGGTTTGATGGATTTCACCCCAGTCTTTTCAGCCTTCTTTTTTAAAAACTGCTTTTACATTTCTATAATCTGTCTCACTACCTGTCCCAGTTCTGTGAGGCTGGACTTCAAGGAACCTGGTTCTTCACTGACCCTCTGCAGTGAAGTGTTCTGCACTTGGGTGTTACTTGGGTGTTAATTTGCTCAAAGCCTTTAAAAAAGCCTGATGTTTAGAATAAATTTTAGGCTATGATAGAAGTAAACAGATTCCAGGCAACCTGATTTACTTCACATCTGCAACTAAAAAGTTGCTGTTAAAGTCTAAAGAGATGCATGCATGTAAAAATGGAATGCATAGGCAGAGGCTCATGCATCAGTCAAAGAAATAATCTGATTTTGAGTAATAGTGTTTGTGGATAGGAGTGTAGGTTCCTGATCGTACATTTCCTGGAAATGACAACAGAACTAAGCTTGAATACGTTAACAACTACTTTGTGTGGTCCCCAGTTCTCACGGTCAGTGATTAATCCTGAATGTTTCCAGTAGAGCTACTCACTTGTTAATACAAGTGTCATACAGACACTTCCCATTTCCCTCCCAGCATGTGTCTCAATGTCCTTGGCCAGCTGTACAGGTACACTGAGACGTCTATGGGGACTGTTCCCACTGCTGTGAGTAAGGACAATATCAATAACATCCTTTGTGGGATTTTTTTTCTGTGTTTTATGCTACACTGCTGAGGTTAGTATTAAAACATAGACACTTGTTTGCAGCTGTCATTGCACATTAATGTTATGGATATCCTAACCATTTTCTGTAATGAATTTGGGTAAGCAGAAGAGTTTCATTTATTGTGTTGCAATTTTAGGAAAAAGCTTTCATGTTGTCATTTTTGTATGCTTATGTTTTGGGATCTGCACACTTAAATGTATAAAATTGGTTAAATATGCTTTTAAATTTTTTTTAAAGCTTATTAGTTTCTCCATTTAAAAACTATATTATATACATCTTTTGAGTCCTTGAGCACCAGGTTTCTGCCAAAGGCCAGATTTTATGGTTAAGCTGTAATATGCTGAAATGAGAGAATATAATGGAAATTCATATGCATTTTTATCAGTTGTAGCTAGAGGATGCACACTTGATTAATTTTTAACAAACCATGTAAAAAATAAATAAGGTCACTGACTAAATGACACGTACTTTATCTAACTGAGCCCTGTTGCATATTGCTAGCTGAACTGGTCACGTGTTAAACTGGCCATATTATTCCTTGGATTATGAATTGTACAGATCTCCTTGGCTTAGTGGTTCAAAAAATATGTCTGGATGAGTTAGCTTGTGGAAAGCACACACTTGATCAATATAGATAGGGGAAATTAATCCTGGTTTTTAAATATGTTTGGAAGTTAATGGTGGAATTTGAACACTAACATTTATTTAGAATCTTTTTATTCAAAGACTGGACAAATATATGATTTGAAAATAATCCGTACTTGAAGTAGTAATTGCTACAAATTTGATTCACTATCTTACAATATTTGTATCTAAAATAATTTATCTAAACTCCCTGACTATCTTTTGCATGTAAATACCATATTGCCCATGTCCACTTGCAAAACCAAGGCCTACAAAACAACAGGAACAGATCTGTATAAGAATTGCTACTCCACCCCCAATTTGAGACAGTCTTAAGAGAAGTATAGACTGGGTGCATTTTCCTGAATCTCTTTCCCCACAGAACTCTCTACCTGCATTCTCCTCCTTCTCCTTCCCTCTGTCCTGTTCTTCTCCTTCCTGACTCCCCACCCCCATTCCTCCACCCCCAGCATCCCAGGTGACTATATACTTGGAAAGCTCTGAACTGTATTTCTCTTGGCCATGAAGTGTGGAAATGCACAGATCCTGGAAAAGGCATAACAGTGCCATTTTTGCTTGCTGTCTTTCCTCCCAAGTAATGTCCACATTGAACTTGCAGCACTACTTCCATGAGGGAGGGGCTAGTGCTAGAGATGGGGCACTGACCTGCCTGCCCTGTAGGGGATAGACCACTCTAAACTCGTGTCTGTTAGACCTGCTAGTGCTGCATGCTAAGTGCATACAGAAGTATTTCCTAATGGCCATGCTGCCACAGGAGTCCTTCCAGTAGAGGGGTGTATAATTGAGCCATGTATCATGATGAAATGATGCAGGGGTGATATTTGTTATGGAAACATGCAGTGTTTTTCCTTGAAAGAGCCCATCTGGTTATACCTCCGAGGGTGTGGGGTAGGTGGGTGATGGGTAAAAAATCAGCTGCGTACCATATTCTGTGTTACATGCTTTCACAGTATCACATACCAATATTCAGTGTTTCTCCTAGAGCTCCAGCTATGAAATCAGATTACTTTCTGAGAAGCCAAGCTTCCCTTGAAAATAAATAATTCTTGGTATTGTGGAAAAAGAATAATTGTAAGCTCTTCCATAGGAAGATAAAGGAATGTGTTGATTCTTATCTTTAAGTCTCATGATTTTTAGGCCTATATTTTAGGGGCTGGGGGGACTTGGTAATATTGTTGCTCACAGGACTGGCAATGTTGCAGTCGTTTGATTTTGGAGGATCCCTTGAGGTCTGTAGAGAGATAATACTGTATTACATGTGCAGAAGCTATATGGGTTGTTAAGCTCTGTGTCATAATCCATGTTGATGTTTAAAGTTTAGTGATATATATTGTTGTGTTGTTGTGCAAGATTATTGGTAGCTATTCTGTGAAGCCCACTTTCCCCCTGTCTAATATGTAGCACAAAATACAGTTACTTAAAATGTCACAAATGAACCTGTATACTGTTGGTCGGGGAATATTTGGCATTATATATTATTCGGGGGGTTTATTAATTACCAATCAACAATACAGCATAAATGAGTAACAATACTTCCTAAAATAGCAAGATTTTTTCAAGAAAGCTAGACATTTGTCACTTGTGGTTTTAATAATGAGATTTTTTTGCTGAGATTATTGTTCCATCGGCTAAATTGAAATAGGAAAGAAAGTTCAGTATTATTCTTTTTGATTACTTGAAATTCTTTATACTGTTTTCTAGATCTATTGGTAAAAGAAAAACTAATTTTCACTAAAGAGGTAATGCACTGGAATAAATGGTCTGGCTAGTTTTAACAGTTCAGATGTCACAGAGGAGCCTACGTTTCTTGTCTGGAATAATTGGCTGCTGATTGTGAAGTGTAAACTTCTTATTTTTATACTCTGAAATGAAAACAGCTGTTCAAGTTAACTTATTTTTACCTTGCTGTACGCTGGAGATGAAACTCTGACCAGCAGTATGTTTCATGATGAAATTGCCAGTACCAATGATAATGTTAGGGGCAAATCAGGTATAAATTATCTATATAATTGCTAATAATCTTAAATTTACTTTGATTGCCCTTAGAAGGAGGAGTAAATGGGAATGGGGTGGGAGGAAAGATGCAGTGGAGTAGAGGTTTGCACTAGAATGAAATGTTTCAAGTTGTAATAGTAGAGTCTTTAAACAGCATAACACTAGCATCGTACTCAGTCTCACCAAAAGGTCTGCTATGTCCCTCAGCTTTATAAGGCTGAATGTGACATGTTTGTAGTATAACTAAATATGTGTCCCTTTACAGCCTGTGCACAGATAGTGGTGGTGCCCTGCTTAGCTCTTGGTATCGTGTGTTTCAATATCCTGCTTTGTGTAGGCTTACTGTATAAGAATTCCAGGATATTCTGATAACTTTATTTGGACTTCCTGTGTTTCTTCCTCCAAGGTGGAAGGGAAATATATTTTTCCTGAAAGATCTGTGTAATTTCATCTGGGGTATTTAAGAGTGATTTCCAAAGCCACTCCCTTCCCCCCCCACCACCCCCATTCTCTGTAGGTTTAAGCTGCCTGCCCATCCTAAAATCAGTCCATTCTGCTAGCTTCATATCTGTTGTCTGAAATTTTTACTGCACTTCATTTTTCTTTCCTTACCCCCCTTGACCCTCCAAAACTCTTATGAGTAATTTGTACCAACATCATGGTTAGGTCTTGGGAAAGGTAGAGAAACTGGTTGTCCCTCAACAGTGCTCTTTGTATTCTAAAGAGTAGCTATTTTGCTGGCACAGGCATTCTTATGATTGAATTGTTCTGTGCTATGGACCTCTTGTAAAGACTGATATACCACCCTAATCTCTTGCCACTGCTGCTGCTGAAGTCACATTTATATTTCTACGAAACCAGTGACTAATTTCCACAGACTCTGCCCAACGTTTGTGCTGCTGCTGCTTCCTGGGCAAGGTTGTACAATCCCTAGAACAATGATTTTTGAAGGTTTGCACACCTTTGTAGAGAACCAGAGCTGAAATCAAGATTGTATTGGACCTGGCCCTGAGCAGCACTGCCAGATGTCAGTGTAATTTTCCCACCCAGATAGATTTTAACTCATGCAAGTCAGCTGTATGTTTTGGAATGTTTCAACCTTATTTTTATACTCTGGCCTACTGGTTATTTGAATATATATGGTTCATGTGCACTTTTGTAGCCTTTTGAGTCCCTTTGTCCGTGATCATTTTGTGTACCAGCAAAAACATTCACCTGTGTGTGCCAAATCCTGCCAGGTGAGCACTAAATGTACATAAACCAGCCTTGAATGAGCTTCAGTCATTAAGATTCTACCCCAGTATCTAAGGATCATCTGCATGATACATAAATCACGGTAAAAATAGACCTGATATTTAAAAGGTCAGGCATGCAAGCATGCATGCAAAAATGTATGTGAATTTGCTTTTGTAACTTAATGATATTTTGCTAAGGAACTCCTGCACCAATGATCAGTTTGTTAAATTAATGGTTGGTTGACTGTAATCATGGTCATTGTACATGCAGAGTAAATGTGTAAATATGTGTAAGTTTCTGTCTGTGCATTTTCTGCCAAACCTCAAGGAAACCAGACAGTTTTATTTCTCTCATATTCAGATTTCTATTTCTGGTCTTGAAGCAGTTTCTCCTTTGCAATTCAAGACACTTACAAAGGAAGTTATAAAATTTTAAAGAGCATAAAACCCCTAATAGAATGATATGAAATAGAATTAGAACAATTGATTGAAAAAGCTATTTTCTTATGTTTTTTACTTCACCATTAACAGCATTACTTGAATTCTCCATTAAAAAGGGACCAAGATTGTTATGCATCTTTAAACAGTGGAAAAGAAGCTCTGAATCTTACTTATTTTTATTGTCAAGAGGTAATCTGACTACAGATTGGTGTGTAGGTTTCTCTGAACTAGCTTTCCTCTTTGGTAACAGTGTAGGTAAGTGAACAAAGCAAGTTCTAAGAGATTAGCAAAGTTTAATGTACTGTAGCTTGTAATAGGATTATTTTAATTTAAAAATCATGATCAAGTAAAGTTGGGCTGTGAGCAATGGCATTTCTGTTAGACTACAAGTGTTTCTTATTTTCCCCATTCCATGTTTCTTTATCAGTTGGATAGCATGTACATCAGATACAGATCATAAGAGAATTTTTAGAATAGTACTTCCTGAACTCTAGACATTGTATGTGTTCTAGTGTATATTTTGCAGAACGAATCAGCTTTGCATATTTGCTCAAATATTCTTTCCAGTAGTTAGTGATCCTGTAGGAATATGTCTAGACTTCCTGACGTATAGGGATTATTTGCATAATACATATATTTGAATACATTTACATATTGTCAAAGTACATTGGGTCATGCTATCTGGCATGATTTTTCATACAGTACATCTGTGTAAACTGAAGTCAGTAAAAAGAAAAGGGGATAAAGTCCTTAATTTTTTCCCCTATGTCTTAATTTATTTTAAAAAAGTGTGATTAAAACTGGAGAGGTTTTTTCAATGGTGAGGAAATATAAACAAGCAAAAAATTACATAATTTCCTAGATTGGTCTAAACATAAAGCAAGGCACTTTACCCATGTCAAATGAAATTTTGCAGGTTTATCCCTAAATAATTTTTGCAGAATGCAGAGTATTTTAGTTAAAAAGATTAGGAGATATATGTTTTGATAAAACACAAACAAAATTTTTATCAATTTTTTTTTTCACAAGTGAGTGAGAAGTTACTGCAGATAAACCAGACTAGAAAACCCTCATAAAATGCTTAACAAAGTTTTATGATCTGAAATCTATTTTTTCCCCTTTTTTTGCCTTGCCAAGATGTGTCCTCTACATAGTTGAATGCATCCTTACTAGCTTTTAAAATTTTTACATAGCAAAAGTGATCAGATCTAATTTGACTCAATAAATATGTAAATGAAATGCTTCTCAAATGTATGAGAAGCAGCAATGGTCCACAGCATAAAAAATGTGGTGAGGGGACTAAAAGTGAACCTGGTACTTGAGGTGTGGCTTCACCAGTGGGGTGAAGTACAGGGGGACAATCACTGCCCTGGTCATGCTGGCCACACTATGTCTGATACAGGCCAGGACACCACTGGCCTTCTTGGCCATTGGGCACACACTGGGTCATGTTCAGCCACTGCCTACCAGCATCCCCAGGTTCTTTTTAGCTGGGCCACTTTCCAGCTGCTCTTCCCAAAGCCTGTAGCACTGCATAGGGTTGTTGTGACCTAAGGGCAGGACTTGGCACTTCATCTTGTTGAATCCCATGTGAGTGGCCTTGGCCGATCCATCCAGTTTGTTCAGATCCCTCTGCGAGGGAGGGTGGATCTACCCTCCAGTAGATTGACATTCTCACCCAACTTGGTGTGTATGCAAACTGACTGAGGGTGCACTGGATCCCCTTATCAAAATCATTGATAATGGTATTAAACAGGACTGGCCTCAGTACAGAGCCTTGGGGAGCACCACAAGTAACCAGCCACCAACTGGATGTAACTCTATTCACCATCACTCTCTGAGCCCAGGCATCCAGACACTTTTTAACCCATTGAAGAGTGCACCTGCCCAAGCCACGGGCTGCTGGCTTCACCAGGAAAATGGTGTGGGAAGCAGTATTGAAGACTTTACTGAAGTCTAGGTAAGCACATGCACAGTTTCCCTCGTCCACTAGGCGGGTTACCTCGTTGTGAAAGGAGATGAGTTGGTGAAGCTGGACCTACATTTCCTAAACCCATGCTGGATGAGCCTGATTCTGTTGTTGTCAACCCTCTGGAAGTCCAAGCTAGAGCTTTTGTTGACCCCCTTCCTTACTTCACCAGGAATTGAAAACTGTCATTTTGTGGTGACTATGCCCAAGACAGCCTCCCACCACAACCTCTCCCACCAGCTCTTTGTTCATAAACAACAGGTCTAGCAGGCCAGTGCTCCAGGAAGGCTCCTTTGTCAGCTCTGTGAGGGAGGTTTCATAGAGTATGCTGAGTTGGAAGGGACCCATCAGGATCATTGAGTCCAACCCCTGGCCTTGCACAGGACGCACCCAAGAGTCACACCATATGCCTGAGAGTGCTGTCCAATGCTCCTTGTACTCTGTCAGGCTGGTGCAGTGACCACTTCCTTGGGGAGCCTGTTCTGCTGCCCAGTCACCCACTGAGTGAAGAACCTTTTCCTGATACCCAACCTAAACCTCCCCTGATTCAGCTTCATGCCATTTCCTCGAGTCCAGTCACTGGTCACAAGAGTGGTGAAATCAGTGTCTGCCCCTCCTCTTCCCCTTGTGATGAAGTTGAAGACTGCAGTGAGGTTTCCTCTGTCTCCTCCAGGCTGAACAGACCAAGTGACATCAGGTGCTTCTCTTAAGGCTTCCCCTCAAGGTCCTTCACCATCTGCATAGCTCTCCTTTGAACACTCTCTAATAACTTCATGTCTGTTTCATATTGCAGTGCCCAAAACTGCACACAGGGCTTATGGTGATCCTCCACAAATTAATTAAAAGACATTTACATAGTTTGATATAATGTGGTGGTTTCCCTTTCTTCTTCATGTTCATAATTATTGTTTGTGGAGCTATGACCAATTGAAGCCGCTTTGAAAAATCAGGAGATAGGAGCAGATGATGAGCATCCCCAGGGAGGTTGACCAGATCACATAAAGCACAGTCTTGCCATTTGAAGTGAAGAAATAATAAGCATCTGAGAACAATTTGGTGTCTTAAAGCTTGTGAAGTTATGCTTAGAATTTTAACCTGAGTGAGCTGATGAAGTTCTCAGGTTTCTATAACAGATGATTAAAAGGTTTGTATAATTTAAGTAAAGTTCCTTTGAGCTATCTGTATTTGCAGCTTGGATCAATAGACTTATAATTGTTCTTCTGTAATAAAGGTAATTATGTATGCAGCTGTCTTGATTCACTCTGAACAATAAATCCCACTGGGCTGGGCCTTGTAGATGGTCTTGTGGGAACACTGGATCTTTGGGAAATACTATATGATCAGTCCACAGATGCCAATCTTTATGTGTAAACATTCAAGAAAAGGACAGAACACAGTTGTGTTAAATGAAACAGGTGGATGCATTGTTTTTGGATGCATTGATGATTGTGCTTATATGAATACATGATTCACTGAGTATATTTTATATATATATATAGTTAGACACCATGAATAAAGTTGGCCTAGAACTTCAACTTCCTTTCTTCAGAGCTTCTTAGGTTTTGGTTTGTGATATTTTCAAATTTTCAGTATTCTTTCTGAAAATAATATTAGGCATTTTCCTGTTAAAATTATGTTTAAAATTTTAAATTAGGGTGTTATAATTGTTTGTTTATTGGGTCTGAAAATTAGTGCAATAATAAATACTGTCTTCATTGTTTGATGTATTTAGGAATGCTCTTATGTGATAAACACATATAAGGAGGGCCTTTCTAGTTTTGCCCTGATCATCAAGTGGTTGAAACTGTAACCTACAACTTCTGAGCAGAAAATTTCCAAAGAAAGTAGCTGTCTCTTTTTCAGATCTTGCTGTTCACTCATGACTTAAAATTAATCCACTGCTATAATCAATTGCTTTATCAAGCTGCAAATCCTGTAATTACATACTCTAATCTAGATGCAGTTTCCCAGGATGCTTCCTCCTCTTTAATTTGTTGTTTGCTCTCTGTTCAGATATTCTTCTGTTTTGTTTGCTTTTGAAGCTTTTAACATTGTCTGCTCTCTGCACCTTGATCTGATTTTTCAAATCAGTTTTCATGAGCATCTTTAAGGCGTATTTCCTCTTGCTACTCATTCATCCAAGCCTTGTTTCCTTATATTGTGTATATGAAATTAATAAATAAAGACAATATAGTCACCCATTCCTCGTTGCTATTTCTGGATCTTTGTGCTATATTTCTCACCTGCTTGGTTCTCAGTAGTTCGGTTGCAAACATAAATATTCAAGTGTATTTTCTCTCTATCTGCAGACCACTAAGTATAGATAAAATTTTTCATGTGTCAGTTTATAAGTTACCTATCAAATCTTTTAGTTAATTGGAAAGGAATATAAAAAAGCAGTAGTCAACAATTAAACCGTTCTGAACAAGTCCATCAAAAAAACTCCTGGTATTATAATATTATAATTAAAAATCTGTTAAAATTTCTTATTGCTGTTGAACATATGAAAGAACTGTTTTATCTTCCTGAGGCAACAGCACAAACATTGGAGAATTATCCTTTCAGAGTTAAGGAAGAGGATTTATCAGTTCATAAGCTGTGAAATGCTAGGTGCTCTTTCTTCAGTGTGAATGAAAAGGAAAAGCTATCAACTGTCAGGGCTCAGTTCACCTTCTTTGCTTTCAAGTTTTACCTCCATGTGAAAAAATTATGCTCTCAGTCCTTGGGTCTGAAAGCCAGATATAAAAGGATAGAGCAACTCTTTCACCTTGCGTTTCCCTTCTCCAAATCAAACTAGCTCAAAGTGTCAGTGCCTCCGAAGTAAGCCAGTCTGTTCCTCATTCTTAAAAAGACATCCCATTCAAGGGATGATCAGTTCACCTGAGTCTTCAAGATAAGAAGATGTTTCAGAAATCTGAGATTTAGCATTTCAGATTTATATGAGAATCAGCCTTAACAAGTCCCAGAAAATCACAGATGCTATTGGAAAATTATGCGCTCTTCATATATTTTCAATTACGACATTTTAATTCCAGATTATGTTAAGCAAACTGTAAAAGACAGTTTTTCCGTATACTTTCTACTCAAGGCTAGATTGAATTATGATTGTTTCTGTATATGGACTTTTCTTTTATTTCAATACTAGATTTTCCTGAGTATAAAACAGCTGAGCCTGGGATAATTGGATTGTACTACTATCACCCTTGAAGAGCAAAAATTTCCTGACAGGAAACTCTACTCACATGGACTTCGGAATGTTTGCCTTACAATATACTAATTTGGTAATATGCTAATATACTAAATACACTATATACTAATATACTAAAACTGCAAACAGAATGACACTGTATGGTACTTGTAGTGATTTGAAGATGGGAAGTATTTAAGTTCAATGAGGAGTTCATGGACTCTTAATTTTGAGGCCCATCTGCACCTCAGCAAGGGAAAACACTGAAACAGCCTGTTGTACTGTTAGGATATCATTTGCCACATCACAAGACCACAAAATAACACCAATGTATGGTGACCATCTTTTTTTAATTTAATTGTGTTACTGAACATCATCAGTTTGTCAAAAGGGAGCTGGTGGAAGAAATGCAATCCCTGAGCCCAGGCCCCTGAGTCCCCTGAGCGCTGTTCTTGTGCAGCCGGGGGAGCGGTGCCCTGCTGAGCCCTGCCCTGGCCACCTTTGGACCCCCACACCAAACACAAGTCTTTGTCAAACTGTTCACATAGTGCAGTGGAGAAAGTGGCTGCAGGAATGTCTCTGTGAAAGAGGACGAATGAGATTTTGCCTGATGCTGTGTGGCTCTCCTTGAAGCATCTCACTTGAACTGCTGTAGTGTATCTGGTCTATATACAATCATTTTTAACATAATTCACTTGGTTATGTAACCTAAATAAATAACCTAATTAAATAACCTAATTGTCTTCATAGTCTCTTAGATTTCAGGTAATACAAATATGCAGTTATAACTGCATTGCTACAGTAATAATGTCTCGCTGGCATGTGCTGATTTTAACTGTGTATTTTTCAATACAATACTGAGACACTGTTCTGATCTTTTCTACTTCCGTGTCTTTTTTCATGACACTTGTAGGAAGTTTTGGCACCTTTACCACTGTGCCAATTTTTGTTAGGCTTGATCTGAGTTCAAATTTGTTGTTAAGAGACCAAAAGTGATATTAGATATGACAATGAAAGTTTTCCTCCTGTAAGAAACCAAACTAAAAATCTATATTGAAAATACATTCAGGCTGTAAAACGATGCAGTCAGAGCAAGGGCACAGTGGTACTGAGGTTGCTGGGGAATCTGCAAACAGAGCTGGATTTTCCTTCAGTCATTCAAATCTGTCCTCTTAATGTCATAAGATGAAGAAAGGTGGGTGCCTCACCAAAAGTCTTTCAAAGAGATAATGTTACAAGAGGAGCCTGTTCAAATAGCATTCTGTATTACAGTATCATAGCTTTCCATAACTAAAATTCTTAAATGTGTAGAAAGATTCTGAATTATGACTATGTTTTCCTGCAATTACTGTCTTTTCAATATCAATATTTTAATAAAAAATCACATATTTTGTGAAGAAAATATATATGTTCAACAATATATGTGTGGAAATTTATTTTATTATTTGGTGGATAATTTCCATGTACATTTTAGCAAAGCTCAAACCAGAAACTGCATATTCAGAGACCATGCATTTAGTTGCCTATATTTAATAGATTGTTCTGTTTTTTGCTAAATGTTAGGCAAAAATGGGGAAGCATAAAATGAAAAACACTGCTTTCTTTTCACTTTTTGCCTTGCATGGATTTTACTCTCTTTGAAGAGGCCAAAGTTTTCCCCTGGGAGCCTTGGAAAATAAAATGAGAAATGCTATTTATTAACTGCAGCCTTCTGTCTTTTACATATGGTTTAAAAAATAATAATTGCATTTATAACAGTTTTAGGAAAGACTTCAGCTAAAATTAACCTGTTAGCTTCTGAATGGACTTTTCTGTTTCACTGTAAAACTGTAATTTACACTGAAATTGATTTTATTCTAACAGAGAGTTTCTCCCAACATTAGACTGGATCCCCAATGTCACAAACTCTTGGCCGATACTTGATTTCACACACATTAGTCCCATTGTCTTTGAGGTCATCTGTGTGCATGAACTTAAACATGCATGATTGTTTGCACTTCTGTGGTTAAGTGATCTTTTAAAAATAGTCTACTTCTAAAATATTCTTGCATTTTGCTTTGCCTTTGATTAATGTTTCAGTGAGTCCAAAGACTGCAAAATACAAAGTAGAGAAAGAAGATACTGGACTTCAACTTCGCACCTGCAGTGCAAAGTTACACACATATTTAGTCTTTGTTGCAAGTTTCTTTACTGTCATTGAAAGTTAATTTTCCTGGAGGAAGTTTTATGGGAAATTAAATCTGTGGCCAAGAAAAGAGGTGATATGTTCTTTCAGAACTTCTAGGATTGTTGGAGGACTTCTGGGATGCTATGAAACACTCTCTACTGACTCCTTCATCTAAAGGTACCTACAAGAGGCTTCGACTTTTAGAAGAAGCTCTTGTGAGCTCTCAGGAGCTCTTCCAGCTGTCCCTCACCAGAATGGGTTTGGAGCTCTTGCTCCAGCTGCCTCCTGAAGAGGGAGGGTGGAGGATCCCTGCAGTGGTACTGGGGAGTGTCCAGTGTAAGAGCCAGGACTTGGCTGCAGCTCCCAGTGCCCAGAACCCAGCTGAAGGATGCAGGAGTTTGTACAGGAGGGAACTTGTGACTTCGGACAATGGAGGACAATTCCTAGCTGCCCATGGATCTGTATCTACAGAGCAGATTTAGTGCTCTGGCTGCAGATCCTATAAAACCTGGAGCTTTATAGGATCAGGAGAAAGTGGCAGAGATAGCTGTGGATGGTTCCCTGCTATGCAGGATGAAGGCCCATGTTGTCTGACTTGATCTGCTATCTAGAGAGTTTGCTGCTTTCTTGGAAGTCAGATCTAGGATGTGGAGAGACTTCAGAGGCTTCTCTGATCTTAGGACTCTGGCCCCACTCTCTGCCAGAAGAGATCTGGAATGTGTAAAGCATGGCTACAGGGCTCTGGGGTGATTTTCAAGGGCCTGGGGGCACAGGTGACCACCTGATCCTGTTACCATGGGGCAAGGGCTTGAGGAAATCTTGAAATCTAACAACTGTCTGCACAACTGCTGTTGACACCAGATATTTGGGGGTGTATGACCATGGGACCATCTTTGAGGAACAAGGACTCCTAGGAAGAGAAAGAACTGTTAGGTCATGGTCATTGAGGGAGGCTTTCTGGGGTCTCAGATAATGTAAATGTCACTCATTCAAGACAGGCAACAAGGAGGATTTGGGGCCTACAATATAGTCAGCCTCACTTGACATCTGGGAAGATGATGGAGCAAATAATCCTGGAAACCGTTTCCAAACATATGAAAAAGGGTGAAGTGACTGGAAGTAGTGAGCATGGATTTAGGAAGGGCAAATCAAGCTTAACCAGCCTTCTATGATGAGGTGATGGATGAGGGAAGAGTAGGGGGTGTTTTTTATCTTGACTTCAGCTAGACTTTTATCATCCTCATAGACAAGCTGATGAAGTACAGACAAATGGATGATGTTTCTATATACTTATAGTTAGTTTGGGTAAATACGAGCAAGTAGAAACACTGGGGTACTTTGACAGTATTAAAAATGTACATGTATAACCTGGATTTTCAGTGATCCCTCTTCAGGATCTAGTAGTATTTTGTGTTATCTTCTTTGGCGCAACCTATTCTCCAATATGTTCCCTGCCTCAGGATGTGTCTGTGGGATATTGCTGAGTTTGGGCCTCGTACAGGTTCAAGTGTGGAGCAAATTTCTGCCCATGCCTGAAGACACACATTTGATGACATGTGACAGCTTTGCCTACCTTGTTTATGCTTTGCATCCTGAATTTATCTGATATACTGACACTAGCTTTGCTACTTCTGACTGTATCTTACTAATTTATGACTAGAAGAGACATGCTTCATCTTAATGGTCAGCTGTGGAAATAAGTATGCTTAACTATCCCATCCTGGTAAGAAGATATCAGGATTTATGGTTTGGATGACATAGAGATCCTCAGGTTATCTGGAGACAACTCATAGCCATATTCCAAGAAATGCCTTCTGTTCAGCCATAAAAGATTGCACTACATTCCCATTGCTGGAGATAAAATGTTATTTTGGAAGTCTTTGAGGAAAATAGCAATTTTGTATTCTCTTCAAAGGTAAGGGAGTTTTCTATTATTATTATTATAATTTTACTGAAACTAGATTGACAATCACATTAGTCGTGCTTGAAACCCTTATGTTGTTGACATGATGAATTCAGCCAGTCTTTCAGCATAAAAGCTGAAATTCACACTAATTCACACTCTGAACTCTACCATTAGCTTGTTTTTCTATTTGTTGCCATGAAAGTTGAAAACTGTGTTCTGAATTACAAAATACGTTTCCTTTTTAGCCTGGTTTTCCTCATTTAAATGAAGCTGTTGTCAGCTGGGACAGGGAGCTCTGTTTCTTGCCACATATTGGCAGAGGCCAATGAAGATACACATTTTTTTGTTTTCACAAAACGTGAAACTTCCTTGCCACTTAGTTTGCCGTGACCCTAGCTGCTGTTTTCTTACCTACATTTGTTCCTTCAGATACCTCTTGTATTGAAGGAATTTGTTGAATTCTTCAGAGGGAACATGGAGAATCTCAGGTGGCCTCACTGAATTTCACTGATATGCAAGATTGCCAGCAATTCCCCTCTCAGTTGGGCTGGAATATTGTGGTACCAGTTTTGATGGTGGCACCTGCAGGGTTTTGGGTTTTCCTGAGGTTTACTTTTCCTCTGCTTTTATTTTCTTTCTTTAATCATCTTGTTACTTGAAATCATAAAAGGCTTCATTTTCATACACTGCAGTTTAAGATCTGCTGTTATTTTACTTAACAGTAAGTCAAGACTCTTTTCCCAAAAGTATTCTGATGCATTGACTGCTTTTTAGCTGATTTGAGTTCGTTGTCCTTTTACGTGTGTTCAGGTCTTGGTGCCTGAGTGTACTGGATTTTTTCAGAACTATCAGAATGATGCCTTCCTTTGGATTCTGCTACTTTCAGAACCATAAATAATTTTATATTGCTTTTTAAATATATTCATTAAATGCATCATTTTTATTGTTTGATTCCTTACATTTTTAATTTGGCTAACCACAGAAAGTTGTTTTGACAACACAGGGAGGTTGCCTGACTGTGTTCCAGGGTCCACTCAGTAGTCATTTGGTAATGGTAGATGACTTCATCAGCAGCTGTCAAGTGTCCTACCCACTTGTGGATGTTATGATTTACAGTGGGTGGTATTGTCAATAATATTAACATTGAGTTCCTGTTCTGAGTTTATTGTTGTGGAAGACACTGGAATCTGCCCTTTGTTGGTCTGCTTTTAATACAAGCTTCAAATACAAGCTTCCAATTCCTTTTGGTTGTCATTGTGCACCTGCAGCAGTCAGAAGACACAAGAGACTGTTCAGTTTTCATTGCTATTGCCAGGCTGGGCCACACAACATTTTATTTGCATTTGCATTGCTGTCAGCTCTGTGTGTGTGTCTATGAGGAGATCCAGCTCCACAGTGTACATTTGGTGAAACAGCAGGGCTTCTTTCACCCAATTCTGTTCTCTGTCTGTCTTCTGCCTCTGAGTAGGATTCCTCATTTAAGCCTGCTTTTAGGCTGGTCACTTGCCAAAGCAAAAGGACTCAGATATAAGCTTGAATTGCTCGTCTGGTTCTAATCTTTTTAATTGAGTGCCCTTGTGAGCAAACCTCTAAATTGTGGGGGTCTCATATGGATAAGCAGTCAGAAAGTTTGATGTCCTAGCTAGACTTTGAAGATTTCCTTGATCTCTTCAACATGGTCTTCATGCTTTTAGCATTCCCAAATCCCTCTACTGTCTTTGGACCTCAGTTTTTTTTCTTTTCCCTTTTTGCAGACACTTTCTTCCTTTCATCCAAGAGCAACCAGCTTTGATTATCTGGTCATAGAATTACTCCCTTTGTTGGAGGCAAGATGTTCAGGGATCTCCTCCTTTTTCCTCTGGAGAAAACATGAGAGTGTAGATATTCTGTAGTTAAAAAACACGGCACTTAACCTGAAGGTCGCCAGCAACCTTCACAACCAGCATGTCTGCTGCCATGAGGATGTGTAGCCTTTGGTCACACTTTATTTATATTCTCCTTTAATTGTTTGGGTTTGGGGGTTGAGTCCATATAGTTTTGAAAAAACTCAAATTTATCACTCTGAGTCATGGTGGAGAATGTCTTACTGGGTGGATGATTAGACTAATCTTAAACTCTGTCACCTAGGTATATTTAGAAATTATTTCAGGGCTGGACTCTGACTTATAGTATGGAAGACAGCAGCCAGAGGATCATTCAGAGGCCTTTATTAATCAGAATGTCAAGCTAGATTATCTAAGAATGCCTTCTGCATTTAAAATGAAAGAAGAGATTAACCTCTAGTAAAATGTTAAAACTTTATTTTAGACACATCTTTAGACACATTCTGTTTCAGTCCATACTTATTTAATGCCACTGCAGTGAACAATGCTGGTGTAGTTTGAGAGAGCAAAATCTGACCTCCCATTTATTGCTTTATAACTCAATTGTAATTCAGTTACCACCCTTTGTGTATGGTCTCTGTCATGTTTAATGCTTTAAAACTGCATGTGTTAAATTGGTATTCTAGAAATCATACAGTTCCTGCCAGGTTTTTAAGCTAACCCCTTGCAGTAGAGCTCATTTTATATCAACAGGGCAGCAGATTTAATAAGAAATTCTGACATTGACTAATACATATTTTTCATTTTTTTTCCCCACTAATTTGATGGAGAAAACCATTGTATCCTTTTACTTGCTCAGCTTTAGCTGAATTTAGAGGAATGAGTAAACTGTCAAGTTTGGAAACAGAAGGGGGTAAAGACTTTTCATATTTTGACTTGCAAATCAGGAAGACTGAATAATGCTTTGAATAAGTATCCAGAATATCTGTGCAACAAAAAAATGGATAGGCAAGTTAAAAAATTAGTATCTACTCCCAGCTGTGTCTAGATTTCATGATTGGAAACTGTAGAGAACTGGGGTTGCAAAGAAGTCTGTTGTAGCTAGAGGAGAGACATTGAAGCAGGCAGAGAAGGGTTGTAAGCCCAGTTTCCTACCTAGCACCTGTAGTCATGGTTCATTTAGACAGGTTCCTTTGAGCTTCAGCAGTCTAGCAAGAGTCAAGTGGCAAGAGTACAGGCTTACTGTGGGACTACAATCCATTTAGAGGAAAAGCATTCTGTAGAGCAGAGCACTACTTCTGAGTGAAGGAGTGAGGAGTAAGGCTAATGGTCCCGCAGTGCTGAGTAACGATCTGCCTAGAATCATAGGATGGTTTTGGTTGGAAAGGACCTGAAAGATCATCTAGTTCCAACCCCCTCACCATGGGCAAGGATGTCACTAGATCAGGCTGCTCAAGGCCCAATCCAACCTGGCCTTGAATGCTTCCAGGGATGGGGAATATATATATGGAACAGATGTTCAATTACAAAGTTTCATTAAATACCCGCATTCCTGTTAAGTTGTGGTTGGATGGCAGGATGAAGTTTTCGAGTCTTACTGTGAGGAATCTTTTTAATAGATAAGTTCAGCATGTTACAAAAGACCCTAAGTAGCAAGAGAGCTTGTTAGCTTGTTAGCTCTGTAAGCTGGCTACTTACAGAGTCCTAGTGCATTTTGGGTGGAGTTATAACTCAAGATTACCTTTTTCTTTCTAAAAGGTAGATAAGATACTGGATTAGTAGGATAGTGTTGATTCTCTTATGACTGCATTATAAATAAGTAGTTCTGGGAGCTTGTCAGAGCATTGTAGCCTGGACATTGTGATCTGGAGAATCCACCTGCCCTGTCCATCCTCCAGACCACGTGTCCATCTTTTTGAGGATTCTAATGTTACCGTCCAAAAAAAAATCAGTGACTTGATTCAGGTTAAAACTAACTTTTTTTCTGACCAGATCTAATTGTTTCTTGCTGTGTCTAATTCAAATAAGATTCAGTCCTTGATCACAGCTTCACAACTGCTTGTGTCAGCACAAAAGAAAAGGGCATGTAGGGTGGGAGAACCGTGAATGAGGATGAAGGATCCTTGCAGGGATGTTGCAGGCCTTGGAACCTCCAGACAGCCTTCTCATGTAACCTCAAGCCACAAATATCTGGAAAAAATGCTTTACTGGACTTACTTGTTCCTGTATGGCCATAGACTTGTCCACATCCCTCACAGAAAGGGGAATGCTCTTCTGTCCTTTCACAGGATGTCT
Organism: Aphelocoma coerulescens; assembly: GCF_041296385.1. Classification (NCBI taxonomy): domain Eukaryota; kingdom Metazoa; phylum Chordata; class Aves; order Passeriformes; family Corvidae; genus Aphelocoma; species Aphelocoma coerulescens. Next base: position 22,330,252 of record NC_091015.1, read on the forward strand.
CACAGAACCTTGTCTTACAACCTCAAGTGAGGGAATTCACACTGCCCAGCTCTGGAGGCTCTGAACATCACCTATGTATCTAGAGCAGCCTAAAAGCTATGATGTGTGGTGTCTCAAAGAACAATTTACATTAAAAATAATATTGAGGGATAGCCACAAACATGATAAAACATCATTACAAACATGATAAAGCAAGTGGTCACAAAATGATTGTTATTGTGATGCTTCCATACATCAGAACAGAACTGAGACTATAGTCTCAGTTTGGGCATTTTCTGACTGTGGGATTAAATTGTGTATACAGCAGTGTAATGCTCAAGAGCACTTGGTATGCTACAGTCTGACTCATTACTATAGGAAAACACCCAGGAGAAAGGATCAAATTAGTTTCTATTTTAATATCTATTTGCATTTTCCTGGAATGGAAATGAATATGTGTAGATTCACCGCCTTGATTGTAATAAGCTATTTTTCATTAGAACTTATGCTGTCAGGAAATTGGTGTTATTGATTCATGAGTATTGTCTCCAACAGCAGGTAATATGGAATATATTTAAAATAATAGGTTTTCAGTTATTTATCCATGAAAAACTAAAAAAAAAATTAACATTATGCTAATTTGTGTTATTAAAATCTTTTCATTTCTAATTGTATATGCAAGTATAGAATAGATATGAAAAAAAAATCAACCTTTTTTCCAGATCTTTTGCTATTCAGCCACAATTCAATAGTTCTTAAGATGAATTATTGCATATAGCTTTTAGATAACTCTGGGGTTTTATCAACAGTATCTGTTTATAACTGAGCTTTTTATTGTGCCTTGCAATTCTGAGCACGTGTAGGTCCTGTTGCAACATAAGACTTCATAACAATGCATTTGACATACGAATTTCCAGTCATATTATGGTTCTCATGGTCTACCATCTGGCTGAAACAATAGCATAAAACTCTTTTTAGAGATTAAGAAGTTGTTGATTGTACTAGTGAGTGACAGGTGAAGTCAACCAGCCATAGCAAAAACCAAGTATCATTTCAGTTTGCAATGGGATTTCTTACATGGCTTGAGTGGATAGGAGACCCCCTGTGAAGCCACAAATGTTTGCATGTTAAAGTGTAGCCATGATTAGAAATGCTCTTTTGAAAGATAGCAATAACATGTTTGTTTTGGGTTGTGCTTTGTCAGATACGTCAGCTTTTGGTATAAAATCTTACGTATTTTAACACAGTAATTTTACAGGAATGCCGCTGTGGTACACAGGAAATGACTGAGTGGCCAAAACCTTGAAAATGAAGACATTATATGCACAAATGATTAAAAGGTTTTAAGGTAGACCTCATGAAATGAAAATCATTGCTAAATAAACGTAAATATATCTATTTAAAGAAGAATGACCTTAAGCCATAGATCATCTTAGGACATGTTGATTTGATTATTAACCAAGATACTGTAAAACACCATTTATAGTATAGTACAGTAATTCTGGTTATAAACAAAAAGTCTGCAAGTTTAAAGTTAGATTTTCCAATGCTGAAATGCATAAACTATTCATGAATTATCAAAAGGACATAAGTGGTGCTGCTGAACATGGTAATTTATAATATAATCAACCCTTCAAACCTGCATATGCAAGAAGAATTAAAAAGCTCCCCATTAAAATAATATGAGTAAGCAAATATATGCAATCAACCATAGTCACGATCTAAGAACACCCTGTAGGCCCATGTTTACCTTCAATAGGTGTTTAGTTTCATAGTTATTTAGCAGAGCACATAAATTTCTTTGAGGTATGTTTGTGGATAGTTTTTGTGGATAGTTTTCTCTGTGCCGACTCAAAAATTCTTCTAAAGTGCAGCTTCTAGGGAATGATTGCCTTGACTGGACCTTTAAAGATCACGTATTGATGGAGTTTGGGATCCTGGGGGATATGGGTCAGGTAAGGAGCAAAGTTAGACCCCTGAACTTCAAGAAGGCAAGCTTCCAGCTCCTCAAGGAGATGATCTGTAGGATTCCCTGGGAGACTTCCGTTGGGGACAAGGAATCAGAACAGAGCTGCAGATCTCTGAGGAAATCTTCCATAGAGCTTAACAGCTGGCAATCCCCAGGAGCAAGAAATCAGGCAAGGAAGTCAAGAGATGGGCATGGCTGAGTAGGGACCTACTTGTCAAAGGAAAGGAGCAAATTCACAGGCAGTTTAAGCTAGAATAGGTGACCTGGGAAGAGTATAGAAGTTTGGTTGTGTAAGGATGGGGTGCGGAAGGCCAAGGCAAAGCTGGAACTAATCCTGGCAAGGGACACAAAGAATAACAGGAAAGGCTTCTACAGGTATGTTAACCAGAAAAGGAAGGTCAAAGAAGGTTTCCCCCTGGTAATGGACACTAGTAAACTGATAACAATGGATGAGGAGAAGGCTGAGATGTTCAACAAATTTTCTGCTTCAGTCTTCAATGGCAACCTCTCTTCCCACACCTCTTGAGTGGATGGACAGCAGGATGGGGACTGGAAGAGCAAAGTTCCCCACGCTGTAAGTAAAGGTCAGGTTCATGAACACCTGAACAACATGAACAAACATGCCTGTGGGAACCCATGCGATGCATCTAAAAGTCCTGAGAGAACTGATTGATGGAGCTGCCAAGCCACTCACCATGATGCTTGAAAAGTCATGGCAGTCAGGTGAAGCCCCAGGTGACTGGAAAAAGGGAAACATTGTTGCCATCTTCAACAAGGGTAGAAAGGAGAACCCTGGGAACTCCTGACTTGTCAACCGCAGCCTTGTGCCTGGTAAAATCATGTAACAAATTCTCCCAGAAGCTATGCTCAGGCATGTGGGATAAGGAAAGTGATCTAAGACAGCAGCTCTTGTGGTCCAAGACAACACTGTGCTCTTGTGAGACCCCACCTGGAATACTCTATCCAGCTCTGGGATGCCCAGCACAGGAAGGACATGGACCTGTTGAAGCGAGTCCAGAGGAGGCCACCAAGATGATCAGAGAGCTGGAGAACCTGTCCCATGAGAAAAGGCGGAGAGAATTGGGTTTTTTCAGCTTGGAAAAGAGAAGGCTTTGGGGTGACCTAATTGTGGCTTTCCAGTACCTGAAGGGAGCCTACAAGAGAGCTGGAGAAAGAATTATTTACAAGAGTGTGGAGTGACAGGACAAGGGGGAGTGGATTTAAACTGAAATAGAGTAGTTTAAATTAGATATTAGGAGGAAATTCTTTACAATGAAGGTGGTGAGGCACTGGAACAGAGGAGTTGTAACTAGATGATCTTTTAAAGTTCCTTGCAACCTAAAGCATTCTGTGATTCTATGATGAAGGGTCATCTGGTCCCACCCCCCTGCCGTGAACAGAGACATCTTTCTGTTGACCAGGTTCCTCAGAGCCCCATCCAGTCTGGCCTTGAACACTTCCAGGAATGGAGCATCCATGACTTCTCTGGGCAACCTGATCCAGTGTCCCACCACCTTAATTTTAAAGAATTTTTTCTCTATGTCTAACATAAATTTACCCTCTTTCAGTTCAAAACCACTGCCCATTGTCACAGCTTTTTTTACTGCTTTATTTAACTCTTCTGGCTGGGCTTAAAAAGGACTCCAGTTGTGAAGGAGTGCACCAGGTGCTCTTGCTTGCATGTGCTTTCCTTCTGTACAATTTCCCTGTATCTCAGGGACTCTACTTTTCCAAGTCTAGGCTAAAACACTTGCCTGCTTTTGAGAGGGATTTTAAGCCTTGTGGGTTTCAATCACTGGGATCAAAGTTGGACAACCTCAGTTACAAAGTGGTCATGTTACTGTCTTAAGCTATTCCCATTTGAATGGATAGTCATTAATATTTAACAGACTCCCCTGATCCCAACCCTTGAAGATACGTGACACTGACATGTGACTGACATGTGCAATGAGGCACTAAGTGACACAATTTCTTTGTGAGAACAACTGCAATTCAGAAGGTGTACCAAGAAAGTGTTTCAAATTGTGATAGCAGAAACCTAGTATTTCGGGGAAAAAAAATCCGAATAGGAAGAAAATCCATGAAAATTAGGTCAAATGAAACATGACTTTTTTTTTCTATGTAACTGCTAATGAGAAATTAAAGAAGAGGCATTAGATGTAGGACATATAAAATTCCAATTAATACACCAATGTTGTGGCACATAGGATGAAAATAATTGGTTAAATGAAAACTAGGAAAAAAACATTTCCCAGGACCAAATAGATTAAGAAAAAGAAGACCACACATAGAACAGCTACTTATTACTTGTGTCATGGTATTGCTAAATGCTCAAGTCTTGAGCTAGTGATGAACCCTGTATAAAATAATGAACAAAAATAGTTCAAGTCCCCAAAAATTTGTATCTGGTAGTTTCCAATGTGTCTTAGTCATCATTATTCCATGTGACTGGTGCCTTACTGACCACAGTTCTCTTATTGTTCAGCTATGTGTGGGAATATAGGAGTACCACATGTAAGTATTTTTGTGTATATATTAGTATGGATGTACATGTGCAACAGAATATTTCTGGTGGCTGAAAGGGAAAAAGCCTTTAAGGAGAAAGAAAATATGGACAGTAAAGAAGAGCTACTGTTGAGATGGAGGAACTTGAAACACAGATTAAAGGTAAAGAGACAGTTAATGCTTAAAAGCATATAAATTTTACTTGAAAGATACAAGTTTTACTTGCTGTAAACCAAGTCTTCTCATGCTTCTGTTTGCCAATTTGTAAATTGGAAATATTTAGTGACAACCTTGGTGCAGTCCTTTGAATATTACTCATTAAAAAAAAAATAAAAAAAAATCATAATGTCTTGTTCATAAAAAAACATTTCTCCAAGAGGAGAAATTGTCAGAGCGTAGGGCATATAGGAAAATGGCTAATGAGGTAGGTGGGTAAGAATATAAACGTGCTATTAGAGAGATGTGGAGAACAAGATCATAAAACAGTCAAGAGAAAAGTGAAAATAAGAAAAATAAAAGAAAATGAGGTAACAAAAACTGGGGAAGAGAAACAGATAAATGATGCAGAAAAGGAGATTGAACAAGGAAAACAAAGGAAGGAGTAGGGAAAGGTCAAAATATGTCTTCTTAGCTGGTTTATTTTATTTAGACTATTCACATGTTTTTCCAAACTGCCTTCCTAGTCTGCTTTCAGGGACTGATTTATTGTAGAGTGTGGTACTTCCAACAGTTTTTCTATTCACTCTCCCAGCAGCAAATGCTTCTAAAAATGCTTCACCTCTAAAGATCCAGTTCACTAAAGGCTAGGCTTTTCCTCTGAAATGTGCCATGGGATCAGGACTGTGTAAAGCTGTAGAGAAAAATGCTCACCCCTGTGGCCTGTTTGAGGCATGTTAGCTTGTAAAATTTGCATGTAACACAGAAACTGCAAGAATATCATGTTCTTCTGTAATAGTAGTAGGATTGTCAAGAAAAATAAAGCATTAGAATAAGTGAAGATTTTTTTTGTTTTCTCCTTTGAAAATGTTAGGTCAGTTAAAAATGTTTACCATTAATAAAAACTTATTCACACTTGCATCAGTTCAAACTTTTTGTTGGGTTGCACAGGATCTACCCTGTGACATTTACACTCTGTTAAATATGTAGAAATGTCTTACCCTCAGCCTCCCACTGTGCTGTCACTTAGCCTTTATGAGGTTAGCAAATTCAGTCTTTCTTCATAAATTAATCCTGCTGGCTCTGTAAGGTCTTCTGGATGCTTATTGTCAACAGCTCTCTTGGAAGGCCATATTCAATCCCTGCCTTGGCACTTCATCTTCCCTGCCTTAAAAGATTTCTTTGGAGTGACATCATACTTCAGATTTAAATCTGAATCAATTTGATACTGTTTGATCTGTGTATTGTGTGGCTGCCTGTATATTGTGATATTGTGACTGTCCCCTGTACCTCCCCTTTTGTCTTGTCTTTATGAAGTCTTTAAATTTTTACTATCATCAGAATAGGCTTTTTCAAAGCTCTACTCTTGAAAACTTTTTTTTTTTCAGTGTTACCTCTTATTTCACCTGTCATATTTGGCCTCTCATTTTTAGATGTCTTTTCCCTGAATCCCATTTTTTGTTGCTGCAAAGCCCTCAAGCCTTCCCTCTTTGTATCACAGACATATATTATCTCATTTATCATGCACCTCGCACAGATATTGAAACTCCAGTAAATTGCAGTCCTATATGTAATCTGCTGCCTTTAATTTGTGCATGAAAGCCAGCTTAAAGTGTGTCAGGCAGTGTGTCATCTGCTCTCAGTTTGTAGTTCATTAAGGCTCTTCCTTGTTCTTTAGATATGCTACTGCCACATCTTTTCATTGGACACAAATGTCAAATTCATTTGTCTTTCCCTAATGAATTCTCAATGTGTTTTCATTGCAAATTTTGAATTCCAGAGTTTTATGTATGCTAAACAGCTGGGCCAACTGGTTAAGAGCCAGTAAGTCTCTTAGAAAGGGTCTAGTTCTGCAAACGAGCTGAACATTATTAGGCTGTGATGGTGGTACTGGGAACTATGGCTCTCAGGACATGTGGACATACATTCAGTTTCCTGCCATATTATCTAAATGTTTCAAGATTTCTCATGAAAAATGCAATCTGTGAAGTGTTGTAGAATGTTGGTATGAGCTTCTAAACCACTTTTGATCAGTTAGATCAAATGTTCTGCAAGGTATTTCACTTAGTTGGAACATTGTTAATAGATCAGAACTCAGTAGCTTGAGGCACAGCAGAAACCCTGAGCAAGCCCTGCTTGGATATCTGACATGTGAAGATGGGGGTGATGAGGACCTATGAGAAGCACTGTAAGGCAAGAGGGGATGGTGAGCAACATGAGAAACAGCAGCATGGGGAGGAAATCTCAGAAGCACAAAATGCATACATAACAAAGGACAAACTAAACCATTGAGCTTTCATCAGGCAAAATGCTTCTGAAAAACACCTGATGCAAATAAGATACAGCTCTCTCACAGCCAGCTATTTCTTTTTCAACATAATATCTAGAATACCATGAAAACAGGTAAACCGCAAAACCTGTTAAGAAAAAAAGAGCCTTAGATTTTTTCCACAATAACAGAGAAAAAAGATAAATGAGGAGGGAACACAGAAATCCTTGCAAGTTTTGATTGCCATCTGGACAGTCAGAAGGAAGAAGCAGACAGGGACTGTCTCTCTGGTGCCTCTTGACAGACACAGACCTATCTCATAGAGAGTTAACATGCCCAAAATTTCATAAGAACCTTGTTGATTTAGATGGATGGATGAAAGAGCTTTTGTATATCTTTCTAAGATATACAATTCTTCTAAAGGCCAGATGTGAGAAAGGGTGAATGTTGCCACACATGTAAAAAAAGTGATTTATATTCTTGCTAAATAGCATCTTGACAGCCAGTGGGCTATTATGCAGTCACTTACCCCTTGCTTTTTAGAAACGCTGCAGGAAATTCCAGATTTTTTCCCATGTTCACCTAGAAATTTAATTTTGTATCAGAAACCTACAATCATACTACAGTTCTCTATTTGAAAATGTTTCAAATTGGGGGAAAGAAGCATGATCAGAGATTTGCATTTTTTAAGGTCACCTTTTCTGTTCCAGACCTGTAATTGTTCATCATTCCTAATTACAGACTGTAAATTATATGGGTAACTGCCTATTTTATTCACAGAAACACATGTTCTGTTCAATTGAATTGCACATTTTTGGGACTGTAACCCCAAATCGATAAATGAATGTTAATTTTTCATGCTCAATAACTTATTTCCCATTTTGAGCTTTTGATTCTCCTCACAAAATATTCATGCAGTCTATACTGAAGCTTTTACTTCAGTGTGAGACATCCTCTATTAACTGTGTAGAAGATTCAGAAGATACATTCCTTGAAAGACCTTTACCTTAAATTCCTGTGTTTTGAGCCATATACAGGAACCAAAGAACTTTTTCTCATCTAATATTGCAGCAATTTGAGATTTCTGATGGCACTTCAGATCAACAAGATATAGGTTTAAAAAAATCGATTTCAGAGCAACAAGATTACCCTGAAAATTTGCTTTAGGTTTAAAGCTATGGCTTTCCCTTTGATCTGTTCTAAGTATCTGAGACTCAGTGTATGAGGGAACACAGATGCTGCTTGAATATTTTTGAAGTTAAATACTTAGTGAATGAGGAAAGGAGTGAAGTTGTGGCACTAAAATTAACAGTGTAATGTACTTTTAAATAAACTGAGCTATCAAAGTGATTTTTTGTTAAATTGGGCTAGTGTAGAAAAAACGAAACATCATACAATTTTCATCAGGGAGCAATGAGGGAAAAGGCACGTCTTTCCCTGGAAAGTAGCTGTTAATTATTTTGCCTCTTTATAGTATATTTATAAAATGTACTCTGGGCAAACGCAAGCTCTCTTTGAGCTGACCTGAATTTGTGCAATTGCCAAGATCAATCTAATAATTATTGACAGGAGAGTTTATCTCAGTTTATGAGCTTGAATTTGGAATTGCACGACAGTGGTTGCATGGGATTGTTTTGGTTCACAAGAAATTCAGATAAGGTAGTGACTCCCTTAGTGGGCAGTGACATCAGATACCTTGGTGGGGTATGTATGCACCAAGAAATGTTTAAAATCTCTGGAATAACTTGTCTGACAGGTAAACCGAATCAGCTTTAGTTTATGGCATTTTTGAATGCTGTGTTTACGTGACTGAAATGCTAGATTAACATAATATGGTGAACATAATTGTAAGAGGGCATGTTTGTAAATGTAACCTTTCCTTTTCAAAAGCATTAGATGGCCCTACAGGTAGCAGTCAGAGAGGAGCTACAGGTCACCTGATGTGACCCTTTTATGTATGTGCAGATATGGCTCACACAACACATAGAGAACTATGCTTTTTGAAAATCATTACTTCTTGAAAACTTAACTGGTTTGGTTACACTGTATTGATGATTGCTATGTCTCTCCAACATCTAGATGTGTGCTGCAACACTGCCCAGCTTTTAGGAAATTAGGATACACAAGATGTGGTTTAGGTCAAAATTTTGATCAGGTTACAAAGAAAAGCATCACAATTTTTCAGATGACATACAAATTTTGTCTGGAATTCAATGCACAAATTTACTATATCTAACATCATAGATTGATAGAATGAATGGGTTTAGGTAATAAATGTTATAAAGATATTGCTCTAGTTGTACTAGTAATTAGTGCTAATGTATTTATTAAATAAATTCAGTGACATAATGGTGATAAAATGAAGAAAAATAATGATGATTATTTTCATTCATGTGACCTCATTTGCTTTCTCTAATGCTGAGGTCTAGAGAATGATACAGTGAATCTCACAATTAAACCCACACAGAAGTGAAGACAGAATTTTTCTGTCTTTGTATTACAATTATTTCATTTTTGAAGCCCTGAATGCACCACCAGTGAGAAATTAATATAAAATTTAGCATTCTGCCATTATTTGCTATGGCCTGTCTCTCAAACAGCCACAGTTCCATATTCATATGTCTGTAATGCTGAAATGTCAGCTTAGATGTTTTTTCTTCTGCCCTTTGTTCCTTGAATAATAAAAATATTGGTGTTAATATACTGGTCTCGCTAAAAGTGCCATATATTTCAGCTAAAATGAGTCACTGACTTTTATTCACTGGACATCATATAGCCCTAGAGATCAATTTATATGACGAATTAGCTGTCATTCAAGTAAAAATAAATCTTGCCAGAAATGCCTTCCATGCTCTTGTCCATGTTGACAAATAATACGACAGAGATGACAGATAATGCGAGTTCCCATTAGATATGGAGGTTGTAGTTGTATCTTATCTTTCGGCTTTCTTCAGTAATTTTATCCTGTATTCAAATCAGGTTTTACTATCTCCTCAATATCCACAGCTGCCTGGCTTCAGTCCCTGAAGTCCAAGAGCTACTGTCTGAAATCAAGAATTACTGGCAACTCTTAAGCTGAATCCTAACCTTCATAGTAAAATTGCACCTAACAATTACCCAAGAACATGGGAAGCAAAGCCCTGAGCTCCCATGGTCAGATAGGCACTATGTGTGGGAAAATTGCAGTAAGACAGTACTGCTGTTGGTGAAGGAAATGTTGAGGTGTGGCTACAGATGCCCCATGGCTTCCAGACTCTTTTTGGAGAATAGGGCTTTGCTGGACATCCTTGTTTGGCTTATATTTCTCTTTTCATACTGAATTTCACTCAACCATGTTAAATGGTATTAGAATGAGAGCACTGGGAAAAATATATCCTTTAACAGTCAGAAATCGTTGGTCAGATGGGAAGATACCCTCTCTATCAGCATGGTACAGGAATCAGCAGAGAACAGACCTATCTCTAGCAGAGGTAGACAGTCTAATGTCAGAGGTTTCCATTAGGATGATACAGTTGAAGCATGGCCAGAAATTTCTCAAACCTGGCTTTGATCCATCTGGTGTACCTGGATAGTAGAAGAAATGGCCAGGACTCAATTTGAAGATTAACAGGTTATCTGAAGTGGAACAGAACAACAATTAAAACTATTTATCTGCAGAAAAGATGAACAAAATATCAAATCTTGTAAGGCATAGGCTAGTAGAAGAAGTATTTGAAGTGCTAGAATGAACAATGAAGTGGACGGTCTGCAAGTTTTTAAAAGAGATTAATGCAGAAAGGCAGTATGGATTCATAAAAATAAATCATGTCAAGCTAACTTGATTTCTGCCTTTGATGAGATAATAAGCTTCATAGAAAAGTGGAATAAAGAGAACATATCTCTTGACTTCAGCAGAGCATTTGACATTACTCCACATCAGAAAAAAAGCCATGTGGTTAATGCTTTTGAAATTGCTAGACAGATGGCTGACTAACCACAATTGAAGAGTAATTATTAATGCAGTTCAGGAAAACTGCAAAGTGCATTCAAGGATTGGTGCTTTTTCTAGCATTAAACAGATACGGATATTCACCATATCCACACAAAAATGGCAGTAGGATGTGCTAGTACCAGCCAGAGATTTTTATGTCACGTTGTATGTCCAGTTTCAATCTGTCTAGCACCATGCTACTTGAGATGGCAGATTATAGCAGAGATAGTGGCAGGCAGGTTGGTGAGACAGAACTGATTAATTATTAATATAATTGCTAAGCAATCTTTTCTAAGCTGCCGGAGACTACAGCACACATTACTGTAGGTTTCCTAGCAGCGGTTTCAAACCAGTCCTGTGGTTTGCCTATCAACTCACTTTAGTCTGCTCTTCTGCCTTGTCCTTTATCTCAGACACACCAGGAGTTCCCATAAGTTCTTCTTTTCTTGCCATACCACCATTTATCATAGTTCATTCCTGATCTTTCATTAATCTATTATATTCTTCTGATTTTGTTTTCACTTGGTCCCCTCAAAGTTCTTTTGTCCATGAATTCATGCCATTAGTGGTATGTGAGCCTCCCTGCTGCTTCAGCATGCCCTTGTGCTCCTGCCTTTTTTAGCTGCCTTCACTCCATCATCTGTGGTACTCCTGAACCTCCTCCAGGGGGTTCAGACCCCATGAAGCTCCAGGAAGCCCCCCAAATCAGCTCCACCACCACACACTGCAATGTTTTGGATTAGAGGATCAGACGCTCAGATGTGCTGTTCTGCTTGTTCAGCTGCAGTATCTCTCATCTGGGGCTGTTCCAGGGCTTGGAGAATGCTTTGTCCAACCAAAGCAATAGAAAAATAAGAGTGTTTGTTTGCTGTATTGGGTTATATTGCTGAGGATGTCGAAGGATACAGAGCTGAGATCCACACCTGAGGCAGGGGTCAGTGCCTTGCACCATCCAGCAGTGTTTCATTTTCATTTCAGTGTGATCACTTTAGATTGTCATCCCCACTGGTACTCGTAAGGTTTTAGGGCCAGGAAAACTGTTCATCCGGTACCCCATGTATTGTAACTCAATTTGCTATTTCTTTCTCATGTAACTTATAACTTGTCCCCTGTCCTTCATAGAACATCTCAGTCAATTAAAGGGTAGGAAGTTTTAATCCTCATCAACAGACACTTTTCTCTAGAAAAACACATAATAAAGTCAAACATCAAAGGTTTGACCTTAAGCCTTAAACATCATAAGCCTCTCTTTATTGTTCATTTTTATGTCATGCATTGTAGCTAAACATTTTTCCTCAATAATACCACACTGCAATATTGTTTTACTTTTTGTGTTCTCCTTCAACTCTTATTTCCTGCATCTCAGCTGTAAATTCATTAAAATTACTGGATATATAGAGATGTAATTTTTTACTTTTTCCCCCTAAGGAGCCTTTTTTGTGCCATTGCCCTCCCAAAGATCCAATTTACATGCTTAAGGTACAGCTTTTGATTTTGATTGAAACAATTGATTCACATGAATTCTGAGATAAATAGCTAACAGTCTGAGTTGGAGGAAGACATTGAAGAATTCAAATTCAATAAAACCCACTGTACCTTTACATGTGTGCAGATATTGGAGATGTCTGCAGGAATGATGTAATGCTCAGCAGATACACTAAATAGCTGCTCTGCAGACATGAAGGGGGCATATACTTTTTACATGTCTGTGAAATGAACACATCACAGATCAAAACATAATCTATACATTTAAGACAATCCTGTAGGCACAATATCCTTGTTGTACAAGATCAGAACTTACTTGTATTCTGATATGTCAAATACAGATTCTGTATTCCTGGTATCACTTGAAGAAATATTTATTTCTTGGATAAGATTTCAGAAGAATACATTTTTAGATCTGTTAAAAATCAAAAGTCTTCCCTTGTTCTGTTAGAATATTGCCCTATAATCAACATGATTATGTTTATATAATGAATTGTTCTAATTGTTCTTATTTCAAGATTATTTCCAGTACTCTGCAAGTTTTCAATGTATTTTCATTGACTGATGTAATTTCATTATGTTTTGTCTATTGTATTACATTTCCCTACTCCAGCTTAAAGAAAAACCTTCATAGCCATCGCTGGCTATGATTTGAGCTTGTTCTTCTCTCCCAGTAATAAAGCAATGGGAGAAACTTCCTAGGGAACATTTAATGATTTTTCCTTTTCACCTGTGAATACATTAATTTTATATTTTTGTCTGATTTAGTTCCATGCTTCTTAATGCCAAACTACACTGTTTGATTCTTCTGCCTGCAATGCATTTGAGATTCTGACCCCTGAAAAAGATTTATGAAATTACATTAAACTATAGAACTTGGTCTGTGCACTAGCTAGTTTAAGCTATTTTAAACTAAATTTAAAGATTGAAAAGGGGCTAAAATTTCATATAGTATTATTGTGTTCATTTTTCTCCCTCACTTTCCAGAATTTACAGGCCTCTATTCTCTTGCCTGAAGCACACATCTTCCATCTGGTATATACTGTATCATTCTGTTCAGCAGTATCCTTAAACAAGCATTTGATGGAGCAGTTCATACAACTCACAATTTTTTGTGTTTTGGTGATGAAGTCTTTCCCAAATAAGGAAATCTTTTTAACGATAAATGCTTAATATTCCACCAGCTGTGCTGGTGGCATCACTCAAGAAAAGCGTTTGTTGTCTGAACCAAATTCAACTATCTAGATGAAGTGCTAAAGTAAACAATTGCTTTCTGGGATATTGGTTGATTACCGATTTGAGAATTTGTCACTTGTCAAAGTAGCTTGATTGACAGACCTAATATTTGAATAACACTTAAACATCTTCTGTCCAAAGTTGTGCAATGCTCACATATCAAACTGCCATATACCAAAGTATCAATTTATGTTTTCACTTTGTACTTAGGATCATATTATTGATTTTTGTTCAATTTCTCACTGACTGTCTAGTAGCAAATAAAATATGGGAATTCTAATGCAGTAAGAACTGCATTTTAAATGTTTCTTAAAAGTTTAATTCACGTTAACTCAAATTCGTTTATCGAAAAGTCTGGCGATGCTCAAGACCTTTTAAATAGATTGAACTGTCATTCATGCAGTAGTTGGAGTTGAGCTTCACATTTTCTGCTCACAAGCAAGTAACTACTGAATGAACAACATTATTTTATGAGGAAGTAATAATGTCAGTATTACAAAGGAAAATGAAATTATTATTTGCTATATTAAATATTAAAACATCTATTAAAATAATCTGTAATTTCAAAGATGCAAGATAAAAGTTAAAGAATTCATTGTAACAGGATAAATAAGAACATGGAAACTTAGATAGATGAGGTTGTTATTTAGATTAATACAACCAATTTGATAATGTCTTCTTGATGTGCTTTGGTGATAAAGACTTAATATTAAAGGTTCTTTGCAAAATAGGCCATATATGACCCTTTCTGTTAGGAAAGTTCAGAAAATTTTTTGCTTTAATTGTTATAGTTTAAACTGTTAGTTTTATATATTGCTTTTTGCATATAACAACTACGTAAAGCATACTAAGAAAGAGATAGCAAGAAAGTAGTATGGGTTTCATCTCAGAGAAGGGAGAGATGGTCAGTATCTGGCCTTTTTCTTTAATCCATTTGGCCAGGTTACAATATTGTCAACATCCCTGTGAGCTAGTTCTCTCTCTTTGTTCAAAATGAGAAGTGAAAGGAGCAGAACTTCTAATCCAGGTGGTGCGTCTTGGAGATCTTAGGGAAAAGTGAGAGCTGAGGATGCAGAGGCTCCCTTTGACTCATCCCACCAAACTGCAGGGGCACTGACTGAAGCAGGAATAGGGCAGCCACTGTTCTTCAAAAATGGATTGCAGTCTTTGCCTCCCGGACCACACACAGAAACTGATGACAGGGACATTTGAACATGCCAAAGGAGAAGCCTGGCCAGAAATCAGGCCATGCTCCCCATAGTATCATGCCAAGGGAAGCCTGGCCAGAGAGAAGACTAAGGTGGTGGAGAAGGTGGCTGAGGGACTTGCTCAAGAGAGATGTGGGTTTGCTGGCCACAGATCTCAGCTAATGTGACCAGGGCCAGCAGTTTAAACACCTTCTTACAGTGCCTCCTTCCTACACCAACATCTCTTCTACACACTTCTCCTGAGCCTTCCCTCCTGCCTGCACTTTCCCTCCTTGCTTCTTCTTCTGTTCTAGACAGGACAGAGTAAGGACTGTTGGACCACTTGGGAAGCGCGATTTTATTTCTATTGTATTACATTTCCCTACTCTGGCTTAAAGAAAAACCTTCACAGCCATCGCTGGCTATGATTTGAGCTTGTTCTTCTCTCCCAGTAGTAAAGCAATGGGAGAAACTTCCTAGGGAACATTTAATTTTTTTTCCTTTTCACCTGTGAATACATTAATTTTATATTTTTGTCTGATTTAGTTCCATCCTTCTTAATGCCAAACTCCACTGTCTCACCTGTACTGAGAAGCTGATCTCTTCCTGGGATTAAAAACTGCACTCTGTATCATCCTTTTTGCAACATTCAATTTTGGTTGGTGACTGGTGCTTTTCCATCTTAGTCCCAGTACCTGTACTGTCATTTATTTTTATCACTTATGTTGTTTTTACAGAATGATGTATGTGGGTGATTTTGTTTTAATATCAAGTCAGAACACTGCAGTCACTGTTCAACCAACAAGTACCTTGCTTCCCTTTATTTGAAGAAATGAAAGTTGCTGAATGCAGATGTATGTGTTTGATAACATCTTTGCTGTCTGTACATACAGTTAGAAAAAATCTGCTGCCTATGCTATTGTAATTTTTCATTTCCTAGTAATTGCTTTCCAGATGCATGTATTATGATCACAGCCAAAGCTGGAACCATTTTCATTTAATCTCTTTTTTTAACTGTACATTATCTTAGCCTGGAGTAAATCAATTCCCTATAGGTTTCCCTAAAGCTTTGAAGAAATGAGACCTTCGCTTCCTGCTTTTGGGTTCTGCACTACAGGTGGCAGCACAGACAAGAGAAGAACATTTAAATTAAGAATATAGTCAAAGCTATGAATATAAGGATTTGGGAGCAAAAAACATTTTTTAATGTCTTCATGACAATGGCAATGTGTGGTCCAGTTTCCATATGTTGGGAAAGAAGATGGAAATATATAATCTTACAATTTCATCTGTCTGAGTTTCTAAATCCACAAGTGCATCCAGTCCTGGTTTCCAAAAGCACCTCACATTCTGGCCATTTATTCTCTTGGTAGAACACAGCCACTACTGGAGAAAAAGCATGGGAGGTGAGAACATTATGTCATGAAGGTTTGAGAGCCAAGTCAAAACACACAAAGTCAGATCTTGCTTAAGGCTACCTTCTCTCTGTGAAGATGAATTCTATTTTGCAATAGATCATTATCTTAAGGGTCTAATTAAACATCTGCACAGGTATGAACTATGTCTGTGTCAGCAAGTAGTGAAACCAGTGGGAGTGGATCAGTAGAGTAAAGCTACTGGTACTACAGACACAATATCCACACTAAAAAAAATTCAGGAATTTTGGAGGAGCAAAACCTTAGTCTGGTCCTGTCTCTATCCACTACAGGTTGGAGTATAATGCAGGCACTCCTGGAGTGTGTCTTCAAGTCCATGTGCTTTGAGACTATAACGTGAACCAAAGCTCATTCAGTGACCAGGAGATCTGTTTCAAAATGCATTCCTGAAAGGAATGAAAACTCTAATGCAGATACACAGTATGAAATCATCTACTAGGTCATGAACCTCATAAAGTTTGAGGGCTAATGACATTCTACTACTTGAGGTTGAAGGTGTAGTCTATAATATAGAAGAAATTGAGAATATACCTTAAATCATGCCACCTCTTGGGTTTTAAGAGCACTTTAAAAGCTGTACAGGTCATAAGATGCATTTTGTATTGTGCTATATTTTAAGGCCTCATCCATTTCTCCATGGGTGATTTTTAAGCAGGCACAGTAATTATGCTAGAAGTATTTGAATCACGCAGTAGACATTTTCATGTTTTTATGCAAATACAGATCACAGCCTATCTCTATAATTTAGAAAACTGTTTTCTTTGCCAAAGTGGTTTGGAAATCTGTGGCTCCTAATGGTACATTTTTTCTGTAATTTGCATTGAGTGTATATTGCATCTTCAAGGCTGAAGAAAGAAGGAAACACAACACTGAGGGCTACCTGAAAAGCTGCTCATTTGTGCATATATTAACATAAGAAGTGTGCCCACCCCCTCATCTCTGGTAGGTGAAGACATACAGCTCATTCCTCTAACACAGGAACTAACACCATTATGGCTCTAGTATTGTCTTATTTAGAGTGCAAATGTGTTGTATTTACAGGTGATATCTCACCAGCTGTTTATACCAAGTAGCTTTCACTTCCAAAGCCGTCTGTAAGATACTGCCAGGCAGTATCTACTGCTCTTTCCTTGCATCTCAGCCACTCTCACAGCCAGTATTTAGATTTTGTTTTATTTCTGTTAATGGCACGAGGACGTTGGAAGGTCAGGCATCCAGCTCAGTCATTCTAAACTCTGTGAAATGCACAATTTAAAGGCAGGAGCAAGGTTGGGAGGGCATAGGGTTTTTCAGACCTGTAAGGCTGTCATGGGTTAGCAAAGCATAGTCTCGGAAGTGATGTTCTTGCAAAGGGGTGCTTACAGCTCCTCTATAGCCTGACAGAACCTATCAGCTGGCCAGTTTGAATATGGACAATTTTTTAAGCCTCTTAAATTCTGACTGCCTCTGTGATCCACACTTAAGAATAGACAAACCCTGGGCAGAGCTCTCTCTCGTTTCCGGTGCTGGGACAGGTGGCCGTGGGCCCCATGTGGGGGCCAGCGGGCCCGGCCCAGGCCCTGCTCAGGCCAGGCCATCCTGGAGCCGATGGGCTCTGTTCCACCCGTGGAACCCCCCCACAGCCCTGCTGTGGGCAGCCAGAGTGGCTCAGCTCCCCCCCCCTCCAGTTTGGCCAAGATTCAGCTGAGGCTGCACCGCTGTCCGGCAGAGATCATGTGAGCAACAGCGATAAGCGAAATTCCAGCTGCAAGGCCTAGGTGAGATTAACCCTTTTAGTGCTGTGAAGAGCTGAAAACCTGAGGGAGAAGAAAGAGGAGATGCTTAAAGCTGAAATTCTGTTGTAAAGCTATGAAGTATCAGAGTACCCATTGTAATTTCATGAAGGCATTGGGGGTGGAGCGTTCAACTTGTGAGCAAAAGCACCTGCGCTGAGATAGGCAGATGCTGAAGCAGCTGTAATTTCATGAGAAGTTTGAACAGGGAGAGATGGAAGCAATGAGGACTTTTGCTCCAAATGGGAAAGGAGAAAACCTCAGTTCCTAGAGATGCTCCCAGAGATAGTCCTAGAGATGAAGATGAGGAGGACCCTTTGCTCCCAGGGAAGGAGGGGGGCCTCTGTTCTTAGAGATGAAATGCTCCCAGAGATGGGTGAAGAGAACTTTTGTTTATGAACAGCTCAATCTTAAAATTGTATCCCAGTGATTCAAGAGTGGACCCTCGAAAGCAGTTGTGGGAAAAGCTGCAAGTCAGGGAAGGGACTCACATGCGAGCAGAGAACCAACCCGGGCGGCTGTCTCGTTGTGATAATTTCTCCATAGCGTGGGCAAGAGAGACTCCTCTTCCAAAATGAACTGACCAAGGCTATTACAGAAGGGGTAAACAGACTGAGTGTCTCAAGGGTTGTCTTTTTACGTTGTCAGTGGGAGAAGGGAGAAAGGTGGGTGGAAGAGAAGTGTTCTGAAGGTGTCGTATGATTTTTTTTCCCCTTTTCTTTTTCCTTGTTTTAGGTCTATTAATAGATTTCTTTATATTCTTTCAAGTTTGGTGCCTGCTTTGCATTTCTCCTAATTCTTATCTCACGGAAGGTAAATAGTAATGAGTATTTTGGACCAAACCATTACACTAAATTGGTGTTTCTGCCTGGTTTCAAACCAAACCCCCTACAAAAGCACACAGAGGAGATATGCCAGTTCACACATTCAGTAGCCACAGCAAGTGCTTGCTCCTGTGGCCCCGTGCTCAGTGCTACTACCAGATACTAGCTTGGAATCCCTGTGCCAAAGACAAGGTGCGTAGGGTCTTGGAAGAAATGGGGGGGGGGGGGGGCACATGTGTCAGATATTTAAAACAGTTCTCCCTCGGACCCGTTTTATCTTAAACATTTGTGATGAATCATGTGATGTTTTGGGAAGATGGTAAGCCTGAGCCTGTAGGGGTCCAGTCTTGGTTCTGCAGTGCACATACTGATGATGAAGATGAGGAACATGAAGCATCCTTTGAGCAGATACATTAGTGTCATGGTAGATGTGTGAGGTTTGCTGATGAATAGTCTTTGAGCCCATGTCATTTTAGGATTTCTCTTCTGGCTGGTGCCAGCTTTAGATGAGTTAAGGAGGTGTTTCCCCCCACTCATCAGTGAGTTTGTGGCATTGTGATGTATTTCCTCTTTCAGTTCAGAGCATTTTTATCCCTGCTATGAAAAGTTTGAGTGGGGGAGGGCTTCTTGTACCCTATTCCTGTTTCATATCCAATTATGGACATTTGCACTTGGGGTGCGGGGTGAGCTATGGTCCTTTATATTTCAGCCTTATGATCTTTGATGAAAATGCATTCTACCTTACGCTTGGGATTCCTGTCTTAACCTCACACTGCTACCCAGTGCTGCTGTATGGATTCTGCCTCTTTTCATTTGTAGCTAAAAGTAATAATAATGTGTTTTCTGTCAAATATTAATGCTGCACAATCCCATCCAGTAACCACAAACTTTGATATGGTAGGATTTTAGTACCTGAATGCTAACTTGTTTGTGCTAGATATTCATGCCTGTGTACCTCCAAAGGTGGTTTGTGGGGCTTTTTCCACCCATGACCTAGAGGCTTGAAAGGATGTTGAGAGTATTTTTCTGGCTGTTAGGAGAAAGTTTTCTGAAGATAGTTAATTTTCAAGTTTTTAATGCCAGGTTACTATTTGGAAGTCTTGTCTACGCTGACCAGTGTGACTGTTTATTTCCAGTGCTGATCTGTTACAGAATAAGACACAGACAAGCTTGATAAGTTTTTCCAGCTTTAAAGTTTTATTTTCTAATCTGTGTCTTAGTCTTCTGCATGATTGGTTGATTTCACATGTCTTGACCAGTATTTCCAGCCACTTCAGAAGTAGAATAATTAAAATTGCACTGAATAACTCTAATCCATACATGCCTTTGCTAAATAGACTTTTGTTTTGTATCTGGTACTCTATGGATAGTGTTCATTAATTTTTATGTTGTTTAGCTATGTCAAGCAGATTAAGGCTTGGTAAAATGTATGTAAAAATATAACAGGCTTCTAAATTCTTAGGCTAAAACCTATAAAACAGAGTAACCCACTTTGGTTATAAAAGTGACTACTGACATAGCTCCAGGTTCTTTTGCAGTGTTATTGCCAAAGATGATTTTCAGCTTCTAAGGTGACCAAATAATGCTGGAAAATCCTTAAGATAATTATCTCAGAATTTTCTCTTTTGTGGTCACATTATCCAGTGAAAAGGCAAGGCTCTTTTTTCTCTGTCTGGAAAAATAATAATGATAATTGATGGTCCTTAATTATGATCCCTTCATTCTGCAATATAGCTTTTAAATAGAGAAAACAATTCTATTCTGGTTCATTTCATTTTCAGTCTTTTTAGATTCAGTCCTGAAATAAGTGAAAAGGACAATGTAGTGAACAGGACTGTGTAGAGTGAACTTAACTAGATACTTTTTTTCCAGGTATTCAGATTTGGGTCATGTGAAATGTTTTCAAAATCTACACTTTTGCAAATTGTTTTGATTTGAAGAGCCTAAATATTTTGTAAGCATATTTTCTAAATTAAATGCTGGAATTTTATTGTTAGGAAATAATTTATACTTTCAAAGTAACTGCTGAATAATGTTGGCATGCACTAGAAAGTACAAACATCAAAAATGCAGTGGTTTGGGTAGAGCGAAATATTTCCTTTGGATTGGTTGTTTTTTAAAATTGTCAGCTAATCAAAATTATATTCATTGGTCAACCAGAAACAATATTTTTTTATTTCCCTGTGTTATTCAAAGGGCTGTTGTTCAATTCCTGTTTAAAGAATAGACCTGAATGCCTTTGAACAAGACATATAATTTCTTTTCATTACTTTTTTCTTTCTTTTTTAAGAGGGAAAATGTCAAGAATCCGTAACTGCCAAGAGTATTGAACACAGTAATCTGTTAATTCAGGTGATATTTTAAGATTCTTAGCTAGTAAATTCAGCAATAGTATATAATACCCAAGAAATGCTTTACTCTGCAAACTACAATCTATGCTATCTAAGTGGGGTAAGGAAAACAATGAAATGTACTTGCTTATTTGGTTTTCAATCAGATTACATTACCTCTAGGAGAAAAGGAGTTGCAAAGGGAAGAAAGGAGGTAATGCACAGGTACATTCTTTTAATGTCAGTGAAAATGCTGCTACACTCTTCCTCCTGGAGGAGATTTTCAAGTGCTTTCTTTCACAGCCATTGAAGGATCTGATATTGTTCTTATTTGAACTACTTTTATTAGATGAGGTACAGATAATCCAGAAGACTGTATGATGATGATGTCTGTTTGCCCTTTTGCATGGCTAAACTGCCATCTCTTCTGTCCTTCCTTTCCCAGTACCAAGTAAAGGCAGTGAAATCACCTGAGAAAGAAAGTAGTGGAAATTGTGATCATGGTGAGAAGTGTCCTGAGAGACTGCCAGTCATTCTTGGTTATGTCTCAGATACTTCAGCACCATCCTCAAAACATGACAGATTTTCTCTGGCCATTGTAGAATTTTAATATGCTTCCAAAGGGCCTCTTTTGTTAATGTATTCAGGAAATACATATGACATATCTTCCTTGAAGTGGATTTTTCGTTTGCTTTTAGTTGTGTCAAGCAGGAAAATCAATGAGCCTTATTGCTCCCAAAATCAATGAATGCTGGCTCCTACTGCTTTGTGGGACCCTAATGTTGTTGCTGTTATTGCTGCCCTTGTGACTTCAGGAGCTCTCTACCAGCAGGATATTGACTGCCCTTCCTAGCACCAAGGGCAGGAGATCCTTCCTAATTAGGCCTGGAAGTTTATTCTGGAAGCTTATTCTGTAAAATATTCAGTTGATGTAAGATACTTATATATAGATATATATATATATATATCTTATACACATATATATATATAGAGAGAGAGATACATATAGATTAAAAAAAATTATTATTATTATTATTACTATTATTATTATTATTGTTGTTGTTATTATTATTGTTATTATTATTAATTTCTCCCTCTAGGTTTTTTTCCATTGGAAGAAGCATGATCTTTAAAGTTCTTCTGTCTTCCACCACCCTTGTTTTGCCCCACTTTCATTGAATAAACCAAAATTTATATGTTTGAGGTGGAGGTTTTGTTTTCATGAAGGCTTCTTTTTAACTTTTTCATTCTCAGGCTTTCTTTGCTGCTGGAAAGACAACAGGACTTTAAACATACTGTATTTTACTTGGCATCAAGTTCTCAACACGGAGGAATTCTTATGAGTTGGTAACATAGCAAATGAGGGAGTTAGATGGGTCCATTCCCTGTCCATCACAGGTAACTGTACTAGAGGTGTCTAGTCCAGAAGGGTTACTGGGCATGTGCCATCAGCACCATATTTCAAAGGAATGATGGTGATATCACCCTCTAAACACATTGTCCAGCTTTTCACGTCACTTTTAGTAAAGAGATGTAAAAAAAGGATCTCAGGGTTTCCAGGAAGTAAAGGAAAATTATTTTGAGATTTATTTCCTGAATAATTTAAAAGGAATAGGAGGGGTTTTTTCTTGTTTTCAGGTTTGTGTGGTATTTGCTTTTGGTTTGCTTCAAAGTTACCATGGTCTAGCTTGAACTAGAGCAGCACTGTGCAAGCTGAGCAGGGTTAAAGCACTTTGAGTCTCGTGTAAGGGCCTTTCCCATGTGTACCGTAAGAACATGAGGTCTGGGTAAACAGCTGGATTACTTGGGCAGTGAGGATAGCAGAGCAGTTCCAGTCCTTCCAAGGCTGAGTGGTGACAGCAGGGAAGGGAATAAGGATTCTGTCCCCATTAGTCTGAAGGCAGAAGTCTTGAGATAAATTATGACTGCAAGGAAAAAATGTGTACTTGCAATGTAAACTGCAGAGACTCTATCCTGGTGGGAAATGTGAATGCCATTATAATGCTACCTCCCGTACATAATACATGAATTAATGGATTAATTTAATTATTTATCTTTCAACATTTTCTCACCTGCCAGAATGGAAATGCTGGTAGTAGCTTTGATAAGCACAAAAAAAATCTATGCTCTTCTTCCTTTATTAATGACTTTTAGTCACTGGAAAGTCTCAGACTATTAAGATATACAGAGCTATCTTCATAAGAGACAAGAAAAAATCACATGGGATTGTTATACATTTGTTGATTCAGTCCAAGACTGATACACAGTCGCACATGAAATTGCTTCTAATGTTCTAATTTTTCTAAGTTCTTTGAACTTTCTAGGAATGTTGCTTAAAATTTTTTTTTCTTCACACTGTTTTTTGAAAATTGCATGGTACCAGAAATAACCAATAGCTGAAGAAAAGAGTCCCAACAAAGGCCTTACAGTTATGTTCATTTTTTGGAGGTTTTGATTGCTGTTTTTCAGTTACCCATTCTCCCACTGTGTAGCCCAAATTTTGGAGTCATTATTCTATCATTCACTCCTCCATGGGTTCCTAATGGGATAATTAGCTGGTGTAAAGACTTTGAACACAAACTAACTTGGGTGGTGAGCTGGAGCATGTGTGGTCCCATTGTGTTGAACTGATAACACTCTGTTGTCACTTCTCAGGTCTACTCTGAAGGTTTCAATCAGAGTTAAAAGGTGTAGGGTATTTTTCCTTCATTTTTTCTGCATGAACATAACTTTGTTAATATTCTATGCAGTATGCAATATCCTATAACTGTCAGGGACTGTATAAATAATAGAATTTGCATGCTGACCTGCCATTATGTCTGTTTAGAGCAGACAGTGAACTTGCTTGGCTTGTTAATATTCTAGTTCCCCAGCAATCAATCTGCTTCAATATTTATGTGACCCAATAAAGTTTATTTTTCTTGGGTTTTAAATTATGTTGTTGCATCTTCCTTTATATCGCTAAAATTCAGTCTGGCTTGTTTTCCATTTGGATCGTAAAATGTGGATATCATACCTTCACCCTGCTCCTGTAGTCATTTGTCTGTGTGGACACAGAGGCGTTACTTTGCTTTCCTGGGCACCTTGGACATGGTTAATCGTTGTACAATTGCAATTTGTTGACCTCCATGTATCTCTTGTGTTTGTTTTTCTCGGGGTGCTTTCTCCCTTTATGTAATTTAAAGCTCAGATCCTATGTATGGAAATTAACATTTTGATATAAAAATTCTGCTGTTCTAAACAAATACCTCAGCTACTATAAAACAAACAGATAAAAAGAATGAACATACTGAGTCAGTGGAGGCTGATAAAGTGCAGACCCTGCCTTAGGCTATCTCTGCACAGTGCAGGCTTAACCCACGCATCAGATTTATCTCTTTTTTTTTCTACGAGGTCACTAAAGACATTCTCTGTTTCTAAAAGTAATTTTCGGTCACTGGTGATAAGCAGAGTAATCTTTCCCAATATTTCTGGTAGCTTGGAAATTTAACTGGAGGTGGTAGGATGTGAGCAGACTAGATCTGCTCCTGCTCCCAGAAAGGCAAACCGCTGACTCTCCGCCACCTGCAAGCCTACGGGCAGGAGAAGAGGATCACTTTACAGACCTTAAACTTGTAATGGCTCTGGGAGGTGCTTGAGTAATTGTCTTCTTGTCTGTTAATGAGATAAATGCTCTATTTATCTCATTGAAATGTCATATTAGTTTATAATAAATATTTAATTATGCCAACAATTCCAAAGAATAGTTGGAAAGACGTACTGTCTGTGATGAAAAAACATTTGTATCATACACAAGAGCATCTTACTAAGTGTTTTAGAGGATGACAACAGGTTGCATATTGTCCCTCTCTGCCAGTCTGAGGCCTGTGTAATGCCCCTCTTACACCTTCTCTGCAGTGACAGAACCAGCCTTCTCAGGGATGCCTGCTGCAGTCACACTGGTGCTTGGAAAGGGAAGGTCCTGGGTTTGATCACGCCTCAGACTTTTTACCCTTGTTTTCTTTGTGCCTAACTGTGTAGTAGTGGGTTAAGTGACAGCAGAGATCCCTCCACAACAGGACCATGGTGGGAACACACATCTGGGCTGGGCACCCCTTGGAGCTCCTGCATCAGTGCACCCAGCAGCTGCTGCCCTGCATGCCTGGCAGAGCTGGCCACAGACTGAGAGGCAGCTACCCTGGAAACGTATGAGACAGAGGAACTAGTGACCCAGAGGTGGGATGGAAATCAGCATCCCACCAGCACGAGGAAAGTGGATTTGTGTAAGAGACATGGCAGGTCTGCAGTTCTTCACAATGATGTTATTATCCAGCATCCTCCTAGTTCCCTCTGTACTAGTGTTTATCAGTCTATGTGTGAAAGTTCAGCAGGAAAACAATTACAGCCTTTCTGGATCTTGCTTGCCCCTATTCCAGGCATGTGTTGTAAACTCAAAATAGAAAAGGCATTGGTGGACTGTTTCTGTCTTAACTTCAAAAGAAACAGAATTTTCTAAAGCTGTTTGGATCTGCTTTGGGCAGCATCAGAACAATTTATTCATCCAGAGTTACACATCACACCTTCTCTCAGAGAATTTCTTCTTCCCATATAATTTTAACCTCCTTTTTAGCTGTAGAATGACTGAACTGTCATTAAAATCAATGGAAAGTTCCCCTAGCAGTTCACTAGAGCAGGGTACAATCCTTAGCATCTATTCAAAGACCACAGAAATCACTGATATCAATAAAAATCCTCTTATTTGCATTGCTGAGCTCTTAAACCCCCACTGGAGAGGTAGGACAGGACACTCAGCTAATGTGTGTGTAACATGCTAGGGAAGAGAAGCTTGTCATGGCAGTGCAGTTTTTCCTCTTTTTCATGCAGAGTCATTTGCTAAACCAGATGTTTCTGAGCCTGGCAGATCTATTAATCTGTATATTTTCCAGTTTGCCAAACATTAAATTACCAGAAGAGTAAATGGAAGCTCTCATTTACTTCTAGTGCTCAAAATCTCCTGACATGATCTAAAAGTGCTTCAAGCAAGAAACAAAAGGGAATAACCGGAGCCTACAACATCCTTGAGGTTCCATTCATCTCCCCGTAAGGGAGCATACTTCCTCTTCTGGAGGAGCTCTGTGCACATATATTAATTTCCTGTGACAATTCTCCTGATAGAGAGGAATATTCCTTCAGTTATATCTCCAGAGGCATTCCTGCATAAAAAGCATGTCTGCACTATTAGAGGAATCATATTAATGGGTCTAAAATGTTTCAGGCAGGGAACTGAAAAATTTAGTGAGGATATTACAGTGTAGAAGCATTTTGTTGTTGGGATATGTCCACGTGAGCTATTGACTCATCTGTATTTAACTTCTCACAGCCTTTGACTTGACCTTTCACTTGACTCCCTCTCCTGTCATTTTCTTGGTATAAAAAAATTGTAGCCTTTCACTTGACCTGTGTGAACTCATAAATCCTGGCTGCTCACACATGTAATCACAGAGCAAACAAAGCAGCTGGAAAAAAGCTCCTGCAGTAGGAAGTGAGATTTTTACAGTGCAGACAGAAGAGACCATGGAACATCCTGCTCCCCTCCAGACAACTTTGGTTTCTCTCACAAACACCCTTCCACATCTCACCCTATGTGCTACATTAGGTGTAGCTTGAAACAGGCCATGGTCTCCCAGTAACCTTGTGTCATAGGTTAGCAAGCATAGTCCCGGAAGGGATGTCCTTGCTAAGGGGTGCTTACAGCTTCCTCTGGGACCTGATAGAACCTATCAGTGGCCAGTTTGAATATGGACAATTCTTTAAGCCACTTAAAGTTGTGACCGCCTCTGTGATCCACACTTAAGAATAGACAAACTCCCCCCCCAAGCTCTCTCTCGTTTCCGGCGCTGGGACAGGTGGCTGCAGGCCCCGTGCGGGGGCCAGCGGGGCCAGCCAGGCCCTGCTTGGGCCAGGCCGGGCTGGGCCACGGCCAGCCTGGAGCCATGGGCCTGTTCCAGCCATGGAACCCCCCCCACTGCCTTGCCGTGGGCAGCCGGAGCGGCTCGGAACCCCCCCCCTCCACTGCGGCCGAGATTTCAGCAAAGCGGCACCTCTGTCCGGCAGAGGTCAGTGACCAACAGCGATAAGCCACATTCCAGCTGCAAGGCCGAGGTGAGATTAACCCTTTTATTGCTGTGAAGAGCTGAAAACCTGAGGGAAGAGAGAGAGGAGATGCTTAAAGCTGAAAGTCTGTTGTGAAGCTATGATATATCAGAGTATCCTGTTGTAATTTCATGAAGATATGGGGGGTGGAGTGTTCAAGTCATAAGCAATAGGCAGATGCTGCCGCAGCTGTAATTTCATGAGAAGTTTGGACAGAGAGAGATGAACCAGATGAACCAGATGAGGACTTTTGCTCCAAAGAGGAAAGGAGAAAAACCTCAATTCCTAGAGATGCTTCCAGAGATAGTCTTAAAGATGAAGATGACCCTTTGCTCCCAGGGAAGGAGAAGGGCCTCTGTTTTTCTTTGTTTCTGAACAGCTCAACCTTAAAATTGTACCCCAGAAAACTTTCAAGAGTGGACCCTCGAAAGCAGTTGCGGGAAAAGCTGCAAGTCGGGGGAAGGGACTCACATCGTAAGCAGAGAGACTCCTCTTCCTAAATGGACTGAACAATATTTGGGAATGGGTGGCTGTCTCGGTGTGATACTGTTTTCATAGCATGAGCAAAAAAGAGACTTCTCTTTCTAAATGGACTAAACAAGGTTATTATGGAAGTGGTAAACAGACTGAACATCTTAAGGGTTGTCTTTACATTGTCAGTGGGAGAAGGGAGGAAGGTGGGGGGAGGAGGAGAGTTCTAAAGGTGGTATAATTTTTTTTCTTTTCTTCTTTTAGGTCTGTTAATAAACTTCTTTATATTCATTCAAGTTGGTGCCTGCTTTGCATTTCTCCTAACTTTTATCTCACAGAAGATAAACATTAGTGAGTATTTTAGACCAAACCACTACACCTTGTCAACATGAGTATGTGCCTATTTAGCCATCTCAGCCTGAAGTAATTTTGGGAGAACTGCTGGGCATTCATTCATCTTGTGGGCCCTCTTCTAGACCCATACCTTAGAGAAAAACCCAGGAGCATCACCGTTTAAGAAGATATTAGTGTGTAGAGTACCTCCTTATTGCTTAAAATAGAAAGATGTCCTTTTATTCTGAATTAATTTTTCCGACCTAGTGAATTTTTTATACATTCAGGAGTAAAAAAAAATCCAAAAAGGTGTGTGAAGGAACTTGTTCAGAAACAACTGTTAGAAAAGCTGTTTGGGTTTTCTTCTGGTTGGGAAATTCAGCTGGATAGGGCTATTTCAATCACTCTTGTCTTCCCGACAAGAAGGGGTTTAAAATTCAAGGCTGTCATTGTGGTACCTCTATGATCACTGAACTTACTGGAAACTTACAGGTAAAAAGAAGTTTTGAGAAGTATTTGTAGGTATGAGCTTATTTTCTAAGGGTTTTTTATGATCTTTTTAACTGATAGTTTGAACATTGTTGTTTCTGCACCTACCAAAGTGATTTTTTAAATTAACACTTCAGACAGGTGCAAAGGGAAGGGGTTGGTATATTCAGACCATAAAACTGTTCTTATCCAAAATTAAAAGTCAACAGCCCCTTCCATTTTGGAAAAAAAAAATTTAAAAAATGCTGACTAATGCATTCTTCATTCTTGTGTCTTTGCTGTCCAAAGTAATAACTAAAATCACACACACTAAGCTTTGTGTATTGATTGTCGTGAACTTGCTTGGCAAGGATGGAAACCTGGGATTCATATAAGAAGAATACTGCTTCTGGGTCCATCATTCATATTATGTGCTTGATGTTTGTTCTATAAAAGCAGAAGGCTCATGAACTCTGCACTTTTGGTCTGAAAAATTAGGGCAGGACTGCCTTGACCACCTAGTGGTAGTGAAGTGAATGAGGAGATGAAGAAATTCAGTTTAGCACACACCCTGCTCTTTTTCTGAATGAGGCTGCTGGTAAGGACAAGAACATTAATCTTTGGCTGTCACTGTCTAAAATATGCAGATCTAGAAGCCTTAACTTATCATGGGCATTACTAGTTAATTAAAGAGATTAATTGATTTATTCTTGGCAAAGGACTGTTAGCCAATGTTCACTGCTAGGGAATTATTGAATTCAGATAGAGCATAAGATAGGTGAGAAGAAATACTTTTCTTCCCTGGAATAATGTTTCTGTCTGGTTCTCAAAATAGCAATTACATACACTTTAAATTGTTAAATTATTATAATTACTAAAGTATTTTAATCTTTAAATAACTGCCTGTAATTTTATAGCAAAAGATCAATTAACATATTTAATATTTATCATTGTTCAACAAAATATTACTGGGTTGGAAGTAAGGAGTACAAAGAGGCAAGTCATCTTGCCTCAGGAATTATTTTTGAAGCAACGCTTGGCACACATTTGACAGCTCACGATGAAATGTATGCTTTCGAGTGATCTGCTGATGTATGGGTTTTCAGACTGCATTGTAGCAATGCCTGTGCCTGGAACCCTAACCCTCATGATGCAAAGATTCAAAAATAGAAACGGTGCTATTTGTACTGCCTATTTGGCTGTGCATGAAATGATTCTGAATAAAAGGCTTGTAGAAATCTCTTTCATATTTTCATAGCAAATAATGAGCATACATTAAGAACAAATTATACGTATCTGAACTTAATGGGTGAGTTGACCCAGGCTTTTACAAATGAATACTAATGGAAGGAAGCTGTAATATATATTAAACATTTAATTAACTTTTTGAGCGTGGCTGTCAGTGCATGATAGAGTAGCAGAACATATAAGAAAAGGAAACAAACAAATAAAACCCAAGCCTGTATTTACAGGTACAAATCCAGAATGGGAAGCAAGAGACATTTTAGACGCTATTTTTCTGCTGAAAATCCTAATACCTCCCTGCTGCATCATCTGGTACTTACACATGGAAGAAATCCAAATTGAATTGTTCTTTGGCTTCTGTGGCTCTTTTGTTTTATTTTTCTCTAGCATTGGAGACTATGATTGAGATGGCCATGGGTTTACTATGAATTGTCAGGAGCTAAATTGAAGTGTCTGTCCTGGTGTCAGAAGATGGAGCCATAAGGTGCCTTGCTGGGGTCTCTGTATGTATAAATGTACAACCAGAGTCAACCTACAAGCAGTGGCCCAAAGTTTCTTAAACCTGCACTGACTGCTGATATGTAGCTGATATTTTCATCCTGTGCAAGTTGGTGTCACCTGTAAATGGCAGAGAACAGAAGTTCTGTGTTTGCAGTTCCTCTGAATCACTGTGAATATATTACATTATCACAGTAGGAAATGTATATCAAATACAACTCTGGCTGAAGCATTTGACCTTCTGAAAACCAGCCAGTATGTCAGTGAAAGCAGATGAACACAAAGAAACTAGGATGTTTTCCCACTGCCTAGGCTAATTCTCCATCATACAAGTAGTCCATAGCAATGTTGGCTGTTTCAGTCTATGGCAATTCAGCCTAAGAAATTCTTTGTGTTGTGAGCAGCACATTAAGATATTATTAACTAGGATATTGTTACAGTGGGCGTACTGCAACACATGTATCAGATAACGAGGCTCGTGGAAAAGAAATATATATGGACCAATTCTTGGTAGATGTTTCAGAGATGTTTATTTCTCCAGCTGCATGGCCGGGGCTCTGCCGAGGAACTGCTCAATCACGGGACCCGAGGGTCCTTGCCCGCGCAGGGGAACACAGAACAACCAACGGGGAACGAGGCTGACCAGGGGCAGGGAAACCCCGTGCCTCCCCCCCAGGGCC
This sequence comes from Aphelocoma coerulescens, assembly GCF_041296385.1. Taxonomy (NCBI): domain Eukaryota; kingdom Metazoa; phylum Chordata; class Aves; order Passeriformes; family Corvidae; genus Aphelocoma; species Aphelocoma coerulescens. Next base: position 22,361,197 of record NC_091015.1, read on the forward strand.
CCTCTCCCAGGGCTACATGGCAGGGGGAGAGACCCCAACAGTATATATATGACTAGTGATGCTAGACATCCTTGTGGTCTCTAATAGGAGGCTATTAAACTGTTTTTAGTCAGTTCCTTACCAAATAGAATACTGTTTGTTATTCAAGAGGGTTTTTTCAAGGTCCATCCAATGTTTGGCTTAACTACCATTTTTACAGTTTGTTGGTGCAATAGTGAAATAATACCATGTGTTTCTAAGGAATTGTGATTATCTGAGAGGCATGTGAGAGGCAACTCAAAGACCAAATAGACTGATTATTCCATATCAAAGCTGAGCTAATCCCCTGATGTTTAGCTGGTGTACAGCTGGGAGTTGATCATCTGGGGAACTACAAACAAATGATAAATAGCACCTATTCCTAAGAGCTAAATTTCCTCTCTGTGTTGAATATTGTGAGAAGGATTGCATTCTCCATGAGTAGCTGTCAATTCCATCTTGGCTCATTTTCTTACATTTGGGAGTTCTGATTTGTGCCTTGGGAGAACAGTTACATTTTGTCGACCGTTTCTGAGTGTATGGAGTTTTGGTATACAGTTTGATCTTTGAATACAGGGTAAACTTCACATTAAATGCAAATATAGTGTTTGTTGTTGCTGAGTATTCATTTTTGTGAAAATAAATTTTGGTCTTTCCGGCTCAAACCCCATCATTTTTTGGTTGTGATGACTGTTTTACTGCTAATTCAGCAGTAAGTTAAGTATGTCTGGCTGGCTACAGTCTGGCCCTACTCCATCTCCTGCAGAAGGGCTGTGGTGGTGTAGAGTCAGGGAAGCAAGACCCTCCAGCCCCAGAGGTCCTGTGTCCTCTGAGGTCCCCTGGTATTTTGAAGGCTCACAGCTTTTGAATTTCCAAACCTTTGCCTGCTTAGGGCTGAGGAGAGGCAAGCCCAGCTTTCTGCACTTGCCCCACTTTGCAAACACAAGCTCAAATGCATGTGCATGTAAATGGACACCACCTCTCTTTCCAGCTGCTGCACAATAATTGTACCATGGACAAATTGCTCTTAACAATCTGCTTTTACATCTGTATAAACCCTACCTATCCTTCTTTCTTGCACAAAGTGCAGTGACTTGGGTTTACTTTGTGATGTCTGGAGCTTGAACTAAATCTCAGGAAATGTTCACATTTGCTGTTCACATACTCCAGACGTAGCAGGTGCTGTAGTCACTGTGGGAAGCAACCTCCACCCCCAGGGCAGCACTTTCTGCCAGAAATGTGGGTTTGGTTTTGACACGTTTGTAAGCTGGGGCACTTGCTTGTTCCCTGTTCTCTTAACTCAGAAAAAAAGGTTTTACCTTCTGGCATTAACTAGAACAAGTCAGAGATGGGATAGCACTCCTCAGTTTTTTCCTGGGGTAGGGAAGGGATCTGGTAATTTGCTGAAAACAGTGTTCTCAACATCAGTAGCAAGTTTCTAGATACCCATATGGGAATTGACCCTCAACATTTTCCCATTAGCATGTGAGTGTTTGGAGTGAGGCAGAGAGGGACAGATTCAGTGAGTGCAAAGGGAATGCTACAGTTGAAGGATATCAGAGCCTCACCACTTGAAATGTGAATTGCATCTTATCAGACTGGCAGAAAAGCCAGAAAATAGTAAGTTGCATCCCATTTTGTTTAGCTGGCAGGCAATAAACAGTGGTCAGCCTGCTGCCTCATAGCAGTCAATTTCTGCAGAATCTGTGGTTTGACTGCCTTTTATTACCACTGGCTTTTCTGCTGGTTTCATAAACTCTGATTTTAAGAGCTTGTGTGACCTCCTTAATTCATCTTGCAGTGCCTGTGTGTTTCAGGGACTTCACTATGTATATGTGATCTAACTTGATCAAATACAATGAACTGTAGATGCTGTGACACTTGAGAAGTGAGAAAAAAGACAAATATTGAATGGAAAAGAGAAGGTAAATCAAGTCCCTGCTAAACTGACAAGGGAGTATAGAACGGGAAGAGAAGAAAAACAGCAAAAGGTTGCTTAAAAGGCAAAACTTACATTTATGATATGTCACAGAGGTCAAGAAGGCAATGATATTTTGATGTGTGAAAATACACATAAAATTATAGTAGAAAAGCTTATTTATTTTAGAAAACCTCATGTTATGTTGGCTAACACAGAGGCTGGAGGAAGACTTTTGTCAACAAATCTGACACTGCTGTCTGCATGCAGAAGTCAGGGCTGGGCCTTGGTAGAGATGGGTGCTGCTGGGCTGTGTGTGCTGCTGGAAGTGGTGAGGAGTAGAGCCTAAAGCACCAGAATAAACCCAGGGTTGTACTCCATTTGTCTTCACTGAGGATTATATCAACTTCTGCTGCTAGGTTCAATTGGATCAAGGCTGGATTTTTCACTTTACAAATTAAATGTTTTCCATGTACAGGTATGCCAGGTACTAGCTTAAAAATGTTCCAAACAAGGAAAAACACAGGATAGATTAGAAGGGAAATTGTAACAGCGCCGAGGGAGAAAAAATAGGAAGTAATTGAGTTTTTCCTGTGTTTTAAAAGCTGTTTTTTCTTTCAATTTAACTTGGTTATCCTGTGATGAGATTCTTTTGGTTTTCTCCTTCACTGTGAATGTAGAATGCAGTAATTTTTCATATAAAAAGCATCCATTCAGATAAATTTCAGTGTGGCTTTTCAACATAACTTGTGACTTTCATGGGATATCCCTTAATTTGTGTCATCAAGGATTTTTTTACAAAGTATTTGCTTAAAATGGTTATGTCAGAAACATTAAGAAAACTTCATTTAATTCCAGCCAAAACATAAAACCAAAACAAATAATATCAAATCCAGAACATTTTTACCCTAATCTATTGAATCATTTATTATAATGTAATTACACTGTGTGATGATCTCTCATAATCTTTATGTTTTAATAGGAAAACTTGGTATGAACTAAGAGTAAGTTGATAATCTCTGTCATTTCAGTTAGCATATTATGGAATCATAGAATAGTTTGTGTTGGAAGAGACCTTGAGAAGTGATCAAGTTACACCCCCCTGCAGTGAACAGGGACACCTTGAGCATCTTATTTCATGTTGATTTTTCTTTTTGTTTTTCTTCTTGGGACTTAGTCTCCTGTGTGAAAGTTTGACATCAAATGATGAAATTACATAATTGATCAGGTATAATTTTTCATATTTGAAGTCTGTTTTCAGCTGCACCAATAAAATGCCCTACAGAATAGGAGCTATGGAGTGGTGTAGTGAACAGTCTTGGGAAACAAGTGTTAATTTAGGATGTAGATGGTGGTTGAAATCTGGTTAAATGAAAGAACCATCAGGAGGAAGCTATTGCTCTCGCTGACAAGGTCCTGTCCATGGAACAGAGCTCCTCATTGAACACTGCCCCTATCACTGACAGCCACTTATAAGTCATGGAAATAATGATAAATGAGGCACCACCAAAACAGCCTTCACAAGCTGGAATTTATAAGTTTTACCTCAGTAGAGCAGCAGCAGAAAATGGGTGTCTTCATGCTCTGAACCAAAGGGTGCCTGATGATCCCCAAGTCCCTGCAATTCCTATGGCTCATGGCCCTCTGAGCTCCCCAAGAGAGTCTTCCACAGTTTGAGGTGCATCCTCAGGCATAACACATGCTGCCACTTGTGCTGCTCTCTCTGTCTCTGATTCAGCCACTTAATCTGTTAGTTTGAAATAGAGTTGTGCACATCCAATCTTAAAATTTCTGGGAGAAGCTTTATTTTCCATTTCAGTAATGGGGTTAAAGTCAGAGTTACAACATATAAGTGATGAAGATGAGATTCTCACAAGTGCTCGGTATCAGTTTATCCATAACTATGGAAATCAATATTGCACTTAATGTTTTCACTAGACAGTGATTTAGTGTAGTTTTAAGCTAACCCTGAACATCTTTGAATATCTCGGACATTTTCTGGGAGACAGCATGTTCACAGCTTATACCTAAGGTTAGATTCAAAAGTAACTATTAAGAAAATGAAACAAAACTGGTTTGACTTTCCAAGTCATTGCAAACGCATTCATTATAGGGGTTGTGAAACCCTGGAAAGCAAAGGTACATAAAAAACAGAACCCTAATTTTAGGAAACTGGGTTTGAAGAATATTATCTCACATCTGTCCTATAAAACACAAAATGTTTGTTCCAGTAATCTCAGATGAATGCCAGCTTTGGTATGTTCCAAACCATCTTCGAAAAATATGGCAATAAAATAGTTGAAAATAACACTGGCCACTAGGTTAAATTCTGCACAGTAAATAAAATTGGGCAGACTATCATTCAAGAAAATGGTGCAAAAATTCTTGTTGAGTTAATAGAGGGTTTATCTTGAAGATTTTCTTTCACAGGTTGAAACTAATTTGCAGGTTAACAAACTGTAATAGCTGGGCCCTTCTGCAAAATGTGGCCCTTCTGCACCACATTTTGAACATATTAAGTTGCTACAGAATGTCTGAGAGCTTGTAGGGTGTAGCTAAGTTTTCAGTTGTGCAGAAAGTGACTCCTAGATTTAAAATGCTAATCTGTAGTGTTTTATATCTGTCATAGGGTATCAAATTTGGCATATAAAAGGTACTCAAGTCCCTAACAAGTTTTACCCTCATTTTGACAAATGCTCTTCTTCTACCTGCTGCTATTTCTGTGTGAAGAGGAAGGTGAGAAAATGCTTCAAGTTAGATGACAAAAATATCTTTCCTACTGTTCAGTAACCTCCATGCACCTGGTCTCCATGGTGCTGTGGGATGGGGAGGCCAAGAGGCAGGCATTTCAGTTATCAGTCTCTTCAGCATCCCTTCCTGTGTGGAGACAGGGCAGGCAGAGGTTAAGCAGCAACATTTCTGCTGCTAGACCAGCAGCATCTCTGCTAATGCTACTGTGGGCAGATACAGCTGAAGAAAAGAATAATGAAAAACCCCCAGCAAAACTGCAAAGGCCTTGCAGTTCACTCGCAAAGGCAGCAGAAGTATCTCTGCAATTAATTTTGCAAAATGTTCATAAGAAAAGCCAAATCTTAGAAAATTTCCTTTGTTTTTTACCCTTGTTTGTAGGTTGACTGGAGGACAGAGAACAGAGGGAGGGGATTCCTGTGCTTTTTTCTCCTTTTGAACAAATGCATAGTCTGCACACTCCTGCATCACACGCTATGACCACAGACCCTTTTCCTCTCTGCTCCATTGTCCCAGGGTCCAGAGCAGTACTTCAGCAGCAGCTGGAGCAGAGACTGAAGTTAGGAGTACCTTGGAGCGAGTTGCCTGTATCAGTGTGGTTATATGGCAGCAGTTGGTCAAAACAGAGCTCTCAGCTCACCATAAGCCACACTGTTCCACCCTCATCTCCCAGCTTCTTTACAGGCAGAGACCTCAGCAAGGTCTGTGAGCTGCAGCTGGTCCTGGTCCCATGTCTGTGATGTTCAGTGGCTGTCTTGCTTGGTGGCCACTCTCAATGCCGGTCAACCTGGCAACAACAGCATTTGTCTGCTCCCCGTCTGTTTCTGCATTAAATTTTTGTATTTTATTTTTCTGCTAAGGTTGGGGTTTTTTTCCCCAAGGCCCTAATAGCCTGCTGTTAATATAAAATGAAAAGCCTTGTATTTACTATCCTGGGGGAAACAGCTAGGGCTTATATGGAAGTCAGTGTTCTTCAGAGGTGCTTGTGGCCGTGGATGGTGCTGAGTCTCCAGCTCTGATGGAGCACAGCAGATGCATCAGTAGCTAATGGAGCTCTGCCAGTGCTAGCCACTGCTTCACTTCCCCAATCTAGACAGTGGCTTGGTAAGTCAACTGTGACACTTGTAATTCAGTAGGGTCTGTGCTCCCCTCTGCTGAGCCTCTACATCAGGCAGATTTAACTTGCTTGCTTTTTTTTTTTCCCCAGGAAGTCAGCTGCTTTTACTCTGTAAACTACCTCTACAATATGAAGCACTACCAAAATAAGTTGTTTCCTTTATTACATGGGCTATGCTACAAAGTTATTCCTGTCTTCTCAAATTAAGCAGAAGGATTGTATGGCGGTTTCAGGGAGAGGAGAACAAACATAATTCTATTTTGTGTGGGTGAATTTCCATGGAAGGCAGCTTACTTTGCTTTGGGCAGCATTTGGCAGCATGTCAGTGTCTGTATGGGGAACTTGGCATATATTACCTCTTTATTCACTGGATCTCATTTATAAAAAGGAAAGGCAAGTCCAAAAGTTACTTAAGTCAGACTGAAGTCACAGAGATTGTTTAGATTATTTAAGAAAAGATTCTGTTACAAACTCAAATTCCAGTTTGGGTTGACATAATATTTTTATATGTTTTCACCATATGTTTATAATTTTAAACAGCTTGGGGGAAAACAAACAAAAACGATGCTTCCTGCTAGAGGGACCTATTGGCAATATAATCCTGGGCAGAAAATTCAGATGGTGAACTGTGTCTCTCAGAACATCAATCAAACCCTGTCAGTAAAGAATGAGCAAACAATTCGTTTATTAACCTGAATTTAGTCAATGATAGTGTCTTACTTTCTTAAAAAGAAGAATTCAAGAAACAGGTTATGAGTTAAATTGCATTCTTTTTTTCTCTAATGACACACTTTCTTACTATGCTTTACACTTCTAATAAGGTTTTTTTTAAATGTATCAGTTTTTACATTCCATACTTTTATGCAGTCCATAATGGAGAACTTATTTTAATTGAAAAATCTTTATGGTATATCTCACCTGCCCAAGGAAAACAAAGAAAATTATTTGTATCAGTATTTAGTAATGGAAATACAATGACAAAAAAGAGATTTCTTGATATTTGGTATTGTAAAATAATTGATGAAAAAAGTAATGCTTTTGCCTTGACATCTGTCTCTCCTTCCACAATACAACACTGTCATTATTTCTATAGAGATTGTCTGAAAACACAGAATGAACAAGACGTGAGGGCATATTTTATTTCCATTTTCATACAGCTCATAGACACATGGAGAAGAAGGGATAGGAAATGGGATTCTTCGATTATCGGGTTATTTCTTGTGGAAAGAACCACTTCCAGGCTAATGCCTGTCCCCAGCAGTCACTGGAATTAACCTTCTTAAGGGGTTGATGACTCTGTGTGAAAAAATTAAAACATTCCAACCTTTTCATCCACACACTCTAAATTATCATATGACATTGCTCAGTTTAGAAATTATTATCCTGAGAAACACAGTTTTTCAGCTGTACCCCTTCTGTCGTCTTGCCTGCAGGGGGGATTCTTGGCCAGCTCATTGTATCCCATGTGGCACTGTCTCTGTCTTGTGGAGATGATGTGCCTGGTCCTTGCAGAAGTCATTGAGCTAGGCTACATCAGGAATCACCAGGCAGCTAAACTTCAACTCTTCATTACTTTAAGGAAGCATTTCCAATTTGAAACTTCTGTGGTTTTGTTCTGATAATTTTAATGAAAAGCATGCTTGTTTGAAATACACCTATAATTTTCCATCAGCTCAGAATGATGAGGGTAAGTTGCAGTGATCTATGGAACCCATTCTTGTGAAGCTGGTGTTTCCATCCCTCTGTTTTCATCCCTCTATGTGCACAAGAGCACAAGAATTTGAAGCACTTTGTTAATGTCATCTAAATTTTTACTTGGTGCTAATGTAAGCGATGGAAGTTGCTTCTTTGTACACTATTCCACTTACTGGGAAAACAGAGCTTCGATGCAGTGTTGGTGCAGTAGGACCTGAGGCGGTGGGAATGGAGAAAACCTTCTTGCAGGAGGGTTTGTACTAAGCTCAGATTACATTTTCAGTCAGAGAGAGTGGGTTTGCTACCAATGTCTCAGCATCCCAATTTGACATTATTCCCATTGCCTTAGCATCTAGAAAACATGCTTGGAGAAAAACCACACAGAATTAGGCTTTAGCTAGGAAAGCACCAAAGGTCCAAGGCAGGTGTTTAAATGCTTTGCAGAACTGGGTCCTTGCAGCAAAATGCAAATATATATATGTGTGTTTATATACATATATATACATATATATGTACATATTTCAGAGCTGGATCTCTGGTACCTGGTACTAAACACTAATTAGCTACAATTATGTGCAGCTATATTTGGGAAACATATAAATATGAGATATATAATATTAGGTTGTCTGCCCTATTGACAGACTGTTTCAAATAATGCTAGCTGCTCATATTAATGGAAATCAAATGTAATAATTAGTAATTCAGAGAAAATTGTGAGAAAAATCAGTGTTACTCAGAGCATTTGTAGGGAAAGAATAAAGAACTAAGATGGAAAAATTGCATTTGATGAATGCCACACTTTTCAGTACACCTTTGCTGGGCTAATAGCAATAAATGAGGCTCTGAGCTCAGTGAGCGAGACCAGGCAGTCTTCTAATAACAGTAATTCCAAAATAGTAGGTGAGAATGAGCTTAGAAATGAAAACGGGGAATCAAAATACTGTCTCAGTCTTGTTGAAAGAAGTCTTTTTTTTTTTTAATTTCTAACAAAAATGCCCCCAGAGCCAACCCTGAAGAATACAACTTTTTGCTGTATAACTTATCATTCCAGAAATGTGGTAAATTTATTACAAACCAAGCTTTGGAGGACTACAGAGTTTGAATCAAACCTGACAGAATATTTCAGAGTAATAAATCACTGAGGAAGGTGAGGCTCACAGGGGTAGCACCTCTGTGAGTAGCAAAAGGGATTAAAAGCATCAGGAGCATTTGGTGGTCATCAGCAGTGTTCTGGCTCTTGGGAATATTTACATCTAACTAGCTGTATACCCTGTACTGTCTACATGCTGAGATTTAATAACAAATTTTTAGGGAGTAGCTCCCACATGTGGGGGAGTTTACAGACAGGCTTTTCCAGTTTAAGCATTCCTAGCTGAAATATTTATGTTCTGCCATTGTATCACAACTAATTTATCAGGAACTTTTACACAGGTAATAAAGAGATGGGGAGGACAGCAACATGTTTCACCTAGCAATATGGTAAATAACTCAGCTGCTTTTAGATACCGTGGATAACTATATTTCTTCCTTAGGTACCTAGTAATTTAAATTGATGAGCATATAACATCTGTTCTGCTAGTAAAGGTAAACTTTCATCTGGCTGAAAATATTTAGTATCATCACATATTTGAAAGAAATAAAGGGGTGCAAAGCTGAGGATTTGTGCAGTGGGAATGTGTGGCAGTTGCTGCTCTTCAGCTGCAGGTGCAGCACAGGATTGCCCAGACTCCCTCTGTGATAAGACAACGAAGAGTTGTTATTTTGATCATCTCCTCTGCCTTTCTGCCTGCTTCAGACTTCTGAATTTGAAATATTTTTCTTTCAGCAAACCCACAATTTCCCATGGGGTCTGAAGCATTGCTCCAGATTCAGACTTCAGGCTCACCTGGGGTTCAGACTTCAGGCTCACCCAGTTTCCTTTGTGCTGCTCACTTGGGGAATGCTGCTGCTCTGTCTGTGCCAGCTGGGGTAATGGGCTTTGTTCTGTGTGGAAAGTTGTCAACAGAATCTGCACAAGTACATACACCTTATTCACTTTAGAGATTTTGCTTTTGCTGAGTACGATATCCTCTCTCTGTCTCTTCTTGGGTGAAATTGTGCAGGATTCTTTAAAAATGTATTTCTTTTGTCCTTGTAAAAATCGACTCATTCAGAAAAGTAAGTACACTATCTTCAGAAGACACTTCTTCAATGCTTTGTTTCTCCAACTGTTTGAAAGCAATGATTTATAAAGCCAAAGTGGAATGGCAAATGTAGATAAGGAAACCAGCCTGCAGGCGCTTGCCATCTGCATTTAATTGTAATATAAATGCCTATTAATGCAAATGATGACAATTTGTTAGATCTTTTATACCTATCTGAACAATAACCCAAAAAAGTCAGATGGAACCACACTAAAACTTTTTTTTAATGTAAGATATAGTTAATTGCTTGCGCAGAGGGACTTTCCTTCAACAACCTGTCTGTCCTCCAGGTTATGGTTCAGAGGGCTTTGCAACTGCATTGAGAAGAGGTGGTTGTGAAGGAATAACAGGAGATGCCAAGTGTGGAAATCTCACAAGTGGGAGGTATTGGTGGATGTTTCCTGGCTTGTCCCTCTTTGCTGTCTCTTGGGATACAGCAAACTTCCTGAAAATATGTGGCTGGTGTCAAGAGGAGAATGGATGTGCTGCTCCAGATTTGATTTTTTGTAGCAGGAGGTCACAGTCTTTCCTGCTAGCTCTCTACAATAACTCTACTCACAGCCTTCTCCCAGTGCTTTTCCCTACAGAGAGCACTTCTGATCCAGTAGCTTGAGAATGATGCAGAATATCTGGATTTGGGCTGCTGCAAACTCCCTCAGAAAAATATCCATACTGTGTGTCCTAGAAGTGCCTACATAGTTCAGCACTTCCTGTCATGTCAGCAGGGGCTCTCCCAAATCCGAGCTCCTGTCAGCCAAAGGGAGCTGAGAGGGGTCTGTCTCTGCAGCAGTGTGGCTGCTGATGGGTATATTCCACTTTGGTCAAGTGGGTAATTTGAAAAAAACAGCTAATGAGAAATCTGGATACTGTCCTCTGTGCTCTCAAAGATATTTTCTGTGTAATCGAGAAGCTCTGAGTATATATCTTTGTCTCAGATACACAGGAAGGACAGGTAATTTAAATTACTAGAAAGAAAAGTCAGTTTATTGAATTAATTTGTTAAGGCCATATAGCTGCATTGTCACAGCTAAGCTTCATTTCCAAGTTTTTAACTTCTGGTTACTTGTTTGAGCATGAAGCTGTTCTTCTTAGCTGGAAAATCCTCTCGTTAAAAACTTACTCTCTTCCAATCAGAAGTCTGAAGTAGAGTTTCAGTCATGGGTATCTCTCACATCTTCTGTAATCATGTCCATTTAAAATCTACATGCTAAAGTTAAGAGATCAAACTCAACCTATGCAACAACTGGTGGTTAATGAGCTCCTAGTACAGAGCAAGCAGGTAGGCACCTTGTTTTCTTTTAACTGCTAGCAGTTGCTGTGTCTCACTCATGTTTACTACACATGCTGGAACAGATTTGAAGTACTGGCAGTATTTTGTAGCCTTCCCTGTAGCACTCCCTTCATGCTGTCAAACATGGCATGAAACCAGGCCTCTGGTTTCAGCTGGAAGAAGCAAAAGAAGCAGATATACCTAAAATAGGGGCTTACTTGTCATCTTTTCTTGTCTTTTGAAGACTGTGGTCACCCTTGACAACTGATCCTGTATAGTGCATATGCTGTTGAAATGGTTTCAGCTTATTAACTCCAAAATCATCAGAGTTGAATGTGCTCATTTAGAGATGCAGGTTTAATTACAACCTAAGTGCATCACAGAAGTGAATACAAATTGATGTTGCAGGAGGAGGCTGCAACATCAGTTGCAGGCAGAGACAGTTCGGCTCCCTAGCTTGCTGGCTGTTTGGGAGGTAGCTCCAGGGACAGCAGTTATTGTCACCAGAGTGTGCTGTGTTGCTGCTAACACCTAGCCAGGTGGGCTTTGGTGATACGGTGCAGAGCCAGATGCTACTGGCATGTACTACTGAGCAACCCCCTCTGTGCATGAAGCTGGGAGAGCTCCCGAACTCACTGCAGGATAAAAAGCAAATTCAATTGTTTTACCCAGAGTCTGAGGAGAAGATGTGCAAGATCAAAGTAAAAAACATTGCCTTGAAGTTGTGCTTTCCTTGTAGATTTCCCTCACTTGCAGCTGAAGTTACTCCCATCCTAGACCTGTAAGGAATCTCAGAAATGGGGAGCTGCATCTGACTTCGCAATATTGAGAAGATAGAACTTGCTAAAACATGCAGGTGTTCTTGGGGCCAGGGCATAGGGAAAACTGCCCTTTTCTCACTCAAGCACTAGCAGAAGAAACCTGGCATGCCTTTCTGAGTGGTGTGCTGGCCCCAGGGACCCCAGCCACCAAAGCACCCCAGTGCCACCTGCCCTCAGCCACACTAGCTACACGTGCATGGGGAGCTGTGGGGACATGCACAGCTTTCATCTGCTGTCCCCCATGGTGTGAGCTGCCACCACTGCCCCAAGGCTGATTTTGAAAACAGTGACATGTTTCATGAAAAAGACAGCAGATTTAGGCATTTGCTTTACTTAGACATGACAAAGATGATTAGAAGTCACAACCTTGCATTTAGTCACCGAGGAGGTTAGAAATCCAGTACAGGAAGTTAGATTTTGCAAAAGATAAATGTACAAAGAATACAACAGGTGTACAAAAAAAGGAACAGTGAGTCTCTACAGAACATTTTTCGATGGCAATAGGTATCATGCACTTGTGGTAATTTTCTCATTTTGTTCAGTAACATGTTTTGGAGACAGCATGTAAAAGGTGGCTTCCTATTGTCTCAACACATTAATGAGATTTTTTTGTTTGCAAAACGTGGCTGCAAAGAATTAATACACCAAAAACTATGATCTTCATGCTTCTTTTTGAAGTTTGTATTCAATACTGACACCAAAGCAAAATTGTCAGTATTATGCATTAATAAACATTTCACATATTTGTATGAAAGGAATCTGTGAATTAATAGCATTGCAATAGGTTTATTTATGAGAATATGTTTCTTAATGACAATAAGCCGGTGTTTAATTTTAGAATGATGAGTGGAGAGCATTTTCATGAGTCCTACCACAGTTAAGAGTGCCTTTCTTTGTTCTGCATTGTCTGGAGAAAAATTGTGTGTTTTTTGCCTCTCTTAGAAAATACATGCAAAAAGAAAAAGGTTTTCATAATAGTATCATGCTCAGTCCATGAAAAACATTTGTGCTATTTTACCAACTATTTATGAAGGGAATCTTGGACAAACGTTCAGAATATACTTTTCTGTTTTTCTATGCTACTTATATTTTTTTAAATGGCACTATTATCTTGGTCTGAAGATAAAACTCTCCTTTTCTGCCACACAAACATAAGAACACAGGTAGATTAACCTTTTCAATGGATAATGGAAGGCTTTTTAATTTAACAACCTGCAAAAAGTAAGCCAATACATGGAAGCTGTGGCTTGTGAAATTCAAACTTTAAATAAGTATTTTTAGCACTTTTAAAGAAGCAATATAAGTACTGGTTCCTCAGAGAAGTGCTAGATTTTTAACTGAAAATATGCTCCCAATACAAAGAAATGTAATTGCAAGTGTTGGACTGTAGGTAGGTACTGGATAGGTTCTCTATGATTACAGTGTTATGCCTAGAGTTATGCAAAGAGAGCAGGTGGCAAATTACTGTGGTTACTTCTTTTGCACTCAAAGCTATTAATTTATTCTGAGTTCTCAAAATACTATAAAATCCTTGTGGTTGTTGGTTCTGCTCTCCATTCTTCTTTTATATGAGCTCTCTAAAGTTGTTACTTGATCTTTCTTTCTGGAATTTTCAGGATGCAATGGACTAGACAGTATCCCCAGCAGAGTCAGCCTGGGGATTTTTGTAAGGCAGCTGTTCTTCAGTAGTCACTGGTTCTTCTATTTGGTTTACGACTTCATGCTCCTGTTTTATGTTCTATAGGAATAGGTCTACTCAACATTGAAGAACAAGTAATACTTTTTCTTCAAAGCAGTCTAAATGCCATTCTCTAGTGTGATCAGTGACAGTCTGAATGTCTGTGACTTGTTACATTAGGGGTGCCCAAGCACACACAGCAAGGCAAGGGAGCTAATCATGGCTACTTTGATGTTGGAAAATAAAAACACAGCAGGAAAAACAAGTTCTAGTTGAGGAACTGGGAAATTTACTATCTGGTTTGACATCCTTCCGTTCGTTAAACATATCAGGGTCTAATGGTGTATGTGAGAGAAATAGTGTACAAACTCTTTTTTTCTCATACATGGACAATTTTATCATGTGCATTATAACAAGAAAGAATATGAATGACCAAGAAATAACCCTTAATAAAAATCTAGGAATAAAGGAAGCAGTAAAAGCTTAACATAGCTAAACTGGCATAACACCACTGTAGCATTTGTTGTTTTCATTAGGTATCAAACTTGGTTGTTTTTGTGTTATTGCAGAGAATAACTGGTTGCTCCTGAAAAGTTGAAGGGTTTTGAATATTGCCTTATTGAGAGATAGAGTACACAGACAAAGGTAAAAAAGGTAAGGTTGATTACTCTGCAGTTGAATCTTTTCTCTACCATAAATTATATCCCTTGCCTACAGCAGTTGCTGTCTCCAGTCCTGAATTGTGCCTGGGATTTGCAGTCTCTCCTGAGGACAGGGTGAGGTCGCACTGCTCGGTTTGTCCCAGTCCCAGGCCTGCAGGATTTCACCTCCTCCTCCTGTGCTCCTGTGCCGATGGCTCTAATGTCCCTCCCCTCAGCTCCCATCTGGGCTCTTTTGGGATCATGGAGATGCTGGTCACAGCCAGAGCCGGTAGCAGCTGAGTTGTGTGACAAAAGTCTGTGGGTGTGATTTCTGGGCACACTTAGGAGTCTCAAACCAATTTTTCTAAGGAAAATTATCTCAGGGTTTTTTTCTGGGGAAAAAAAAGAAAATTTTTTCTTCTAGTAGCAAACTTTAAAGGCACATGTAACAGCAAAGCAGGAAAAATCCTCTAATAAACAAAACCTGTGACTGGTTCTGATGATCTATCAGAATAGACTACTTACATGTTTTAAGAAATTTCAATAGACATTTCAATAGATCAGGTCTTGGCTATGTGTGATTCCTTCTAATGCCATTATATTCCTCCCTTTTATTCTTTTATACAATATAGATTGCCAATAAATCACTGTATTTTCAGTGTCTGGGATTTCATGCATGTGGAAATGTCAGATTCATAAAACACCATGCTAAACCTGCTTTCATAGATCAATCACAAATGAGTTTCATTAAACTCAAAGTGTTAAAGGAAGGCAAAAGCTTAAGAAGATCCATAAATAATGAAAAACTAATTGGAAGATATTTGTACAAAAGGTGATTAAAAGTCACCAATGTTTCTTCAAAACAGTCCAAATAGATTTTTAGGAAGCTAAGAAGTCCGTAATTTCTTTTTATTTTTTAAAGCCTCATCTAGGAAGCATCTAGTTCTGCCTGCAAGCAGCAATCTTCATTTGTCATACAGAGTAGCCTGGAATATTTGTTGCCAGGACTGAGAGAGG
Organism: Aphelocoma coerulescens; assembly: GCF_041296385.1. Classification (NCBI taxonomy): domain Eukaryota; kingdom Metazoa; phylum Chordata; class Aves; order Passeriformes; family Corvidae; genus Aphelocoma; species Aphelocoma coerulescens. The sequence continues at coordinate 22,376,303 of NC_091015.1, forward strand.
AGTTCAGGAAGAAAGTAGTGTGGTGTTATCTAGATTGTCATGGCTGCTGAAGTAAAAATATTTCATTCTCCATTTGTACCACCCGCAGAGCGAAGGATGCTACAGAGCGATACACAGCTCTGTGTAGCTGCCCAGCACTGACATGGAAAATCAGAGACAAGGTTGTGCTTGAGGATCTGCCAAGCTGCGAGAGTGTGTAGCCTGTACTCTGGGAACATCTCAGGTTACTGTTTTCTTTTTGCCAGTTCCTGTTCTCTGTGTGGGAGCAGCGGGACCTTGCCTGGTGCTGGTCTTTGTGTGAGCCCATGGGGCTGCAGATGAGGTGTAGCTGCCTTGTGGTATCTGATGTTTAAGTTACTTTTCTCAGCTTTGCTGGGGGCTTTCCCCGACTTAGCGTCCTCAAGGTATTTGGATGAGTACCAATACCTCCTTGTAAGCTGTATCCTAGGCAAAGCTGTCTCAGGGACCACAGTTGATCTTGAAAACTGCTCCCATGCTGATCCAGTGAAGACTTCTCAGGAGGAGCTGCTCTTGGGCTGGAGAGATCATTACTGGAGAGAAAAAGTGCATATACAGTCCTGTGCCTGTGTGTCTGACATGCTCTCCATGCCACATCCATCCTGCTCTGGATTTGGCCCTGTAAAGGTCTCTTTCCACACAACACATGTAATTTAGACTAATGCATTGTGATAATTTTTGCAGCTGTATGGGTGAAGCCTGATAATGTAAACTTGTAGTTAAAAGGATGCAAGTTGTTCACTCTGCAGGATGTGCCAGATGCCACAGTCCTGCCTTAGGAAGAGACAGACTTGCTGACCTGATGTTCTGGCTCTGTTACCTCTGAGTTACGTGGTTCTATTTTGCTGCACTGAGGGCGGTAGGTGAGGGTCAGATTGTTATCTTGGCCATGTCATCGACCTTCACTTACACAAAAGTAAGCAGGCCCAAGAAATTTTCTCCTGATATTATTATTCTATATTTCAAGCCATTCCACAGTAAGCAGCTCTGAATGTAGCAGTGACCCCTTTACTACTTTCAAAATGAAAGATCTCTCAAGCCATAGGTTTTATTCTTTTATTTTAAAAAAGGTACAGAGCTAAAATGAAATTCCCTAAGCACAGCCAGTGTCTCCTGTGCTCTTTTGCACTATTTTCTATTTGGGGCACAAAATAAAAAGTGTATCTTGGCTGTGTATAATTAATGTCATGGAACTGTGATCCTGGCATGACATGAGCTGTATCACTGAGAGCAGAAGGTAAGAAGAAATCATGATTGCTCAGCAATTTACACAGGAGGATGAAGGGGAAAGGCATTTTAAATTAATGGTTCTAAGGCCTTGATGTTGCCCTGCCACATTTCATAAATCTTTTCTGAGCAATATTTCCTGTGAAAAGGACTTCACAGTCGCTTAGGGAATACCAAACAGGTAACCATTTCAGGAGGAAACTGGTTTTACATTTTGCTTCAAAATGCAACCCATGGAAAGAAGTAGCATATTACAGAGTAGCACTAAATGTCTACTGACTGCAAAAGAGAGTCCTGCTTCTCAAAAGCCATTTACCTTTGAAACAACACCTGTTCCCTTTGATAAAAGGTTCTCCCTGCCAGGCTTGAGTGCCATAGCAGAGGGCTCTCTGAAGCTTAGTCCCATGCCAGCAAGGTGGAAATGCCCCTTGCCATCTCTCAGGCCAGCTATGAGCTCAGACCCCAGCACTCCATGACCCTCCCTCAGAACATGGGTGGCTCTTGGCTCTGCCTTTACAGGGCGCTCTGAAGCTGTGTGTGTCCTGTAAAGTCAGTTCCTTCATGCAAGCACCACAGCACATCTCAGGCCTTCCTTTAAAACAGCTGGGGAGCAGATGTGGGTACTTCTAAGGCTTTGGGAACATAGCAGGTGTGGGAAGTCGCAAACTATGGGGTATTTTCAATACTGAGCTTGCATTTGGAGAGTTTCAGCAGCAGTGCTTCTCCGTGGCATTCTGCACCCACCCAATCCCCTGCCCCTCAACCCCCCTTCCCCTTCCCACCCCAAGGCTTTCTTCATCTTCCATCTGGAGTAGATAGCAGGTAACCTTACATGTTATATATGTTCCTCTCAAAGACTTCAGTGGTGTAGGAGCTCAGTGTTCATATGAACTGATTACATTAATTGGCATGTATAACACAGTAGTTAGTACATAGGGAGAGAAGGATAGATGACCTGCCTTAATATATTCAGTAGCTGTTTATGTCCCTTGTAGTATTGCATCCAATGCAAAAAAAGCTTTTACCTCACATGGCCTGCTCCTGAGCACTAAAAACACTTGAGCGATAGCACAACTGACTCCCTTATGACAGTTATTTCCCAAAAATAATTCCTTATGCCTCCCTCATGACTGTCATTTGCTACAAAATCATTTCCACTATGATCTGTACAGAGCTGCTAATGCATTTTTTTGACTAAAAGCAACCATTGCTTAGCACTGAGATCCTGAAAAGATTGCAGAGGAAAAACAAACAGGGAAAAAAGGGCACCATGTGTCCACAAGCAAAGACACAGTGAAGGGGTTGGAATTGGAGGGCAAACTTTCCCCTGAGCTGGCAGGGCTGGCAGCAGCTGTGAAGAAGGTCACAGTGCAGGGGCCAGGGGCCACTGAGCCATGATGGTTGCAGCAACCCCAGCAGCCACTGATCCTTAGGGACATATATGGGAGTAGCAGTATCATGCCCAGGGAGGAGAAGGGATGCTGAGAGGTTTAATTCATGTTTTCCTGATAAGCCTGGGTGGAAATGGCATGTACCTAACCCTGTACAGCACACTTGGGGGAGAGCACAGTCCCACATACAGGTCAGTGCTGCCTCTGGCCATGCCCAGCAACCTCATTTCACCTTCCCACCCTGCTACCTGAGCAGCTGGTCCAGCAGCTATGGCTCTCCAATTATGTTTTCAGACACAATGGAAAAATGATTAATTCTCACTTTATTTAATTGCAGATAAATAAGGTATTTGTTGAATAGTGGTCAGTTTGCTCAGTGAATGTTTAATGCTGTCTATTTAATTGAATCTCCATATTATTTACAACCCCCCATTTTTGTTCTTGTCAGGCAGCTTTCAGCAATGGCTACCAATCTTTCTACATTTCAGCAGCCTGCATAATAACAGTTTTAAGTAGAGTGATCTGTTACTTGGATAATACACTAATTGCAGGTGGAAATTAGGAAGCTTATTTGAGAAATACAAAGTCCATTAAAATAAAATAATCTCCCAAACGAGAACTGGGTTTCTTGTAAAAAATACCCTTTCTTTAAAAGTCAGAATCTACAAAGATGTAAGGACTGTGGAAGTTTGATATGAGAAGTGTAACTTTTACAAGCGTGTGATATCAGCATGGCTAATTGGGGATGATTGATTGAGAATGCACTAATACCTGGAAAAAAATTAAATGCAAAACTACTAGTGCAGGGAATCCCAGGAAACCTTTATTTTTGCTTTAAGTGCAAAGGACATTTTGAACCTATGTTGTCTTCAGTAATTACTTCAATGACAGCAGATAAAAATAAGCACTGTGCAAACACAATGGAATTCACCAGTGTGAGAAGGCATTTGACTGGATCACGGTCCTTGTAAATTGGGATTCTGATCTGCTACCAAAATAACTCCCCTCTCTGGTTAGAAATGCTGTCCCATACTGTAAAAGTCAAATAGATCCAGGGGGCCAGTCACTGCTTCTTTCTGAATCTTAACAAGAATGGTCTTAGCAAAGGGTCCACAAGGCTGTATAGTGAGATTTTTAAATCCTTCATTGAATATGTAGACTTGGCCATCAGTATGAAGTTAAAATTTAAAAATAACCCTGTTTTTGAAAAGTTGAAATTGAACATGATTTGGGGGTAGTGCAAAAGTGGAACAAGAAACATCTTGTGGGAAATACTGTCCAAAGTCATAACCGTCTAGCTGAGATAAAGTGACTGTGCCAACACTATCATGTGACGATGGTTTTTAACCTGTGACCACACTGTTCAAAGGGAGATTTTTAAAAGGATCTCAATGAAGCTGCTCATGAGGCAACATGGAAGTTACTCCACGACTTGCTTTTGAAGGACAAATCTGAATGAGGGTACAGATTTGGCTACTCTAATTCCAGCTTCCTTCTGCCTGTTCTGTACTGTTTTTGCTGTTCTGTATCTTCTGAAGCCTCTGCAGGTCCATTGGTACTTCACTTGGAGCTGGAGTGCATCAGCTGTGTTGCCTGGATCTGGTTATAGGGCTGCTTGTGACAGTGCAAGTCTAATGAGCAGGGCTCAAAATCTGTGTGGTCACAGCCAAAAAACTGTCCTTCCCATGCATCCTCCTGGCTTTGGAAAGGAGCTCTGAAACCCCATCAGGCTGTACACCAGTCAGCCTAGTGCAGAGGTGAGGGCCAATATTCCTCATAGATACTGGAATGAAATAGAGGCAGTCGTTTTAAAAGGTGTGATCTCTGGAGGAAGCAGCATCATTTTGAGGAATTTTATTTAATGCCTGTGATTTCAAGAAGCTTCTGTAGAAAAAATTAAATGGATCTTAAAAAAATTACTGTAAAACATATATATATGTAGGAAAATTGAATCTGCCTACATGCACCTTATTAGTAATTAGAAGTAGGAGACTTGGTTAGATCTTTAGATCTACCACCATGCTACCTAAAAACACGGTAATGGTTGATTTTTAAAAGGTTTTCTTTCACCTTCAGTAAAATGGAGACAATAATGTTCTTGTCATCCCATATGTAGTTGGCTTTCTTTACTGCCTCAGGAGCAGAAGTATTTTTCTTAACTAGTAGTACAAGAACAGAAGCCCTCAGCACTATCACTGTGTTAAAATAATTTATAAAAATAATAGATCAGATGCTTCCTAACTTGCACAAATTGAGTTAGTATAGTCTAATATGAAAAATAATAATGCTGAAAGGCAAGTCTGCAAAAAGAGTTGACTGAATAATTCATACTTAAATTGAATCTGATACATTTTGCTTTTTTCTCCATTGACAGAAAGCCTATATAATTTGACTATTTCTGCAGATTTGTTCTGTTATTCTATGATTCATTTGCTCTATAGATCTCCTTCGGAGTATTGTCTGTATTGTTTAACTGTGATGGTTGCACAAGACACATGGCGTTGTTTCTCATTCTTGATAGTGCAGCACTAATGTAAACAACCAGGACTCTGATACTAATGTTTATAGAAAACAAACATAAAATCCACTTTCTATAAATATTTGAGCATAAAAACTTAGTACTTGCTTTACATGAATATTGATAATAGTAAAATATGGTGTTACAGTTTTTCCAAATGTTCATGCAAAGTTAAACAAGGTCAAAAGAAGATTGTTTGAAAATGTGACTGAACATTCATTGCTGTTTTTCCTAGTTTCAGAGGTCTGAAACAATTCTAAGCTGTGCTGTTGTCAGCAAGATCCTTTTGTTCTTTCCTCACCTTAATGTATGTTTCTTATATGTGAATGCTGACATGGGTTTGCAAATGGGAGGCTCCACCTATTAGCATTGATGGTGTAAGGTATGTACTAAGCGCACCCAAAACACTACAGCATTAGTTTAGATTCCTAGGAGCCTATTTTAAGGAATGTCATGCCATCCCTGATGGCAAAATTGCTACCATGTGTATCCAGCACAAGCCTGCTGGCAGGTCAACTGAGAGGACACCATCCCACAACCTTATTGGTATTTAAAGATAACCACTGGAATACCAGCAGTGAGTCACTGGAAAACACATTGTGTCTGAGTTCACTCTGTCTGTTAGAGGGCCAGGAAGCCCAGTTAAGCTGTTTTTAAAATATCTCCATAGAACCCGATTTTTCTAAGTCCCCAAATAGCAAAGCAATTTCAGGAATACAACAAGATAAACAAGGAGAAAAATATGAAAGCACAACAGTAAGTGTAGGCTGGGTATTCTCTCAAAACACCATGTGTTAATCATAGACTACAGCAAGGAAGGGGGAACATGGGAAAAATTCTGCATAGTGACTTTTGGTAATTGCAAATGGTACTGTGAGTACCAATAACCTTCATCATACTCAGAAACACTGTCTCTGAGCGATGCTTGAGAAAATGAGAAAAAACTCTTTTCCTGTCAGAGTGCTTTTCCCTCTTGGTACTCAGCTTCTGCACAAATAGGCTGATGGTGGAGCAGAGATGCCTTTTGTGAATGTATTTTAGCTCATGTGTTGCTGATATAGTGGAGCAACATGGTCCAGCTGGCAGCTTCTGGCTTGAATCTGATGTGCAGAACTCTGCAAGACTCCCTTCTCACCAGGGCACCCAGAGACCAGCCCTTCATCTGGTCTAACAGCTGCCCCTGTTGCTTGTGCCCTCACCTGCAGATGGTGCTCAGAGCATGAGCTGGTGCCTTTGTGGCTGTCCGTGTGTGTGTGCATGTGAGTGGTGCAGGGGACAGAGGAGCTTGGGACACAGGTATTTACACGTCTGCCTGGCATCTCTAGGGCAACTACGTCCTCTGCATCAGACTAGCCAAAATTGGAGTCCCTTCCTCTAGATGCAAAGGTTAGAGCACATTTGTTCACAAGCAGTATTTCCCCTCAGATATTTTTCATAAGGAGAAAAAAAGTTCTCTATAGGTACTCAAAAAAATGAAATTAGCCTGCAGTTTTATGTTTTGACCTATGTTTTTGGATCAGTGGATTTTTTGAGAGGTTGTTTGTGGAAACAGAAATAGAAGGTGGAGGAGCTGACATTTCAAGGATGTTTTTTGTACACATAAGAAATCAACTGTAAATACATTTTGGATTAATGAATTTACATATTTGTATGGAGGTATCTTTCTGATTGAAATACAAGGACAGCAGCTGTATGGATCCTTTACTGAAATTCAAGATACAGTTTTTGCTAGTGAAGAGCAGGTGCTTTATCCTGTCAAAACACCTACAGCTTTAGGATGTATGAAATTATTGTTCATATTCTGCTCTTAGGTTTTTTTGTGCAAAAGCAGTATGTATTTAAATTAGCATTCTATTTTAATGAAATAATTCCCTGTTAATAATGACAGGGTTACTAGCTCCCTTCTCTAGTTACGGGAATTCTTCCACATTCAAGATAGAAGCTTTCCTCCTTGATATTAATACATCAATCTAATTATAAAAGCCTTAGATAAATGGGCAGAACAAATTAATTTAATTCTGCCCTGCCCTGCAGTCATAAGAACATTTCTTTTCTGTTCACATATCTTTGCATTTCAGGTCATATATCCCAAAGTTTCCAAATAGATCCTGCTTATTACTAATTACATTTGCTTTCTCAGTGCCATCAAATTCCTTTTTCACTATGGTGCTGTTACAAATATTCCATTTTGTTTCTAGCACTGAACATCTTTAAGAAGTCTTTGTCAACTTGTTATTACAGTAACATGTGGCTTATAACAAGATGTCTTATACTTTTTTCTTGCCCTGTTTAAATATCAAGTTGCCTTTACTTTTCCTTATGTAAGAAACCACTGAATGTAATGGAGAAGGTTAATGTAATAGGCAAAATAAATCAATTTCATGTTTCAACTAATAGCCTTAATAGTTGGGTAAGCCTCATCAAAGTTTTCTGGTTGAGGCTAATTTGGTAGTGGGTCTAACATCAAGAAACAATTACTGGCTTTAAAGCTGTTCTTGTCTTTATGTCTCATTTTAAGACACATCAAATGAAAATTAGAAGTAAGGGAGATGTTGTTACAGTTAACAGTAAACTCCTGAGCATGTGAGTCAAGTTCAATATGCTTGAATGGCTTGAGAGGTCAATGAAATGTAAGAGCTAGTACCTGCCCTTATTGCATTGTTTTTTAGTAATTACAATTTATTGGAATTCATATGATTGTTTAGAGCAAGGATGCTGTTGGATCTCTATGTTGGTGAATTTCTTTGTACGTGTTTGAACATTTTTACTACAACCGTATCTGCCAGCCAGCTCATGTGTTCTTAAATGGAGACTCAAAGCAAGAAGCTTGTCTAAAATGAGATGTAAAGATATCCCATTTTTGGCTTCATCAAGAAGTTTGCTAGTGCTTCCTCCTGATGAGCATGGTCACCAATCCATGGATGCAGAGAATATGAATTATTTCAGAAATGAGCAGATGAGTGTGTAAGAGATATTGATTTTAAGAAGGGACCTGTGTCCCTTCAGACAGTCAGGTGACAGTCCCAGTTCCTAGGGCTAGGTGTTCTCTTTGATGATTTTTCAACTTGGTGTTAATTTTCTGCTAAAATTGGTTTTGGGATCTGAATAATGCATAAACAGGAATATAAACAGAGCTATTTCAGGATACCCATAACTGGTGTGCCTTCCCTCTAATCATAAACAAATAGCTGTGTCTGTGAAGTTAGGCACATCAAAATGTCCTTGTGCTGTCCTAAATTCTGAAATTCAAACTAAAATAATTCAAAAATTTTATTCAAAAGTTCAAAGCCTGGTCTCAGTGTATTGACTACTTGTGTGCTGTATTGTATCACTTGCCATATTCTGTGTAGACAGCAAATATGTCCACTTGGTGCAGATTTCAAAAAAGCATGATTGGAGCTTTCCTTGATCCCAGTATTTGGATGGATAATTCATACAGGACTGTCTCTAGAACATGCACTTTTACTGACACTGATGAAGAATGTGATGTTCTTGCAATAAGTTTAACTGATACGATTTATCTGTACCATGGGCCCTGATGGGATACATCCATGAGTGCTGAGAGAGTTGGTGGACACCATAGTGAGGCCAGTCACAATCAAGATGAGTGTCTGAAGACTGAGAGAAAGCAAAATTCACCTCAGTCTTCAAAAAAGACAAAAAAAGGATAACTCATGGAACTACCATCCAGTCAGCCTCACTTCAATACCCAGAGAAGTGATGGAACACCTCATTCTGGAGGCCATCTCTATCCACATGGATGACAAGAAGGTGATCAGGAGAAGTCAGCACAGTACCACTAATGGTAAATCATGCTTGACCAACCTGATTGTCTTCTACAATGAAACAACTACCTAGATGGATGAGGGAAGAGCAGTGGATATTGTTTACCTCAACTTCAGCAAGGTTTTCAACACTGTCTCTCACAACATCCCTCCACTGGCAAACTCATTGCCTTCCATAGGCAAACTCAGGAAGTGTGGACTGGGTGAGTGGGTGGTGAGGTGGATAGAGAACTGGCTGAGTGGCAGATCCCAGAGGGTTGCAACCAGTGGCACAGGGTCTAGTTGGAGGTCTGTCACTAGTGGTGTCCCCCAAGGTTCAATAGTCGACCCTAAACTGTTTAACTTGTTCATCATTACTTGGATGAAGGGGCAGATGGCTCCTCAGCAAGTTCACTTGTTGCAGTGGCAATAGTGTAACATGCCTATATCAAACCAGGAGTCCCATGGAAAAGACATATATATAGACGGATTCTTGCTAGATGTTTCAGAGATGTTTATTTCCCCAGCCGCATGGCCGGGCTCTGCCGAGGGACTGTTACAGTCAGGCCCGAGCTGCTTTGCCCGCGCAGGGGAACACAAACCAACCAATGGGGAACGAGGCTGAGCAGGGGCAGGGAAACCCCGTGTGTCTGTGCCCTCAGGGCTACATGGCGGGGGGAGGAGACCCCAACATTTCACCCGTTTTATTTTAATAAAAGGAGAATGAAGACAACTGGATAAACATAACAAGAACAGTTTCAAAACAAAACAAGCCACCCTCCTGAGTCTTTAAATGTCCAAACAGATTCTGTGGAACATCTTAGGGCTGACAGAAGGGAGACAGAACTCTCTGGACATGCCTGTGGGGAAACTGGGGCAGGAGAGGGTTCAATCTCTTCCCTCCCCCTTTTCATCCCCCCATCGGCATCGGAGAGGAATTGTAGGGAAATGGAATTGTATAAGGAAGCCATGGGGTGAAAAATGGATTAGGAATAAACTGGGGATAGGGTAAACTTAGGAAAGGGTTCATATTGGGTATAGGGTAAAAGGGGAAATTAGGCTGTGGGTAGGGAAATTGCTGGAATGGATATTGTTTATAATTTTGTGCATAACGGCTGCCTTTGACGGGAATACCTCCAGGCCCAGTAACATTTGCTGCTTGTAAACCCTTCTTTCCTTGCACTATATCAAATTGTATAACTTCCCCATCTCCTACACTTTGCAGGTAATTTTTAGGGTTAATCGTTTTAATGGCAGTTCTATGGATGAATAAATCTTCCCCTGTATCATCTCGTGTTATAAATCCATAGTTGTTTTTTACATTGTACCATTTCACAGTTCCTGCGACTTTCGTTGCTACAACTTCTCCTATCACATGCTTGCGTATTTGTCGTGGGTGCCGGTCCTGTGTGGCTGCTGCCTTGCCAACTCCGATGTCTCGGTCAGGCCCCCGCATTGCGGCTGCTCTGTGTCGTCCAAGCGGCGCTGCTCCGGTGCGTGTCTGGGCTCTGCACGGCCCCGCTCTGGCGCGTGTCTGGGCTCTGCACGGCCCCGTGCTGTCATCGCCGCTGGCTCCGTGGCCTGTGAGTGGTTCCGCTCCGCAAACTCCACGCTGCTTTGAGAGTGGCCCCGTTCCGGCTCGGCGCTGCGCTGCGCGGCTTCTCGTGTCGCTGTGGAAACCACCGCTTCCCCCTCCACAGGGCTCTCCGAGCCGTATGCACAGAGCGGGCTTCCACGCCGAGCCCCAGTTCCTGGCTGCTCGTGGCCCATGACACCCACGGCGCCTGCGGCGTCGCTCCCTCACTCGCGGCCGGGTGGCCGGGGACCCCGAGACAGGGATGGGGTCTGCGATAAGGCGCGCGCTCCAGAGGGGGCCGGGTGCATCCAGCACAGGCACCTCCACAGGCACGGCTGCAGTCATGTGCTCCCAGGATGGTGGCCGCGCTGTCTCGGCCACGGGAGACGTATGATCTTCTGCTTTAGGGGTAATGGGACCATACAAATGCTCCTGAAGAGCTTCACTGATTATAAAGGATGCACGGAGAGCTTCTATTGCTAGTCCATCCCTTAGCTTATCGCAGATCTCTTTCCAGAAACACTCCTGACAAGATCCAGGAGGTTTGATATCAAAAAGTAAGTCTCGAGAAATATAGGGGAACCCTTTGAAAAGCCAGATAAAAGAGTGTTCAAGATCTCCCGGTTCCAATACTTTTTTGTTTTGTTGTTCAAGGATTCCTTTAACTTCTAGATACATTTTTTTCTGTGGCTCAGAGAGCCCCATTTCCCACGATTCTTCCATAGTTTACATATGGAATAGCAAAACAAAACCAAGAAGAGGCATCCAAAGTTTCCAGGGTTTACTCACACAAATCAGTCACTTAGGGATCAGGGATCGTTCTGCTCACAATTCTCCACCATTTTGTTGCAGTGGCGATACTGTAACACGCCTATATCAAACCAGGAGTCCCGTGGAAAAGAAATATATATAGACGGATTCTTGCTAGATGTTTCAGAGATGTTTATTTCCCCAGCCGCATGGCCAGGCTCTGCTGAGGGACTGTTACAGTCAGGCCCGAGCTGCTTTGCCCGCGCAGGGGAACACAAACCAACCCATGGGGAACGAGGCTGAGCAGGGGCAGGGAAACCCCGTGTGTCTGTGCCCTCAGGGCTACATGGCGGGGGGAGGAGACCCCGACATTCACTGATGACACAAAGCTGAGGGGAGTGGCCAGCGCCCCAGAGTGCTGTGCAGCCCTTCGGAGGGACCTTGACAGGCTGGAGGGATTGGCAATGAGGAACTGTCTGAAATTCAGCAAAGGCAAATGCAGGGTCCTGCACCCCAGGAGGAATAACCCCATGCACCAGAACAAGCAGGGGATTGACTTGCCGGAAAACAGCTCTGAGGAGAAGGACCTGAGAGTCCTGCTGGACAACAAGCTGTCCATGAGCCAGCAGCGTCCTTGTGGCCTTGCAGGCCAGGGGTATCCCGGGGTGCATTAGGAGGAGCATTGCCAGCAGATTGAGGGAGGTGATCCTGCCCCTCTAATCAGCCCTGGTGAGGCCACATCTGGAGTGCTGTGTTCAGTTCTGGGCTCATCAGTACAAGGGAGGAATGGAGATTCTGGAGCGGGTCCAGCAGGTGGATTTTCAATGGTCCCTATTTAGCCTCCATAATTGTCCCTCTAGGAGCATGATTCCAACATTTAGATAATTAAATCTCTCACCATTTGACCTTAGAAGTGCCTAAGATGTGTAGTGGTCGGTAACCCGGTACATCTGCAGGGCACAGTGCAGTACTGCCCCAAAAGCAGTCAGACTCACATGGAAGTTGCATTGCACCTGAACTAAACATACTGCACCAGTTTGAGAGCTGGCTTCATCAGTCCTGCCTCAAGGATTTCTGCACAATCTGTGAAAATAGAAATTAGACTTACCTGTTACTGTTTTGGTACTGCAGATGTGTGTGACTAAATTGGAAAAAGTTTAGAAGTGAGTGAGAATTTAAATATTTCCTATTTGATTTTTTCATTGGCTATTGCTGTTCTTGTGGTTGTTCATTGCCATTATTAATAATGCACATCATCAAGGCCCATTTGTAAACTCTCAGCTTTAATTCTTACATCCAGTTTTCAAGAGAAAGATCTGAGGGATGAAAACATTAAAAAAAACCAACAAAAAAAAAACTGAACGAAAACTGCTTTTCCATTCAGGACAGCTCAACAATTGAGACCTATTTAAAATATTTTTATATAGCCACATATTTTCTGGGTTTGGATAAACAGAGAAATCTGGTGCATATTAACAATAACTTTGAAAGCTCAGTAATTATCACCAGAAATCATCATTAAGCCTCCAGATAAACAATGAAATGCCACTTGGTTTTACAATACAATAGGAATAATTTCTACTAATTATTCCTGTGATGAATTTTGCTCATTACCTTTTACTAGAGGAACAGGAAATTGAAAAATCAATATTTCAGGTCACTTTTTTTTCATCTGGGAACACTAGTTATGTATTTTGCACAGTATTAAAGGGAACCAGAGGGCAGTGAAGGAGATTAAGAAATATTAAACTTAGAAACAATAAATGCAGCTGTCATCAGCATGCAAACAACTGCTGATTCAGAGGAAGATTCTGTCACTTACAGTCTTTCTTTAGAGACTTGGTTTTTCCTTTCCCTTAAAACAATCATCTTGATGTCTCTTTTGGATAGATTATCTAGATTAATTTCTGTGTAAATTCAGCATCACTTCTTTCTTCCTTTGCTCATATAATGCCTAACTGTAACACTTGTTTCTTCCCACATTTTCTATGTAGCTTTACATTTAGTTTTGCCTTTTTTGAGTATCATCACTCAATCCCTCTGATGCTGATGTGAGATCTTTTGTTTGCTGTCTGAAGACAGCTAGAAAAGCCAATGAACAGTCTAAGCTTTTTACACACAGACATCTCAAGCTGGGGAATCACTTTGTTTGGGAACACTGGTCAACCAGGTTTTCAACTTACACAGAAATTCGATTAACTGTGATGTCAGAGAAGATGTCAGCATTGTGGTCAGCTGGTTTATGGTCTTTAGGGTGTCTATAAGGCTCAATCAAAACATCTACTCAATCTAGGATGCATTGCAATTAATGAAAAAAAGAATCAATGCTGTTGAAGACTGAAACTGATCAGAAATTTTCTGCTGGAATGTTTTGCCCTCCAAAGATCCCGATCTATCAAGAAGAAATGTTTCTATGGAGTGTGGCACCTGGGGAAGCCCAACTTGTTCACCACTGGTCACCTATCCTGACCTCAACCACCCTGATGCTGCCCAGATTCCCACTTTTGAGCACCTGAGGCTCTGAAATTTTGACCCTGAGGGGAAATTAGAGAAAGTCAAAGAATAGGATTGATTTTATTTTGGTTGTCTAAAGAAAATTGACTAAAAGTTATGTACAGCACTCTTTGTAGTTTTTGCAGAAAATGGGTAAACCAGAGAATGGTTTCATCTCGTCTTTTTTAGGGTATTTTTCTTCAGTGGAAAGGGATCATCCTTTGGGAATGACTGCTTCCTTCAATTTTTCAGAAAGCCTAAATTAGATTTCAATATAAAACTTTTAGACAGAAAAGCTGGGACAGAAGAATACTTCCCAAAATGATGTGTAAAGTCATATATATGTTTATACTTATAGTTACAGTTGGGTATATGTATGCATATATAAACACATACAAAGATACAGACAGAGATTAATTCAAATTATGCAAGAAATTTTGGTCATTGATTTTCCTTTTTCTTAAGAATAGAGTTTTGAAATCTGTCAATTTCTTGCAAGTGACAGTTACAGTTTTCCTAGAATTCTGTGTAAAACAAATATTTTGCTTTGTTTTTTTCTGTAGATGAGGGAATCTAAAGTCTGATAACCACAGATGTGAATGATGTAGCATTCTAACAGAGTTTCAGGTAAAATAGAGCATGAAATTCAGAGTATTCCTGCAGTTTTTATATTAAAAAAAATAATTTTTTCAATGTTGAAAAATAATATTTTCAAGGGACACACCTTGCTGGCTATATCCAGATGCTTTTCATCAAAAGACTGCACATACATAGAATAAAAATATCTAAATGCAGTGCATATTTTTCAGTCTCCCAATGTGGCTATGATATTACAAGACAAGATGTACACTAATTTGCCATTGCTAGTTGAGCTGTTTCAGTGTGACAATGAGTAATTGACCAATAGGTTTGGAAACCGATGTAAAGTGGCAGTACAATGTTTCCAGTGGGGTTATTATGAAGCACTTGCTTTCTTAGTTTCCAGTATAGACAGCTTTGGACCATATAATCCATCAACAAAATTGTTAACTAAATTAAATCCTGACTCAATTTAGAAAAAAAATTTGATTTATGATATTTAGAAGGTCCTTATAGTGTACTAGCTAAACACCTCACAAACCTCACAGTAGCTTCACTTGCATATAAGTTGCAAACAGAAACCTCCTGAGTGAGTTTTCCACACTCATCAGAGTTCCGTGACATAGTGGTGCTGGGCACTCAAGTCTCCCTTCACACTAATGATCTAACTTCAAGCTCCTTTGTCTTTATTCCCAGTGGAACAAGTATAGCTGCATGCAACTTAATTTATAAAGAAACTTGATACAGAAAACTGTAGGAGAGATAAAAGACTCAGTAAAAAGTTGAGGTTGTATCTAGGCTGAACATCTTTATGACAGCAAAGAAAATAACTAGCTGTAAGCAGCTAAAGAACATTCTGCAGTTTCAGATATGTGTGCTGCTCCAGTTCCCATTCCCAAGGTTGTTTACTATTATGGCACCATGGCTTTTGATATCAAGTCATCTCATATAATGCTGCTGACATTTCAGTGCATGTCAGGTACATTTTAGGGTTGGATGAATGCATGAGATTTTTAAAAAAAGTATGTCTCAATGTATTCCATTGCATTTCAAACATCGAGCAAGAGCAGCCTTGGAAATGTGTCTTTGCTACCTTCTAAAAAACAGAAGGCTGAATTCCATGGTTACACCCTGGCATCTGCGGAGTTTTCTCTGCAATTCAGAGCAAAACTGGGAGCAAAATATTTAAAATCATTTATCCATAACTGGAGTATGGTAAGTGTTTGGTCTTGTTACTGAAGCATACAGTATGTTTAATTGTGTTATTGACATTGGATGCAATCTCTATTTGTATGATTATAGCACGGTGAAAATATATGGCTAGATAGAAGAAGGCATGTATATGTCTGGTACTGTTAAATGTGTGCTTCTGTGCTTATTTACATGCCTACATATTGTGTAATACATAATGATAAAATATGTACATATGACCAATAAGTCCATCTGAAATTCTGTAAGTTATGAAGATCAGGTAAATTAAATTAAATTGTATTTTAAGTTACTACTAGAGAATCTCTGAAGTAAAAGTCTGTGTAAAGAAGATTATTTTGATTTATCTGAAGACTGATATCTAAAGAGAGTTGTGAACAAAAGTGTTGTCTTTTTTTGTAATGGCAATGGAAAATCTATGTCCTCAATTGTCTGAATTGCATCCACTAGCAGTACTCAGAAAAATGAACAGAATGCAGAGTAGTATTAGATCCCAAAGAGCATGTGTTACATATTTTATTTTAGAACATCAGTTATACTACTGAAGTAGGATATTGAAGTTACCAGCTTATCAGAGAACTATGCATAACTCAAAAATTTTGGAGACTTTAGTCTCAGGCTTCCTAGTTAGTTGTTCAGTGACTAAATTTTTAGATTGCTGCCCTGAGTTTGGTGCCTGGTTTTAGTACAGTGCTTCAGGAGACATAACTGCCAAATGATGAGATTTGCGAACTGTGCTGAGCTACTTAAGCTGGCCATCAGGAACTGCTAGGAACAAAGCTGGGCTTAAGCTGTCCTCCAGTACTTACAACTTTAGTGCCAGTGGGACTCACAAATCTGAAACTCTGCGACATAGGGAGCTATTATTCATTTCTCATGAAATGCATCTGGAGAAGCCAATGGTGATCCTCCCCTAACCTTTTATCCAATAAGTCATGATTAAAGTACTCACCCAGGTTGCAGGAAAGGCACATTCAATTGTCTCCTCTACTTAATAGGATTCAACCCACTCCCCCATGTCCCAAAAGAACATCATAATGGCCACACTATAGGATATTCTGAGTAAAGGCTTTCTCAGTCCCATGAAAGCTGTTTCATGCTGTCTGAAATAATTGAAACCAGTGCTAGTGCTTTTGCTGTTGCAGTGTTCTAAGAATAATAATGGAAGAAAAGCTTGGTGGGGAAAGGTAATATCTCCTATAAGACCATCTGACGTAGCTGAAAGAAAAGGACAAGCTCAGGGTCATCTAAGACATTCCCCAGATCTACAGTAGAAATTTAATTTCAAAATAATACATTTCATGTAAAAGATGTAAGGCCAAAGAGAGAATTACTATGGCACCTGGGAATGTGGACTTTGTCCCTACTCAAGTGAGTACTTAACACCATTCTTTAAATCGCGGGATGAGGATTCGGCATTCAGGTAGCTGAGTTAGATGGCTCTAGCTCCATTGTTGTTACATCCATTCACTGTGTAAAAAATGGATAAAACAGGACATGCAGCTGGAAGCTGTAAACTATTATATTTTTTTTCTAGCACAATTATTAAATACTCTTCATCCCTGTCAGCACATATAACTAACTTTATGTCCTGGTAGCTTGGGAAAGATGTCCTCATCAAAGGCAATTTGTCAGGTTTTTCAAATGTGTTTCAGTGAGTTATTTCAGGCTGTCTCACCTCTATTTAATGTGGAACACTGGCTCTTTCATGAAATTTCTCACACCAAGTGCTTCTTCCTGCAGAAAACACCTGTTTTTCACCAGAGCTGCTTCACAACAGTTTTCCATTCCGAGCTGGGTTCTCTGGCATCTGCCTTTCCAGACACTCACCTCCATGGTGGACGCCTGCAGGGCTCTGTAGAGGGATGCACACAGACTGGGCACACATGGGGCCCACCAATGTGTCTGCAAGGACAATGGGTGATGCTCATAGCCCTGTCTCCCAGCTCGGTTGGCCCGATGGCAGTTCAAAGTGGCAACTGTTACCTTCATCTCACCTTTTTTTCTCCGTTATTAATTTTCACTGGAACATTAAAAAAGCTCTCCAGAGGCCATGTATGGTCTCCATGAGGAAATAACTCAGGAAGTGTTAGCTGAAGTTTGGAGACTACATTTTTACTGTTTTTCATAATTGCATGGAGAATGCCAGTCAAACAATGTCCAACAGCCAGGATAACATCCCAAAGGTCCGCAAGTACAGCTGTTGCCAGGACTGCCAGTCCCTCATATGCTGGTAACAACCTCGTCATTGTTGCTAAAGAAATAAGATTTTACTCTCATTTATCTTGAAAAATTGAGTACTGACAGCTCTAGCCCTTAAATTTTAGGGCAACCCATAAAACCAGAGCTAATTAATTAATTTTTATAAATATATTTTCTCTAGGATTCTTTTATGCTTCTGCCTCACTTTTAACTGGTGAAATTGGGTTATATTTGAACTATACACTTCCTTCCTGACCTGTCCTATTTTGCCTGTCATTGACAGAAACAGTTATGTTATACAAAAAACATGGGGTGAGGGGAACAAAATAGGATACAGATTAGGACAAAAAGCAAAAAATGCTAATTCCCATTCATGGTTAAGCAGTACAAAAGTTCAGTTAAAAAGTGAGGTCATACAGGGAATCTTTGGCTGGAAATTCTATGCTGTAGACCTTTAATAATACACAGAAAGCATAAAATTCAATCACATTAAGGCTTAAATCTAGTTTGAAAATGAGTTAGCCTTGGAGGTCTCAATTTTCTTGTTGCAATAATGTTTATTACACAAATATTTGTCATTAATGGTAAGCATTAAAATCAGAATTAAAACTCCATGGATTGGTAAAAAGTCCAGGTAACATATGTTTATACAAAGTCCAAAGAAGCAAAGAATGCATTTCTGCTTGGCATTGCAGTGTCATTAACAAGGTCAAGATTTCGCAGAGAGCTGTCTCACTGCTGCTACAGGGCAGCTGTAAAGGAAGAACCTGTAGGTTGGCACTTTACAGTTTCTAGAGTTGGAAACACTTAGACCACTGGAAGTGTTGTCCCACTCACTTCTCAAGGCAATGATACTTCAAACAGGGTGAGAGTTCCTGCTTGCAGGGATGGCAGATGCAGAAGTATTGCCACAGCTTATGGAAGTAGTTAGAGCTGAAACATGCATCAAAAATGGAGTTTTACTGAGGCAGCATCATCCAGCACAGGCAGCTGCGATCCACACAGCAAAGAGCCTTCAATGAGCTATAACCAAAGCCTTCACAGGGAAACGGGGAAATTTTGCACTTGAAAATACAGTTGTTTGCATTTTTTTATTTCTTATTTTGATAAAATTCTCAAGTGTTGAAACTAATGCTCTTTGTTCTTCAGAATATGTATTAGAGAAAAAATCATTTTGCTATGACTCTAAATATAGTTTCATTCTATTTGCTATATTAGGAATGCAATATCACATATTTAGAAATGCTTTCGCATTGACAGGCCACAGTGTTCATCTCTATTAAAATTTATATTAATTTGTATTTTTCCAGTGCTATTTAAATGCTTTTAACTTTCTGAGATAGTTCTAACATTAGCAAAGTGACAATTTGACATAAAACAAACAATTCAATATTTCTGATTCTATATTTCTTGTAGCTCCCATTCTGTGAAAACTGATGACACTTTGACCTTTCTCTCTGATTTAGAATGAAAACGTATTTTTATTCGTGAAAGCTTTTCATCTAAAGGAAACTCCATTTATGGATTGGACCCTGTTGTGACTCTGATACTATGAGGAGACAGCTAGCCATCACTTAGAAGAAGCAGGCACCTCCAGAATGTGTTTCTAAAATAGATTTTTCACACTGTTGTGATAAATCATCAACCAGAGATGATCATTTCCCTGCACTGATTGGGAAATGTGTTACAGCAACTAGTTTAGACTTCAACAGAACATTTAGATGTTCTCATCCAAAATGGAACCAAATTCAGAGATAACTTATTTATTACTACTGCAAGTAAGTGACTCTAAGTAGTTACAACCAACAAACTATCCATGAACTGGTTTAGATTTGACTAGGTGGTGGGAAGGGAGTATTATTTTAATTTACACTATCTTACAGTTCCCCAGTAGGGTTTCTTTTGTTTATTTCCTTTCTATATTTCTTCTATTGCATTCCTCTTGTGTGATTATATTTTTAAAAATCTAAAAATGGTTTGGACAAATCTGGAAATACATCCTCTGAGAGAAGGCAGGTTACAACCACCCCTTCCCCACCAGGTTCGGGAAAAAATGAATTTTCCTTGAAGGAAAGCGAAAGAGATAAAAACTACTTATTTAACAAACACACCAGAAGAGGATAATAATACTAAATAATGAAACCTCTTGCTGTAGAGAGAAAACCTGGGAAACTTTCAGAGTCCTTCCATAGGTAGCCTCTCTCCTCCTCCTCAGAGCTGGGACAGGGTGGAGCCCCCTCCTCCAAGGCCTCCACCTCGGTGGGAAAAAGTCCCAATGTGTTCTGGTGTTGAAACAGTCAAAAAAAACCCCAAACAAACAACCAACCCAAAAAACCAAACAAACAAAAAAACAAAAAACCAAACAAAAAAAAACCACCAAAGTCCCCAGAAGGCAAAGTTCAACTGTGTCTCTCTCCAGAGAAAAAGTAGCCGAAAACTGGCTGAGAAAGCCAGCAGAGTGCTTCCCCACTCTCACTCTGGTGCCGTAGCTGAACACAGAGAGCCATCTCTATCTCTGTGTCCTTGAAAACAAACTGCTCTGAAGAGGTTTGCTGGGTTTTTCTCTCCCCCCTCTCAGGCTCAGTTTAAAGGCATAGAAAGGCACAAAATTAATTTCTGGGCATAGGACAGTGATATGGGATACACATCATAAAGTCACCCCAAGACAATTGGGTCCCCTGAATCTGTGTTTGCACCACTTCTGATTTTGTCCTAATGTCTTTAGGCACACAAGTCAACTAATTACTTCAATCCAATCAATGGCCTGACCTGCAGCAAACACAGAATTAAGAATCCTGATTATCTGGTGAGGATGTTTGCTTTCCTTCTTTCTGGATGCTCTCTAAGAGTGGATTATGTTTTAAAAATAAACAAAGTCATGGGGAGACTAAGCTTTAGAAAACCACGTTTTCTGATCAATTACTCTTTTCCCAGGAGCCATATATGATGTCCTTTTTCTTGAACTGCAGAATCTAAATACCCTTAGCCTTATTCTAGGGCTTCCTCTCTAATTTCATTCAGAAAACTGCTCTCTCTAAGTATAATTGGGACCCCAATGGCATGTTATACTCCAGAGAATTACAGCAAGAACTAAACTTGTGATTTGTACTGTTCTGCATACAGATCACATTATGCAGTGCTTTTGTCAGACTAGAACAGCAAAGCTTGGTGGATTTGTCAATTATTTTCTTTCCCAATTAAGACTCTTGAGTGATCTGAGCTCTGCTGAATTAAATGATTCCTGCTGGTGACAGTGACTCAGTCTATGGAAAACAGTCTCTTCTGCCTTTTTCACATGAGCAAAACCTCACAGCTCCATACCTCACACGAGTTCGAATGCTTACTTCAGGATTCCACTAAAATACTCTTCTTGACTCAACCATGCCATCAGCAGTCTGTGCTTTATGAGAAAAGTATATCCAAGACTTCATGTATTTTGACTGAGAACACCCAGGGAAAGCAGGAAACTTCTTTTATCTGTGTTTTCACCAATGTTAACTGAAGTACAGAAAAGGTTAAAGCTTCCCTATACAGCAAAAGCAGATATACAGATGCTCCAAACCCAGCCCTGAACCAGGCACAATCCCAAATCTGTACAGCTGCATTCCTGTGGCTGGGAGCCATCAGCAGGGCCCAGCTGAGAAGAGGATGTGTCTGGTAAAAGCTTGGTTTCCTGATGGCCAGACTGCAGCTGTGGCATGGCCCTCAGGGATAAAATAGGGACAGAAAAAGACCTGGACTGGCTGCCCTTGGGTCAGCAGCATGCCTGTCTGGGATTTCCCAACCACCCATGCTGTCTATGGAGGATCTGGACCAACTCAAGCAAACCTCATGCTTTGGAGGGTAGCAGTATGCCCATCTGTGTTCATTGAAAGTCTAGGGAAAATTACTTTAAAAAGTACTCAGCAACTGTAGAAGCCCTGAGAATTGTTGTAGCATGCATTTCTGAAATATTCTGTAGTTGCCCTGATTCATTATGTAAAGCTGTGAAAATCCAGTAATATCAGACACGTGTCAAAGCTTTTAGGCCTTCTACAGTCCAAATAGAAATGTTTAGCACTGCTCATTAGTGGAGTCTACAAAAAAGGCAGTCCTGGGGTTTCTTCCTCAGTTTGCTTGCCTATGATAGCTTGCAAAATTGTTGCTACAGCAAGCAATTAACTTGTTGGGTTTCCAAAGTATGTGTTCCTAAAATTGAGGGTGTACCTGCAGAACAGTCAATCTCCTCCTGAGGAGAGTTGAAACTCTCAAGTTTTCAAGTGGCACTGGGTGCTTTGTTGATTCAAAGAGCTGCAGTGTTTTGCCTCTTGTTTTTCCTTCAAAGACTTGCATTATGTGGGGATATAACAGCTTTTCAATGCAGTGGATGACAAGACCATTGTGTTGTGATGGGTGTATGTGTGTGTAACCATGGCTACTACCATTTTTCAGACCATTTTTTTCTTTTACATTGCTGCAGTCGTACTTGTGGAGTTACATTATTTGGGTTTCATTTCTAGACAGGAGTCTTTGAAATAGAAATCTTCTCTTATACAGAGTTGTCCACCAACTCCTGTCTTCCTGACTTTGTGAAATGAGGTTAGAGTTGAATTATTTACAATTTGAGTGAACCTTTTAAAAGTTGATCACTTCTAGGCAAGTCTCCAAGCTCACATTTACTATTGACACTGAGAGCTGCTGTTTGTGACACCCTTCAGGAAAAGCATCCTTTCCTTGAGATAAAGCCCAGCAAAGCAACCTTCACACCTTTTATCACAGTGTACAATGAGAACAGGTGCTGAGCCAAAGTCTGCCGACATCAGTTGAATCTTTTAATCTACTTCAGTGTTATTGTTCAAGCCCTGCAGTAAGTGAGTCTTTCCCACTGTTAAGCAGCAAGCAGGAGATCTGAGCTGTGGTAAAGCAGAAGTATGGGGATACAGTGCAGTGCTGTGAGGTCTGTCAGTACATTCAGAGGGAATGTCACTTGGGAGACCCTATCTAAGTTAGAATTGGTCTCTTAAAACCTGTTTTTCTGGCTTAGATGTAAAAGACACTGTCACTAATCTTCACAAAAAAAAGAAAAAAATTAGGCAAAACCAGTTCTTACAACTCAGTCAAGCAGCAAAACTATCTAACCTCTGACAGAAAAATACTGAAAGCACTAAAGAAAATTCTGCTGGTGTAATGAGTGCAACTGTTTCCTTCAGATCATTTAAATCAGAATGAGATTTCATGTAAACACCAGAGCAAAGCAGTATAAGCCTACAAAAAATCAGCAGAGCTCTTCCAACTGTGAATCTGGCCCCAAAGGCACACTTTGAAACTGATAACTAATTTTTTCAGGCTGGCTATTAAGAACAATCCATGACAACAATGGCTAATGGAAATAGCCAGTTCCAAAACATAGAGCTAATGTGTTGCCTTCAGAAGAAATGGAGTTAATCAGTTATTACCATTAGCTGCCCTGCTTGGGCACAGCTTCTCCTGGAATATGCTGTCTGTGTGGATTCATAAAGCATACCCTGTAAACAAAAGTGCTAAGTAGATTGTAACATCAATTTTCATTCTTCTTTTGTGGAGGATTACTTATTAATTTATTTATACATATGTATGTTTTATTGATCTCACCTTTTCACAGGACAGATGTCAGTTACCAATAGTTAAAAAAACACCATTAAAATATTAGACCAGTATGTGAAGTGAGGTCATAATGTAGCTTATATTGCCTGGCTGTCATATGAGCTTCCTGGTCAGGGAGTTGGAAAGATTTGTTGAAGAATAATAATTCTAAATTTGCTGTACTCATGAGTGCAATTAACTGAGAACAGGCTTCAGGGAATAAGGAGTCTGCTGCTGCTGGCTAAGAAGTGATTAGTAACTGGCATAAAACTTCACTGTTCGGGTAAATACAAAAGTGAGACATTAAAATGCTAGAACCATCTAAGCTCTCGTTATCACTTCTTGTGACTGCTGACAACAGGCGTGTTTGTGATATGACATGAAGCCAGAACTGACTTTACATATAGAATTTTCTATTCTGCTCACACTCTATTGAGACAGTATTGCTGTCTGAGTGATCAGTTATCAGTGCAGCTTTTTGCTTTGATGCACTCTTCTCGAGTCACATTTGCTTTTCACACAGTCTGTTTTCTCAAAGTTCATGCTACCCTCATTAGTATTTTAATCAATGCTCAAAAGAAGTGTGGAGGAAACTGCTGGTTAGTTAAAGCTAACTTTCAAACATCCTGACCCTGGAGCCATGGCGAATTTGCCTCTGCTGTCTCTTGAGGCCTGCTCTAACACCTGGTTCTCCATCTGTACAGACACCTCAGGCAGCAGCCCAGTTGCCTGGCCCTGATGGGCAGTGTCCCAGTGTGGTTGGTTTCCCATGTGCACACACACACTGCAGCACCCCAGACCCCACCACAGCACATCCTCAGAGGCTGTTGAAGGCAATCTGTGAAGCACCTGTTGGGATGGAGGTGAAGGAGCAGACTGTGCCCTTACCTCCTCTATAGACTGCTCTTTAGCAGTGGCGTGGATATAGCCAAGTAATCTCTAAATGTGGGTCTGTGCCTCTCTTCCACCACAGCCAAAACAATCCTGCATATCAATCACAGAATGGTGTGCCACTCAAGATGCTATTTTATCTGATTTTTTTATGCATGCTATTGGGGAGCCTTGTTCTAATCCCACTTTCCGTTCAAATTCATGGCTAAATGTGTTCCTTTCAGTCATAATCCTCCCTTTTTTCTGTCTTTGTGAGTATACCATAATGGACTCTTCTTGCATTCCATATTTTTTTCTCAAATACCTTTCTCTCCCTCCTTCTCAGAACAAATTTTTGACTTTTCAGGCATTCGAGACTTCCCCCCTTCCCAGGGTATTTCTCAATATTTTTACCACCATCAGCTTCCCTTTCAACCTTCTCTTCCACTACAGAAACTGTGTCTGATATTTTTCTCCCAAATCTTTTTTCCTGTCTGAGGCTGACCAGACTTTATGATCCAAGGGAAGAATATTAAACGTTGTGACATCAGATGGTGGTTTGTAATATAAGTTTTGAGACAGATGTGTCTTCCAAGCCCACTCTGAGTGGATAGGAAAGTAAACACATATGTGAATAAGCACAAAACTGCCCAGTATCCTTAAGTGCAAGTGCAAAATGTTTCTGCCCAGGTATATGGAAGAATTGTTGAGAGAAACCATTCCAAAGTTAGTTCATGGCATGATAAATTACCATTTATGATGATGCAGAGACAGTAAAGTAGAAAAGTGTTAACTTAAGGCAGGCCTGCTGAACCTCTGATCACCATTTCAAGGTACACCAGCCTTTTGAATGTGACTCTGTGCTTGCTGGTACAGTGTAGAAACAGATGACAGGTAACTATTGCAGCCCTGCTGGCCCTGAGATTGTGCTTCCTTGCCATGGGCTTAACAACTCAGTGTCTGTCCATTCATGCTACCACATGCACCTTTTCTAACTAGAAAGTAGCCAGGTAGAGCTTGTAGTTCTGAATGGGCAGTTCATTTAGAGCATGACTAATCTACAGGTCTGTGCAAAAGCTTTGGTGAGCACAACTAATTCAAAGTCCTAGTGGATTTGGACACTTGCCAGCTGCATAAATAAATATGAGTCCTTATGATATTAGAGTGTATCTGCTTCTCTGTCTCTTCCCCTGTCACCTTTCTTCCCAGACACAGCAACTAAGTGATTTCCTAAGCTGCTGGGCTAAGTATTGGTTCTGTCCAGACTACCATCTGCTTCAAAGGGAAACAATATTTACCCAGGTCAAGCTGCCCCTCTGCCTCAGAGATGTACAGAAACCTTTCAGGAGGCAGTCATTTCCTTTGGTAAACTAGAAGGAGGGGTCAGGTTCTAAGCTTTAATGACAGTAGCAGTTCACAAGTCTTAGTCTGCCATTCCCACCAGAGCATGGCCAAGGTGAGTAGGACAGCAGGGACAAGGTGACCGGACAAGGAATTGCAGAGCTCGGGAACTGTGACAGGTTCTCCCTTGATGGGAGGTGGTGGAAGCTCAAGGGGAAAAGGGTTCTATAGAAAACAGCCTCAGGAGCATTGGGCTCACAGTGGGAGAGCCACCACCTGTACAAACCACTCCTGAAATGTTTGTCAGCAGACTGCCTAAGCTCAAGATATTTCTCAGAAACCCCCTTTCCATATCTGAACACAACTGATGGACTATGTATGTACCATTGACCCCCACTCCTCTCATGTGGCTGAAAATTGTTTCTCGTGTGTTTCTTCACTCATCTGTTTTGGCATAGAGTACTTTACCTTTCTTGAGGCACACATATACATTAATAAAAAAAAAGGATTTTGAAGCATTTATCAGTATACTAATTTTTGCTACAACACATTTAAATTTCCTCACGGTAGCTACTACAGGGCTGTGTTTTTGATTTGTGATGAAAACAGTGTTGATAACACAGGGATATTTTAGTTATTGCTGAGCAGCACTGACACAGCATGAAGGCCTCTTCTGCTTCTTGTACCACTTCACCAGCAAGGAGTCTGGGGATACACAAGGAGCTGGGAGAGGACACAGCTGGGACAGTTAACCCCAAGTGACCCATGGATATCCTACACTGTGTGGTGCTGTGTTTAGCATACAAACCTGGAAGGAAGGGGAGGGACATTTGGAGTGATGGTGTTGCCTCCCAAAGTAACCGCTACGTGTGATGAGACTGCTTTCCTGGGGATGGCTGAAAACATCCCTGCCCATGGAAAGTGATGAAGGAATTCCTTGTTTTGCTTTCCCTAATGAACTGCTTTCATCTCAGCCCATGGGTTTTTACCCTCTTACCCTTCCAATTCTCTCCCTCCATCCCAGTGGGAAGTATGAACTAGTGGCTGCATTGTTAAACCACCATAGTAAGTTTCAGCACAAAGTTTGAGGGCTTGACTTTTCTTACTAAACTAAGAAGTTTGCCCCAAACTATGAACATTATGGCTGGAAAGATGTCAGATCCAGTTCTGCTTTGGCTGTGAAAGCAGTAACCACTACTATTGGATCAGCTAGTGTGGGGTTCATGGAATCAGTACAGTTTTACTTCCTGTAGCTCTTTGGTCAGTGAATATAGATGTAATATAAATTATTGCATTTGGATAAACCCCCAGAGTATATGTGTTTGTAAAGCAAGATGTTACTATTTTAGTATGTCTCACAACTTGACCCTTTAGATCTATTCCTGGGTAACTGAGAGCTTGTGTAATGCCCAATAATAAAGACTAATCTTCCTATAGATATTAAAAGGAAAAAACCAAAGTCAGGAAATGCCTTTTATGTAGATTTTCTTGTTCAGAAAATCATTCTGCTGCAGTGCAAAATGTGAAAGTGCACTCATCTGTGGCAGCTGCAGCAAAGGTAGTGACACTATGGATCTTTGAACTCAAACAGTCATATAGGTACTTTTTCTTTTAAGTGTCTATTTCTTTTGGGGAGCTTAACAACATGAAGCAGACACAGGTGATGTGCTATGCTCAGCTCCGTAAGCTCAGGGGTTTTATAACTCTGCATTCCACAGTGAACTTACTAAACTTACTAAACTTAATAAATGTAATGCTCAATAAACAGTTGGGCTAAACCATGGAATCCCTGGCTTGTCCTGTTTTTTGTGCTGTGCTGCAGTGTTCTGGACACCTACACCGAGGGGGGTGGGTAGGACATCAGCGCTCCTGGTCCCTGCCATGCACGGGCCCTCTGCCTGTAGTGAGTGAACCAAATCTTGGGATACCACAAACAAATGCTGAGGCTTATTAAGAATAAACAAATGTGTATATAGGTGCTGTGAGTGCTGTGTCTCTGTATACAGACCCAAAAAAGTATTTGATATATGTGGCAGAGTTAAGGAGGTATTTCCTTCAAGATATTTCTGACCCTGGCAGTGCCACACATCAGCAGCTCTTTCTTTTTGATAGGAGGAGCTGTGGTAGGTAGAAAAGCTGAATAGACTATGGCATTTTTGTTCAAATAACACCCAGAAAGATGACAGCTATTTCATTCCGTCATCCCTACCGGTCTGCCTGAAGGAAAAATGTGCAGGTCCATCGAAGCCAAGCATTTCAACCTGATGTTTTTTGAGCCTTCATTCTTGCTTGTCCTAAGGACCACTATGGTTTTCATGAAAATGAGTGCTAATACATTGCTGAAATTTCAGAAATGGCTATGGAATAGGAATAACAAGAGTTTTAGTGGCACATCATCTCTAAGTTCCAAACTCACTAATTTTCATACTCACCTATCGTAGAATTTGCCATCTCCCATTGGAATCTAGGTTGTCCTCGCAATGCCTGGAAAGAGCTGGATGACTGGAGAGGAGATTCTCAGAAGTGAGTTTAGCTCACCAACAGAAAATGCTGTTTAGAGGGAGGTTACTTGTGTCCTGGCCCCTTTAGGGAGGCAAGATTGTACCTGAGTGATATTCATGGGGGTAAAAGCTCCTCCGTCTAAGATTCACTGTTCTATCCTCTAACTTGAATTAGGTGCCAAAATAATCTGGTTTTAAAAGAAACCTTAAAAAGCAGAAGATTTTTTTTCCCATGTAACTTTATTAGAACTTTTCCTTGAAGAGGAGACATAGGATCAGGTCCTCGCTTAGTCTGATTTAGAGAATGGGTTTTCCCTTTGATCACTCTCTCACTCTGCTGCCTTTTCCTACATTATTCAAGGACAGCCCTGACCTGTTCTACATTGCAAATGCAAAATTAAAAAATGATGGAAATCTTTGCACACTATCTGAGGCCAGACTTTCTACTGTGTATCTCTTACTGTTTTGTGTAAATATTTCCTGTTTCCATGGATGTCCTGCATAGGATGTAAAGTGGAAGCAGTGTGTTTAATTTAGGGCTATTAATTACACTGCATCAGAGTACTGAATTTTAAAAATAAGGTCCTTTGTGAGTCTTTAACAGGGTCAGGGAAAAAAGCTATTGAGTTCGGGCTTCCTATTAGTGAAAAATGTGCAATTAATCAACACTGATTTTGGTCTAACTACATAATGCCAATAAAAACCACTGCTGGTAGCTCAATGTGGGTCTTCTGCTTCTGCCTTCACAAAAATTTGGATTAAGCTCTCCTTGCTTAATTCTGCCTTTCAGACACACATCTCTGAAATAGTCCATTTTGAGAGCAGAGTTTGAAAAAGGTTAAACTTAGCTTCTGCTAAAGATCTGAAACATGGTTTAGAAAAAATTAAATAGAATCTAACTACCACTGCATGCAAATATCCTGTTTAGAAGAAGATAATAGCTATGGTTACAGTAAGAAAATCATGTCTTCCTAAATTTTTAAATAAGAAACTTTTGCTGCTAAGCACCTAAATTCATTCTGCATGTCTCCTCTCATTTGATTTGACCAATAGCCGTTTTCTAAGTATGGCACAGCATATGCAAAGCAGCACCAAATTATGACTTCAATATCAAATCCTAGTTCAGGTGACCAAACTTAAAGACAGAACATGTACAGTAGTTTTTCAGTTAATCATCTACCATAAAGGGAACACAAAATTTCCTTTATGTCAATGTGTATATGAATATCAGATTATTCTGAAGCAGTGCTTTTCAGCTTCTGACATGCAGACTGCCAGGTCTAGGGACTATTTCTAAATATTATGTGAAGAACATAAAAAAGAAACAGAGCTATTACTATTAGAATTATGTTCTCTATTCAGCAGTCTGTTTATTACAATATTCTTGGAAATGTATATAAAACATTTTTTTGGATGGCTGGTGTCCAGTCACTTGATCTATATGTACTGCAAATCTAAAAGACCTTATGCTGGTTTGCACAGAAGCTCTGAGAAACATAAACCAGACATTTTGGCTGTGTTTGTATCCATACAGAAAGTAGTGTCAGGAAACAGCCGTAGGCCCTGGATCACAATTATCTCCGCTATTGAATTTTAGAATTATTCCTGGAACACATTTGGACCCAGGCCAGCTTGCATTTTCCCATACAGTTCCTGAGCACATTTGGAGAATTATTAAAAGGAGGAGACTACATTGTTTCTGTCTTGGAGAAAAAGGTATTTGTTAGTATGGGTATGGGTGGATTCACGCTAGCCTGTTTCAGTGACAGAGAATGTTCCTACCACTGAATGTCACAAACACGGGTAGTCCTTTTGTAGTTACTTCAATTTGAGTAAAGTACCCAGTTCCCATCCTCTCTTGCTTATGAATATTTGT
Organism: Aphelocoma coerulescens; assembly: GCF_041296385.1. Taxonomy (NCBI): domain Eukaryota; kingdom Metazoa; phylum Chordata; class Aves; order Passeriformes; family Corvidae; genus Aphelocoma; species Aphelocoma coerulescens. The sequence continues at coordinate 22,406,219 of NC_091015.1, forward strand.
GTGTATGATTGAACACCTTTCTGGTTTTTGCCCTGAGGTCAGTCTCTCCAAATAGCAGCAAAGATTACAGTTAGGAAAGAGGTGTAAATGTCATAGATGTTTTTAAGTTTCTATCTCCTTCAGCAAAAAGATCTTGCTAGCATAGGTCAAATCTGATATTTATATTGCATCTGTTATTTTGGTTCAGATTTTTGTTCTGAGGACACTCTGTTTTCCCATTCTTCTGGAATTGAGTCATAAATAAATTTCAGTTTATAAGCAGACATTTTTACAGTGCTTGCATGTTTGTGTACGTTCAGTATTCAAGCAATTTGTGCTCAGGTTTTAAAGATACCTGCATATTACCCCTCACTTCTGAACAGTTTTTCCTTTGTAAAACTTTAAGAAAACACCAGCTTTTGTCCCCAATAAATAATACAATACCTGTTTGAAAGATGCCACAAGTTGCTGCATTTAGTTAGAAAGACAAACTTCTTTTTAAAATACTTTAAATACAACACTCAATTTGAAAATAACATACCGAATTTTGATTATCAAGACTGTAAATCATAGAGGTGTCAGACTTGGGGTCTTGGGAAAATGAAAATTTGAAAAGTTACAGCAACAAAAAATTGTGATTCCTGAAAGGCCACACAGGTAGAGGAGAGGGAGCAGGATTGGACGTGTGAGCAGAGTGGAGCCGAGGAGGGAAAGGAAGGTTAGGGGGAGGGAGTCCTTTGCCCTGCATAACAAGATAGCTGTTTCTCCTAAGGTTGTCCTTGAAGGTTGCAGCTTGCACACAGGTCTCTGCCCATTTCCCTTCCTCACTTCAAGCTATGGACACAAGGAAAAAATTAAGTAACAGGAGCTGTACAAAAAATGTAAAAATGTGCTGGTGAAGAAGAGACTTGTTTCCTTTCATATTTTTGATGAGGTTTTTCCTCAAAGATTGACATGTATGTTGTTTAGCAGTTAGCAAAACTGGGTAGCTGGGTAGCTGAAGTGCAAATATGTTCATGACCAAACCAAAATCAAAACCAAAACATAGTAGAGCACAGATTGTGTGACTAAAGTTGTTACAATCTATGCCACAGAAAGGAGAGACATTAAATATCATTTGAACAAGATAAAATTAGTTTAATGAGTTAATAAAATTAATTTGGTGTGGAATTCAGTCCATGTAAAGTAGCTAAAATAAATCTCTGTTAGAGGTGTACAAGCAGTATATGGGACTTCTGTAGAGAGCAACCTTCACGCCTTGGCAGAAGTCAAAGTACTTTATAAAGGTCAGTATTATTCATTTTTATTGGTGTTACAAGAAATTACAAAGAGTGTTGAAATATGTGAAGACATTGTCCTTAGAGGTCCAACCAAGGAAACAACACCATATGCTATCAGCACTGTTGGTAAACAGTGAATCTGCAGCTTAAAAAATGCCAGTACAAACTGAACTATAGAATTCCACATAATGGAAATGTGTAAAAACAAATAATCAAACAACAAATAATGCACAAAAAAAATTTCTAAAAATGTTTACAGTTTAATATTCACCCCTTTTGTCAAAGAGAGTTTCCTCTGCAGTGTTATAAACCTGTGATACATTTTTGTATTTTTAATTCTGGAGGGATGAAAAATAGTTGTAAGATGTATAGGTACAGGATAAGAAAGTTTTGTGTAGTGATTGTGCAAACACATTTTTTTTAATCTGAAAGCACAATGTGAAGGTCCACAGGAAATAAACTCCAGATGTACTTGTAGGCCATTCTTAGCAATTTGATTTTTTGATCAGGTTCTCCGGGAAAATGCAGTCCCCTTCTAAACAGCTTATTGCACATCTAGAAAATTTTAGCACTCTTTAGTTCAGAGGTTTTCCTGTTTATATATTTGCACAGTGTTTCTGAAAGAAACATCTCAGCTTTGGTTGTGTTGTGATTTCCATTCCACAGACTCCTCCCTAAGAATTGGCAAACCAGGTCCTCCTTGGCATAGTAGTTTCTTTAATATATTTTTAATTACAAATTCTAAACACCATTCTTTTTCTAGACCAGTGGGCCAATATAATTATTAACTGCAAAAGGAGAGTCAGATACATTGCATAATATAGTCATTTTAGAGACTAGTGACTTCAGGTAACCCAAAATTTTAAGGTGTAGATGTAAAAGTTTCCTACCTACAAGAGTAACTCAGTATCTTCTGTTCATATTGGCAAAAGATAGCAAACTCTATAAATTCCTCAGAGGATAAGGTGATTTTTTTCTTTTGCTGAAGTACACCAGATACTTGGTTAATTTTTCTGGCAAATTAATTTAATCTACAGAAGAAAAGAGACTCCTGTGTTTTGGTTTATGTCTGCATACATCAAATAATTACTGCATTTCTCCTGCCCTGTTTCATAAAGAATTTTGTGTGGAAAATCCCTGTTATGTGCCCCAATGATAACAGTAGAATCTTTGCATTAGCAGAATTGATTTGTCAGTCTCAGGACATAAAGAAAAAAGCACATTTTGAAGAAAATCTCAATATTTTTTAAATATAAAAGTTGGACATACAGATCAGCTTTGGAAGAATGAGCCCTTCTTCAGGAATCCCTCATGCTTTTACAGATAATACATTAAGAAGTCAACTATCAAGAGATAGGGCATGTTATTCCACTTCCATTAGAACAACTTTCTGTGTCTTACCAGCGTGAACACAATATGCACAATATGTGATGATTGGTAACAATGTACTCTGTCATAAATTGTTATTATTAATTATTTCTATAGTGCCATAGGTGTGTATACCATTGTGCAGACAAATAAAATCTGACAGCTGCTTACCTCAAGGAGCCTGCAATCTAAATTGCACATAACACAGCAAGGGATGGCAATAAACAAAGACAGAAGGTGGGGGAATGCAGAAGGCAAAACTTCCATGATTGTGAGACATGCATTTCATGAGATACATATCTTTGTTTGTTCCTTTTTCTTCTTTGCTGTCATTTAAAATGAGTCCATGAGACACAGGAAAATGTGCGAACAGTGTCTGGAATGGCAGCATATTGAAGCCATTGGTGTTTGAGTTGGAGAATTCTGGAAGAAGAGATATGAGATGGTCTTTGTGGTAAAAAAGGGCAGATAATTTCTGCCCTGGATGGCCTGATCTCACAGCGCAGCAGAGAGTTGTGTTCTTCATGAGATTGTGTGTTTGCAGCACCACCTACACATATGACATATTCCTGTCATATGCTTGGGAATTGCTCTGGTGCTGGGGGACAACAACAGACCATCTGAACTCAAGAACAATCAAGAAGGAAGTCTAGCAAAGTTGCAGAGAGTCTGCAGGTTTGAATAAGGAGCTCCTGACTAAACTGAAACAAAAAAAAGAATCATACAAAGGTGGAAGTAGGATCAGAGCGGTCAGAAGGAAGATAGAGACACTGCATGAGCATGCAGAAATGGAGATAGGAAAGGCAAAGCCCACCTGGAGCTGAATCTTGGCAGGAGTTGCCACAGACAACAAGAAGATCCAGCTACACTGGAAGCAAAAGGAAGGCTAGGGAAAATACAGGCTTTCTGTGAGTGGGCACGAGTCCTAGTGACAGAGGTTGTGTAAAAGGCTGAGGTCCTCTGTGTCCTTCACCTCAGCACTGGTGAAGCCACACTTGAAGTACAGTGTCCACTTCTGGGTTCCTCCATGCAAAAGAGATGTGGACATATTGGAAAGAGTCCAGCAAAGGGATACAAAGATTTTGAAGGGACTGGAGCATATTTTTCAATAGGAAAGGCTGAGAGAGCTGGGACTTGTCAGCCTGGAGAAGAAAAGGCTCAGAGGGAATCTGATCAATGTATATAAATACCTAAAGGGAGGATACAAAGAGGATGGAGCCAGGGTCTTCTCAGTTTGTGCTCAGTGACAGAACAAAAGGCAATGGGCACAAACTCAAACACAGGAGGTTCTGTCTGAACATTAGGACAATCTTTTTCTACTGTGTGGGTAACTGAGTACTGACACAGGCTGCTCAGCGATGTCCAGCCCTGGACACTGAAAACCTGACTGAACACAGCCCTGAGTGTCCTGCTCCAGCTGAGCCTGTCCAGAGCAGAGCACTAAACTGGATGGGCTCCAGTGGGGTCTCCTGGCATCAGCCCCTCTGTGATAGACCAGGCAGTTACAATGTAGGTAAAAGCACAGAGTTTTATTTCACACCACTTTTGGAAAAGACTCACCTGTAGAAAAAAAAACAAAAACCAGCATAATTATGATTACTGTTGTAATTATCCATAGAGATAAGATATTATATTATTTGCATAATTAATTTTATGTACAGATGCATCAAAGGCAATTTAGCGTGAAACATTTTATTAGGTTCTGTCAATAGCAATGAGGAGAGTTTTATTTCATTTCACTGTAGTTCAAAAATACTCCTAAGGGTGCTGTTTCTAATTTCCTGTTTGGGAAACCAATTGTGCTATTAGCAATACAAAATCCTCTATTGTTTTTAGAAGCAATAGTCAGTTTTTATAATGCTTATGTCTTGGGAGAGATATGCAGACATTGAAACAGAAGAGATAAGTCAAGTGACATATAAATCTTCAAAATTAAATCCTGAAAGCATGTTTAATGTGATGTTTGCTGTGACACATGGTTTATTGGTGTTTCTAACCTTGTGACACCCTTTTAGTTACATTTATAATTAATTTGATTTCACCCTATTGCTACCAGAATTTTATTTAGAAACTATCCAATGAAAATAGTGTTTTATTGGAAAATTCAGCAGTTCTTCTATCAGCATAGACACTGATATAATATAAATATAATTATTTTTGTTAATTAAATGCTAAGGTTGAGAGAGAGAATGACTAAGACATTCTCAGGATTGGTGTAATTGCCTAGACCACAAAAAAAAATTGAATCGAACCCAACATTTCATCAAAGTGGAAAATTGTTTCTTCTGCATATTTTGTACTGTGTAGATTAAATGAGTGCACTAAAATAAGACATTAACATTTGCATACAGGGTAAACAGGAGATATATTATATGTATGATGTAGCAAATTTAACAGTGCAGTACACATATACTAGATATCTATCTGATTAGATATTTAAATAATGTTTGTTTTTATTTCTCGCGCAGTTCTTGAGAGCTAAGTGCACTCAACTGAAGTTTATTTGCTGCTTGAGTCTCTAAACAGAATAATTTCTTAGAGAGTGCCTGTGAGCTACCCATGCAAAAGGAAAACATTAGTCAGTGTCAGAAAATATTACATGGTAGAGTGTTATTTGTCTAAAGACTACGTTGGTGTTTATTCTGGGTATGTTGTTTGTATTTAGCTTATGTTCTGTGTTTTTTAGAAGATTTTGTCCTTATGAATGTTTTCCTTTAAAATCTGTTCAGATAAGAATCTTAGATCATTAGGAAAGCTACTGATTTAGTTCAATACCATTTAATTCATAAAAATTTCTTGTTCTACAATGTCTCTTGAGTATATTCTGAAATTTGCTGATTTTTTTTTGACGTCATGATTATCCAAGTTGTGTATACTTTTGATTTTTTCATAGTAGCTTTAGAAAGTGCCCTTTTAAGGCAGAGGAAATGTACACTAATTTTTCTCTTTCTCCCTTTTTCTTCCTTTGTTTTGTTCTTCCATTCTGACTTTTTAGGACAACAATAAAGAAGATATTTAAGCATGAATATATGCCAGGGTCCTGTAGAATCCATCAGCTGTGTGTGTCTGAGTGTTTGTTTAAAGCTAATTAATGTAAGACAGGTTAAGAAAAGCCCCACACAGATACAAAAAAAAAATCCCACAAAATTATTGATAAATTATAAATATTTGCATCCTTTAAATGCACCTATGAATACTACCAATGAATGATGGGTTTGATGCTTATAGCTGTCTAAGAGACCTGAACTCGTGACACTCAGTCACCTCAGAAATTTATCTTACATTTGAGGGCTCTGTTTTGCCTGAGTACTAATATCAAATCAGTAAAATTACATAATATTTTACACAAAAATGCTGCCCATATTTTTTTTCCTCCTTCTTGCATTGCTAATATTTCTCATTTGAGAATAAATTTTACAAAGGAAAAAGTTGCTTAAAAAAAAAAATCTGCTTTGTGTTTCTGAACACTTACGAGATTAAATCATGAAAGTTATGATTGGGACAACTGAAAATGTTTTGAGCTACTTTCATTTTTATTAAGAGTATGTTGCATACCTTGTATAATAATAAAAAAAATGTTGCGTCTGTGTTCCTATCAAATCGATTAGGACTTTCACAGGAACCATCTGTTTTATCACAGTTCTTAGCCACCAAGAAGAAAAAAACCTAGAGAATAAAAAAACTAAAAAGGATGTCAGAAATATTCCCAGTCTACACTGCCAAGCAAAGATTAAGAAATACTCTCTCACAAGACTTACAGTGTTCAAAGCTCTAATTTGACAGACGTGGAATGACAGCAGATAAAATCAGTTTCAAGGGGGCGATGACAAGCCTAAAGACCAAAGAAAAGAAACAGGGTAAGAAACAATAGTCTTAGGATAAGTATCTTATGGCAAGACCCTGAGGATGCTAATAGAGAAAGTCTAAAGAGATGTTCAGATGGTGGATGTTGGAGGGTTTTGCCCGTTGGGAAAACTCAGCAAAACAATCAAAATTATCTTTTCTGTTTCATATTCCAAAATCGGAGCTCACACATCCTAACTTCCAGTCTTACTCTCCAAACTCTCACACTACTTTTTTGCTCAAGAGTCATATGGGTACAATAACATAGGAGAAAAAGTAGTAGAAATGGGAGTAATTGAGCAAAAGAGATGTGATCTCTCTCAGCTCATTTAGAAAAATGAATTATTTTAATTGCAAGTCTGACACATCTTTATAGAGTGCATGAAAATATAGGCCTGGGGATTTTTTTTAAGGTTGGCCTACAGAGGTTCATTCAAATCTTTGCTGAACAGCTCACTGAAGCTCTAATTGAAACATTTAATTTAGTACTCCATATAACACCTCGAAATGCATTTTATCACAGCACCAGCAAATATTAAGTGTTACTTATTACAAGGAGGGAAAAATGATCCTGTGAAAAATTGATTTTTGCTTCAGAGGTGCCAGAAGGAAGCTAATTAGCAAAATGCACACTGCATACATGAAGTAAGTCAGTTTTGATTATAAAGTGAGATTTTCAGTGTAAAAGGACGGTGAATTTTGTCATTGTTTTATAATTCTCTTTTAAGTAGCATGTGCAAGGATCTGTAGCCATCTGCATGTACATAATACTGTGCACTCTTTACATAGCAGGTATTCATTTAAAACTCAAACAAAGGAATCAAGGACAAGCGTACCATAAATCAAGGACACATTGAAGAAAACGGAAGCCATATAAAATATAAATTTCTTTTTTTTTTTTCTCTTTGTATGTGTGTAATAAAAATGGCTTTTGAAGAAATTCTCAGTTATGTCTGACAGTTCTAGTGATGAATGCTAGTGTGCACCAGGGCATGCTAATAGGGAAAACAAGGAACAATTGAATGTCTTGAAGTAAAATGAGGGTCACTTTAAAGATATGCATAGAGGAGTCTTATGCACTAATAAATGCAGCCTGTGTAACCCGAGGTTGATAAGAAGATGAAGAGCCACATGTCTGCGAAAGAATGTGCAGATGTTAAATCCTTCTCCTGCATGAAAATCTGGCTACTTTTCCTTTTTCTCAGTATTACCACAAAAAGTCAGGTACTGTTCATTCTCAAACTGCTCTTCAGTTTGCTATGAGCCCAAGACAGAAATTTAAACAAGGCTTTAGTACTGCAAGGCAGTGGGAGTGTGGGGCTCTGCAAGCACTTCTTGAAGGTGGTACATAGCAAAGTCACCACTAAAGGTGCCAAGGAGATATCCTGGAGATGGCCTAGGAACAATGAGTACAGCTCATTCAGCAATTTGCTCCACCAAAACATTTTATTGACAACATCGTCCTGTGAAGTGGTGGTGGCTCAGTTATTCTTGGGGAAAATATGCTTTCTTTCTTTTCTCCCTTATAGCAAATTATTAACATTCCTTTTAAGAATAAACAGGTAATTAATGACTTTGAGATATTTCCATTCTGCTGTTGCACTTATGAAGATTTACTTAATCAAATGTGAAATTCCTGTGAATTTTAATGAATTAAAATAGTAATGTTTTACCAACTGATGAGCCATTATTTAAGAAAATCAAGAAAGAAACCTTATTCCAAAGTGCTTGCTAAAACTCATCAGCTTAAGCAAAAGGAAGCTGCAATTGTATATTTTATCAGTATTTCAAAACTGCTTGGGTTAAAATAAGCCCGGTGAAATTAAAAAAAAATCCATTCCAAATTGGAAATAACAAGAGAAATGTCAAATTTCCAGAAAATATTGACTTAGGACCTTATAATTGGTTTCGTATAAATTGTTACATATTTTTATATGGTAAGGATTACTCTTGAGACTTCAAAACTCATAATCTTGCTATTACTCTGCCTAAATTTATCTCAGGTTTTCTGGTGAAAGCATTGTTTATTCTCTGCTCTAATAAAAGAAAAAAAAATTATGCAGAAAGAGCTGATTGTGATCAAAAGACATAATGAATTAATGCATGAGACCCTAAACCTTTAGAATGCCAGGGATTTTGTTATTTTTCAATAGTTTCTTTTAGACAAAACCAAAGAAGTAAACCTTAATATGCAAATTAGTGGAGCAGCTATAGAAGGTAGTGTATTAGTTAAGTAAAGATGTTCTGTGGGCAGCAGAATCATGGAAGAATGGATAGATAGATAGATAGATAGATAGATAGATAGATGGATAGACAGATATAGATAGATATTGATAAAGAGGGTTGAGACAAATGAAAATATGAGGGTTACATCTTTTTGTTAAATATGAAACTGAAGTATGTTACACTGTTGTAAGCAATCCAGTCTCGAACAGTTTGAATGTACTGAAATAGCTCCTAAAGTCCAATCAGTAAGAGGAACCAGCAACATCATAATAGCAAAAGTCAGGACAAGAAGTAGAAATTTTCAGACATCTAAAATCAGAAGGATGGGGCTATTTTTAACAAAATAAAAGATCATTTAGTCCTGGAGAAGTTGCAGAAAGAAAGTAGGAATACCACCTGCCCTGGTCAGATCAAACCCTGACCCTGCTCAGATCATACCATCCATTTTTGTGCTCAGCTCATGTCAAGATAATAGATCAAGATAAAGGCATGAGTTTTAAGACTGCCTTTTAGATGTCTTTTCACCTTTTTAGGACTCCAGTATGAAAAGTCATATCTCTTTATACTAATGAAAACCTTTTACTGTACTCTAAAATGATAATATTCCTAAAATGAGTGTAAATCAAAATGATGGAAAGAAGTATCTACTGCAAACTGAAATAGTAATACTTATTTTTCCAGTTGATGTCAAGATCCTAAAGTGATTCTGTTTTTAGAGAGAAATATTGACTTCAAAAACAATCATAATCATTTACATTTCTTAGTACAATAATGAGCAATGTTAAATGATTTCAGCTTTTCATTTTAAGTTCAGTAATAAAATTATGTGCAGAGGACAGTACACAGGACCACAGACCATACAAAGTGAAAATATGTGCTTCAGTAAGTCAATATAGCAACTCTGAAACAATAAGTTAAGATTTCTTAAATGTTTCCCAAAAGAGGAAATCTCATTGGTAGCATTCAAATATTGAATCAGAAAATCACAGAATCATTTAGTTTGGAAAAGTCCTTAAAGATCATCTAGTCCAACCATTAACTTGACACTTCCACATCCACCACTAAACCTCGTCCCTCAGTGCTGCATCTACACATCTTTTAAATACCTCCAGGGATGGTGACTCCACCACTTCCCTAGGAAGATTGTACTGGTGCTTGACAACCCCTTCTGTGAAGGGAGTTTTCCTTATATCCTGGTGCAACTTGAGGCCATTTCCTCTCTTCCTGTCACTTATTACCTGGGAGAAGAGACTGATCCCCACCTGGCTCCAGACTCTTCTCAGGTAGAGAGTACAATAAGGTCCCTCCTGAGACTCCTCCAGGCTGAACAACCCCAGCTCCATCAGCAGCTCCTCACAAGACTTGTGTTGCCCATCTTCGTTGCCCTTCTCTGGACATGCTCCAGCACCTCAATGTCTTTCTTGTAGTGAGGGGCTCAAAACTGAACATGACTTGACTGAACATGCAGCCTCAGCAGTGCTAGTGTAGTGGGACAGTCACTGCCCTGGTCCTGCTGGCCACACTATTGCTGGTGATATGACAGAGCTCAGAGTACTATACTAAGATGTGTCAAAATTATATTTGAGCCCACAGGTGAGGAAATATTTTTCTAGGTTACTATGGTCAACTTAAAATTCTTATGTTGTTTAAATAAAAATCAAGTAAGTTTCTTTCAGTCTACAGTAAGTTGTTGGACCATTTGCAACAAAATGGTAGTACACATGTTAGAGCTGTGGGAGTCTACATGGCATCAACACTTTGGTTTTGTTCCTTTTTTTTTCATTAGAAGAAAAATATATTTCTTTAAATATTTTGAATACTGTGAAAATTTTTAAAGGCTGCAGTAGAGAGGAAAGTAACAAACTTATTTGTTCATGTTTCTATATATGAAACAAGCTTAAATTATCACAAATAAAATACAAGGGAAAAGCTTTTTAAAATAAGTAACCATTTGGAGTAAGCTTGTTGAAAGAGGTACAGTGAGCAATATTGATGGTTTTTGTAACTGCATTAGAAGAAAACATTTCAGGCATAGCTGCCCTTGTCTTTAAAAAACAGATGTGGATGAGATAAATAATTTTCTGTTCTGGCACATCTTGTTACTTCTTTATGGCATATCTAATGTATTACAAAGTTCCAGTGTCATTTAAGTATACTAATGACACTTTTCAAGCACAATTTCTTCAACAGTGTTACTAATTTTTTATTTTTAGGTATTATCTGAAAGTGTATTTCTGCTAACACTGATGCCAAAGCAATCTGAGAACAACTGAAACTTCTCAGTAAGGCAGCATCTAAAAAGACTGTGTTCTGGTATTGCTTTCTATTACAAGAATTTTTAATTTAGGCCACCCAAAACCTGTGGGCAAAGAGTAGAACATCTATAACATTCTGAAGAGCTTCTAATGTTTCTTTTAAAAATATAGACAAAAGCTTCATGATATGAAAATGTTTTTGTGTTGGCATTCAGTGGCATAGGTACCATATATCATCTTATTACTTATAGTTTCATCGGTGCGGGAGCTGAATGAGTTATCTACCAGCCTGTTAATCTTTTTCAAAGGCAATATATATCTTTCTGAAAAATGCATGTTTTCTCTTGTCTTACAATTGGAAATTGAATGTACTCCTGCACAAATTAACAACTTGATACTTTTAAGTGCTTCTTAAAGAAAGACATGTTTTGAATTTCCTCACTTTAAATTCTAGTTATTGGACATCATTGTGTTTAGGATGGAGTTTAGAACTTAAAAAAGAGTTGAATTTTGTTCTCCCACTGCTGTTAGTTAATTTCTCCATCATTTTTTGATTCTAAAATAAGTATTTTAGCATCAATATCTAACTTTCTTTTTCCCCATAATCATTTTATTAGGCATTCGGCCTTTATCAGTCCACACATTTAGAAGACTTCTAGCACTGTCCTACAGTTCAAATAGTTTTTACCTTTCCTTAAGGATATAAACCAGAAAGAAGTCATAATGACCCTCGTTTTCTTCCTTGTGGCAACTGAAATGGCAAACTTTAATTCTGTCATTCCAGTGAGATGCCTTGAGGCGAGTAGAGCCTGGGTTTGGGTCCAGATGGGCTCACCATTGTACAGTCATATAATACTTGACTAGGTCAGTTGAATATATGAACATTTTTCCCTGTTACATTTTTTAATGTTATCATATCCAAGCTGGCAACAAACATAATTTATGACCACTATTAAACTCTGGCCTTTTTCTTCCTCCACTGGTTCCAAACTGCTTTGTAGCATAGCAGCTTTTGGTTTCCATCCTGTTTCCAGGATGAAAGGTAGGTAGCTTTCCTACCCTCAGGATGGTCCAACTGTACCATTTGGATGTATATTTCATATGACATGCATATGTGTTTGTACCTGTAATATATGAATTATAAGCTTCGAAATTTCCTTATCACACTGTAACCTGTTGTGCTAAAACATTCAGTGAAAATATCTAACAAGGCTGGGTTTTCAATTGGTCCATCCTGTCCCAGTCTGGTGGTAATCAAGAGACCTGGTGTTCCTGCCCAGCTCCTGCTTACCCCCAGAAACATCAGACCCTGCCAGAGCCACCCTGTAGCAGCTCTGGGCTCCAGTTCCTCACAGCTCTGCCCTGGGCTGCCTGTGAGCCCACATCCCAGCTCATCCCATTCCCAGCTCAGTGCCCAGTGCCTGGAGCTGGGGCTGCCCTGGCTGCCCCCCCTGCCCTACTCCTGTCTGGGGATGGGATGGGCCCAAGCTATGGGGCCCTGCTTTGCCCCTTCAGAAAAGCCCTCATAGCTGCTGATCCCCAACATTCCCAGCCCATGAGCACCCTGAGACTTCCTGAACACCCTCTCTCCAGCCACGTGAATCCTTTCGGTACAACCATAATGTCCAGCTTCCTTCCCACTCGCATCTCTTTTGGCTAAACAGTTCTATAACCATCTGCAAAGGTATGAGCTTTAAAATGCAGTTTAATTTGAAGTTTACTTTGGTATAAAACAATATGCTGCCTTTGCCTCCTCTGGGAATAAATCCTAGTCACCACTCTTACCTTGGCTAGCTATGAACCACAGAGAAGGAGGAGCTACTGCAAGTGAACCTTCAGAGAGACATAAGGAGTAAAGCTTTTTATGCCAAAGAGATGCCAGAAACTTCCTGTCAACAGAACAATAAGGCAACATTACATTAGTCAAAAATATGCTCTTGATGCATTTAGCTCAAGAATCTCTTTGGAAGCGTGGTCCAAAATTGCTGATGTGATTGGTATTTGACAGGCTGTTGCTGAACCTTTTGTTATTTCTTGTCACCCTTTTCTTCTGTATTATACCACTGAGTCTGATGGGAGCTGAGAAAAGTAACCTCCTTATTCTGAAATAAGACTTGATATCAGATATCCAGCAAGAATATTTGGGGTTTGTGCATTCTGGGAAATTGGCAGCAATTCTATGTGCACAACTTAAAAAATGCAAGAAGAGATGTAAAAGTCAATGTTGGAGTGTTCACACGCTATAGTGGCTATTCCAGCCAGAAAATATTCAGTGTTTCAAAAATTGTTAAAATCATTATCAGAAAGTTCAGAGACACACAGTTCACTAAGCATGGTCAAGTGAAGTAGAAACATTGCCAATGGAAGGCCAGAAAATTGGAGTTGGAGTAATATGAACATGCTTTCTGCCACGTAAAACTGAGTCTTTCCAGTAAGTTACTGGATCATTCAGTCGATCAGTGTACCTAAAATAATTCATGGGCCAACAGAAAGTGTTAGACAACATAATTTTATTGGTAACTTTCAAATGTGAGGTGAAAGTTCTTGCAGGGCAAGGTATATGTCTGGAGATGTTCTTGCATGCATGTAGGGGAGGATTTATGTAATCTGGCTTTAGCCATCTAAAAGTTTTCTTTAGACATCTCTCCTGCCATGACTATATTTAATGGTGAAAGAGCATTCAAGAGAGTCTTCTTACTAGTCATATTAAAAATCAGTCTTAGCACTCAAGTGAATGTTTTTTATTAACTGTAAAGGGAGCACTAATAAATAATAGCCAGAGTATCTACACCTCTGTGAAGTAATATTAGGTCAGAAAAATCATGCATCTTGCTGAACATGAAGCTTATCCTCATTGCCTGTTAGGTGCTGACCCTTTCATCAGTATCACAATTTATGGGATTATGATGGTGGCAATAGCACAAGTGTGTTTTATGGAAAGGAACATAAGGAATGGCTGAATTACACAAAATGTATGGATAAAGATATGTCGGCTTTTAATAATGCATGACAGAAGTGAAATGGTGTGCAAAGCGTTTCATTTGCTTGAGAATGACTCATCTTTCCAAAAAATTGCATTGTAAGAGAGACAAATCACAACCTCAAATGATATGCTGAAAAGGTTAATCTATCACAGCATGTTATGGACCATATATGATGAACACGTGTTTGGGACCTGAGTCATCTCAGCCTCAACAGGCTGTTGCTCTATATAGTTCAGCAAGGAACTTGAATGCATGGAAATACTTTTCTCTGTACAGTTGTGTGATAAAATTAAACACATGTGCTGCATTGAGATTTTTAGACAGACAATATTTCTGACTGTCAGGACAAGATAAATAGCTCTTCTTGCCTGTATCTGTGTTAGTTTCTGTCTTGTGTTTGGGATATGGTGTCTGTATTTAAACATTCCCTTGCAGTCTGTTCTTGGTACATCATGGGAGGTCACAAGCACTTCAGGAATATTAAAATTAAAGAATAGGAAAGGAATTTCAGATCACACTTCAGTTTCTTCGAGAAGAGTTGTGGCTATCCTCACAATTTTTCCTGTTCAATATGAAGATTAAAACATTTGTAAATATTATGGGCATACTTCAGCCCCCTGGCTAGATATTGAATGGATCCAAAGCTGTTAAAGATATTTTGCTTCTGTGTCAGCTGTTTGTGGACCTTGGACACGTGTTTCACTTTGAGTTGCAGTGAAACAGCAGGAAAAAATATCTTGTCAAGCAAAATTGGACACTTAAAATTTGTGAAAGACAGGAAGAGGTTTAATTTCTCACCTTCTGTGTAAAAAATATGACACTTCAAAAGAAAAGAATCTGAGAGGTGGATGACGATTAGCATTGTCAGGTGATTTGGTAGAAGGCAGTAAAGGTGCTCCAAGTAAAGGATCTCATTCTGACATCCACACAGTCCAGTCATCAACCAACAGTTTCATCTGTGTGAGGGACTGCTGCCTGCAGGGTCCTCATTGCTTGGAATAAAACAGATTTTGCAGTATTCAGTAAGTTTGTCTAGTTTGGAAACTTTGTCTAGTGGGGAAATCACCCAACAGCCTGATTGCTACTGGTGTCCCCAACTCCTTTCCAAAAAGCAAGTGGTTAGAAGTAAGAGCAAGTCCCTTTCACAGAAGTTCAACTTTATAATCCAAAACACTTCTTGCAGAGTGTACATGTAGACCAGGTGCAATCTGATTGCTGTTAGAGATGAACACCCTTCAGCACTTTACATGTAGATTGTTCTGTAGATTGCTTTGCTGAGTAGAATAAGAATGTTTGTATTTAAGATATGTTTGAAGTGCTGAAGAAGGGCAATTTGAGTGGACAATGATGAATGCATAAATAATTATTGATCCAGATTTTCAGTGTAAATTTAAACCTTTCATTATATTTATGAACCATCAGTGTTTTATATGTCGAGCTTTTTTCCTCTCTTATTGCATGTCCTTATTTTTTTTTCTGCTAGAGAAAGGGAAAATGTGTTGAAATACACAAAGAAAGACCACCCAGTAAATATAATGTGGTAGTGTCTGAAGAAATTTTGTGTTGCATTGGCCTGAATATGTCTTTAAGAGACCAGGTTTCTGAAAGAGTTTGGTTAGGATTTAGTAGGCATCTGACCTACAAAATGGCACACAAACTTATTAAGTAAGAAAAAACATAATCTATAAAACCCCCTATATAAATAGAAACTTTAATCCTTCTGAGGTAAAACAAAGACAAGGAGCAAATTGACTGTCAAATAAAAACATCTGGCACAATAAATATAAAAAGATCTGTCATTGACATTAGTTAAATTTCTGGTAGGGCAAAAAATGTCATGCAAGTCTATATTAAAACAACAGAGTATGTTTTGATGCATGAAAACTGATGTGATGGAAGGTCAACAAATCCATCCATCCATATTAGATGATGGCTATTAAGTGAATTCTAGAAA
The DNA here is from genome assembly GCF_041296385.1 of Aphelocoma coerulescens. Taxonomy (NCBI): domain Eukaryota; kingdom Metazoa; phylum Chordata; class Aves; order Passeriformes; family Corvidae; genus Aphelocoma; species Aphelocoma coerulescens. The sequence continues at coordinate 22,422,108 of NC_091015.1, forward strand.
AAAATCAAGGAAAAAAAAAAAAGAAATCAAATTGTGCTCCTTGTGAGACTGAACCCTTCCTAGTGCCATTCTCAGACATTTCCAATTCCTCAGGCTTCATAGAAAATAATTCACAACTATGATCTGATCTTACTGCCATTGCAATTGTAGCAAAAGACCAAGTAACTTCCATCACTGGAAGACTGGAACTAAAAATCTTCTTTGCCCTCAGTTCTTAGATATTCCTTTTGTCCATATGATATTCAAACAGTTTCTTTTAGGATTAGGAATAAGAAATTGCAGATGGAGTAGTGAAAAATGTTCTGATATGAATAACTTTGGAACTGGTAGAAAGGCTGGTCCTACAAAATGGAAAATAATGTCAATATTTTGCAGCAACTAGGCATAGCTAGACTTTATTAATATCCATGTTGTTCACATTCTCACATTCTATCCCACACTTTAGTTCAATTACACATCATTTTATAACTGTCAGAGAACACTCATCCTTGCCATTGTTCTGAAAGGAGGTGCGACATGCTAGGGAAAGTTGGCATACCTAGATAGGAGAAAGAGAAGCTACAAAGTGTTTCATTCTACAAAAGCATCTTCAGAAGCTACTGGAACACACATCTTTGATACTGTACTATCTACTTGCTCTGTGTAGTGTATGGAAAACCGTAGTATTTGTCTGTGAAACATGTCACACAGCTAAGAGATGTGTTTCTTACCAGAACTGTGCCGACTGTGTTTGTCTCCAGAGATTTGAATGCTGATGAACAAGCTCTTCTAGGCAGCCTGAAAAGACTATGAACAGACCTCTCTAAAGCAGCTGTGAGAATAGACTCAAAGAGGGGAAAAAACTTTCCAAAGGTCATGGCATTATATGGTAAAATCAGTCAACCACAGAAAATAACTCCTGTCCAAGAATAGAGCAAGCAGAACACTTTAAACAACCCAGGAAAGGAGAATTTGGAAGATAATATATAGGAAAACAGGAAAAAATATAACATTGCTGACTGACAGTATTAGACATGGATGATGTGATTAAAGTGAGAATAAAAGACAGAATTCCCTCAGGAATCTTACTTGAATTTATATCATTCCTTCTTTGCTTCTTAGGTGAAGTGGGAGAAAATAATAATTCAGGGAAACGTCTGATTTTTTTCTTTTTGCTTGCTGGGAGATGCTAAGGATTAAAAAAGCTTTTTTTTGTTCATATTATATCATAGAAAATATTTTATTAAGCATTTCAGCAAAAATAAATTTATTATTTCTAGTGTCATGCAGATATTTTTCCTATAATTCTGAACTGACAAATTCCGATCCTGCATTTAAATACTATGTAAAGAAGCAGGATTCCATCACCTGTTTCAATACAATACACAGTTCCTTTCAATAGTTCTTTAAATTACAAATATAGAGGACAACTGAAGCATCTGAATTACTGTTTTACCTAAAATTTAATTTTATGACTCACTGATAATCTGCATAAATCTGAATCTGAGGCATATTTATAGGATTTAGTAAGAAAAGATTAGGGTTCTTACCTGTACTGGATCTCAGAAACATAGTTTTTAACACAGAAGACATAGTATTCCTTAGGTAATATTGTTCGACCAAAAAAAATCCTTGTGTGGTGAAAATGCCATTTCTGTCTTCCCTTTAGTAAGCCAATTTTGCATCAAAAGAAAATATTTACATTTTCAGATGCCTCTCACAGGAGCAACTATCAATCTTCCAATTGATGTGATTGTGCATAATTCTGCCTGTAGTCTATCATCCCTCAAGAAACTTGTACTCTTTGATAAGTACGGGGAGAACAAAGTACCTGACATTTTAGAGTGCAGATGTGGATTGGGGTGATGTTCATGATTACTCTTGTTTCATCAGGGTAGATTGAAGTGGATGTAATTGAAATGTTATGGTGTCTTAATTTTCTCTCTTAATCGCTACAAAGTATCGCAAACTATTTTGCTTGTTTCAGAAATGCAGAATTAGTAGAAGATTAATCAGCTTGGCCATTCATTCATCTATTTAAAGTTGTAGTGCTGAAAAAAATCTGGATAAATGACTAAAAACTTCCATAATCTGTCTGAGAAAAGGACGTAGATGTTTAGGTATGGAGCTACAACATAATTTTTCCAGTTCTGAAAGTACTTAGAGCAATTGGAAGCAGCACAAAGTAGAGGCAATTTGCTAAAGACAATGGAAACAATATAGGTGACGGCCAGATATTATAAATAGAAAAAAGAAGGAAAGCATTTTTACTGTGATCTCTTCTCTGGCCTCATCTGGTAGCATTATTAGTGTTATTAACTGTATTAATTGTATGCTATTAATAGTAAAAGACTTCATAATGAAATTTTCTGTGTTTATGCAACAGAATCTGTGCTGACTTGTGGATCACACTTTCTTTTTCCAAACAAAGGTGCAGGTTTATCTGTTGTGTTCAAGAATTTAATTTCCCCTTAAAATTTTTTAATTTTTATTTTTTACTCTTAACTATTTTCAAGGTTAATGAACAGAAAATTATTTCACCTATGCAATTTGCATAATCCAACATTGGTGGAATGTCCTGCCATGTGAAATATTATGGCAAAATGTAGGCAAAATAATATCAAAGAATGAAAAACAGAGTACTTCTGCGTGTGTATGTTTCTAATATTTTACATAAGTTAAAGACATTGATTAATACACTTGCAATTGATTCCATTTGTAATTGCTTTTTTCCTTCAGTAAGACTCAGTTTTAAGGGCAATAATAGCACAGAATGCTGTTTTTAATTGTGTGTTATAGCTTCTAAAATTGTGTACATGATTCATTTGGAGATCTTGCAATGTACTTGCACAAACCAAATAAATAAAAATAAAGGCCTTCTATTAATGATTTTTTGACACTTGGCATAGTCTTTTGTGTTGCATGAAAAAATAGACACACAGATGTTAATTGACAAGAAAAGTAATAATCCTTTGATTACAGTAGCTAAAGGCTGTCGTTTAATGGATTTTACTTGTCACTTTTAATTCTTTTTAATCTTTGTCTGCATTTCATTAGAACGGCTTTATCATTCTGATGGCCCTCCCGTCGTTATTCTGATTGAGTTAATGGGCTGTCGTCATACCACGGAGCTCCAGTATAAAATATAATAGTTTTATTTATAATCTTCAGGGACATTTTAAAGATGATTGCTTTGCCAATCAGCTTTTCTGGTTTTACATAGTACATTGTTTTAAATGGAGTGCTGTATTTTGCTTTCTCTTGCCTGGTAGGTGCTCTGAGCAAAGCTTCTATCTTAATCTTCCATGACTTAATCTACCTATAAAATTCAAAAGCCAGTTGGTGAGGGAGCTAGGAAAGGACTGTTATCATTTTCTGTCCTGCTCTTCATCTGTGATTTTGGCTTTCTGTTTAAAAGCTACATGCCTGCACTGCAGCTTTCCTAACAGATGATACAGGTACTCGAATATTATTCAAAAACCTACCTGAGGTCTCATATTACATCTATTAAAGTAGATTTATTTTTATCTCGTGTTCTCAACTACAGCTGTACAGCTGAAGAATGCTTGATATTTAGGCATTTACTTATCTTTGAGAAAACTAGTGTTCAAGGTACTGTATTTTTTCTACTTTATTGCAGAGTCTGATAAATTGCTAATAATTTTAAATATAATACCATTTAATAGAGGAAAATCTTTTTATATAATTGTGGGACATGGGTTGGGGAGCTCATGATTACTTTTTCAATTATGTACTATGAAAAGTAAGCTGATTGCATATGGAATAATGCTTGGATGGACAAGAGTATTTGTCTTGTTTTTAGGCTGAGAAGCAATATCAGAAAATATTGCAGAGAATCCATTAATAAATTATTGGTGATTATATTTGTGATACAAATCCAGTTGTGACACCAAGCCATGCTGCTGTTATTGACCTATACATTACCCTGCTGCAGAACAGATGTCATAATTAAAATAGGCAACAGTTTGTGATTTATTTTTGTAAAGTTACTAGAGCATGGCTTATATGATAGCCTTGCCAACAAGTTTGGAAATAAGGAAGATATATGGAAAATAACTGTCTAAAATCATACATTTTTATTTTAATTTCTATGTAACCATTTCAATTTTCCCATCTCTCTGGAGACTTTCTGAAATGGGGTGAAGTCTTCCAAGAACATTAGTTTATATATTTTTTGTCAAAAATATGTTGATGAAGAAACAGAGATATGCTAGCAATATGCTAGGTCAGGTTTTCAGGACAAGAAATAGAAATGCAGAGGATTTTTTAAAAACTGCTTTCTAGAAAAAAAAGAAGTATTATATTTTGGAATAGTCAGAGTTTGTAGTGTTAAACAGCCTTTTCTTGGAGAGGGTTTCTTATATATCTTGAGTTTCTCAAATCTATTTATAAGTGTTGTACAATAAAAGTGTTGTGTCTCTCAATATGTATATATTCATATCTACATGTATGTTTTTATGCTCACTGCTCTTGCAAATAACTATTTAATCAGAGAGGGGAAATTAAACATTTGTTTCATTTTAATCAAACAAGTTTTTCTTATAGGCACACTTTCATATGCTACATTATTGGCAGACTTTAAACATATAACAGATACCCGACTGTTACCCTTGTTCTTTTGCTTTCTGATGCATTAAATTGCAGATGTTAAGAGATTGGAAAATCATGTGCTGCTGCTGGTACTTTTTAAGTTCCAGATGCAACTATATTTAAATGTTCTGACTAGTGACAGAGTCTCCAGAAGAACCACCTCTATGGTTTTCTCTTGGAACCATGAGAGAACAGCCTTTTGGCTGTCTAGTTTTTATGTAATTACTATTATTGTTATTATTTGCATTCTTGAAGTGCCCAGGAACCTGAGCTAGGTAGGCATTCCTTTTGAGTTCTCCTATATTATTCCTGCATAAGAACAATCTAGCTTGAAACCTTTCCAGCACAGAGAAATGTCACTTTACAAATTCTGTTCTATTGAGTCCAAGAACAAGATCTGCAGAAGGTTTTTGTAGTAGCCGCCTGTCCACATTTGAAAACTTTTCAAATATGAATATTTTTAACACGCTACGTTTGGTGCCCAGGGTCTTTTCTTTGGCTTTCCATTTTTGGGTCATTGCAGCAGAACGGCTCACATCAGCATTAGGATATTGCCCAGAAGTCCATTTAAGAGCACTTTGATGAATCAAGAATTTCTTCTGGTTCACAGGCATTCCTATTCTCTTGTAATTTTTAATGATTTCTAATATTGCACCAACTATTTAAGCTGTTTTCCAATGTCAATACGTCATCAGTTACATAGATTACTGCTTGACATGGATGGAATCTGCCTGTCCTGTTTTCTATACTTAGTTGCTTCAGAATAGTTGTCTTTACAGCTTGCCTAAAGATTGGCACATGGATATGTATTGATTTGCATTTCTTTCTCTCCTCTATGAATTTACATTTGTGGATGTTGCCAGACTAACTCAGTCAATTTACTATGGCATTGTTTTAGTCTGGTTAAATGATGGACAAGAGCAGATGATGGTTTCATATGGGAACTATTAAAATACACTGGTCATAGAATTGTTTTCATTTACCAGAAGCCTACAAGGGAAAAAAATGTCTCCCAGAAATGTTTTCCTGTAGATTTACTCCACTGAGCTGAATCAGCAGAGAAAAATTAATAAATTTAGAAGTGTTTTATGAAGGATCCATTTACTCTCAAGAGGTCTGCTGGACTACCCTAATCTATATCAAAAATGAGGGCTTGTTGACAGGGGTAGGTGAGTGGTGAAAAACAAAAGAGACAGGAAGGACAGAAGAGACATTTAGGCAAAATTGGAAGCAAAAATTGACAGAAAGCAGGGAGGAAGGGGAAAAAAGGAGAACGAGACTAAACCAAAAATACTTAAAAGTGACAAGAGAGAATATATGCAAGTTGAAAATATCAGGATTTTGATTTCAGCTTAGATGGATGATATTTAATGCCCTAAGTCTCTAGATATCCTAGCAATAGTTGGGCTTATCATTTTTCATCTCTCTTTGCTTCAGCACTGCACTGTGAGTTATAATTAAAGCTGGTGTAAGATAGCAACAAAACTGAATAAATTATTCATTGAAAACCAGCAACATTTTCTAAATAATGTATTCAATGAATAATATTCAACTAAAAATAGGTACAGTATACACAGTATTCTGTGCAGACTCAGAGCTGGTCCTTGGCCCACATTTTATCATAACTAGTATGATGAAATTGATTTGTTTCTTTTTTAGAGGAGACAAACAAGAAAAAAGTTTTTCTTTCTAGCCTCACAGGATATGCTATATGAGTGCACTTTGCTGTTAAAATTCTAAAGTTAATTTCAGTATCTTAATGAGCAAAAATTAACTAATCCCTTCATGGAACTTAGTGGCAGCCTACACATCAATGATGATGATATGATTATGGTCAGAAGACAAAAATAAAGATGGTTCCAACCAGCTAAAGGTATATTTAGTGCTTCAGAAAAGCTTCCAACATCCAAAGAAAATTGTGAATACCAACCAAATGGTATGTGGAAAATTTTGAGTGAAGTGGATATGAAAAACAATTTCTCTAATAGATAGAAAACTGCATTGCCTTACTGAGCTATTTTTTTCTAAAAGTCCTTTGCAGCTCAGTGGCAATAGAAAGGACAGCAACTGTCAATGAAAAGCAATAGGGAGAAAATGGAAAAGAGAGGACACAAAAATTAACAAATAAGTATGGGAGTATAAAATACAGAGTATTTAAGGGAAGATAAAAGAAGCAGAGTAAAAGGCAGTCTGTTGATCTAAGGCCTATGAGCTTCAAAAAGTACATTAGGAGTAAAATAAACTTTGTCAAAGTTGTACACCATATAAGTATACAAAAATCACATTCTGAATATATTTTAAATTTATATATTTAAAAATGATGCAAAGAAGCCAAATATAATCAACATGTATTTGAGTAAAAATAGTAAATTGGGTATGAAGCTAATGAAAGTGAGATAAGAAAGTCTATCTGTTTTTTACTAATAATTAATCTAAACACAAAGCTGCAATTTACAAAAAAAAGGGGTATTTTCTAAACCATCAGACCTATCCCACTCATTGCTAGAAGTCTTCAGTCTTGCTGGACCTGTGAAATACTGAAGTAAATATTGGGTTATGAGAGATACTCCAGAAAGATGAAGGAGTACTGGTACTGTGTTAGAATTCAACAATGTTGATAAGTTGTGCCAAATAAAACCATAATCCAACTTCACTTCTTAGCATATTAATGTAAAAAAGCCACAGTGGAAAGATGTTCATCTCAGATTTTCTCCTCTTTTTCTTTGGTTTCTTTCCAGGAGCAAACATTACTTTGTCCTGCTTGTTCTATCACTACAGATTAGCTTTCCTTCTTTGTGGTTGCCAGTGCAAAGGGAGAACTGGTGAAACATATTTTTTTCTTAGTGCTCCTATCAATAGGATGTTTCTGGTGAGACCCCATCTTGCTTCCTTTGCTACAGCTCTGGTTAGAGAAGACAATGAATTTAACGTAGTAGCTTGGTTAATTACTTTTTTATCAAGATTTTTAGGAAAGGACATCAAGTCAACCAAGCATTCCTTAGATAAAGGCAAATTTTTGCATGTGTGGACGTGGAAAACATACAATGGAAAAGATACTATTTTTTCTTGATAGTTTCCTCATTTTAATTCTAAAAAAATACCTTCTTTTTTTTTTTCTACATAGGCATGGAAACTCATGTGGAGCTAGTTGTCAGTTCTGAACCCCCAGTGTAATGAGGCTGAGGTACATAATGTTTCATATTATATTCCAATAAGTTAAAGTGTTCAAAGCACAACCCAAATGTTAAATATATTTAGAACTGTCTCTTTCCAACTGCTTGATAAAAAGTTGGGCCTGTTATAATTAGCATTACATTAACATTTACAGTTTAATTACATTACAAAAATATATGGTTTAATGCTACCTTAAATAAAATCTTGTTGAAATGTGGGATAGTGAAGGAGGAGTTATTGAAAAAATACTGAATTTTATTGTCAATTAAGTTGAACACATTGTTTGTGGCTTTATCACACAAAAACATAGTTACCATTCTGTACAGAAGTCATTACGACCCCACTAGCCAGAACTTTCTGAAATAAAATCTATTAAAAACAGGAACACTGAAAGCAATTTAGGGAAAATACCTGTGTTTTGCCTCATTCAAATTGCTTTTTTTAAAGCATTTGAAATAAATAGAACCTCTCAAAAGTTTCTTGTTCAACAACAATCACTGTAATCTGCATCCATTATAATACTGTGCGTTGTACTCCTTTGACAGCAGAGCTAAGCAATCAATATGCACCTTTTCAGCAATCTCTGCTGAACCAATCTCATATGGTTAATAGCTGAGACAGATGCATTCTATAAGTATTTCACAATTGTACCAAATGCATGTTGGCCTCTTACAGCCTTCTGTTAGCAAGCAAATGCTTAAAGCAATACTGCAATAATGTCTTCCTTAGCTGTTAAAATAATTTAAATGGAAGAGCTAAAATCCATATTTTAAATCTAGAAGAAACAGTGGTATATAAATGTAGTTTAAAATACATAAAAAGAAATTATTATATAAAACCAGCACTCTAAAAGATCTAAAATGTCAGTATATGCAAATACTTAGCTAAGATACCCAAACAAACTTAACTTTATGTAGGCCATAAAGAACACAAACATCCATATTATATACAGCCTGTGCTTCTAAGTGATATAAACTTTCTTTTACTAATCCATATATCTAGCTAACTATATTTGTTCCTCTCTTGTAAATCATTTTCTTTGAAGTTTAATTGCCTTTTGTATTTAGAATAATGTCTCATTGAATGTATAAAAATGTCAGATAATAGTTAAATCTACATAATATATCTGCGTAGTGCCACAGCCATGTCAGGCAGAGAAACTAAGCCCAAGATGCCCTGAAGTAGCTGTTAAACGTGTTTGCACATGATATTTAGGATTGAAGTGTTTATCTGAGTTTTAAGGTGTTTTAGATTTGATAAATTCCATATTGTTTCTAACATCTGCATGTGACATCACAGAATCATAGAACCACAAGATAATTCAGTCTGGAAGAGGCCTCAGGAGGTCTCTGGTCCAGTCTCCTGCTCAAGCAGGGTCAGATGTGAGTTCAGACCAGGTTGTCCAGGGCTTGTCCATTCTGGTATTGAAAATATCAAAGATATATAACATCCAACCTCTCTGGGCAGCCTGTGCCACTGTTTTATTCTTTTCATTGGGAGAAAGCTTTTCATTATGTTTTAGTTCCCTTCTTTCTGCTTGTGCCCACTGCCTTTCTTCCTCCCACCGTGCACTTCTGTGAAGACCCCAGATCCATCTTCTTGATCAGCCCTTTGTAAAGTACTGCTGTTAGTTCCCTAAAGGGTGACTAAACCAAGGTCCTTCACCTCTACTTATAGGGAAAGAGGTTTGTCTTGACCATTCTGGATGTCCTCACTCAACAAGGAAATATCTTGTAATTAGGTAGTGCAAATCTCTGGAACTGCCCTGGTATTGTAATATGCCACCTTGCTAAGGTACTTTAGCTTTATTACAGAAGGACATTTCGAGAACATCAGCAGTTCTTCCTTTCCTTCACTTCTAGTCCCTCTCCATTGGCTGATGGCTCTATTTGTGGTCCTATTTTTCACTTTAAAAATCTGAGGAAGAGAAGATTAGACCTGGTTTCAGCAATCACTGGAAAAGAAATGAAATATATTTTCAGTTCACATTTTGGGCTAAAGAAATCACTAGGGGTGTTCTGAATTAGGTAGAGACATGAAAAAAATGTGATGGTTACATGTGTGTTAAACAGTAGATTTTTATGACAAGTGCAGTATATAAACAATATTGAGTTACTCAGTGTACTCTACTAATCCATCTTCATAGGTGAGTGACTTATTTAACCAGTTACAAACTTAGTATTGGATACTAAGTTTGGATACTCAAAAAGTTTATTTCCAATGAAAAATAAAACTTTGCTAAGTATTTTAAGACTGAGATGTACCTTATCTTAAAATGATAGTCAATTAAGATCATAGCTTTTGTTCTAAAAGTACAGTCAATTTCTCCATGATAGGTGAGACAAAATCATCCTATTCATCTCAGAAAAGAATGTATTTCAGGGGTCAATGTCTTCTAGAATTATTCAGTGAAGATTGTAATAATTATCATATCATATTTCTATTACGTTAAATTTCACTGAAATTTACTCTTTGCATAGACCAAATTTATCTTCCCTTAGTTACCCTGGAAAATATTATTTGCCTGAATGAACGTAAGACAGAATTTTTTCATCTGCCACAGGATCCAAATTGTTAAAGGCCTTTCAGTTTAACTTTGACGTTTGCTGTGATCATTTTAATCCTGGACATGCCAAAGGTAGTCGCTGCAAGACAAATAAGGAAGAATGATAAGCTGGACTGAACTTTAGCTGACTGCACCTGGACACAAATTTAAGTCTAGAGAAAAATCCAGAAAGTCATTGTATTTCTCAAATTCTAGGAACAAGTTTCCACAGTCATTATTCTTTCTTCATAAAACTTACCTAAGATTTCTTGTGCAAGAACACTCTGCTCATCTGTGTTTATGCCAGATTTTGATAAGGGATCTTGAGTACTCCTGCAATATAAATAATTAAATAATTAATAATTTGAATTATGCTAATAGTAGAGCTTTGAGTGCCCAGGGAAGGGAACATTGATATTCAATTTAATGTTGATCTGATTAGCAATCATACCTTCTGGAAACAACTGTAAAATGAAAAGTAAAATCTAAGTCATTATTTTGGCAAAAGAGTTTGTGATTTTTCCATAACTTCTGCCCTTTCCAGGAAAAAAAAGTCCCAAATTACTTATTTCTTATAAGGCTGCATTTTTTTTCTGATATGGCAGCTGCATGCAGCATGAGCAATGGGTTTATGATGTCATTAAAGTCTGGCACCACAAACTGGCAAAAACCGTTGATTTTTATTTGCTATTTGACTTGCACTTTAATGTGTCATTTAGTGCTTAGAACCAGAATACTTGCTCATCTTATTTGATTTGGCAGTTGCAGACAGTACAGACTATGTAAGGAAATAGAAAGAGTACTGCCAGTTTGGTAAACACTTTTCATGAGAAGTTTCAAAACCTTAATAAATTAATAATGTGAGTAATACAAAACACTTCTAAATCCAAAAACATGAAATTGAAACTTTAGGCTGTGGCAATTGACAAACTACACTTTGTAATAAGTAAGAGAATCAATGTAGTATTTTTGTCCTTTGAGAATTTCCACAGAGGAAAAATATCTGCAGTTACTGTCATGGATTAAATATTTATTTAAAGTGGGGTACTGGAATCAGTCTCTTTTCAAGTTTTCCTAAAACTGCTGGGTATACTGAGCTATTAAAAATTGTTACAGTGAGTTTTAGTTGATTTCAGAGAAGCTATTCATTCTGCTAGAGAACTTATTGCTTTGCTAACCTACTGGAGTTATGTTTTTTGCCAACTTCCTCATTAATTTCCAAGCTTTCATGCACCTTTTTCTTAAATATGCAAATATTGATTAGAATTTTCAATAGAAAAAGGGCATTTACCTGTAATTGCTTCAGACTACTTAGCTGACAAGCTCATTATTAGTGGAAATAAATATTCCTGGAATTTTAGATGTCACAAATGAGTTTGTCACTGCAACCATCTTCTGTTTGCTCCAGAATGATAAGGGATGATCAAACAGCTTATTTTGAACAACTGAAAAAAAAAAAAAAAAAGAGCTATATTTCTCTCATTATTAATAGTCTTCTTCATATCATACAGGCCATTTAAAGGAATATCTTTGCAATAAAACCACTATTTAATAGTATCTATCAGTGTTTTGGTTTGTGTAATCAAAGAACTAGAACTCACAGACCTATCTTCCAAAAATTTTTTTCTTCTTTCTGATTAATTTTAGAATAAATCAATTCACAGGAAAGTTGAATTCTCTAATTCAGGATGGTGCTTATACACCCTGCTTGATATCCAGTCCAAAGCCATACTCTCCTGAATGCTTTGGTCCTCCTTCCTTAATCCTGCATCCTGTGAACTCATCTGTGAAGGCGTTGGCACTGTACCAGAATAAACAGGGACCTTCAGTGTGCTTTGTCTCAGTCTCGACCTACAAAGACCATTAAGTTTCCAAATTATGTGTTTCAACCTGTTCTCCATGAAGTATTAAACTATTATCCATTATTAACATTTTTTCAGCCCTGATATTCAACATTTATGGACAGCAAGATGTGGACAGAAATGTTGAGATGACCTATGTTTTACAACATAACCATCCAGAAAGAGAAGTAGAAAATTTGGGGGTAAAAATTAAATTTGTTATCACACAGGAAGAAGGAGATCAAATTCCTTACAGAGGATCAGTATTAAATACCTGTTAGATTGCAACACTGCTTGTAAGAGTATTAGGAATATGAAGTTTTACTGAGCTCTAGGGATAAGATATAATTAAAAGACTCTGCCAAGATTAAAAAAATAAAATAAACTGGCTGAGAAGGCAGGTTTGATAATCATCTATAAAACCTAGCCATGCAGTAGTAAACAAAAAGTCACAATTTCCCCATAGAGCGTGGTAAACAAAAAGTCATAATCTCCCCACAGGCCCCCCTCACAATTTGACATTCAGGAAATAGTGGCACAAAGTCTTACACATCTTCAGGAGAGAGACAAAACCAGACAAACAATCCCAGAAATGATCAATCTCATTTAACTTTAGTTATCTAAATTCAGGTGTCTAGTTTTTTTCATCCCAGGCCCTGAGCATTAGGAACAGTTTATCTCATCTATTTTAGGACCCCCATTTCACAAGCACCCTTGTTCAGGGGAGAATTATTTCTCCATTGACTGTAAAGGCAGTCTAAAGTGCATAGTCCAGTCTATGGCCAAATGTATTTTTGGATGGCTTAATCAGGGCAAGTAGATCTGTTGGGGTCCCTTCCCCCCTGCCATGTAGCCCTGGGAGAGGGGCCCTGGGGGGAGACACAGGGTTTCCCTGCCCCTGGTCAGCCTCGTTCCCCGTTGGTTGTTCTGTGTTCCCCTGCGCGGGCAAGGACCCTCGGGTCCTGTGATTGAGCAGTTCCTGAGCAGAGCCCCGGCCATGGGCTGGAGAAATAAACATCTCTGAAACATCTACCAAGAATCGGTCCATATATAGTTCTTTTCCACGAGCCTCGTTATCTGATACACATGTTGCAGTATCACCACTGTAACATAGATCTATCCATTAATTACAATTCACTTATAATAAAGCAATATGTTAAATGAATTTTCACCATGGATCTATAGGTGTACCGTTGAGGGGTAGTTTCAGGACTCAGCAGTTTCCTATTAGATATGACAGTAATAGGTAGGGTATTCATATTATATTGTCACGGGGAAATGTCTGAAGTGGTGCAGCAGCTGAATACCTTGGCTGAAGCAGTAAATTGTCGTAACTCCCAAGGCTCAGAAAACATGTGCGTGTGTATCTGTGTGTGTGTCTCGATACGTAAATTCGTGGATAGCCACACTTGTCTGTCACCTATTATGCACAGTGTAGATTCAGGAAAAGGCATAAAAATGTTGAAAATTCCTGGTCTCCTCAGAGCATTTCTCTTGACAGAAAAGTCTGATCAATGCTGAGGAAGAGAGTGCATCCTGCATGTGGAATTTGTGGTTGATGCCCTGGGGAATTATGAGATTATCTTTATTGTTTTTATTACAGTGCCATCTGGGACTACTAGGCTTGGAGCTGGAGCCTTCTGTGGCAAGTAACATGAAAACAGCCAGCAGGTGTCTGCCCTGCATTTGTTATAATTTAAATAAAAATACGTATTAAAATACAGCAGACAGCATATATATATATATGTAGACAAAAAAAAGGAAAACAGAGTTTAAAAAAAAGGGAGGCACAGGGAGAGGAAAGTGACATAATACTGCATCAGTAGCCAAAACATCTATTTTTGCATTACAGCAAAGGAGAGGCTTCCCAAGGCAAGAGATATCATGACTTGCTGGATGCTCATAGGTAACCATCTCCCAACACATGGGAGATCCTGGAAGAGTGAAGGTATTTTGAAATCCAAGTACCTAAGAGATGCACATTGGTGAGGTCAGAACATGGGCCTCAAGGAAGGAAGAATGAGATCTGAGAGATAATATCTAACACGAGCATAAGCTTTGCTGAGCTTTGATAGTAACAACAGATATTTCATGAGGTTCATTCAACTGGACAGACACCATGTTCAAACACATTCAAACAAATGTATGTATTGCCACATAGTTATATTTCTTGTCTTTCAATTACTGAAAGAGGAAATCTTCTACAAATCCAACACCTTGAAAGCATTTCAGCTTGTTCATGACCTGTATAATCACTAGTTAGTTACCAGCTCTGAAATTTGTCTTGGGGAAATAGAGAAATAGTTACATAATTGAAGGATGATTAAATGGGCCAACTCCAATAGCTTCATTATAAACCAAGAGTGAAAACATTAAAGTTTCTTTAAAACTTACCAAATATCTGTGCTAGCCTTCAGAGCTTCTTTATAGAAAGTCTGACAGCCTGAGAATCCACTTAATGGCATTGAATTTGAAGCTGCTCCATCACTGCTAGATTTTGTGCCATTTAATCAGTTATACCCTCAAGAACATCCTGCAACACAAATGACACAAGTTAATTCAAAGCTGTTAGATAAGGAGATCTGAGGCATTAAAAGCTTGGGGCTGAATTTCTGAAACACACCTCTCCTATGTGTTGGACAATTTTGACACACAAAGCCATGCACATCTGAAAAAAGGGAATACAATAGAGGCCCTTCAGAAAACTGTAAGCATTGCTCCTGCAGAGTGAGCTTCTGATCTTATCTCTGTAAGTAAAGCAGTAGATTATCATGGAATGTCTAATATCAAATAGAATATAAGGAATTACCTGCTTCACTACCAATGGGTTTAGTACAACAGAGACAGACCATTAATCTCTAATAAAACCATAAACAGAAGTCATTCTGTTGCCTTTCTTCCTTTTATTTTTCTCTGAATTCTTTAGCCTTTATTAATGACAGAGGTAAAATAGTCAGAGGTATAAGATTAGATATCTGTAAAATGTTAAAGCAGCGTAAATATTTTTTATTTCTTTGTTAAAATTCTTCTCTGTTAAAATTGTGCAGTGTACAATTGAACAAACATAAATAAAGCAGCAGTGGCTGAAATAGCACTGTCCATTTCGCAGATTGCCATTCTCTCAGTCTGAACTTCCATGGCTTTTTAAAGAGTTCTGTGTGCTGCTGAAATCTGTAAAGTATGATGAAATATTATTTAATTGACAAGACTTTGATTAATAAAACTGAAATGTCAAGTTATTTAAGATTAATAAGTGACCTATCTTCTTTCGCTGGCATTATCAACAGTAGTTCAAATAGTGAAAGCATTGGAATTTGTTTTATGTAGTATTTGTCCTCATTTTTAAATGAAAAGCAAATTAAATTAATATTATCTTGTGTAGTTATTTTTCACAGCTGAGCAAGGAGGGAAGGTGAAATAAGGAATTTAACAAAGGGGATGAAGACATGCTTGGCTCTGGTGTGAACAGATTATGTAACTTTACCTAGGATTGCTGTGTCTGAGGTTCTAGGAAGAAGCAGGTGAGGTCTGTGGACTTGCTGTCCATCATAGAGCAGAATGAAATGTACCTTTTGAAGACCTGGTGTAGTTCACTGCATGTTCACAGTAGCAAAATTGCAAGCAGCTCTATTAGTCAAGTTAAGGAGCTGCTGCCTGCCAACACAGATGCAGCACCAGACATGCTCCAGCCCATCCAAAGAGTGTCACTGTTGTTTGCAGCTGCTGGAAGAGCCAAAATTACTGACTGGCAGGACGCAATTGCTACACACAAAGGTCATATTCAAGACTGGATGTATTTCAAGGCAAGGACACCATACTTAGTACCATGATCAGATTCTTACTGCTTAGCACTTTGTAGAGACTGTGGAGTCCAGAAGAGCTGCACAGGGACCCCTCCTTGGTACCCTGCCATCATCTGGCTGTGGTGGTGCTGTGGGGCTTGGGTATATACTGTGGCAATGGCTGTGGTATTGAGGAGACAAGAAGTGGACATGAACAGTGGCATGGAAAATCAACTGTTATTTAAAATTTACTTGTTCTTTTACCTTGTATTTATAGGTTTGATGCTAAATCTCCAGAAGTAAAAGGAAGTTATGAAATACAGGCCAAATAACAGAAGAATATGCTAGACTAAAATCTCACATTTTACTTATTAAAAATATTGAATTACACAAACAACAAATGCTGGCATCATCAATTTGATTATATAGTCATATAGATCAACATCTTACTTGCCATTTAGTATCACTTATTGATTTGACATCATTGCCTTCATACACAGTTCTTAACATTCATCTAATTATAAACACACACTATGGCAAAAATATACACTTCTGAAAATTCTTTGTAATATTAATATGGCAAATTGCTGGGTGGGGGATTGCTAAGGCAGCAGAAAACATGGTTTCTATGGCAGCATTTTTTGCTGCTGGTAGATACTTGAACAAGATTTGGCTGTGAAGGTACAGAGATCTATATAATTTTCTGTATTGGGTACAGCAGTGGCACCTGAATGGGTAAGTATTGAATTGGTAAAAACAAAAAGATTCAAAGAGCCAACATGGCCATATCATCGCTAGGCTTCATCCATTTTGGAACACGGCCATGTGCTTTATGTCTTTTAACTGACTGGAAAAAGACTTTGCACTGCTGCTGGTTTGACTTTGTACTTACACAGCAGCAGCCACACAGCATTGTCCAATGTTTTTGCATATAGGAACTTCCACTGTGCCATTTTGATTCTATTGATGTGTTTGATGTACACCCAGAGCAGACTAGAAGTGCTAATGAAGTGATGTTTATTAATGAGAATTTTTCTAGTATTGACTCAGACCTGATGTTCCTTAAATCTCCAAAAACTTCTAATGAACTGTAAATTGCATTGCTTATGTGTGTAACAGCAGTGGAGCATTACAGTAGGCTTGATATTTTCTTGATGATAGAGAAAAATGCTAAAATAGGGCTCACTTTTTGCAGCCCACAAGATGTATGGGACACAAATGCGTTAGAAGCGTGATAGGACCACTCTGAATGTGTGCACGCCCACTCAGGATGTATTAAGAGCTGTTTCCTCTGGCATGCTGGCACCTGCTGCATGGAGCACTGTTTTAGGTCACATTTTGGCTTTGGAAAGTATTTTATACTTAAAGGTCTCATGCTTGGTCATTCATCAAAGTTCAGACATGTGCCTTGTGAGTTTGGTGAGCATTGTGGAACAGACAGGAAAAAATGTGCTTTGGCAATGTATTTTTTAAAAGGCAAATTTTGCTGAACAGAAAAAAGAAGATGGAATTACAAAATGCTGTAAGATTTTTATCACCTCAAACCCTGTCTAATCTATATGAGGAGACAAGTACTCGTATGTGTATGGACTGATCCAAGCACTTTCAGTATTTTCTAAGGTATAGAGAAAGAAACAATAGCAATCACTTCACGTTATCATGTGTTTTATACTAAAACCAACAGAAATTAGCTGGTGTGCAGAATGGGCAGTCTTATTTTGGAAAATATAGCAACATGGAAGCATTCAGTTTATTGACCCTGTCTCTCCATTTTCCGTTCTCATCTGTCCTTCTTTCTCCTCATCATAAGCAGTGAAGCAGACAAAGACAGTGTCGGAAACATTCGTAGTAACTCTGAGACCAAATCCCATGCAACAGAATAGATATTGCTAGTGGTTTGTTTTTGTTTTTTTGTTTTTTGTTTTTTTTTTTTTTTTATTGGAACTTTTTGTGTTCTAAAATGTGAATTTGTGGTTGCAATCTATATATTAAAATGATCTTCATGTAATTATGCAGTAGAAAGTACAGTTCTATAAGTACAAGAGCCTTTTACCAGCAAGACCAGTGAGTCTTTCTCCCTCTAACTCCCGCCAGTGTAAAGCTCAATCCAGTGATGTAAGGGAGATAGGGAACACACTGTGAGCAGTCTAGATAAATTATGCTCACATGTTTATCCAATTAGGTCTACTTTGCTGTATTTATGAACCAGAAAGTGAAACGGGTTCTTTAAAGAGCTCTCCCTACCTTCATGCCAGTTTTGCAGTTTGTTGTTGAAAATACACTTACACAACGTTGTTTGTCCAGTTTGACTAAAGAGAGCTCTGAAAGTATAAAAATTGGAACCCAACAGTAAGGAAATGCTCATAAGAAGCATCTGAAGAAGAACTGCTCCAGTCGTCATGTAGTGGCATAATATTCCTGTCTTGGAATCATCTGGAAGGAAAAATGAAACCTCATTAGAAACGTAGAAAAAAATGCTTGAAAGTTCCAGGATCACAAAGGATTAAATTAAAAAGCATGAAAATATTCAGAAGTTTAATGAAATGACGGAGTAAGTAACAGTCCATTTCTTAGGTCCTTTCAGTACATTTCAGTCACTCCTTTTTTAAAATTAGATTATTGGTATTCTCTCCAGATTTAGAAGATCTCTAGCTATTTTATGATTGTATTACCCTCTGTTTTCTAACTGCACTTTTTTTCCCCAAGATGTGGCATTTACCCTTTTTTTGTTCCCAGTAGAACTTTTTGCATTCAAATTTTGTTCTTGCCTCTTGGTATTAATTTGTGGTGTTTTACATAATCTTTTTAATGTTCTACAAATATGTATATGCAGTATTTCTGAAGATATGAAAAATGAGGCAGGCCCAGTAATGAATTACTAGTTAGAACTGTGTTTGCCATAGACCACAGAAAGGTTCAGACAAAAGATTCTTCAGTGTTTAAAGCCTTTTGGAGAACCAATTTTGGAGATGCTGAAGTCAGTGTTACTTCACAGTTTGCAAGCCTGAATTCTGAATATATACCCCTATTGAAGCATGGGATGAAGAAATCTTCAGCTTCTCAGACTGTTTTTGACTCCATGGAACAGAACATTTGCTTTTGGGCAGAGGTTCTAGGAAGGAAAGGTTATTTTTATTCAGAACACAGTTACATAAAGTTGAAGAACACTAGAGATAGCATGTCTAGTAATAATCTCTTTAGTATTAAATCTATCTTCTCAGCATTTTACATTTTCAAAAGTAGACTCCTCTTTTTGTGTTGTATGTCAGTCTTTATGAAAAAAGAGAAACCGTTCTAGAATGTATTTGAACAAAATATTAAACACTATCTGAATGAGAACAGAATTTTTAAAAATCAAACTGATACTCTCCTTTCTTATTATTATAAAATGAAATTTGACAATGTTTTGAGCAGTCAAGGTGGCTAAGAGTTCAGCAGTCCATGTAGACTTCTTCAGGAGTAATGCATATGACATTGATTTTATCTAGACTATTGTACATAGTAACTCAAAATTGCCTGCCCAAAGTGTAATCACTCTTTTCATTTCTGCACTGCTTGCAAGTGTTCATAGGGAAAAATTGCAGGTATGCTGTGTGATTATATGGCACACACTGAACTCTGGCATCCCTTGAACAGTCCAACACACCTCCATGAAATATCAGCAAAAGCTATCATTTGTTAAAAGTCCATTATCTTCTTTTAACCAAAAAATGCCATGGCTAGAGTATAACCACACAAACATATTTATCCTTACAGACAAAAATTTCTAAAGAGTCCCTTTTTAGTATCATTTACTTTATTGTAATAGTGATAGCACATTACAAGCACCTACTCCCCCTGTATTAACAGGAGGGGTTCTGGACTTTCTTACTTTCTGGTGAAAAATATCTTGCAGAATCAGGTTTTCACACTATTTGAACACTGATGGGGTCACACTGGTCACTCTCTATTTAATCTAATATAAAAGAGAATTACATGTGGTGGACCAGCTGCAGAATAAGTGTTGTCTCTCACCCATTGTTTGGTTGACAGTTCCATTGTCCTTAGGGAGAAGGGCTGTCAAGGGACACCCTACCTGAGAAGAGATGCTTGGTCTCTACTGATGCTGGAAAATTCAAAGTAATAAATGACCTAAAAATTAGGACCAAAAAAAAAAAGAAAAAAAGGTGTTTTGTTTTGTTTTTTTCTCTATTCACTGGATACTCAGAGAAGTTAAAAGGACAGTGCAAGAACAAGTTTTTACTAACACACTTTACTAGGAATACAGGCACCTGCAACTTAACACAGAAGAGGGTTTGAAGTTTTTAAAGTTTGGGAGTCAAAAAATGAAAAGGTCTCCAGATTCATGTCCTAGTGATGGGCTTGACCTCTTTCCCTTGTCAGCTACAAGTGCCAGCAGAAAAGATTGAAAAAGGTTTCAGTTTTTCCCTTTGCTGTAATCTGATCCACATTCCCAAATTATATTCATCTCCAGACTGAAAAATCTAGAAACATCTCTCCCCTAGAAATGGGCAATTGACAGGATTCAGCTGCCTGAGCTTCCTCATCTGGTAGCATTTTCTAGTGCCCAAGGATATCCCATCTGCTTCCCAGGCAGCTCTTCTAGAAAGGTGTGAGACTTGAGTGGAGTCCAGTGCATCAAACAACCCTGTGTGGATGCAATGATACCACAGGAATCTCAAAAGGAACTAAAAATCTCCTAAGCCTACACAGGCCATGTGGTCTAGAGAACAGCTCATGTTGCTCTGAAGCAGATTCTGAGTGCAGGACTTCTCCACAGTCCACGCTCAGCTAACAAGATATTAAATGCACTTACCCTTGAGAGCATCTAAGTTAAAAGCTATTGCACAGATGGGAGAGACTGATGCTCTGACAGAGCAGGACTAGGCACATACCAGGTAGCAGTGAATGTGTGTGGGCAGCAGAACCAAACCCCAGCACTCAACTCACTGTCATAGGAGAGTCTGGACAGTGCACGTTTAGATACCTGTCCTTAGGTGTCATAGTCATGAAATTAATACCTTTCCAAAGGCCTGCCACTAGTGACTACACAAGTTTGGGCTCAGTATGACTATCTTGTTAAACATCTTCTGTTACTCAGCTGCATGTACTGCTTTGGCAGTCCATGGGAGCAATCATTCTTACAGTGCCCTCTGCGTCACTGCTCTTAGGAAAACTTTTCTTGGAGCTGGTAATGAGAACACCCTCCAGGATAATGGAAAACTGAGTGTGGAAATGTCCCGTGGGTGCCAGAGGTCAGCATCTGTTTTCTAGCTTTTCTTGCCCTGGTATTGAGTCTGTAGTTGGATCTTTTTGTGCCTAAACTGAGCAAGCTAATGGAACCATGCAAGCTTACTGCTGTGCAAATAGCAGGCAACTACAGACTGATAATGTACTGTAGTATGCCTCTCTGTGGCCTCAGCAAAATCTAAGGATACAATTCAAAGCTGATGATGGCATTTTATTGGTAGATGTTTTATAAATAGGTTGGTGTTCTTATAACTAAATCAAGTCTGTGCTGTATCACCTACCCATGGTATGTGTGGTACATCATTATTTACATCAGAATTCACCCTGGGCAAAACTACAGCTAGTGAAAATTCATTCCTATACCTAGGGTAAAACTAGTCTTATACTACCAAAAAAATGTCTACTGCAGCCCTCCTCCAAGCAAGCAAACATTACAGGGATGAATGGGAAACTTAACAAAAATTCTCATTGACTATAGGTTAATGTTGTACATAGAGTATGTGAAAGGGACATGGACTGTTGGATTGAGTCCAGAGGAGGGACACAGATGATCCGAGCACTGAGCACTTCTATGAAGACAGTGAGGGAGTTGGGGTTGTTCATCCTGGAGAAGACTCCAGGGACACCTTATAGCACCTTCCAGTACCTAAAGAGGGCTACAAGAAAGCATGTAGTGGTAGGAAAAGAGGCAATGGCTTTAAACTGAAAAAGGATAGGTTTAAATTAGAAAATAGGGAGAAATTCTTTACAGTGAGGGTGGGGAGACACTGGAACAGGTCATCTTGAGGAGTTGTAGATGCCTATCCCTGAAAGTGTGCAGGTTGAATGGAGCTTTGAGCAGCCCGGTCTAGTGGAAGGTGTCCCTGCCCATAGCAGGGAGTCAGAACAGTATGTTTTCTAAGGTCACTTTCAACCCAAAACATTCTGTGATACAATGATGCTATCATACATCTAGCATATACTAACTTTGTACACTGTAAAGCAAACTGAGGACAGGAAGCATAATTTGGTTAATGAGGATTCTGCCTCTAAATGGTTCTTTGTATTGAATCACTTCAAAATCTGACTGAATCACTTCAAAATCCACCTGGCAGTACAAATTTCCTGACTGCTTCCAAGCCAGGTTGCCAGCTTTGGACTGCAGGAAAGCACTTGCCCATACCAAGCCAAAGTGTCCTTCCCCAAACAGACATCCTGTTCTGGGGAGATTAAGCCCTGAGGAAAATCTTCTGAGCATTTCTAAAAATAACATCTGGCTTCTTATTCTCCTATGCCAAAACAAATTACTTAGTATTTTCCCTATATAAAGACTCCAATAGCATTGCTATTGGGGACTCAGCTGCTCTGAATCTGAAAATCCACCCAATAAATCCAATAAAAAACCGCAGAGGAGCAGAAAAGCGAGAATTATTCTAACACACTTCAGGCATGTGGCCAGGCAACTTTCATGTTACAGGGAGATGGACAAGATCACCTAGACTATATGTCTTTTCTTCTCTATCAAAATTGCTATGGTTCCATAATTACATCAAACAAAATCATGCTTTCTTCAGTCTGTAAGTGGTGCCAACTGTTATCAGTATGGAAAGGCAGGACATTTAAACCACTCAAGCAGGTGAAGTCAGTCACTGATATTATTTTCCTGAGTGCTGATAACGGCTGTTCAGCTAATCCAGTTCGTAGACTGCTTTGCTATATTGTAATGATATTTGCATCCCTGGAGGACAGCCACAAGCTATTGAAATGATGCTTGATAATGTTTCTGTGCCAGTTCCACTTCAACTGACCTGCCTGCAGTGTTATCAAAATGTTCACTTTATAGAACCTAAGCTATATTTGTGTCTCCTTGATGGAAAAGAAAAATCAGTCCCTAAACACAGTGACCTTATTGTGTAAGTTAGCAATGACACCTTTCTTGAGTGCAAGAGGGGCAAAATTCACTTTGGGGGCTCACATTCTCTTCTCTGCTATTTTAAAGCTACAGGTTGCTAATGGACTGTCCTTCACTTCTGCACAGAGCAACCCTAGTGTTTGATCCTATCTGCTTAATGACAGGCTGAATGCAGGTTGATGGGTGGGCCATGGAGTGAGTTTTTATTAACATAACTCAGCAAGCTATTGTTCCTATTTTTAACATGAAACCCTCAAATCTAGAAAGGTAGAGACAGTCTAACAACCCAGCTGTCAGCCAAGGAACAGCTGTACAATACAGTATGTTTACAAATGCCCCACTGGTATGTAGCAAAACCTTTCTGCTCTACTGGGTTCAGGTGAATCAGGGCCAAATGTGGTAGAGAATCTGGTAGGGGAAGTTACAAAAGGGGATCATAAGCTGTTCTGACTACCATGTAGCCAAGCCTTGCCTACATGAACAAGTAATTTCATTTAGTAGGAGTGGATCTGTGAATTGAAACAGTTGGTTTTGAGGCACCTACATCAACCTTGTTCAGACACTTTTCTTTGGACAAGATTTAGGCTGATTACTAGGAGCAGTGGTCCCCCCTGCGCATGTGGCTCAAAAGAGTTTACAGGATAAGACATTGGTCTGCACTTTTATGTTTTCATTGGTGGTTGAGGCACATTTAGCATGTACCCTGGGCAGTTCTTATGCTGCAGTTTTTCTTGAAAGAAAGCCAGCTGCACACATCAAAGCTGCTTCCTGAACCAAGCCAATGTGCAGGAAGAGAAGAAGGCTTTTGAGTTTGCTTCAGAAGCTTGCTACTGCTCTGATCCAAAATACTAAGGCAGAGGCAGCCACATTCCCTGAAGAATTGCTGCTTGACATCTGTTTTGTTTTGTTTTGTTTTTTAGTATAAATAGATTAAAAAAATATAAAACCCATAGCCACAAATATAGATATTTTATAGATATTTTAAGTTTCTCAAGCCTGCACTGCAATTAATTTCATTTTGCCTTCACATTCTCAAATCTCTTGTATGAGGTGCCCTGGCTGAACTGCAGATGGTGTTATGCCAGAGCAGTGGTGACACTACTTAAACACAAGGTTCCAGAATCTGATAAGAGCACCTGAGCAGCTTTTACAATGCTAGAATCCAACCAATCCCAAATGCCCCCAACAACTGAAGAGACCAGAAGAAAAAAGCCTTATTTCAATGAAACCAAGACGAATGCAAGCATGGAAGCCACTGTTGCACACGAGAATTTCAGAATTCCCTTCTGGTTGAAAACAAAGGGGAAAATAAGCTTAAATTCCACTTAAAGTTGCAGCCTTTGCCTTTCCTCCAGTAACTTCAAAGTTTGTTTTTTTTTTTTTTAAATCTGCACACTGACACTCATTGTAAATGGAATTCAACCCAATGCAGAACACTAGTCAAGCTCCTAAATTTTGCTCAAGGCGGGGCAGAGAATCATAAGTAGGTTTTCTCTGCAGGGTTGAATTTATTCCAAAATTAGATGCCAGTGTCACATCATTACATTTCAGGACAATACAACTAATTATCATATACAAGATGTGAGGAGAAATGAAGTAACTTCAGAAAATGTCTTGGTGAGGAATTAGTGTTTAAAAAAACCCAGATTTTTTTTTTTGTTTGTTTGATAGATGATAAATTTTCTGGGCAGGAGTATAATTTCTGAATTAAATAATGCCTGAAATGGGATGGGTTTGTGCCTGTTGCATAAATATCTTGTTTGCTTTGTCACTTTAATTTTCCATTATTTTATTGTATGCTGACTTCTTTTTTGTTTATTGAAAATAGAAGCATGACATTAATTTCATTATCCTATTCTGCTTGCAAGCATGTATTACATTTGCAAATGAAGAAGTGCTAAGGAGAAGCAAATTCAGTAAGAGGGTTTATTATGCATGCATAACCAAGCAAGTGCTTGTTTTAGAACAGTACATCTTGAACAGTTGTGATAAGGATTGTCAGGATTTAACTGTGAGTTTTATGAAAATAAATTTTTTAAAAGTATCTACTGCAGAAAATATTTTAGTTCATTGACCTCTGCATGTTTTATCTTAAGTAGCAGCCAAAATTGTTATATTTATTATTAGACTGAGTTAAAATCTGAAACAGAGAAACTAGGGACAAATGTGATTATTGTTAAAAGATTAACTTGTCATAAACTCTCATTATTGTAAGTAACCTCCTCTTTTATGGCATCTTCAGTAAAAATGAAACAAACTGAAAAAAAGCTGTTTTTCAGCATTAACCATAAAATCAGAAATTATGAAAACAAGAGTTTTGTACATTTAAAATAATTTCGAATACTCGTTCCCTTAAAATCTGCACTCTGCTGTAAATTTCAAGATAATATTAATGTTATGCAAGAAGTGATGGCACCATATGTTTACTTGAAGTGATTTGTGAAAATACAGGTTATTAGGAGAGCCAAATTGGTAGCCGGGATAGTAGTAACACTATTTCTCCTTATGGCAGAGTATAATGTTGAAGCATTATTTAGATTTAGTGATGCCAAGTTCTTATAACTTATATACAGTAATATCATATATAAATTTAAAATATTAATAACATAATAAAAAATCTAATAATGTAAAATTAACATTAATTTGATATTATATAGAGCATATTTACATCACTATTTACTACTGTTGTAATAGTGTAATAATATGAAGTATGTAATATATATATTAGACGGAATTATAAAATAGTTATACATACTATACTTCAGATGCTAAACAGACAAAGGTTGAAGAATGTATATCAATATACTGAGGTTTCTTTTCATTTAGGTGAAAAGAAGATTTTTCACCTAGTGAAAGTGAAGTGGGAAGATTTTCTTTCCATCGTCTTCCATGGCTATGTTTTCCCTTGTACATTCCCCCTGGTGCTTTGTCATTTCTTCCTTTATTTTCCAATTATCTTTTTTGTCACATTTTTCCATGCTTTCTAGATATCCTCACTCACTAAAATTTTTGAAGATGTAGTCATGCAGTTCACTGGGCTAAGGGTGGAACACGGGGGGCAATTTCTGGTACAATCGCAAACCGACAGGCAAACCTTACTCCTGTCATTCAGTGCTTGCTTTCACTTTCTCCATGGTGCTGGGAGTGTGTAGTGTTGTACTGAACTCCTCTGTCCTCCTGGTGATTAGAAAAGGGACATGAATAAATGCAGTACCATGTTCCCAAATTGAACAGAAAATGCAGTGGGCAAGACATGAAATGAAGGCCAAGTTTGCAAGGAATTGCTTAGCTATTTGACTTCAGGAAGGCATCCCAACCCCTGAAGGAAGGACACATAAAGGCCCATTTTTTCTCTTGTTATTTCCAGATGATATCTCATTCAACATGCTGGATTTAAACTGGGCTCACAAGAGGCTGCTGTGATGGCTACTGCAGCCCTACAGGTTCAAGGAAGGTGCATACAAGTTCAGTGCTGTAAAGCTGAGCCAAAGCCCTGGCACTGTACTCAGTGTGGAAGACAGTCAAGCTTCAGAATGATGTTTTGAATATTAAATATAAGTTTATGCAACCATATGACAAATTGTCCTAGAGATGAAGACAGAGATGACCATATACATCACATATGGACATAGCTGGTTTTTTATTTCTCTCTGTCAAACATATAGAGCAATTCCAGCAAAAATTGTCATAGTTATTCTTCTAGAACATGATAGATATTTTGAATATATGAAAATATCTTGTACTGAATTCATAACTGGAATTTTCTATATAAAGGTCACTGAATATGGCTGAGCCTCCAGCATTTAAGAGCTGTCTTCCTCTCAAATGGGGAAAATTTTCAGGCTAGCAGTAACTGCCATTTTGAAGTTTGAATCTCAGACACGTCACACCTGTCATGATGCAAATGAAGGCCTGATTGCTTTTAAATTACTACAGACTTAACCTCCTGAACGAACTAGTCACAGCCCTAATGAATTGAGCCAGAACTTCTTTAGAAATTTCCCATGGCATAGTACTTGTATTAAAAACGGAGGAGACTATCTCTAAATACAGGCAATGAGGCCTGACAAAAATATTTCCTGTACATTTCTGCAGTGCACTTGTGTTTTTCTGACATGTGTGGGAGATGGTTGTGAATACTTGTGCTAGTGAACATGTCCCATCAGATAGCTGTTGATATCAGTGTGAGCAAGCTCAAAACAGTCCAGCTACACATTAAATACATCTAATCTTGTAATGGCTAATTTTCTGTTGGGTCTTCCAGACAGTATATTGACAGTGTAGAGAAAAGCTGTTCAGGGATGAAAGTTAAGTGCAGTAGACGAAATCACCAGCAATGGAAATTCACTAGAATAGGTTGTTTTAAACCAAAATATAAGCAGTGATGTGTCAATGGAATGGATACAAAGTAATGAGATTTAGAAACTGTGGCAGTATAAAGTTTGTGCAGAAGGAAGTAATGAAAAACACCATATAAAATAACTCCCCCAGGCTTATTAATATACTTGCTATGAACAGTTGTTGGGGTTTTTTCTGCCCATCCACATTAATTCTTTGTTAAACTTTTCATTCATATTCTAACTCAGTCTGAGCTACCCAATAGTTTATTAATTGCATTCAGATTGATTGTGGGTACATGCATGACATTACAGAAAACACTGAGTGTGGTCCCCAGACCCTCTCAGGAAATTCAGTGAATTCTCAATGTACTAGAGGACTGCGTTGCTGAAAGAATCATAAAGTCTTCTAATATCTTGGGTTTAAAGGGCCCAGAAGGATGGTCAAGTCCAACTCCCAGCTCTTTTCAGCACTACCAAAAAATAAACGGTATGACTAAGGTGTCCAGATGAAAACGCTCTTCCTCTGCTTCTGCTTTCATACATACAGTTATGTAACCAAGCATCATTTTAGTGAAGCCAGACAAACCATTGAGATTATAACCATGTTTTTTGTTTGTTGCATTTTTTTTAAGAACAGACCATTTACTATGGAAGTTTTAAATACTGGAAGAAACGTCTCATCATTAATTCATTGAGTCATCTATTTTAATTAGATCAAGAGTTAGAGAGCTCACACACTTCTATTCATATTCATTAAGAAAATGCACCATTACCTAATAAGATTGTGCACTGTTTCATGACACAAATGGTTGGACTAACACGTTATAAAAATCAAAGTTAGAAACTACTTCTATTCACTTATTTTGCATTAAAATTATTAAATATTCAATACAGAATCACAGTTAAAGAATAAAGAATCCAGGGTGTCTGTAATGGTTATAAATTCAGTCATTTCTTTAAGACTCATTCTTTAGAAATGGGACACAGTAAGGCAAGAAATTTAATGATGGTACTCCTGGAGCTGAGAACTGCCCATTTGTATTTATAACAGGTGATGGTGAAGCCAGAAATATTCTTTCAAGTTGAGAGATGTCAGCTTGGCTCATTTTTCTGAAATCAAGCACGTCTACATTGCCCTGTGTTCAGTAAATTCATGGGATTAATGGACACCCCAGGAGGCCTCATTTTACAGCATCAAGCAGCAATCAGTTGCTTGAGTTGTTGTCTCAGGAAGCCTCAGGTCTCCACAGCAGCACTAGAAGTGCTCATTACGTCTGAGTAACAATCCCAACCAAGCACTTGTGGCTCTGTGTTATATAGTTTATTCATTTGAGGGAAGATGAGGATGGATCATCTATTTGTTCAACAAAGTATCTGTTTAAGATCTTTTGTGTCCCAGACACTGACATTTTATTTTAAATTGCATGTTGTATTATACAGTTCTGTTCCTAATACCAACAATCATATATGATGAATTCAAGAGCACAATAGATGTTTGCTATCAATTTGGTAGCATATTAGTATTTTACTCCCAAAATACCATACCACTGCAGAAAAAAAAGTAGCTTTGATTACAAACAGGCATTTTCCTTTTCCACACCTTGTTTTTCTTTTTTTTTTTCAAATCTGCCTCTGCAAGAATGTGCTCACCCTCCCTTTTATTAATTGGAATAATCTCTGTAAATCCCCCTGGATTTAATTGTATCTTCCTTTTTGTTTGTTTTGTTTTCCCATTTATTATGCTTGTTATAGCTGGATCTTATGGTCTCATTAGAATCAGTAGCAAAGCTTCCTTTTAGTCCAGCCATGCTGAGCCGTGCTAGAGCCTGGGCTGGAGGTGGAGACAGCTACAGCTGTGGTTTGTCATGCAGCTTCTGGGAAGGCACTTTACCAAGATGTGAGGATAGGGTGGAGCATTTCAGGCCAGCATTTTTTGATAGCTCTTCATGCCCTTTTGCAACATGTCCTTAACTTGGGTCATAGCACAGACAGAGAAATTGGTAAATGGCACAAGATGTCACAACTGATTGTGAGCATGGGGGTTTCTCCACACCTCATGAAGGCCAGGAATTTTCTCTAAAGATATATTCTGGCTAATTTTTTTTTTCTATGAATAAGTAATTAAAAATATTGCAGACTTACAGCTGATTAATGAGCATCACTACCAATTATACAGCCTGGTAAACAAAGAAACTGGCAGGAAGGACCAGGATTCTGTCTCTGCCATGGATTGTAACCTGAAGGAAAGGAAGGACCAGAAAAAATAGAAGGCAAGAGAACAAAGATGCAAAGTCATGCAGGATCATCTGTAAATCAAGCAGGATACCATGGGAGGTAAAGATTCTGTTGTGTACCCCTGGAGTTGTTGTACACTGAGCATGAAAACTGTGAAGAAAACCACTTAGCACTTGGATACCTGGGCTGCTACCAGGCAGTTATTCCTGCATCATGGATGAAGAACATGGGATGGCAGAGAGTCTTACTTTGGAAATTGCCATAATGGTGGCATTAAGCTACAAGTTAAGTGTCCACTTGTATTTAAAAATTAACTAATTTTATTGCCGTGTGTGCTGCAGGGTGAGTTTCAAGCCATAAGCACTTGGCTAAAATAGAGGTAGAAAAAGTGTTCCTTCCTTCCTTCCTTCCTTCCTTCCTTCCTTCCTTCCTTCCTTCCTTCCTTCCTTCCTTCCTTCCTTCCTTCCTTCCTTCCTTCCTTCCTTCCTTCCTTCCTTCCTTCCTGTCACACTCATGTCTTTTCTATCTCCCTCTCTCTCTTCCTCCCATGCATTTTTTCCAATCAGAATGCAAATATGCTTTCATCTAAATGAAAAGATTCTTTTTTGCTTTAGGTCAGGTCATGGAACTGTAGCTTGTATGAAATTGCAGAGTTAACAAAGAAAAGTATATAGAATTTTATAACTCACATGAATGCATTTGGGGAGCTGCAGAGGAAGAGGGATATGTGCATGTGTAAATAAACTTCTTTTTCCATTTGGACTTCATAGAGCAATTTGGAATTCTTTCTTTTTCCCTTGGATAACCTCAAGTGCTGAGAAAAGCCAAAGCTTTCATAAATCCGTGTTCTGGGCTTCTGTTAAAAAAAAAAAAAAAAAAAAAAAGAATGCATGAAAAGGTAATGCACAGGAATAGCCTGATTTCTGGTTAAAAACATGTCGTCAAATGCTACACAATGCAACAATGATGCAGTATTTTATGGATGAGTTTTAAGAGAAGGTGAATGGTATAAATATAATTCAAATGTATGATTAATGCTTACCCTGCAAGATGTTTTCTGAAGTAGACTGCAAATACACATAATAGAAGAAATAAATTGACCAATCTGAATTTACTAATTGTTTATCAATATATCATAAAAATTATTCTCTGTTGCTATAAGCAAAGAAACCCACTGATATTAGACATATTGCATCATTTATGATATTGAATAAGTCTACATGAGCTGGTTTTAATACTGAGGTATCTGCAAAAAGAGCCTAACAATATTAAAAGAGAGAGACAAATGTTTAATGCTATTAGTATTAAAGACTATAAAATGCTATCTGATAGGATTAGCCTGTATTTTGTGGAAAAGGCACTTAAAGAAAATGGTTCTAGCAGCCATATATGAGTTGTGAGATAACTATTATTATGCTCATATCAAATGCTGTATTTCCTACACAACTACTGCATGATCAATATCATTATTGCAAAGTGCTTTTAGCTAACTCAAATATGAAAGACACTACATATAAGTTAAATTCCATTGTGTTCTATAGAAAAAGCCTTTAGGCCAAAATGTACAAAGATCTTAAAAAATGTCAAGTACATTTAATCTTAAAAGAGGTGACAGACAAAGAAATACATCACACAATCCATTAAATGCAGTGCTAGAACATGCATTGTACTCTAAAAATTGCAAGTGGAAAAGCAAGAATGGTAAGATATAAATGGAGGACTGACTCTTCAGATTAATTGATAATACCTCAATCATCAGAAAAGGAGTAAAAGAAATGATCACCTGAGAGGAGGAGAGAGAAAGTAGTATGAATCAGTGAACAAATTGGAGGAATTGACTTTGAATAGAAGGCAGACAAAAATGTCACAATCAGATTCGCTGAAGGACTCGCATTTGTGCAGAAAAGCAGGACTATAAGGAAAAAGGGAATGATGTTTTTTTTTCTTCTTCTCCTTAACAGGAACAGTCCTTCTGTCCAACTGAAAACAACCATTTCCATTCCACCTGCATTTTTCCACAGTCATATTGACATGTAAATTCAGTGAACCCTTTAGTAGGGCATATATTTAGAGCATTTGCACCAATCACCATATCTGCAGAGTAGCTGGAAATATATTGATATCCTCTATAATTTTTTATCCTTCTAATCTTACACATGAAGCTCTTAGAATTTGCTTTTAAACACCTAGACTATAACCCCAACTGTAAGAATCATCCATTTCCAGTTACCCCAGAAATTGTTTCATCCTCTACCACCAGTACTTTTGACAGTTCTGATGCCCTTTGTGTTCTCAGGCTGTCCTTGAGTCATATTTCTTCATCTTCTTAGGGCTGTTGCTCTAGATACCGAATTGCAACAATTTTTATTTTTTTTTCTTTAGTGGCAGTGTTTGTATTTTTAAATTGTTCTTTAATGACTTTATGCTTGGAAATTCTTTCAAAGCAATAAATCAAATGCTAATACTAGCATTAATATAGGGCATAGATTAACAATGAGGCTCAGAGATAAAAATAAAGCAGCAACACAGTAATCATTAAGCAGATTTAGTGTAATTTTTGATTTTCCCAAATCTTCAAATCACATTTAGTCAACCAAATTCCATCATATATTCCCCCTCATATATATATCATGTTTCATCTTAAAATGACACCTGCAACTTCAATGTGAAAATTGTCCGTAAGTCTTTCCCATTGATGATGAGAAACCTTATGGATTCCAGCCTAAATATACTGAAGACTTTACATACATCATCTGGTCTTTATGACTGAGTATATTTCCTGGTCTATTTGGAAATTGTGTGTTTGCTGTATTCAATTTATTATTTTTTTTTAATCTGCATCTCACTAATTGGTTTATACATGAAAGCAGATCCTTTATCACCTTCTTTTACAACTGGGAGTTGCCCTGACTCAGGTTTAGGACCTCCCATTTGGCATTGTTGAACCTTATGAGGTTCACATGTATCCACTTGTTGAGCTTTTCCAGTTCTCTTTGGATGGCATCCCATTGCCCAGGCATTTCAACCACACCACTCAGCTTCTTGTCATTGAAAACTTTCTGTAGGTGCACTTGATCCCACTGTGCCATTGATGATGATATGGAACAGCACTGGTCCTAATATGGACCTGTGAGGACACTGCTCATCGCTGATCTCCATTTTATCCCTTGATTTTCTCAAATTGAACTTTCTTTCCATTTATGTTATTTCCATTCTATTTTTAATACCCTCTTTAAGCTGGCTGTTTATCCCAGAACTCTTATTTCTGCACTGCATGCAATTGCAGGCAGTTTTTTCTCAGGTCAATAAATCATAGTTTGATAATTACTTTGTCGTAGTTTAACCCCTGTTTAAAACGAAACTACTATGAAGAAAATTAACTCTATCCCAGTGAAAACCAGCAAATACTTCCTTTAAATATATCCCTTTGCAATACAAAATGATCTAAACTCTCAAGTTTGATTAATTCTATATTTCTCTAAAAATTAAACTGAATACATACAATTTTGTATGTATCTTACTGTTAGGTGCCTAATTACCTTTGCAGGTCAACTCTTGATCCCATTTATAGAAAATCCAATATATGCAGCTGCCTCAGTTCTATCAGTTTCTGAAAATGAGGAGAAAAATGTTGAATCACACTGGGATGTTTGAAAAATGCCCCCTTGTTTCAGTCTGCGACATCCACAACAAAGAGTTTTAGTGGTTATATTCTCCATTTATAATGTTGAAAATGTGTATAGAAAATCTCAAAATTCAATTATTTTATAAAGTTACCAGAAGCCACAATGTATCTTAGAAAATAAAAGATTTTCTGAATACCTGCATAGACCTACTTGTGTTCCTTGAATTTATTTTGTCCTATAAGGTTTGTTACAATCAGCGGTGATGATTTTGATTGTAAATTAGAAATTGGTTTACATGTCCTATTAGTTCCAGCAGGTTTGTACTCTGAGAGGCATGTAGGACCTGCTAAAAGCATTGCACTTCTCAGCATTCTAGTAGCAAATGGATGGGCATATAATTAAAAATGTTGCAGTAATCAGCTGAGTGTGAGAAATATGAAGATGTATTTATTTGCAGAAGTTAGGTGTTGCCTTCTGAGTCAGCTGAGAATGACAGCATTTACTGCCTTTGAAGGAAAAATCCTTTGCAATAGATAACTCTGTAATTCCTCACTGTAGTCCTCACAGTGGCAGAAACTATGCATAGAGTTTTCAAGCTGGAGAATGGCAGAACATATGTGAGATAAATGAAAATGTTCTGTACTGCCAGCTATTGCAGCTGAACAAATCACTTGCTTTTTATTCTATCTCCACAGCTAAACTTCCCTAGGAAAGTCTTTAGGTAAGATTACAGTCTTCTCCAGGGAAGAAAAATAAAGAGTTTTCAGGGAAAAGTTCATTAATTTCAACCAATCTGATGTTCAGTTACATATCCTAATATCAGGACATTTTTGTGGTACTCAAGTTTCACACTGCACACAAGTACTTTGATTACTTCCTGCATTCTATCACCTGCCTGCTGAGTTTTAAGGGTCTTTTAAAATCTATCTCACTCTAGCTGCAGAAGAAAATATATAAGAACATAAAAATTATGTGCAGCTATCCCTAAAACCAGTGAACAAGGAAGATGTGGTAAACGAGCACTCAAAATGAAGGTTCTAAAATTGCTGTTTCTACACATCTCTGCACAGGTCCTGACGACCCAGAGATGTTCTGCAACAATCCAGGCAATTCTATACATTTTCCTCAAAAATGTTATTTACAAGTGCTCACATTAATGCTCCAATGAAAATATGAATTACAGACTGAGGTCTAGTTTGCCTAATTTGGCCATGTAACTTACTTTTAAACCTCTTATTCCTCTCTTCTGCTCAAAGATCTCTCAAGCACATCTATGCCTTTCCCAAATTGTGGGAAGCAAACTGTCTCAAAGGCTACATCTACACTTTGGTCTTCCCCAAAAAGCACATACACCCCAGGGCAAACTGTCCATATGTCCATACTTGCCCTAAGTCTCCTCAAGTCTGTCTGGTACTGTCAGGTGTAATTATGGTGTTTGTTTTGATTTCAGTCTGTATGAAGAAGTGTAAGGGCTACATTAAACCGCTGTTGGGGCAGTTCTTTTGTGGCATGATGCTGCATGTGCTTTTATGGCATTCAAGTGTTGCTTTCTTTGGAAAAAGTCATTCGGGTTTTCATAAGACTCTGCAGGGAATGGAGAGATTGGTAGTGTCTCATCTTTGCTGCCTGTAGAGTGTGGTCCCTGCACTGAATGTTATTCTGGAACTGTAGTCATTTTTATCTCAAAGGAAAGTATGAAATGAAAAAGCCTGAGAATGAACTATCACACATGGAGTGGGAATGATAGAGGGCCAGATTCTAGAAGCCAAGTTATTTGCTAGTGTAGATGTACCAAATAGTATTTTACAGCTGACATTTCACCAATACTGAATCAAGTGGAAAAATTACCCTCAGCATCTTACTTATAACATTACTATTAACATGTCAGAATGCGATTTGCCTTGACTTTCATTGTTGACTTTCATTTAATTTCTTTTCCACTCTAACTCTTGGACCTTTCTCCTTGCACTTGCATTTACTCAGCTATTCACAATCCTGTATTGATGAATGTGATTTCCCTGTCCAAAGTGCAGCACTTAACACACATCTTACTGAATTTTATCTTGCTGATTTAAGACCGTATCTGAAGACTATTACATTAATTTTGAATCTCCATCCTGGTCCCTAAAGCATTTGTGTGCCCTGTGCTGTTAATTAGTATCATTCATAGATTTCATACATAATCACAATTCATTTTGTCATCTAAATCACTAATGAAAATATGCTTAAAAGTCTTAGATGTAGACTGTAATCTGTAGCTAATTCATGTGCTTATATTTGTCCTATTTCTCCTTTAACCTGTAGTCTGAGAATCCCCAAGAAGCACCACAGTATTTGCATAAGTATTTAATACCTGCATTCATATCTAATCTGGTTCACAAAATTATATTTAAGTTACCAAACTTATGTCCCCAAAGAAGGAGCAGTCTGTCACTTACTGAGCTCTGCATTAACATAAGTTAGCTGTTCTGTCACTAATTTTGCATTCCAATTTAGAAACAGGTAATCAAAAGTGGGCTAATGGTGCTGTATTTTTCTCGTGTTCTATTACAAGCACCCTGCATTTACTCTACTATCTTTATAGAAATCTGTGGGTTTGTAGAAAATTGTGTCTGAAAGTTTTATTGTATCAAGTGACCTACTTTTCACCTTAGTCCGTTTGAACATAGCAGATATATTTACTATCAGTTACTGAGACAAGAAATGTGGTATTGTTTTGTCTAGATCAGCATCCTTTAACGGCCATGCAGTCTATTAAATATCTATTACAGACTCTGGATTTAATAAATGATTTCTAATTGACTATATGTCAGTGGCAACATTCAAGAAAACTCAGTTACATGGGATTTTTCATTGATTTTCCCTATATTAGAAAATGAAATGTCAGCTACCATTAATTGCATTTTCACAATAAGAAGCATACTGCAAAAGTAGCTGCTAAGTGAAAGCACTTCTAGCTTAACATACAATAGAAGTTTTTTTAAAAAATGAATCCAATATATAAACAATTATTACAGTTATGTGCCTCTGTGGGTCAAATTGATGACAATCTATATATATACAATCTATAATACAGAACCATTTTGCAGGCTTCTAGGAAAAAATGCATTCAGATACCTATTCTGCACTTGTTTATCCTTGTACACTACACTGTCTGCATCCAGCACCACAGAAGTTGGTTAACCCACAGTTTCCAGGAGCTCTTACCTACAAGGATGGCATCTCCCCTGACATCAGCTTACACCACTGCTGTCCATGACTCAAAGACAGAACTGCTAACTTTTATTGTCTTATACACGTGTCTACCCAGGCTATGTGTACTGAGGAGGGTGTGATCCAGAATAAAGTTTATGAGACTGTGACACTTAAATTCCTTACCATGGATGCTGCACAGTTCAAAATGTGTTGGTGCATCTTTCCTGCTTGCATGTGTCTGCACTGGTGTAATCAGGCCTTCATGATCACATATGTTTTCTACAGGTGTAATTCTATAGATTTTCTTTCATGCGATCACATTTATCATGCCAGAATTGACCATCTATATAATCCTGGTGGGATGATATTAGAAATCTGGATGTGAAAATTCATTTGACTATGCACAGTTTGCACTAGTGAAGGAAGTTCTTATGTCTTTGTAGAGAAAGAAAAATGCATGACCTTTCTAAAGTATGTGATGTGGCATTCAATTTCCCTGCATCTGATCGATAAGCAAGCAGGAAGTTACATCTTTTGCCAAGGTAGACAAGCATAATTAAGCAATAAGGCAATGGAGGTAGTTGTGATTATCTTAGGATGCACCTGGGAGCTGCCTTGTTGCTATTTTAAAACATCTTTATGTGAAAGGAACTATATTAATTTCTGCTGAGAAAGATGAAGTTGGCAGTTTGGAATGCTCATGAGCAGCAGTTTCAGCTGTGCTTTACAGACTAAGGTGGTGTGTTAGACTTCTCCTTCAGCAGAAGCAAAGATGGAGCAGGTTGTAAACATTTAATTGACAGTTCAGACCAAGGGGAAAAAAAAAAAGAAGCACAACCCCTCCCCCAAAACAATTATGCTTTGGCTGGCTTCCAGTGAGTGTGAAACTTACAGTTTTACCAGTTTAGAATAAAAATATGTTGCCTCCAACACTTGACTTTCAGGGAAGACATCTCTGCATAATTAATACTATTGCATCCACATTCTAATTTATGCATTTTAATTATATCAAAGGCCTGGTGAATAATTAATGCTAGCAAAACAATGGGTCTGAAGCATAAGCTGAAAAGTATCACTTTTTAATGGGCTCAGTAAATTTAAATAACTAATGAAAGCTATTTAACTATTTGATTGTGAGAATATTTCTCCTGATACAATCAAGTATTAACTACCATAACTGAGCAGCCTCTCAACTGGAGAAATGTTAGCTCAGGCTAGTTGTTTTCTGAGTGTACTACAGTTCATTGACCCACCTGAGCTATATGCTTGCAGGAAAGAC
Source organism: Aphelocoma coerulescens (assembly GCF_041296385.1). Classification (NCBI taxonomy): domain Eukaryota; kingdom Metazoa; phylum Chordata; class Aves; order Passeriformes; family Corvidae; genus Aphelocoma; species Aphelocoma coerulescens. The sequence goes on from NC_091015.1 coordinate 22,459,856, forward strand.
ATTTATTTGGATGTTTCCCCTCTGGGAGGGACTGGCGTGTCATTTGTATCCTCTATAAGACGTAAAATCAAAATTCCAGGCACAGTGTTCCCCTTAGACTTACTGTCTTCAAGTGGGTCAGTTCATGCAAGTTTCATGGAGAGATTTAGAATTGAATCTAAAGAAATACAATATAGAATTTATTATCTTTGAGTTCAGCAATCTAAGAATTAAGGAGGTAGGCCAGGTTAGTAATTTAGAGCCTTGCAGTGGTCAGAGAGAGGTAGAAACTCTGGAGAATTTAATCTCATCCTAAAATGGGTTTTTGAAATAGATGGGATTAATAACCATTTGGCAGTGTCTAGCATTTTTCTGTTTCTTACAGAGGAAACTGTCTTACCCATACACCTAACTTCTAGACAGCCAAATTTAGATGAAGTTAATCTCACTAGCAAAGGCAGCCTCTAAAACTATGGTGCAAAAAAGACCTACTCACACCAATCTGAGGGTGTAAAGACCAAGGCAAAGCAGATGGGCTCACAGCACAGAGCTGTGCAAAGTTCAGCTTGTCACACTGACATGTGCCAAGCATCTGGTTGCTTGGCCAAGTCTCAGACTTGAACTGTGTCACTCATTAAGAAAGTCCTTTCCCCTTTGAGGGGCTCAAAATGTATGTTCATGTTGATTTGCCATACCCAAACACTAGCCTCCACCCTGCTCTGGTCCCTGGAGCAGTGCTGGGCAGTGTGATGTGCTAAGTGCAGGCTGTCCCAGATGTGCAGTGTGTCCTAGCTTTAGTGTACTCTGAGTTTGTCGTGCAAAGAGTGGTGAAAGCATGTGGACAGCAGACAACAATGACTGCACAGCATGGGAAGCCTGGCAGCAGAAAGTACTCATTTCTTTAGGAGAGTAAAACGATACAGCAAATTATGAATTACTGCAATCCCTGGCAATATATTACATACACTCAAGAAATATCAGCTTGTCAATATGAATATAAAATGAATAGCTTCTAGCAACTTTTTTGTTCTTGTTTTCCACATCAGAAGTTTGCACTTCAATGCAAAATGTTTAAGGAAGTGCCATAATAATAACAATATAATGAAGGACTTTTAAAAGAAATAAGATTGACAAAGGCTGCTGCCAATTTTGCATATGAGGCCCTTTATTTAAGTGCATTAATTTGAGCTCAGAAATTTTTGGGTCCTATGTTTGAAGTTTTCTTTTTTACCTAATATTATATATTGAAATGAAAGTATTTGATTCTCCATAGCAATCACTTGTGTCACTGGGGAGATATGGAGGGTGACTATGCAGGAACTAATTGTGTTTTCCGTGTTCTCAGTTGTGTTTGCATGAGCCTAGACATGAGCTAGTGCTCTCCTCAGTGGTTGTGGCCTGTGTCAGGCGGGCAAGAATTACTTTCAGTTTGGGTAGGTGGGTTGATGTGTCCCCTCATGGAGATGTTGGGAAGGACAGGGAGGAATGACAAAGGCTCTTGCAGAGCTGTCTCTGCTCCAGGGAAATCTCAGCCAGCCATAGCAATCTGCTGCCTGACCCCACTGAATATTTCATAGAAGGTAGAAAGTAGAACACAAAAAAACCCCTGCCATAGTATCAGAGTAAACCAGTTTATTTCTTGTGAGCAATAGTACCTGAAAGAGCGGACAGATGTTGGGGCAATCTAGGGCTGGTGTGAGAGTTAACACTGGGAATTTACTTATTCTTCACTGCTCGGCTTCCCTGCCCAGGAGCTAGGCAGTATCCTGATGCTCTTCCTCTGCACCCCATTCTTCTCTACTTTTCTTGCTGCAGAACCTACAATGAGTAGTAAGAACAATTCCTCAAGAAACACTATTCTTTTATTAAATACAGTTTAAGACCAAAACCTCCTTAGCATGTTTGGGATGGATTCTGGTGTTTTAGCTGTCCAGTGCTTGTCCAGTGGATGATGAAAAGAGCTGCTGAAGCAGGAGTTCACGAGCTCAGGTGAAGCATCTCCCTTTGCTTCTGCCTCTGCAGGACTATGCTGAGAAGGAGAAAGCTGCAGCCAAGGCCCTGGAGGATGTGAAGGCGAACTTCTACTGTGAACTGTGTGACAAGCAGTACCACAAACACCAGGAATTTGACAACCACATCAATTCTTATGACCACGCTCACAAGCAGGTAAACTTGACAAATGTCTTGCATGTTACAGTGGTCTCTCTTCTTTCCTCATTGATTGTGGGAGGTTTCTAAATTCACTCAAGTAGAAGACAATTTATCACTTGATGTTTTCAACTTTAACTTGCTCCTTTCCATTAAAGTAAAAGGGAAAATATTCATCTTTATCACAGCTTTATCACAGCTACTCTGACTGAAAGACCTCCATCTGTAGTTTTAGATACATGCTTAATACCAATGTCCACACTAAATTTGGTATATTTAAATGTGGAATTACTTAAAAAGCACAGGTGGGGGAAAGACCACTTCCTCAAATAACCAGGTCCCTCTTTTGGATGCAGAAGGCATATGACCATGCTTTTTGAAGCTGGTTGTGCTGTTCCAAGGGCAGAAAAGGGTTTTTTTGGTTTTTTTAAAGCATCTGTTTCTGGAATTAAAATCTATGTTTCATAATGTTTCTCGGGTGAAATACATTTTGCCTTGCATGCAGAACATGATATAAAATAATCCCTAATGAGATGTTGAATTCCTGGAAAAAGATAATAAATACTAATTTTTATCACTGTTTTTGCATCAGTTTTATCACATGTGTGCGTGGTAGGTATACCCTACCCATATGTGCCTATTAACCTTATTTCCTGCATCCTAATTTTCCTCCAATTTTAGAAAAATCCATATTTCAGTTGGCAATATGGAAGGAAAATGCAATTAATTCATATAAACACTTTAGAATTTAAAGAAACTGGTTTGTGAAGTTCAGGAATGAACATTTCTGAACCTCTGAAGTGACAGATCATACCTGCTGACCTGACATGTTGAGCACGTGTAACTAGATTCTACAGACGTATTTTTTCTCCTGTATTTCTGCTAGTGCTCGCATTTAAGCTCTCATGTATTGCGTGCATCCAAGTTGCCAGGGAATTTGTGTCCTCTGTGTGATCACACTTGTGGGTTCATGGGGGTCAGGAGATGTGAAATCATTAGAAGTTGCAGGTATTTCTGATAGAGGATTAGAAATAATAATGTTGAATAAAATGAGCAATGCTAAAGGAAAAAGTCCTCACTCTCCCTGAAAGCAATCTTATTGTCTTCTGCAATATCACAGAGGATGTAAATCACCCTGGAATTTTTTTGTGTGCATCTATCACAGCACTCCATTAAAAAGCTGCCTAAGGTCTGCCCACTCATCATGCTGAACCATCCTGCTGAATTCAAGCACCCCAGTCAGTTACCCATGAGTAATAATTGGACTCTTTTGTCCCATCACTCCCAAAACGGAGTTATGTATTTATGTATTAAATCAAAAGCAATTTCTCTCATCACCATTCCATTAATTAATCCATAAAAAATTTTATAATAATACAAAACAAATGTTTTTCCAGATCCTAAATATGTGACTCTAATCCCTATAAATCCCCATTTGCTGCACAAAGGAATTTTTCACCCTTCAGCTGTTTTTTTAAGTCATCAGAAATGCATCTGAACTCAAATTGAGCCATTTCTGCTCTTTTCTCTTCACACACTTCCCCTGCAAAAAGCAGTTTATGCTAAATCAAACAGCCTACTTCATGCACCAGCTATGATTGGGTTGTTGGGCAGGGTAGGTTTTGGCAGGTCTGTTATAAAAGGGCTTGTTTAAGCAATAAAACTCTTCTTAATTTTCAGATAAATTTACTGCTTTAAAAGCCGCCAGACATCGTGCTGGAAACTAAGAGTCTGCACAGAAATGCACGACACATACAGAATATCAACTGGCAGTGCAAGCTCACCTCATCCTGCCCTTTCAGATGTAGTTCAGAAGCTCAGTTAGTGCAGGATTAGCTAGCTACCCTCCTGATGTGACAGGGTAATTCAGTCTCTTCTCCCATCTCACTTCTTACCTGGTCAGCCAAGCCTGGGAACAGCATTAGTTTGCTTCTAGGAACAGTGTGGATGTAACCTTTTCTCTGACTTTTATAGTGAGTCACAGAAAAGCCTCTATTCATCATGCTTTTTTCAGAGTAATCTTAAAAAAAAAAATCTATACATGTATATAATTTATGGTTTTCTGTGGGTTTAGTTAGCTCAGTTTCAAAATGTTTATTCTGGGAGGGACATTAGCCACCACAAGAGCTTCTTCCTCTGAAGATAGCTTTTCTGTTTCCCAGCAGTAATTTGAGGGTAGCTTTAGTAATCTGCATGGATATGTTCTAAATATCATTCTTCTAATGGAGAGTAAATTAAAATAAGGAACTCTTTGCATCTCAGTAACAATACAGTGTAGTCCTCCCATGTGATTTCCCACTTAAATGCTACTACTTCACAATTTGTATTAAAGTGGCAATGATGTTTAGAGAAGATAGAAAGGCAGAAACAAGGATATTGCACTGAGTACTTAATCGTAAGTCTTTTGTTTGTCTTCCAGAGGAAGCAGATTTTATTCAGAGAATTATGGCTTTAATCTCCAAATATTGTGGTTTCATAAAATTAATTTTGTGATCCATTTTCTTATAGATGATTTCAACCAGTTGTTATAGCAGGAAGTGCTGAGTCCTGGACCTAGAAGTTGGCATATCAGCCACTGCCCTCCCTGTCCTCAGAGGCTGCAAAATGTTATGATGACAGTCTGGCCTTGTTTGCATAACTGGTCTTTCTGCTGTCTTTCTGTGTTAGATTACTCTAAAGCAGTATACTCAGACAGACTTTCTCTCTCTCTCTCTCTGCTTGCTACATGCCTTCATACTTATAGATAGAAAATATGATGTATGTGTACATATATATGCATAAAATTTTGACAGACCATCAAAGATCAATGCATACATCTTCATTATATCCTAACACTGTAATGACCCTGGAGAGTTCCAATATTATTTATTTATTTTTGAGTAACATTGTCTGACTGTTAAGCAATTTTTATTCCTTAGGTTGTCTTGTCAGCATTACTCTCAACATATTTCCTGACACACTACAAGAATTTTTCACTGATATTACCTGCTATTGGAAATTAATTTATTTTAGTGCAGGGCTGGATAAATTGAACACAGAAAACGTGTCTGATTACAAGTTTGCACTCCCACCCAGATTTACCTGAGCTGTCTGTTGTTAAGCCTGATACTCAACAAGGCTGGGGCAGGAGTGTGAGTGAACTTCCTGGAGAAACTTTCGTCACCATACAGCCCTGTGCAGACATGTCTCATTGGCCCACCACATATCGGCTAACCCACTTGAAATCACAGCTTTTTTCCTTGTGTTTTTTTCTATGACTTTATAAAGTCTGGGGCAGCAGTCACAGGGAGTAGCCCATTTGATAAATCTGCAGTTTCTCTCCTCAAGCATCAAGGTGAATGATGCTTGCTCTCGCTTGCTCGCAGTATTCTCTGCAGCAGAAGTTAACTGAATCAGAATGGGGTACCTTGGCTCTGCTGAAGCTACCTGAACACTGAAAAGCACAAAGGTCCTGGTGTGAACAAATTCAGAAGTGATCAGGATACAGATAACCAAGACAGGCTGCTATCTGAAAATGTAATACATGTGGAAGTAGGCTAAGCTGAAAATAACATATAAGTGTAGTTCTTTTAACCCATGTTGTGTGCATCTTTAAAATGAAGCCAAACTTGAACAGAGATGTCTATTTAATTGACATTATTAAATGGAATATTTTAATAACTCCAGGTCATGCACAGTGTTCATCCATTCAGTTAACATCAAAGTAGTTGGAGCTTTCAGTATTTTGTATAAATAATCCTTAGCAATCAGCAAGGTTTTTAGATGTCAGCAAATGAGAAAATCACAAATCTGTTCCATGTACTGCAATATAATAATTGTGATGATGATAATAATAATAATAGAAATAAGCAGCAAAGAAAAACAAGACTGTATTGCCATCTTGGGGTTTCTGATCACAAAGCAAGTCTCTAGTTTTGTTATCAGAATTTAACGATACAGTTAAATGCATCACATTCTCTCATAAGACAAAAAAACCACAAACAGACAAAAACCTATAAAAAGCACCCCATAACATAAATTTTAGTGCCTTTGAAGCAGGCAGTACTAAGTAAGCAAACAGAACTTTCATTCTACTCTATTTTACATGCACATACCTGTATTTCAGTATTTATATCCATGCATACTAGCATTTGGTTATATTTTTGGCATAAGAGTCTGATTTAGTGTGTACAGCTGTTGCCACTTACTGTTAAGCCTTTATGGTGCTTGTGGATTTAAGCTCTAATTCAGGCAGAGATTTAGCTCCTGTTAAACATCAAAGCTAGAAAATATGCTTACATTTTAGCTAGCATTGCTGCTACCACCCAGAAAATGCACTGATAAGTTAACTCAGAGAAGGCTCCAGGAATAAGTGTAAATGCTGAGATCTTGTTAGTTCATCTTGAGGGTGTTTTCTCCAGCATCTCCATGTTTATTGGAGGGAAAAGTAAGTCACGTCTTTTGGCTCTAAAGTAAACCTCTATCATTCAAACATTTTCATTTGGAGGCAAGAAAACTACTTTGGCAACTTCTGAGGAATTTCACCTTAGGATCTGGGAAATTAGGCAAACATAATAAGAAATCTTCTTATGGACAAAGTAACGTATATTTAGCTGTAAGAACACACTAATCACAAACAGGACTACACCAGCATGAAGGCTCACTACTGTGTGTGCTTGTGTAGTCTCTGCTTTTTCCCTTTGAAACATAGGTGGACCCCCTATTCCTCTGGCCCCTGCTCCTGTACCTGTGTATCAGGATATTGGCCTTTAAAAAGCTGGTTCTTTCAAAGCAGGACACTGGCCCTGCTTTTGTAGGGCCAAGTTTTGCACATGGGGTCTGTACCCTGTGGCCACCTCAGGAAACAACCTGAATGGTAAAAGACCTCATAATTTCTTGGTCTCAGTTAGCAACGGTTGCTGTTTGCAGTCACTAGCATTCTACTCCTGTAACTCACAAAAATCACCTTGGTTTGATGGTTGTTAAGAAATAAATGCATACTTGTAAGAAAACTTTTACATTTCTCACATCCCTAGTAAGATTAAAGAAAAGGAGTCAAACCAGAGAAGCAGTAACATGATATTAGATTCCCTCAAACAGCTGATTTATAAGTGGCTTGAAATGATACAGGAATTTTGTATATGTGGTAGTTACTGTCCTCTTTAACTACCAATGGATTCCTATGCTCAGAAGCAACTATCAAATGCATGAATTGTTATATGTGTGCAATTTAGGGGGTTTAAAACTAGGCCTAGTCCTGAAAACAATTTTGAACTTTCTAAGAGGTATGCCTATAAGCAGCTTCCCAAAAATAAATTAAAATATTTGAATGCATAAAATGAAGGATGCTCATATGTTTATTATTATTTATATTTCCATCTCCAGAATATTTACCATAAATATCTTTAGTCAGATTGGATGCTTTTGACACATACATCAGAATATTGACATTATGATTCAATATAGTCAACAGTTTCACAGATTTTTTCCACAAAGTATTCTTTAATTTCAGTGAAATGCCTGCTTATTTCTAACTTTAGACAAATTTATTACCAGTTTATATTTAACAATCTCCACTATACAATTATTTAGAATTATCACCTTTTCCCGTATTAACTTTGTGAGACACTTCTGCTTCTTTGCAACATTTTTTTTTCTTTTGTATTTGGGGGTATTGATGCTGAGGAATTCTCAACTGTTATTTTATTTATTCATTATTCTACAATTCATATAACAATTCAATTTTCTCTGCTCTATTCTTTTATGCACATCTTTCTCTTCCCTTGGAAACAATATACTCTTTACATTTCTAATCTACTCTAGTTTCTTTTTATACGAAGACCAAAGCTAAAAGCAAAGAATTCATTTCTATAGTCTACCCTATCATTTTGGTGTCTTTTTGCCTTAAAGACACACTGTTCTCTTGCTCATTGTGAAACCAGTGATTTTCTTGTTGCTGCTAATGCCTATGGCATTTATTACATTCTCTTATTTCTGTTGTATCCTAACACTTTCTTAGCTGTTCATCATACATTGATTTTTTAGTGCACGTTCTTGTTCATACTTCCAAAAATTAGTTCCACTCTGACTGTAGCTGTTCCTGAAGAGCAAGTTTTTGATAATTTCCTGCTGAATAGCTACGCTTTTTGCACACTGCCTTTTCCATAATTAAAAGTTTTTCTCACTCTTTCAGGATTTGTTCACGTGAATGAACTTCTTTCATTCATCATTTTGGTTTCTAAATTAGTTTTGATTACAAACTAGATTACCCCATGGTACTGGATTGTTAGATACAGAACTGATTGTGATGCTTATAATTGAATAATTAAATACAAACACTTTGTATTTTAAGAACAAACTTTCCATTGATCTTATTTATTGGGCTGAAATTTTCTTTATGGATCACAAGCCTTAGTAAATGACAGTAAAAATACATAATATTTATAAAGTCAAGAATAAAGAAGTGAGTAGGCTTCAGAATCAATACTGTTTGGACACCCCAATCCGATACTTTTATGTATCTGCCCTCTAATGAAATCTTTAATCTGAGGTTGCATGTTAATTTCACTGAGGAAAAGTCCCTGACTCAGTACTGAAGATGGATTGTACTGAAGATGGATTGTACTTGTTTTGTGCAAGGAATGAAGCTGCTGTGTGCAAAAGAACAGATGATGTGAAATGAGGGGGAAACAGAAGAACAAGTGGGTTTGGGAAGCAATTATGGAAATAGGTGTGGACAGAAACTGCAAGAACAGAAAGGTATGCAAGTAACACTCAGAAATTAGAAGACAAGGGAGAAGAAGGAGTTACAAGACAAAGGACAAGGAGAACTTATCCATAAATGTGGAGAAATACCAGAATAAAGAACAGTAGGAAACTTAATGTCAGCCACTTACAGCCGCCCATGTCTAAGTCATTGCATTTAGAGCTGAGGAATTGAGTGAATAGGCCACATTTCACGACTCTAATTCTGTTAAAGAGAGGGCCATAGATATTGTATTGGCAAACAGTTTTGTATTGAAAATAATACAAAGGACTTACACAACATAAAAAATGGCTGGAATCTGGAAAAAAGCAAAGAATGGAATGTATAATGCTGTTTTCACATACATTTTCATCTTTTACTACTGCTAGATAATATAAGACCAAAATTTTCTTGTCCTGAATGTTTCTTTCTGTTATTTAGACATAAAGAAATCCTGCCTTTCAAAAAACATATTTGCATCACAGCTGCTGTGCTTCAGAGCACCTGCAATCCAGCAATTTTGAAATGCTGAAGTAGCAGTTCAGGGGAATGGACAATCAGGTTGTGTCACATCACAGAAACTAATGTAAGTAAGGGTAACATAAAGCAAAATAGGATGACATCAGCATTTAAACAAAGGAATAGTGTACAACATATGCCCATAGCAGGACATAAACAACATAATTCTGTGGCTTCACTGTACTAAGAACATTTATTTTGCCAGTTTGAAATTTTTTTAAAGTGAATGCTTGCTTTATAATATCATGCAATATTTTTTTAAATGTTATGAGGGGAGGCTTGTATTTATAGGTCTGCTACACAGAGATGCTTCAGCTGCACACCAGAGCAAGTGCATGTACCAGAGTAGCTCTGGAGCAGCAGAAGCAGCATTACCAAATACCACTGAGCACACTCCGGTGATTAGGAGTGACTAGAGGCAACACGTTCCAAAGAAATGTCACCAGAAACAATTCTTTATTTTAAACTTACCAGTCTGTGAAGATCAGTGAACTTTATAAAGAGCTGTTAAGCCTGCTGCCCTGCCAGTGCTTTGCTGCTTTCTTATTACTCAGTGATAAAGTAAATAAATTGGCAGCATTCATCCTTTTTTAAATTGCAAGTTACTTGGAATAATGAGATTCCTTTCATCATTAGCCCTTTAAAAAAAAAAAAATCTTGCAAATAATGCAGAGCTTCTTTTAAATTTAATGTCTTGATAAGCTAAATTGTTAAATGCTAGATGCTATGGAATTACATTTGGTGTTCTTTAGAATGAATGCTAATTAACATGTAAATTAGCAATTTAACCCTCTTTAAATTGGGAGAAAACCCATGGGACATCTAATTTCATAGTTGTTAATGATGGTCCAATGATTGTAGAATATTTCTTAAGCATTTCATTATATAAGGAATTACAAAACTGTACTATCAGATTTTGGCATTTAAGACATAGCAATAACCAGAATGTCAGTTAGAGGAAGTGCTTTTCATTAATGCCTGTGTCATTGTTCTTTCTGTTCTTCTCAGATGGTACACTTTTTAATTACTAAAGTTTTAAAAGTTATTTTCCTAGCAGGAGGAATGGTTGATGCAGTATAATGGATGGTTTATTAAAATAAGCAAGGAATTGTAAGGATTACAAAAACAAAACCAAAATAAAACCAAAAAGATTATGCAAAACGACGGAAAAATATGAAATTCCACCTCAAAATATCAATTTAGGTTTTAATTTTGTACAATAATTCTTCATTCAGAGAATGAAGAAATACATTCTTCTTCAATTATATTTAGACAAAAGGTGCAGTTAATTGGGTGGAAACTAACCATCTCTGGTTCAAATAATTTCCCATTGCTTCAAACTTTGCTTCTGTTTAAAATATAGACAAAGAAGAAGATCCCAAACTAAATTAATTGAAACATTCTGTTACAACTGCTTAATATGGCAATGATAACTGAAACAACAAAAAAATTGAAACAAAAGATTTTCTGAAACATTTCATTAAAATTTTAAAAATGGGTTTGAGACAGTCATACCTCTTTTTCCTAGTGCATAAAAGACTTATCAAAATCAACATATTCCTCTTTGGCTCTGAGTTCTGAAATGCTAATACATGCAGAACATACAATATTAATTAAATGAGATAGACATGTAGAACCTAAATATTTATGTTTAGATTATTATTCCCTATTAACCTTTAGGGCAGCCAGGCTGGAGTTGTGCCTGTGTTTTTTAATAAATAAGATAAATTATATTGGGTGTTGTTGTCCTTTGTAACATCTCTGTATTCAGAGCTCTTTTTCACTTTTTAAATACCAGATATTAGGACAGAAGAAGCAGAATAAACAGCATATTTTCTACCTGCTTCTCTGCAAAATGTTACCAGTCGTGCCAAACTGTCTGTTCATGATGAACTAGCAAGAACTGGGCAAGACTGAATGCAGACATACATTCTATTTCCTGTGCCAGCTTCAGAAGACTGGCAAACATTACATAATATTGAGTATAGGCCACTTACTTTGCATGGTTGGTTGGGGGTTTTGTGTTAAATCAGTAGATTTTTCATTTTAAGGTCAGGCTCTACAGTATCTACAAACAGTGAGGTGAGGGAGGCAAAGTGCTATGATTGGCTTTAATGACTGTGTCTTCACAAGTACTTGAACTCATATCTGTGGAATGACTTTTAGAATAAGGTATTATTCAGACAGATTAAGGAACCTTTCCCACAGGATATGACACATCTCTACTTATCTTACCTGAGGCAGTCCTGTGCCATAATCAGTTTTTTGGGAATATAGCAATTAGCTGTGCTAGCAAAATATTAAATATTCACAGAAAAAATTACATTTCTCTTGGTTTCTGCATAAGTTTTGAACTTGCTCATAACTTTCCCTCACCTGAAAAAAGGATAATTCTTTTAATCCCATTGACATCCACAAAGTATATCTCGCACTATAAACATCTGTCTAGAATCTGCATCTATTATAGTTCTGTTCATTTTTAAATGTCTGCACCTTCCAAGCAGTAATTAATATGCAAGAATGTATCTGCACAATTGATTCCTGTGGAGCTTTAAGTCATGCTAATCAGCTATGTTTGTATTCAAGGAACCTTACAATGTGTCTTGTACATCTTTAAGGGGCATTCCTAGCAGAAACAAATATTTAAAAGCAAAACAGAAACATATCTGTGCATCACCAAGACAGCAATAAAAATGGTGAGATGAGTCATTTATTATCTTTGCTTAGTTAAATGCATTAATTAACATCTTTTAATAGATCTCTAAGGGAAAAAGAAAGGAGATAACCCAGATGGATTATCATTTCACACTTTTTACAATTTTATAATAATTAGACTTTATCAGAAGCCACTAAAAATATGAGGGCTCTTTAATCTTCTCAGATTAGATTTCAAGGGAATAGAGAAATGTAGGTGACATGCATGTGAATACCAAACAAACATACCAATGCAGGTGATGCGACAGTAAAAACTCACATATTTCTTGAAAAAAAACCCAAACCAAAACCAAACCAAAACAAACCAAAAAACCCTGAATACTAATTTTTCAGGAAATGTTTTTAGAGTGGAATGATTACTCAGGAATGTGAGAAGATCAAAACTATATTTCCTAAAGAAATTTTCCATCATTTAGTTTCAATCAATTTGAAATGGTTCATAAAGATTGACATACTTTGCTTCAGTAGTGTTACTTTAGAAAAATACATTTCAAAATTTCTTGTGAGGCATGTAATAATACTTTCATAATATTAATTATAATATAACCACAACTTTTTTTTTTTTTTTTTTTTTTGCATTCTTGAAACACAGGAATTACGAAAATTGCAACTTTAAGGCATTATGTTGCATTGCTACTTAGATGTGTTAACATCAAGCCACTTGATATTTTTACTTTTTAAATAAATTTTCCAAATTTTATTCTCCCACTAAGACTAAAAAATAAAGAAATCCCAGATATCAAGGTTTTCTGCACAGGAGAAATACTAGTCTTTTAACAAGTGTGTAAGTATAGAGGAATTGACAGCCACCCCGTGGAACCCTGTGACATACTTTATGCTTACAGTTAGCATTTCTTGGCTTGTTTTCAGCCCTTAGCATATTGATGGATCCCAAGTCCTGCTTCCTTCACAACAGACACCTAAATTCTTACTTTGAAAAGTCACATTCCATTGATGTGTGCTTACACTTTCCATTTAGGATCTGTGGTATTCAACAGGGTATTAAATCATACCTGGCAGAAGAAAAACTTCTTGGCTTGTGTTCTGAACCTGCCCTGGATCTCCAGTCTTAGCCTGGATTGTGTGAATATCAAACCATAATTAACTAAGAAACTATAGGGTAAAGTGATATCATGTTTAGGGCTAAACCAATACAGTTTGTAAGTAACATAATTTCCCCAGGCAAGTGGTCACAGCACCAAGCCTGAGAGTTCAAGAAGTATTTGGGCAATGCTCTCAGGCACATGGTGTGAGACTTGGGGTGCCCTGTGCAGGGCCAGGATTTGGACCCAAGCATCCAGCTCAGAATATTCTGTGATTCTGTGATTGTTACCAATATTTGCATGCAAAAATATTACCTAAAAGTTACAATGTAATTTTCACCTTTCAAAAGGAATCCAGACTATTCAGATTAATCTCATCTTTACTTCAAAGCAACATTAATTCTTCTCATCAGCTCATAATGACCATCTTTTCTGAGTTTTGTGTTACTTTTATATAATTTGAGTCTGAACATTCAATTCATTGACAGAATCTTGGATCTCAATAGCTTGTGTCAGATTTTGATTTCCTTCCCAGTTTGAAACTTAGCACACCATAATGTCTGTTTGCTTGGTTAAAAAAAAAAAGGGAAAAAAAATTAAGATTCTGGCTTTCACTTTGAAAATAATAATGAATTGGAACAGTACACATGCCAAACAACAAGTCATAGCCAAACATATCTAGACATGGAGTGCATCAGAAATAAACAGCAATTGTTACAGAAATATTATTTTGGAGAAATGAACAAATTTTTTTCTTACATAATTCTTTTTACTGTTGCACAAAGTCTCTCTAAAAGCTAAACCTATAATACGTGGAAAAATAATCAATTTTTTTTTTTTTCAGAAATTAAAATTATAACATTTAATCCAGCTGTCCTACTTCTCCTTGTCTCCAGAATAGTTTCCAGTACTGTTTTAACTCACCTAGTCTAAAGAATGAGAAACCACCATCACCGTATTATATATGTGTTGATGCAGATTTTAAGAGGCTTCTTTTTCCCTTTCAGTACATATACTCATGGTATTTCTCTCTTTTTGCAAGAAATAATTAAAATGCAGGGGTGTGGAAAAGTATGAATTACAGAAATAAAAAACTGTGGTATAAATAAAAGAGCAACTTCAAATTTTACAGGAATTACAATTTCCTGGGAGGGAGTTGTAAAGCTTGCTTAAAAGGTTCTTTGTGTCAAGTGACAGGAAAGAATTTGAGAAGTGACAAAGTATTTCAGAAACAGTGAGTGATGGATCATCTTTAGAATATTAAACATGCTCATGTCTACATGAAAAACTAGATGTGTGTTTATAGCATCATTTGATATGAGTGAATACAAACAGACATTATCGGGAGCATGGCTAAGAGGATAACATTAAATGTCACCTCCCATAACTCCAGAACATATAAGTGGGAGAGAAAAGTAGTACAGGATTGCTCTTATAAACATACATCATGTCCATTTCTACTCTCTTTTCAGGGAGCAGTTTCTAGAATACTATTAAAAATTTTAAATTATGGCATCTCAGTTGAAGTGTGTCAAGTTTCAGCTCAGTGACGTTGCGTACCAGTAAGTTAAAGGGGACCAAATACAAATCACAAGTTGCAAATAAATAATATTTAAAGCATATGGCAGTAAAAAGGGAGCTAGATAGGATCAAAATATCTTTGCTTTTATAAACTGGAAAATTAGGAAACTTTTCAGTTTTCACAGTTTGGTCATCTTTTTACATGACACACTGAATTTGCTTAGGAAGCACCTTATTGCATTTGGTATTTCAGAAGGAAATGTTGCTTAACTGGGAAGAGAGCTGGATAAGCCAAGTAGAGGGCAGAAAGGACACTAACATCAAAGGAGAAAACACATAATAATAAGGCGAAGCAAATTTGGAAAATAATTAAATAAACTAAAAAATATAATGAAAATAACCTTTTTAAAAATCAGTGCAATGTACTGAGCTGTGTTCTCAGAAGATTGTCTCTGATAATCAAAGGCTAAACCAGGCGTTTGCAAGAGTCAATTACCAAAAAAAAAAAAAAAAAAAGAAAAAAAAAAAGAACATCTGTTCATATTTTTCTGTAAATAAACCAGAGACTGGAACGTAAACTGCTACTCCAATCCCATGCATGAAGAAATTAAAATTAACAGATCTTCCATCTGAATGTGCTGCCTCTGTGAGCCTCCCTTATGACAAGAATAGCACAAATAAATTTCATCTATATTACGGGCCTCTAAAAGAAATAACATATGCATTAAAGCTGATCTTTATATGTTACTAGCATTATGATGATCAACACAGACATACAGGAAATAAAAAAAGAGAAGCAACTGTATTTAGCAAATGCAAATAAAATATTTGCATATATCTGTATAAATAACTAACTGTAACATACACTTCTGTTAGGAACCTAGTTTCATAAAGGTGAATGAGCTTGTCAAATGGGCTGGGAGGAGGAAAACAAATGGAAAGACATGAGAGAGAACAAAGAAATTTCAAAGAGCACTTGGCAGATGGTTTAAGAACCCAAATCCCAGAACTGAAAAAGACCAAATAGGTTATAAACAGCTAATCTCATTTAGAAGGAAAGTCAATTCTCTCTGTCTTAAATTTATAACAACAGAGAGAGAGGAAAAATGGATGGTAAATACTATAAATCACCAGTGTACAAACTGGAAAAGAAGTGATGGAGGAAGTAAAAAGGGCAAAAGAAAAATCTGTAGCCATCAGACGTGAGGGCAAAAAAGTTTCTGAAAATATATTGAGAACATAAAGTATCCTCTGGTCCAAATTGAAATTATTTACTTGTTAGTAGTGATATAAAAAGGACTATTCAATACAGATTTCTGTTCTATACTTGGAACAAAGACAGATGACTTAGTCACATCCACGATGTTTAGGATGATTGTGAAGTATCACTCTACCAATACTTAAGAAGGACATATTCTAGACATAAATATTAAATCTCTTTCTAAATATAGGGATAAACCAGTCTCAGCTGCTTCAGGCCATGAACTCTCCTAATAATTAATGTTGATTTTTAATGGGTCTCAGAGCACTAGAGGAAAAAGCATCAAGTTAGATGATGCCATAGTAGGATTTAAGAAGGATAAATAAGAAAATCTGTCATTCTGACATTACTGCCAGGGAAAATACCAGCATGGCTGATACAGGTTTCCATAAAGTGTTGAAGAATTACAATGTAATTAATTTAATTTAATATGGATTATTTTAAATAGCTCTTGTCAAAGTAACTTGAATTCATCAATTTATCTGGATGTCCCGTCTTGTGTTAATGGAAAGTTTTGATTGGATGATTACAAAATTCCTTTGTGGTCTTTTCTGATTGAGCAGAACTGCAAGGAAATGTCATTTGCTAAAGCTCCTTTACTCTGAGCAGGCATTTTGTAATAGAATTGCTGCTAGATTCCTGGTTACCTTTAACCATTCTACTCCAGAAGAGCTCAGTCTTCTTTGAGCTAATACAAGAAAAAGAATATTTTGGTTTTGACTGATTTAAAAAAAAAGTGCCACCACAGGAAAAAAACATGAAGGGAAAGAAAGAAAGCCACAACCTAAAATATTTTGTATGGATAGCTATTACATCCTATTAAAAAAAGCAATATTTTATGATCCTTCATATATTTGATGAGGCTTCTGCTTATAACTCCCTTTTATGTCCTTGACACAGATTTGCCCAGTTAGTAACTTTTCACCTGAAGTTCAGTGACTGGTAACTATAAGCAAGGTTACATTTATCTCAAGTATGTATTAAAATGTCTCTTTTTGGACTTGTTCTCTTGTAGAGCACTTCAAATTTACTGTTCAGTGGCTGAGTTGACTTTCCTCTATGTAAACTATAAACATAGTACAATAATTTGGAAGAGGTTAATCCTTTATGCTCTATTGTTGTTCCCTCAGCATTGCCATAGTTCTCAACAATCAACCTACTATACAGCTAAATCAAAATTAGGTTTAATTCAGGTGTCTGACATCTTTTTTCAGTGGTTGTACAAAGATTTAGAGGTGATAATTAAGCATATACCTGTAAATGTTGATTCAGCCTCCTCCCTGCTCTTTCCAGAATTCACTCCATCTCTCTAAGCCTTCATTTATTTACTTGCAAAATGATATGAAGGTAAAGCTGAAGTTTCATAAGAAATCTGAGCTCTGTCTATGAAAAGTGCTATTTAAAATCCATGTATGGACATTTCCACTGTCATTTTTGTTACTCTGAAAGTATGCTGACTGCATTGAAGAAGGTTTGAGGCCAGGTTTTGGACTCACCTGTAGAATTCTGGGATAATTTAGACTCTCTCTCTTTTCACTAAAATGTAGGTGATTTTGTATTCTGCCTGCTACAGTTAGAACAAATAAAAACAAAGTAGTGAGACAGGCTTTAAAAACATGTGGAAAATCTTAAGTCTTTTTAAAACAAGATTACAAGAAGTACTCAAAGTTTTGAAAGGAGCTAGTCTTGTGCAAGATCTGTAACATCCGTTTCTTTTCTTTTAGCTGCTTAAATGAGAAGGAAAAAGAAATACAATTTATGAGATGATGGTTTTGATCTAAGAGCCCAACACCCTGACAAGTAAGGTAATATAGGAACTTGAAGGACCCTGCCCCAAGTTTTTTATCATTCAAATGTGTTATTTTTTCTGGGTAAGTTGCTCTGTATTCCAAAGTGACACTTAATACATCTAATTGAAGTACACAGTATGCAGCCAGCTTGGTGGAGCCTATGGCAATACATTTGTTGGAACTGATAGAAACGAGTGGTCAATAGCTCAGGCTTCCACAGGAATGAGTTGATGGCACAAAGGGCATGTTCTGTCCTCTTCCCTATGGAAACTGTCTCCACCAAATGCATCTGTTTTAACTTTATTTGGGGGATTCTTATGAGAAGTACAATTGGATCTTTTAAAATGGAAAGCATCCACAAATGGATACTTTCATCCAGCAATAGATTAAATCAGTTTAATTAGCAGGAATATTTGCAGTTCTGGTTAAACAGGAAAAAACAAACCCTCCAAAGGGCCATCTGTAATTTATACTTCAGGTTAGATCCATGATCAGCATCTAATTAACTGATAGATGGATTCTCTAGGGCATGTCTGAGGACTGAGTCTTCCTCCCTCCTGCTATCATCTCATTCCTTCATCCAATCAGACCAGGATATTTTCTTTTTGTCTTCTCATTCACTTCCACTACCTATATTGAAACTGTTACAGCTGGCTATAATATAAAATATTCTAACAAATAATTACTTGCACACACTTCAAAGTGATCTGAGGCTATTTATGGGTAAAACAAATGAAAATTCATCAGCTAGCTTTTGGATTAATATCTCATTGTTAATTCCTGTATACAATAGCTTTTCCAATTTATTTTTAGGATTTTATTTACCATAGTAAAGGCAAATTCCTTCATTGTTGTTTCCTCACTTCCACTTAGCAAGCTAATACTGTAAGCTTTAGACATGAAGTTAAAATATGTTCTTTAGTGACTATCATTCTCATTTGATGGTTTGCAGTGTGAAATCATTTTACAAATAATGCATTTGGTTCCAATGTTAGGGTTACAGGCAAGAGAATAATTACTGAAATTAACATTCCTGTTTTCCTCAGTTAACCCTTCTATGGTGAATTTGGTTAGAACTTAATTAAGGAGCTTTTTTGCTGAGTAGAAATAAATCTTTAAAGCAAATCAGGCATTCAAACACTCACATTAGTTCAAGGACTTCAATTTAAAGAAGGCTCTCGTAATATAACAGAAGACATATACCTAATGTGGTATATACATTTTTACCTGGGGCTGGAATGCATTATGGAATAATGAGTAGTTTGGAGGTTGCGTTGTGAATGATATTCAAGAACAAAGATATTCTAAATGTAATGGGAAAAAAATATTAATTTATACTAAATGACATTTTCTAGCTTAATACATAGAAATTTTTTTTCTCAAAGATGCCTTCTATTTACACCGATGCAGTTATACTACTGTGAACAAGAAGAGGATTTGCTACTCAGTATATTTGCAACAACAGTTCTTCTTCCCAGAATCTGAAGCAGTTCTGAGAACCCCTGTTAAATCTATATAATGGCTTAGCCCCTGGCTGAATGCTCGGAAGGAGAAGTAATGCTGTCTCCCAGTACCATACTCATATGGTCCTCAAACAGAGAGACTTGCCAGTTAAGAATGAGACCAAAGAGTTGTTGAATAGCTCAACCTTCTCCTCATTTGTTGTTACCAGTTCACCACTCGTTTGCTTTCTTTATGTGGCAGTATGCTTTCTTTAACCTTCATTTTCTGGCTGACATTCCTGCTCTTCCTATTCTTTTTGTCCTTGGCCAAGACCAGTTCCAGCTGCACCTTGGCCTTCCTGACCCATCCTTACACAACTGAGTAGCATCACTATACTCTTCCCAGGAAGAGTACCTCACTACCTTTGCATTTCCTTCTTGCCTCTTTATTTGACCAGTAGGTCTCAGCCATGCCAGTCTCTTACACCAAAGGATTGAGAGCTCTTGTGCTCTATGGAAAACTTGCTTAAAAATTTGCCAGCTTGGTTACGCTCCCTTGTCCCAGAGAGCCGTTTCTCAGGTGGCCCTATTGACTAAACCCTTGATTCCTCCAGCCAGGTTGCAGTGATGGCAATTAGGTCCTAACTTTGTAGGAGCCCAGGGGGTTCCAGCTGCTCCGGTTTGTTGCCCATGCTCTGTGCATTGGTGTAAAGGCACCTGAGCTGGGATGTCAGCTGTGTCTTCTTCTTACAGGAACACCCTTTAATAACTAAGATAGACAACCTTAATAGCCTCTGTACACAATAAAAGAGGTACTTTTACATTTCACTTTATCCCTCTTGTTTTAGACAGCTGCTTTAAAAAGAGGTGGTTAGGTCCCTAAAGTGCTTATTTCTTTCCAGTGGTTGTGAAGAAGGGCATCTGAAGTTGATCAGATGAATAGCAATCCAGATAAACATTTACCTGCTTAGGGAAAAACAGAAATCAGGATCATAACTCTGGACAGAAAATAAACTCAGTACTGCAAATGCAGCCAGCAGTGAGTATTCTTCAGGTGCTTATAGGTCAGTGCAAAGCAAGTACTGGCCCAAATAAAGTGACAATTTAAAAAAGAACAAAACACCAGACCCCAGACATTAAAATGGGAATAAATTGCCAAATTACAGGTATTTGACCACTGTTATTTCAGGTCTAGCAAAAGTAGGTAGTGAAGATGCAGCTCCATTACATCATTTAAATCTCCTGGTGATTCATACCAGAGTTCCAGGAGGAAAAACATAGATTCAGCAGTTTTTGACTGAGTCTTAGAGGGAAGAGCCAATGGGACTCAGACCTGGTTCTACAAGTAAATCTTTCCATGAATATGAATATTATTTTGTAGTCTTCTAATACTCTCTGTGGGAATTTATAAAAAAGGGGTGGGTTACTTTTAGAAATGGAAATGTCCACATACACGTGTACAAAAAATATAGAAAGGATAGAACATGAGTCTCAAAAAGAAATATAACTCCATGACAACTATATTTGTAGCAGGTGAAGGACAGAACACAAGAAAGCTATTAAATAAATCATATTTTATTATATGTGCCTGTATTTGGATGCCCAGTTAAGTACCTAATTACGTGAAAAATGCAATTGCTGTGTAAAGCAACTTTAATTTTCAAGCACACCTGCTGAGCTTGGGGTTGTCATTTAGGTACCTGCTCAATTGCATGCTCTTGTACCCCACCTGCAGAAAATATCTGTGTGCCTGTCAGAAGTCTGGCACAGGTTATTAGTGAAAAAAAAACAGGGCTTTGCAGGTTCAGCAGGCAGTCCCATGATCTATCCAACATAGCTGACAGATTTCATTATGATTCCTAACTAGAGCTCTGGCAGTGCAGCTTTGTTTTGTTTTGCTGAGGGGATGTGCAGGGAGAGCCCTTTCTCTCCTCAGACTGTAGATGGTTTTGATTTCTTGGATTTCATCTCCAGTTGATGAGTTCTCTGCTATGCTTACCTGCAATTCTTTTACTTCTCTCTACTTTTCTGACACATGCTGCATGCCATTAGAGAGCAAAAAATACTGCTAGAACTCCTATTCTTAGTGTTGGTCCATTTGCTTTTTTGATTATCATTCTAACTGTCAAAGAAGTGAAATGGCATTGCTTTGCGCTCCGTAGTTCTCGGTTTCGCACCGTTCTTTGTTTCCTTGACAGGTAGAAACTGTTTCTGTTTTTCCTCACGAATGCTTTATGTGTGATGCTGAACAGCTCTTGGTGACAGCTAAAACATAGCAAGCCGCCCTAAAGGGCATTTCTCAAATGCGTTTCTTTGCCCTTTATTGATATTGGACGTGTTAATAAGGCTCAAGACCACCTATGGTTTTTTGTGGAGAATAGGATCCTTACAGCTTAAATATCCTCTACACTCTTATAAATATTACCTAAGTAACAGAACATTTGGATTTGTTCTGGGAAGATTCTCTGATTTCTTTTTCAGCTTTGGCTTTAATAGATTATTTGAAAAGCTTCTTTCTTGAACCAAAAGTAACATTGTCTTACATATTCATCCATTTTACTGTAAATTGCAGAAAATGAGGTTGAGGGAATGGAGTGCTATGTGACTGACCTGGCAAGGAACAAATGAATAATGAGAGAGGGCACATAAAGAGACAGGTAAGAGCTAAATATATGGTGGAGCAACCATTTCTTTCCAAGAAGCTGAAGTCTAAGAGCTTTAAAAACAACTTTGCAGCTGTCCTGTTTCAGAGTCTAGTTCAATGAAGCACTGGATGTTTGAGCTGACAAAAACTTTACAGAGAAACATACAGATTTGACAGATTGTAGATAGTTCTGATGAAATGGTTAAACTTTCATCAGGCACTAGGCAGCCTGGTATTTCTTGCTGGTTGGTGGTGCACCAGTTCCTTGAGCAACTTTCTGGCTTTTTTCATCCTCATCCAACAGAGGTTGAAACATCAGGGTGGCTGACAGCCAGCTCTTAAACTCCCTGAGCAGCTGATTTGAGAACAGCCCAGCTCTCCCTGTCTCCAGATCAGTGCTCAGAGGCATATGTCTTGGGGTCCAAATGGCTGAGAGCAAACAAGAAACTTCTGCTCTCAGTCTCCCAGCATTAATTTTCTCTCACTGATGTTATCTGACTTTCTAAAAAATCCCATACTTGAAGGAAGCTGATGTGACAGTGGTGAGAGATGCTCGCTACAGCTTCCCAGCATTCTTCACAGAAAGAAATCACAGAAAGAAAAGACCTTTTGTGGCCTGTTTCCACCAAGTTTTTCCATGCCTTTCTGTCATATTATGTCATTGCCACTAACTGGATTCTTCCATTTTAGCTGGAAAAAAGAAAACGTCATCTCTTTAGATGGTGGTTTTCACCTATTTGCTTTGTCTTAATCTATAGGCAAAGGCTAGACCACTCTCCAGAAAGCAGTTCTCTCATGCATTTACAATTTTTTTGACTTCTACAAGTTGAGGACTCTTTGCCTCCAGCCCTGTTTCTCTGAACCAGGTGCATGTTGGCCATGGCTAGTCTGTGCCATGGCTAGACTGCTCCCCATACCTGAGCTGCAGAAAGGAATATTTGCTGTTACAATGCTTGGTCAGCCTTCAATTTATCCTTCTGATGCATATTGATCTTTTGGCCATGCTACAGTGAGACAACAGTATGAGTTGATGGCAGTGATTGGGATGTTGATCTTTAGGTGCTGATGGACACTCAAGTAGGCATAGATGTTGAAAGAAGAGCAGCAGTTTAAAAATGACTGTGATATCAAAACCTTTCTTCAAATCTACTTTGCAAAAACTGCTCCATGGAAAATTTAGCAGTTCATGGTGTTGATGCTATAGTTCTAAATTACACAGATGAGCACAGGGCTGCCTCTGGACCAAGGGGCAAGTGAATGCAGCAGTTTAGTTTCCATTCTGGTCCTCAAAGCTTCCATTTTGGGCATCTGACTGAATACAACTGAGCTCCCTCCCAGCTTGTAAACATTTTTCCCCAAACATTATGGCACTGGAGGAGTGGAGAAGAGGGAAGGCATTTCTGCCATGAAGTATGGAAGCATGGATCTGTAATGAGGAATTGTAAGGTTAGACTTGCTGACTCCTAGAGAGCACAGTGAACTCAGAGACAACTGTCTTTTCAGAGGATGCTGTTGACACTTTCTGGTTTATATCTTCTCCTTCTCTCTCCTTGTGTTATCGGTAGTGTAAAATCAGGCAATAAAAAAAAAACGTAATAAAGGCAAAGAATTTTGCTCTCTCCAACAGCAATTACCTGATTTATAGATGTGTGAGGAGATTAAAAAATTGTGAAAATATCTACAAAAGAGTTTCCTGATCAAATATTTCAGACAGTGGTTCTCTCTTGAGAAAATAATACAGCCTTAAAAAGGTACAAAACCAGCAGAGAAGCCCCCACACATACATGCATACATGTGCAAGTAGAGAGCTATAAAATATATTACACATAGGACCTCAGACTTATTCCAGCATATGCCTGCAGATTACATTTCAACAGAATTAATTAACTAGGAGAATGTTGACTTCATTAAATGGATTCTAGAGTTATGTCTGTATTTGTACACAACAGAATATTTGTGTGTTCATAAGAAAAAGTAAAAGCTATCATTCATATGTAGATATAGATCAGCTAAATAGCAGAGGCCAAATCATGTTGTTTTTTTAAGCAAAAGTAGCATTTCCAATCCCTTCCCACTGTTATAGTATTTTAAGTATATTTTCACTCTCCGTTTACATACTAACCTCATGAAAAGTGACTAAATTAAGAGGAGCTGTATCTGCTGTTGTCATGGTTTAGCATCGTTTGGGTTTTCAGTAAAGAGGGCTTCAGCCATGGAAGTGATTTTTTGCAGAGGTGCTTACAGCTTCCTCTAGATGCAATAGAAACAATCCACTGGCTAGTTTGAATATTGGCAACTTTTTTAAGCCACTTAAGAAGTTTGACACGCCTCTGTGATCCACATTTAAGAACAAACAGAGCGCTCTTGCTTCCGGCTTTCGGACAGGTAACTGGAGGGCCCGCGCGGCCCAGAGGGGCCAGGCCGGCAGACAGCCATCCTGGAGCCGTGGGGCCCTGTTCCACCCGCAGCCCCTCAGTGCGGCCAGCCCCGCAGCCCTGCTCCGTGCGGGTGTGGCTCCGCCAGGCTCCTCCCCAATGCGGCCGAAAATTCATCTGAGGCCGCTGCATCTGAGGCTGCTGCCCAGCAAAGATCATGTGACCCACAGTGAGAGGCGAATTCCAGCTGCGGGGCCCGGGTGAGATTAATCCTTTTAGTACTGTAAAATTCTTCCAGAACAGATGAAGCCTGCAGGCATCAATCCTCTCCCAAGTCAGAGGAAGAGGAAAGGTGAAGGAACATGAAGAAAACACCATAAAGACACCAAAGTCAGTGAAGAAGGAAGGGCTGAAACCCCAAGAGAGGAGAAAGAGGAGATGCTTCAAACCTAGGAGCTGAAATTCTGTTGTAAATCTATGGTGATGGACTATGATACATCAGAGTACCCATGGTAATTTCATGAAAGCATGGAGGGTTGAAGCGTTCAAACTGCAACTGTGACCAAAAGCACCTGTGCTGAAATAAGCAAATGTTGAAGTAGCTTGAAGAGAGAGAGATGAAAGTGATGGGGACCCTTGCTCCCAGGGAAGAATACCTCTGTTCCTGGAGATGAAGATGCTCCCAGAGATAGGTAAAGAGAACCTTTGCTTCTGAACAGCTCATCCTTAAAATGGAACCCCAGTAGTTAAAGACTGGACCCTCGAAAGCAGTTGTGGGGAAAGCTGTAAGTTGAGGGAAGGGACTCTCACAAGCGAGCAGAGAACCAACCCGGGCAGCTGTCGCACTGTGACATTGAAGCCATGAGAGAACAGTTTCTTGTCGAGATGTCTCCACAGCATGAGCAAGAGAGACTCCTCTCCCTAAGTGAACTGAAAAAAGGTTATTATAGAGGTGGTAAACTGACTGAAAATCTTAAGGGTTGTCTTTTTACATTGTCAGTGGGAGAAGGGAGAAAGGTGGGGGGAGGAAAGTGTTCTGAAGGCTTACTCTGGCTTTTTTTTTCTTTTAGGTCTGTTAATAAACTTCTTTATATTCTTTTAAGTTTTGTGCCTGCTTTGCTTTTCTCCTAATTCTTATCTCACAGAAGGAAAATAAGTAAGTAATGGATATTTTGAACCAAACCACTACAGCTGTGTACATCTCTAATCCCTTCTGTTTGTATTCTTTTCACACAGAGACTGAAAGATTTAAAACAAAGGGAGTTTGCTCGAAATGTGGCTTCAAAGTCATGGAAAGATGAGAAGAAACAGGAAAAAGCACTCAAGCGACTCCACCAGCTTGCAGAATTACGGAAGCAGTCAGAATGGCAAGTTTTTAAAACTTGTATGAGATTTTAATGCCCTCTTTCCTCCCTTCCAGAAGAAATATTAATATTTTTACTCCTCCGCAATGTAATGTACAGATTGTGTGCACTGTAACCTGTTTTCAGCTGTCTTCAACTCCAAATGTTCCTGCTCTGCAAACCATACATTGAAAACCCCTGACTTAATCGCATGATGTTTAAAAGTTTGTTGTTTTCTCTCCTGTAGATAGTTATTATCATGTCTTCTAAATAGAATGTTTCGAAGACGCTTTTATAATACCACCATTTTACCTTATCCAAACTGACCTGAAAAGATTAGTATGACTGTCTTAACATTTGATCACAAATTAATGGGAGAGGATAAAACCTTTGTGAATAATTTTTACTACTTTTAGGGTACTGTTATTATTCTCACAGTTTCTCTGTAGGGTAATCATTATTTGAATGAAAAACAAGTAATTAACTGAATTAAGTTTGTCTAATACTGTTAGCTCTATTGATGAACATCAAGATAGAGAACAAAGATTGCACTAATAAACCTTTAAATTTGAGAAATCTCCTTTGTTTAATGACACTGAATGCTTCAGTAGAATAGATTGCCATCAGACCAATTGTTTATATTAATCTATGACCACAATGAGTTAATCAGATAAATAAACTGACATTCTTTTAAATTCATCTCAAGACTACTGTACCCTGGAAATAATAGCATTCAGAGTTTATTACAAACTCATTTTGGCCTATGTAATTGCTTTTGAGCAATCTGCTGAAATATTACCGTTTAGTGCTAATATATCACTTCTATGATTGCGACTCCATTTTCATACAAATCTGCTGAAACAAATGTAGCTGCCTGTGGGAAGCTTCCTTTATGCCCACACACTTGAAGATGTAGTCTCAAATAGACTGATAATGTCAGTGATAATAGGAAAGCCATAATGAGACCAGGTGGGAAAGAGCAGGTTTGCTTTTAGAAAGAGCCAGGAGTTCATAATATTTTGCAAAGAGTGTGGAAAGACAGAGCTTGCTATTCCTCTCTGTAATCACTAATAGGCTCAGGGGAGACTGAGCGCCGTGATTTTGGCAGAGGGGTAGCACTCCCAGTTGCTCAGGGAAGACAGAATGTCAGCCTTTGTAAGCAGAACTCTACACACACATATAATTGTTACCATCCCAGGTTCCAACACAGTTCCTTACAACAAACTAATTCAATTTGACAACAAAATTGTTGCTAATCTTGTGCACAGAAAAAATTTATTTTGCTATTCTGAGAAGACTTTGAAAAACATCTCTTTATATGCCTTCTCCAAGAGATAATTTGTTCTTGATGCACGAATAGGGGTTAATTTGTATCTCCTGATGCCAAATTTCTGGAAAATGCAAAGATATTCTCTGAAATGTGCACATATTCTCATAGTATGAGTTGACCCTACTCCAGGGAATCTTTCTGTCTTTCCCATTACTGAAGATCAATATATTTTGATAGCATTTATAAAACATGATTGACAATTATAGATAGCTTATATGCAGATCTAGCAGTTATAATTTATTTACATTTAATTAAAATATTTTATAAATTTTTTATCAAAATCTTTAATCTAGTTCCAATTTTTTTTCTTGATAGTGTACTGTAATACTGCATTGATAGCAAATGTAGATAATTAGTCAAATGAAATGTGTATTTTAAATATATCTTGGAAAAACACTTTTATGGTGGCTATATATGTCATGTCTCTAATGGAAAATGGCAACAGTTATTTCAGTCTCGGTTAATTATTTGTTTCAAGAAATCAGTGGTTTGCCTTCAAGGCCCTAGAATAGGTAAACATTTTTTTTTATTATAAGAAAATGAAATCATATTTAAAATCTGAGATATTTTGAAAAGAGGAATAATGTAATGATTGAAAGTAAAATAAAGAAAGAGAAAATGTGACAAAGTAAGTCAAATCATGGTTGATAATGAGATCAGTGAAGTTGGGATTCTTTCCCCTCCAATGTTTGCTGACAGTTTTAGTGTGAATATCTCTGAATATTTTGAAAAGTCATTTATTGTGGAATAATTTAAAGATAAAATAAGAATCTACTCAAAAAATTCAAACAAACACATTCCTCCCTAATCAAGCAGAATGTTTCTCTTTCTCTCCTAGAGTTTGATTTTGCAGATGCTCCAAGTGGCATCTCTTTTTGAACATGGCACAATTTCCTTTGCAGTGGCTTTTCAGAAAACCAAGACTTAACACTGATTAAATTCCCCTAAATATAAATTTGGAGTAAAACCAATATTTTTTCTGCTTGTACATGGGCACAACTCTGAAAAAGAGCATGTGCTGACATTAAACATGTAATTTTCTATGTGTAAAGACTGTCTTGCCCACAAAGCCCAAACTGATGATAAACTGCTCATTTACTCTGTTGAAACTTAGCTTTCCCTTATAAAAACTTGAGTGATACCCTCCTTCACCGGACAGACATTGTCAAAGGCATGCTCTGTCATAACTTGGTTACTTAATACAGATTTCTTTTTTATTTATTTTTTTACCCTAAAGCATCACTGGGAGTGGACCATTGCTTAAAGCCCCCCGATTAGTCCTGGAAAAGCAGCAATCACCAGATGGCATTTTCCTGTACAAGGGCAGCAAGTTCACGGCAAGTTCTCAAAGAACCATCACAAGTGAAGGCCAAGGTTTCTCCAAAAGCATACTAGAGAAAAAACAACTTATTATAAGCAGGCACCATCCCCCTACTGAAAGACACCATGCACTTGGAAATCACGTCTCACAAACGTTCCCAGATAGCACCAGTACCTCTCAAAGGGCAGGGGTGTCTTTTTCGTTCTCTAAAAAAGTCCCTTTGAAGCTTGAGTCCTCAGCATCAGTCTTCAGTGAGAACTCTGAAGAAGGAAATGATTGTAGTGAACCCCCCAACCATAAAAAAAAGCAAGCTATTGAGGGCTGTCATTCTGCCACACTTTTGGAGGAACACCTGAAAGCAAGTTTGGATAAAGAGTCACCTATTACACAAGACCAAATGGATTTGGATAACAGTGCATCAAGTCATGTAGCTGCAAAACCTAAAATGCTAAAGGAAAATTATAATAGTGATAGGGAATCAGAAGAAAAATTCAGAGCTAATCCTTTATATTCTAAAGTCAAAATACAGCTTTCAAATTTGAATTTTTCTGCTTCACTGAGAGAAACAGAGAAAGAAAACAAACTGAATGAATCTGAACAATTCTTAGAAACTCCCATTTCATCTTCATGCCAAACTAGCAATTTTTGTACACAGCTGAACACCTACAAGCACAGCAATGCCCACCTGCCTGACCAGTTATCTGAGCTCCCACGACAGCCAGCACCTGAGCTGACCTGTTTAAGCAACATTAATGACGATCCTGGAGTGATAAAAAGAGAAAGATCTTTAGAGACTTCAGAAACCACAGATGGAAATATGGAAACACTTCTGAAGGAGACCATGGTCAAAGAAGTTAAGCCCCAGGGGTTGCCTTTCCTCCATGTAGTGAGCAAAGATGGCACCACTGCTCTGCAGTGGCCCACAGAATTACTTTTGTTTACAAAAACTGAGCCCTGTATTTCATATGGCTGTAATCCATTGTATTTTGACTTCAGACTCTCCTTAAATCACAGAGATGGTAAACAGCATGAAACAAACAAAGAAAGCTGTAAAGTGCTCTCTAAAAATAAGACTGTGGATGAAAATGAACCCTCAGGTTTAATAAAACACAAGCAAATGTCAAATGAACAAGATAATCAGTTGTTGAAACCAAAGAAGATGAAAGGCTCCCTAAACCCAAGAAAGTCCAAGCAAAAAGCTGAGTCAGACATAGGGAAAGAAATTAATGAAAATGGTCAAAAATGCATTGCAGATTATTTGAATGAAAATATACCCAAAGTGCCTGCTTACCTTGATGTCTCACAAAAGGATTACGTGACAGAAAAAAGTCTTTATACAACAACACTGAGAAGACCTTTAAAGCATCATTTCCATAGCTGTGAAAGAAAAACTCAGAACATTAGAAATGAAAGCATTTCCTTTTCTGCTTTTATGTCTAGGATTAAAAAATCTAAATCTGCAAAATGTCATTTAATTGATCCTGAAGAAAAATCTGAAAACCAAAATGACTGCAGATCCCTTCAAGATGTGGTCAGCTGCAGCAGTGACATAAGCGACAGTGGAAAATACTCAAGTGGAAGTTTCTGTAGTTGTAAATCCAGTTCAAACAGCAGGTATTCAGATAATGAAGGATGTGGAAGTTACACAAGATGCTGGAGATTCCCATCTCCTCAAAAGTCCTCGCGTGGCAGACATTCTAGCTATTCTGACACTTCAGTTAGCAGTACGAGTAGCTACATGAGCTACGCAAGTCCCACATCAAACAATCACGGCAGAAATCATTTGCTTTGTTGTTGTAAAAGAAAAAGCAAGACAGATGAAAGGCACAAACGTAAACATAGAAAGCACAAGTGTATTTTCACTTCAGATGACACAGACGAGGATTATCTTTGTCATAGTAGAATTCACAGAACTAGAAACTCTACTCAGAGGGGCACAATTAAATATCAAAGATGTTCAAGACATAAAGTTTTACGAATCAGAGACAGATCTAAACACAGCAGATGTAGACATCAGCATTTTGGCAAAGCACATAGTAGGAGTAGCAACTACCACAAATCCAAAAGTGGTTCCACCAGTGATTCAAGAACCAGTGAAAGATCATCTAGCAGCAGAATATCAAGAGGCAGCAGTTCAGGATCCTTCTCAAAAGAGACTGACTACTGTGACAACAAAACAAAAGAGGATGCTGAGAGAGGTTCTAATGCTGAACCAGGAAAAGCTGAAACTGCACATTACAACTCCCTGAATGTGAATAGTCAGTCTAAAAACTTTGCCACCTGCTCTTCCAAAAACCTGGCAAAAGACATATGTGGAAAAAGAAAGTCAATGACAGCCAAGTTACTTTTAGAAAGAGTGCAGTCTAAGAAAACCCAGGAACAAATGCATGATTCAGAGAAATTTTCAAACATTAGTGGGGTAGAATTAAAGGATGACTCACAAAGTCACTTTGCTCTTCAGTTTTCATCATCAGTAGATGACATTGCAATGTTACCTTTGCCAGAGAAAGTGCTAAGCATGGGTAAAAATGATATGGGACATAATGAAATCAGTTTGTTGGAAAACAGTGTGAAGAAAAACAGCTCTGAAGCATCAGACATAACTAATGTTACTCTTTCACCTGGAACTGATTATGATCATTGTGCTCTTAAAGACATAATTCAAATTGAAACAGGCTATCAGAGCCCAAGCATAAAAAGGAACACAGCAATAAAGGAACAATCCAATCTCTTCATTAGTGAAGTGCAGCCCTTTATACAAAGCTGTGATCCAGTACCAAATGATTTCCCTGGTGCTTTTCCCTCTAATAGATATTCTGCTGTTGCTAATTCAACAGAGACCAAAGAACTACATGATGTAAACATGGACTTGAACCGGGCAGAAGGCAGTTCAGACTCTCTTTGTGACAATGCTATGCAGAAGTATGGTGACACATTAAATGACCTAGAAGTGTACAGTAAATCCACCTCCCCTCCTTTAACACAGCAGCCTATCACATTCACACCAGAAGAAGTAGACAAATACAGGTTGCTGCAGCTTCAAGCCCAGCAGCACATGCAGAAACAACTTCTGGCAAAACATCTGAAAGTTTTGCCTGCCCCAGGACCAGCTGCCTTCTCTGCAACACCAGCAGTTCCTGCCCTCCCTGTTCAGCAGCAGGCTACTGTCACCACCATCCACCACACGCTGCTGCAACGCTTTGCTGTCTCGGCCTCTGTGCAGCCCCATGGCAGCCATCTCTCCCTGGCACCCCTCCACCCCCTCTCTCAGGCACATTTTGCCCCCATATCACTTTCCCCGTTAGCACCAGCCCTTATTCCCACCTACCCTGCTTTGCTGGCAGGACACCCACTGCACTTGGTTTCTGCCACTCCCCTCCACCCTTCTCCACTGACCTTCCCTGCACTGCCACACACTGCATATATCCCAGCATTATTTGCACCACACCTGAACACAGCCACACCTTCTGCTATACACCCAAATCACTTAGTTCATCCCTTATTCCAAGGACAAGAGCCCCATCACTATTCTTGTTCCATCCAGACCCAACAGTTACCTACAACAAAAGAAGTTTTCAGTGTTTCCAGCTACTTAAACTAGCCCAAATGATTTCACCATGGCTCCAAACCCAAATTTAAAGAAAATAAAGCATTCAGCATCCAATCACGTCTGAGGGGAAATCTACTGTTTTGCTGAGAGCACAACAGCAAATATTTTAAAGTCCACAATCTGGCTGACAGCATATGAATGTTGATTTTATTCTTGTATCACTGAGGAAGAGCTGCTTTAAAGCATTTTGTGATACTATCACAAGAAGGATGGGTGGCCAGTGTCGTTCTACAGAATGTTTTAAAAGAATAGCCTGAAGTGGAGTCTGTGATGGTCAGTAGGAATGGGACCACAGCACCCAGACAAAATGGGATCAGTGTCAGCACTGATGAGGGATTTAAAGTAGCACAATTTAAAGTTGAGCAATCTTGGCACACCTCAAAGGTTTGGTTTTCAGAATGTGTATATGATAGGGTGCCTGGTTTGGTTAAGGTATTTTAGACTGAGCAGAAAATAAGGTATCTGGGACCACCAGACCCTGGGGCTGTCTCCTGACCAAAGTAAACTAGGGAGGCTCAGAGGGAGGGGTGATGAGTTAACACTAGAAGAAGAGGATCACAACATCTTGAAGATACTTTAGTGATTTCACCCCTGCATATGTTGCTTGGACAGTGTAAAGGGACTGCAGTCAGGCCACGGGTACATAACAAAATATTCCCTTAGCATAGGGAGCTCTGTGCTGGCACAAGCAGGCTGCTACTTTTCTCTCTGAGCCAAGCATCCAAGAAGGCTCACCGAGAAGCTGAGTTCTTTGGCATTGCCTGTGTATGGCTGGATTATAGGGTATATCAGGGTGAGCCACAGCAGCCCAGAATTGCCGAGCAGCTAATGCTGGCTCTGAACCTCAGAGGTCCTTGGCCAAGACTGCAACACTTTTTCCTACCAAACAGAGCTCTGATGTGTGGAAGAGTCTTTCCCAAAAAATGTGTAAATATTTTTCATCCCTTTCACAAACAGAAACAATTGGCTGGTCCTATAAAATCATGCTGATATTCATAAAAATGCAGAAGTAAAATTCTGATCAACTCTTCAAAAACTGGCTCTACTCAGAGAAAAACTTGTCCAAGTACTGAGAATTTAAAAGTATATTAAATCTAAGCAAATATGTCAGGATTCTCTCATAGCTTCCCAAACTCTCAACAAGCAAATTTAAATTCTGAATCTACAATGTTTGAATGCATGCATCCAACCTTCAGAGTAATGTGTGGTTGAAAGTGTTCGTAATAACTGTGTATCTGGAAATAGGTGAAGGCTTCAGCATCTCTTCGAATGGCATAGTTTGCCTATTTTTATAATGTTTCTAACTGAACACAGGATATTTAGCATGAAATAAAGTTCATAATTATGGTTAGACTGCAGGCATGCTTCCCAGTAAAATTGGACCATGAAGTATCCAACAGACAGTACCTGTTTGTTCGGATTAAAAACCTTTGAAATAACTTCAATTCATTTGCAATAATGTAGTGCACAAAATTTATCTTTCAGAATCAATATAAAACACATTAAAAAACTTTTGGAGGAACTTTATTCCAATATATTCAGCTACCTGAAGAAACTGAAAAACCTAATTGCACGTAAGTTGTGTCTTTAAAATACAACAGAACCAATTTTCTTAGTTTTAATCAAAATACATTGATCCATTGCAGTAAAATGGAATTGTTTTAATTTCTGTCTTTCTGGAGCTTCTTCAGCATAAACTGGTAATATGCCAAACTTTTCCAATCTCTTTACAAGTTGCGACTGCTAGTTTTGTATTTTCAAAGTTTGTGTTTCAAAGTAGCTTTGAATACATGATGTTTTAGCTATTGAATAAAAACCATCAGAAAAAAATATTATGGAGACTATGCTGAAGCAAAACATTTTGGTGTTTAAAAAGGTTGGTGACACCAGCGCCCTCAAATATCTTTTGGTTTGATTCCCACCTTAACTTTTTCAATCCATTTTAACAAAATGGATTCATGCCATTTTGGTGTTACTCATCTGTATGTAAGTAGCACATAAATTATATTTATTTTTCTTGTTTAAATTGTAGATAAAGTCTTTAATTGAAATTATGGCTTCAAAAAAAAGGAAATAAAAAATTTTATTTGGGAAAGATGTAAAATTAAATATTTCCACAGTTTAACAATTCTTCCTTTCAATTTTGGCTGAAATTTTTCCCAAAAGAAGATCTGAATTTACATATAGTTTCTGTATTTCCAATACTTTATTCTCTGAGAATCAAACATATTTCACTGACTGTGACTTAACACCTCTAAAAATTATTAGTTGCTTGGATGGAGATCACTCACTCAGTGGACCACTTGGAAACATTAATCATAACTTTGTAGAAACATTCTGAATTGAACATCTAAAGTAGCAGGTCATGCTGTGCCCTAGAAGGGGCTGACTGGGCTGCGTGGCCATCACCAGCAGTTCAGGGATAATACCAGCATAAAAGGTGCATTTCCAGCCCCACAAGCTTAAATTTATGGGCCCAGTTTCACCTCAATTGAAGTAAACCCAGCTGTTCTCAATGAGTATAAGAGTTCATTTGTATCCTAAGCAGATAACACCAAAAGAAAAATATGGAACTGAAGGAATGATGGGCTAATCTCATCTTTAATGTGCATGCACATATTTTGTATCCACACTTCCTACAGACAATGTTAATACCATAGAAATTTCTGTGGCAAGAAACCTGACCAAATCAAATATAACCATATCCTACTACATCGATCATTTATGGAAATAGATGTATTTGTTTCCCTTAATGTATGCACCACACAATGGGATCCTAGAAGAAATGAAATCATAGGATTTCCATGCATCATTGTACATACCAACATCGTAAGGCTAATAAATTGGCAATGAAGATTAAATTTAATTCTTGGAAAAATGGAAATTAGGATTTTGAGATATTTTAAGTGGGAGAAAAAGAGAGATTAAGAACAGAAACAGCACAACAGGAAAACATTAATCATTGATTACCAAAGGTGATGACCAATACCGTTCTTAGCGCACAGAAGGGATTTTCTTGGAGAAATGTAATAAAGCTATTGGCACAGCTGAAATTATATATTTTCCCTAATTCTGCCATATTTGTTTTTCATCAGTAATGATGAAAATAATTATTTATTATAATTATGAATTTATAAAAATGAATTATAATTATTTATTATAATTAATAAAAGCTTTATTGAGCCTGATGTATGGAGCCGTGCTACAATTTTGATTTTATTTAAACAGATTTTTTAAAGAGTTACAGTATCCTTATGGCAGTGATACACAAACACCAAGTTAATAATCTATTTTACCTTGATTGTATATTCTAGATACATACTCCAAGAAAACAGATCACCCACACATTAAAATGCCAATAAAAAATTTTCCTGAGTCATACCATGATATATTTTCTTTCTGCTGTTTGGGGCTTTTTTTTTGCATCTGATGCACTTCTGGAATACATTCAGTATGTATATTTGTTGTGCAGATTTGCATAAAAATGCCATTTGATCGGATTGATTTTAAAAGTGTCAACTTTATATTTAAAACTGGATAATACTCTGGCTAATATAATATGTAAACTAGTAATTTTGTTTTGTATTCTCTGTATAAAGTGTTTTATATTATACAGTAGCTAAGTGAATTGCACTATTGTACATGCAAAGCGACTTTTTTTTTAGCTTATTCAAGGAATCCCTGGGAATGTAGTTTAATGCAATAATATTTTTTTTCAATAAAAAGGCTTACTGGTATAAAGAGTGTCAGTCATGTATTTTTAATGTAAAGTATACCAAAAGGCAGCAAACTAATAAAATGCAGAATGATGCAAACATATTCTGTATTTTAATCTGCAGAACTGAAATACGTTTAATTCATTCCTGTGGTTATAATCCTGAAATTTCTTAGAATGTTTCCTAAAGATTTTAGTATGTGTTACAAAAGTGGGTTGTTTAAATGGAACTGAAAATAAATATTCCTTACAAAAATTATTCTATTTATGTGGTTTTTCCAAGTACTTTTAAAGAATCAGCATCCTCCTGGATATTTTTAAGCACTAATCAATTTATTTAGAATTACACATATAACTCACCTGTCAGGTTCCCCAAATAATTGTATAGCAGGTCCTTTGGTAAAGCATCTAACAGTAAGATCTACAAATGCGTCATTTATCCACTCTTTAATTATTCTTTAAAACTTCAAATAGTCATGATAATTACCACTTTATCCCACATTTTCCCTATTACCTTGTATTTTTCCAGTTTTTTTATTGCATCCTTTTCCATCTACGTTTCATTTATATTGTTTTCTGGCACAAGGCTTTGGATTTGGTCATATAGGTACTCAGCTTCAGTGGCCCCAGAACTGCTGCTGTACTTTTACCCATCACTGGATAGTTTCATAAGTGTCACGTCTCCAGGTGAGCACAAAGACTGAAGCAAGGTAAAAACAAGTGTTGGCATGGGTACATCCAGTCGATAAAACTCTGTCTTTTGAGGTGTGATGTGACAGAGGTTCTTTTCTGTCCAGCCTATCTGCGTAGCTGGAAATACCTTGGCCAATCTCTGGAACCGAATTAATCTACCATACAGTGACATGTCACGACTCAGGCATTCTATAAAACCTTGAAACCACAGCAAATCCACAGAGACATAATTGACATAGTGTATATAATTCCATTCAATCGTGTTTCTTCTTCTAGTTGTTTCATAATAAAAACAAAACTCAGAATTAGACAAACATATAAAAGGTGTGTGTCTGAAGGAAATCCCCTGCAAATTACGATCTATGACATTACTGTTAACTCCAGTAGGCTTCCAGTTGAGATCAGATCCTACCTGTTTGTTGCTGAACAAATCTTGGTACAAGCAGGGGAAAAAAACCCCAAAAACAATTCACTCACCTTGCTTTGACTGTGATATAATATGTGAATAAATGAAGTTGTCCACACCTTCCTGTTCTTGGTAAAGCTAACTATAATGACAGCAAAATTCTTTATACACCCTGGTGGGAAGTGTATAACCTTATTATGCAAAGTAAGCATCTTAATATGTATTTTATACAGAAATATAAAGAATCACTGTGAATGCAGCTCATTACCTTTCTCTTTCTAAACACTAGACACAATGTGTGTGGGAACAACAGGAATCTGCAAGTCAGTGAACCGCACTGCTGCTGTGTTGAGACTGGGGCATACTGTTGTGATGTGCTTGAATGCTTCTCTGCCCCAGGGCTAAGGGGAATTAACTCATTAACATTTCAGGTTATGAAAACACTCTCACTGTCTTCAGGACCATCAGGATGAGCCATAAGTCAACATGTTGCTTGTCTATAAAGCATGTGGTAATGTTAACATACTTTTTATTATTCTTCAATGAACACATTATTTTCTTTAACAGAACACACGGAAGGTGCCAAACTGCCAATTGCAGAAATTATAGACAGAAATAAATCTGCAGTTACATTAATGAGTATTTACTTTAAACATGTACAGCTTAACAGTGTCCAATCTGTTTTGTGAATGTGTTTAAAAGCACTCTTAGCTGCGATGTCAAGCAGTAGATACACAACTGTCTTAAAAGAAGGTGCAGCCCAAACTCATTTTTTATGACCTAGCTATGAAGCCCTCAATATAAAGATAAGATTGAAAAGCCTGTTAGACTTTCACCAAGCGGTATAAGCAGTTCTGCTGCCACTACTTAAGTGCACATCTGCATCTTATATTACTCACAAAAATCAATATTTCATCCTTAAGAACCAATAAAATTTTTAGATCAAATAAATTTTTCATTTGAAAATCAATAAATTAAATGTATTTATCAATTTTATATATAAAACTGTTTTGTATATTCCAAGCTGTGTATGAGCAAAATCAGCACCATTAATAAATAAGTCATTGAGAATGGAATGAGATAATTAGTTTTAGACAGCCACCAACCAACTATTCCTATGTAAACCAATATGTTCTATACAAAAATGGTTGAATTATAATTTACTTTCATCTCTTTTGTAAGTAATTTATAGGCTGTTTTCTCCCAGTCCCAGTGGGAAACCCTACAGAATTTATTAGAAATTAGTTATGTGTGTGTGCTGGGGATGTGGGTGTGTCATCTTAAGGTCGAGCAGTTGCATCTAATAGAAACTTGTACACCTAACAACTGAGAGGTGGAGCTGTGTGAACCTCAGGAACTTCAGCAAGGCCAAGTGAAGGTCGTGCACCTGGGCTGAGGCAATTCCAAGCACAAGTACAGGCTGAATGGAGTGATGCAGTTTTGTTTTTTACCTTTTTTTTCTTTTATATGTTCTCTGTATTCTTTACACATATATTTGTAACCTAATGTATTAGTGGCTAGTTTTCCTAGTAGTTTTCCATGCCCTTTCCCTAGGCAGAAAGATAAAACCTATCCTATCCTGGGCCCCTATCCTATTTTGGTTGTCCCTGGCTACTAAGGTTGAAAACAGCTCATTGAGACACATTTTCATCAACAAAGTACAGCTAGTACCAAGGGGGGGGCTCCAGAGAAAGGGCTTGACCTGGGGGGGGAATTGCATCACCACTTGTGCTCCTAATTGGTGCTTTTTTGTCAATTATGCTAATTTACCAAATTTATGAAACTGTATGCACCCCTGTGGGGATTGGGGTTTTGTGGACATTTTCTGTAACTGCCCCTGGAGGCCTTCAATAAAGATCCACTTTTATATTACCTCCTATACTATAATTATCTCGAAAGTGTGTGTTGTTTCATTTCTAGGTTGAAAAGGGCATCAGGAAAATGGATCAAGAGCACCTGTGGGGAGAAGGACTCAGGGGTGGTGGTAGGTGAGAGGCTGGACATGAACCAGCCATGTGTACTGCAGCCCAGGAAGCCAACTGTATCCTGAGCTGTATCCAAAGCAGTGTGGGCAGCAGGGAAAGGGAGGGATTCTGCCCCTCTGCTCTGCTCTGCTCTGCTCTGCTCTGGTGAGACCCCACCTGGAGTGCTTGCATCCAGCTCTGGGGTTCTCGGCAGAAGAACATGGACCTGTTCCAAAAGGCATAGAATTTTGTATGTAAATCAAAGATGCACAAGTAGGTAACATCATTAATCAACTGCTGCATATTTTCATAGGTGAAATAGTGCAGAGTTCGTGAAACAGGAGAGTTTTCTCTCCTGTCCCTCATGCTTAGTTGCTGAGGAAATGCTTGTCTGTCAGCTGTACACATTGTTATGAATTGGAAATCCTATCTGCATCAGAAAGTCAAAACACTAGAAATGCTTGCTCCTTGCTTGTACCAGGATTTCCCTGACAGGATTCCAGTATTCTTGAGAGTGCGCTCCACTTTCAAGTGGGTTTGCTTTCTCCAGAGAGGTGGAGCAGCTACTGTGAGTTTGAAGGTGGAGATGCAAATAGTCTGTTCTGCTTAAATGTTGATCCTCTTCATTTGAGTTCCAAATAAACACATATAGATCCAGGGGTAGATAACCAAATTTGATCCAGGGATAGATAACCAAGTTAACACTACATGCTTAGTTACTAGCTGTGCACTGGGACAAGTTCCCATTTCTCATGGGACTGGATTCTTCCTGTCTTATCCTTAGCAAGCAACCAATGCCTCAAGTAGCTAGGAGAGTGTTCCGGACTGTTTCTCTCTCTCTTCCTGAGACACTCGAGAAACTGGCTGTGGAAAAAGTCACTGACAATAATATGAGATGATCCTTGGTCTACTTTTTAGTTTACTAGCCACTTCTTGAAAGGTCTCTGTGACTTAAAGTACTTAATGGTTTTATTAATATCATATTTAATTACAGTACTGGTATCTACTGCTGACACAAGTTTAATCCCTAGCAATGAGCTTTCCCACCATGAGTTCCCCTCTCTTAGCTCTGCTCTGTGACCACATATTTTCAAATGCTATGTTCCCTGATTTTATTTTTCTTAAATTATATGTTTGATAAGCAGTTCCTATATGATTTTTATAGGAAATTATGTGGGTCAGGGTGACATTTAATAATGAATCTTATTATGGATTATGATTAGAGTTTATGAATTGAAAATAACTTTTCCAACCCTACAGCTGTTCACAATAGAGATCCTGAGATGCTCAGGGGTAGTGAGGGTGCTGAAATGGGACAGAAGAAGGAAGGAAATGAGCACAAGGGCTGCGTGCAAATAATAAAGATAAAAGAGCATGTGCAAAGTCTGAAGAGCAATGTCACATTTGTGACACCTGGAGAAAAGAGTATGTTAATTCCAAAGGGTGCAGAGAACCCCAAGGAAAGGTCAGACTCATGATGAATAAAGCTAAAGAGACTTGAAAGCTCAAATAAGACCTCAGAGCAGAGTAATTACTGAAGTAAATAAAATTAAGACAAACATTTCTGGTGGGTTTTTTTACTCATAATAGACTGTAACTTTTGCAAAAATATTTTTTTTGCGTGTCTGCTCCCAGTCAAGTTCTAGGACAAACAGCATTGGATAATGACGAAAAATGATGGATAACTACAAGTGTTTCATAATGTACCCAAAGACTTGTTTAGCTACCAAGTAAATGTTTCTGCAGTTCTTTTTTCTGAGGTCACTCATCAGCATTTGGAAGCAGAGAAAGAGTTAAGACTATTGCTAAGGATCTACTTTCGAAGTGCCCCAGAGAGATTTAGCCACAGAATTCCCACTACAGGCAATACATTTGAAAGACTTTGTGACCCGTAGGTTAGAATGCATGGGTTAATGAGGAACTTCATTCTTCCTAAAATTTTCTCAGGAAATTTGCTTTAGAAATTCGAAGTGGATATAGGTATGATCAGCAGGATCAGACAGATTCAAACTGAGAAAGCCTCCTTGGCAGCTTGGAAAACTGAAAGCATTGCACAAAAGTTATAGCACGGTCCTATCTGTGAACTCCTGTTAGAAAAGTTTTAACTTTCTCTCAGAATTTCTTTGGTCTTCAAAAATCCAGGAGCAAATGCACCATGTAGTACTCCTGCTGAACAGTTTTCAGGTCTAAGCATCTAAGTATTCAGTACTTATGGAAAAACTTAACATTGAGTCAAATACTGGCTTAGCCTTACGTGCTCTGATTGTGGGACACCCCAGCTACTGTGCAAGCACTGCACATGGTGCCTACATAGTGGCCTACAAACTGCCCCAGTATCTCTGTCTGGTTACTTCCATCTTCCTAACCCCGTGCTTAGAGCTTTCCAGACCAGAAGCCAAGGCCACACTTGCCTCCTGTAGGTGTGATAGATACACCTCAGTGCTCCCTTGACACTCTGTGTTAACAGATCTGCAATGAAAGCTCTCTGCATTGTGGAAATTACACACAATCAACTCATTATATATAACAAGCAAGGATCTTCCCATCTAAATGGGACTGTGTAAAATCTAGCTGTCTACTCCTCCCTGTATTCACCAAAAAGTGAAGAGCCCTTAACATGGGCTCATCCCACTTCCCTCAGGATCTCTAGAATCGCCCTTGGTAGGTGCTTACCTCTCCCCACTGAGTTTAAGAGGTGGCTGCATGGCAACTGGAGCTACATTTTAGAGTTCAAAGTAGATCACCAGTGCAAGATACATATTGCTTTTTTTGGGCATCTGGAAATTTTTGAAACTGAAAACTGGAATCACTAAAGCTAATTCAGTTCATCATGATGGAAGCACTATTCCTGCCTAAAGAGTAGAAGAGGAAAGAAAAATGGAAATAATATCAAACACTTATTTTCATCTATTTATAAAGAGATTGCATAGAATTATTCATCAAAATATTTTGTGAAAAATATAGGATAAGAATCACATTTTTAAGCAACTCATAACCAACTTATAAAATTTAAAAGGTTATATTAAAATAGGTTATTTGTTCCATATTATTTGTTCAGGTGAAATTACAATTAAATTCTTATATATTTGTACATTGTACCATATTAGTTTCTTGCTTTTAATTTTATAATTTATGCATTTTTCTTCTTTCTCCACATGTAGATAGAGATACTTTCTTCATCATCAGATTGCTTGGCTTTCAGTGCTCTTAGTTGGTATTAAAAAGTCAATCATTAATGTTTTGTATGCCACATAAACATTGTCTACACTGTGATTTTTTTCATCAGCTTTATCTGCTAGAAAAGAATGAGAGATGCAGATACGGAACGTTTTGAAAGGTTTTCTCAAAGAAATGTGTGGGACTATCCTTGATGCAAGTCCAAAAAAATCCATAGTAACAAATGTAGCTAAAATGATAACCACAGAAAGAAGAGGACAGGCAAAAAAAGGGAGTCTTCAAAGACTCTTCTTTTGAAAAGCTGCAGTTACTACAGCAAATAATATTCAGATCATGGTCTTTACTCTCTGAAAAACCATTAAAGCATCTTCTACAAATCCTGGGCAAAGGACATGCCAGACAATGATAGTCATAAATTGACATGAGACGATGATGTATCATGGTCTTCCATGAATCAAATCATTGCACAAATCTGTGGCCCAAGCAACACTGCAAAGGATATTTCTCCACCCATGTTGGTCAACTCTGTACTCTTCCTGATGTATTTCAGAACACAGGGAACAAACGGAATTACAGACCTGTTGCAGTGCCTAGACAGCTTCACTGGGGAATGGATGCTTTTAGAAAATGTGAAGGCACAACGAGTCCCCAGGGGAGAAGAAGTCCTGCAACCAAACTTTCCATGCAGCAGGGGAAGCTGAGGAAAGCTCCCACGCTGCAGCTAATGAGAGGAATGTGCTAAGAGGGGCAGCTGCACTGCTCAGCTTGCGTGGAAAAAGGCTTTAAAGGCTGAGCCTGGCCCAGCTGAGAACGACAGCATGGAGATAACCATGCAACTTCCTAAAGCAAATTGCCCTTCAAAAGAAAGCTGGCTCATGTTAACCTCCTTTAGTTAATGCGAGCTGCTGTGCTTAAATGAGCATGAAGACACAATCTAAGAGAAGGACAGCTCTCACATCCACATAAATCCCATGGTGGAGGAGGCATGTAATCAGGGCTGATTGCCATAATGTCTGTGCTTGATTGGAGATGCTGTTCTTTGTATACAGACTTTCTACTACATAAATGCATTCAACCGCATTTTCTAACCTGAAAATATTACTTTCAGAGCTAAATAACTAGAGGTTTTACCTTTAAACTGTGACACTGAAGTATATAAAAATCCATTTAAGCAACCTACAGAACTACTTATAAACTGAGTACAGCTGTAGCAGATGGTGCTCATGCCAAGGTGGAGAAGACCTTCATACACTACATGGGACTCATTATGCTTGTCTTGAAAGAATAAAAACAGCAGTTGGATATGGCATTAACTATAGATATCTTCAAAGCTTAAGCTGCCAAGCCATTACAGTTAGTGCCTGAAGATGAAAATTTCTCAGGTAGCTCCCATTAGGACCCAACAATTCACTGGAATGTGCTCAGAGCATATATTACACCACATGAAGCCCTATGTTTTGAAATAAGTAAGCAAGATAATTTCCACACTGCTAATGCAAAGACATGTAATCATGACAATTTCTAAAATAAGGTTCAAGCAAGAGGTGTGCAACAGAATCCATGCGGAAAACTTCAACCATCATAGATGTCAATATCCACATATATGTCTGTGTCTGTTTACAGACATATTTCTGCATCAGCTGAAGTAGATTTCTGTCCTCACCCTGATCTCATAATTTGAATGACTCAATCACTAGAGTGCATCCTCAGTCACCTAACTAAATCTACACCTGTCACACACTGAGGAGGAATTGACCTTTTAGCCATCTTTTGGATGCTGTTGCCCAAACATGATAGGGACAACTCATAAACTCTGTTACATGACTGTTCTGCAACTCCTGGAATGTTCCAGGCTCCCACATTGTGCCATTTGCATGGTGGCAGCTGTGTCTGCTTTTGCTGCCACTTTAGGTGTGCAGAACAGACTTACTCAGAATTTAGCAATGTTTGAAGTCTAAGACCGGATCCAAATTTTGCAGCTCTACTGCAGTTCTATTTTTACCATCTTAATTCATTGTGACCAGTTTAAATCTCTGTCTGCCTTGCTGAGTTCCTCATGTTTTCCACCTGAATAATCCTTTAATACAGACACCCACTGATTCCATCTCTCACTTTCTAGTGTAAATTGTCATAATGCAAAAATATACAGTATTTTAGATCTATGCTTAAAATATAAACTTCCAGCTTCTGTCACTTTGAGGCCCTAAGGGTTTTTTAGGATCAGGCTGCTACTGCCAGAAATAGGAGGCTGCAATTGAGTCTGTGTTACGTTTTTATATTCTACACTATATCAGGCTTCCAAGTTGGGCATATTTACATGTACATTTGATGACATCTAATGTATGCATACAGCTAAAATAAAATTTGCATGATGGCAACTGATCACATGCAGGCTCTGATGAGTTCCTTTCCTTCTGCTAAGCTCCACTTACCTTACTGAATTTCTCCATCAGTTCACGTCCTGGATCAGAGTGATGCACACATATATCTGTGGGTAAGTACAAATATACACTTTTCTATGACATCAACAATAAATCAACTATATAGTTAAAATATAGTTACATATATAGTTAAATAATAGTTAAAATTATGCTGGTTTATATTAGTTGTCAGATGAAGCAAATATTTTCCATTGCTTTTTAATAACATTTCCAATCTCAGTTAAACATAGAGTAATGAAGTTCATCTGTATTGTGGCAGGGATTAGAATTGTTGTTTTAGACTGTGTGTTTGAAGGTATTTTTGTTAAAGACAACAGTATCGATTGGCAGGAAAAACTCACTGACCTAGTACTAGTGAAACTGCTGTTCACTGACGTTAAGCAATATATACAAGAAAAAATCAAATTAAGAATTCTTGTTTAAAAGTAGAAAAACAGGCTTAACTTTTTCTCATAAGAATCTTAATAGTTTTCCTCTTACTCTGAGCAATCACTGGAGGGAGTTGCCTAGGTAGAGACACTGCAAATGAGCTCTGAACCTACTACTTAAAGCAGGGCAAAGGATCTTCCTTAGATTCTGCAATGAATGAATGAATGAATAATTAAGTGACACATTTCTGCTCGATAAACAAAACTGCAATGAATATAAAGGAAATTATAGATTTTATCATCTTCTGCAAATTCTTCCAATGAGCATCTGGGTTTTGCTGGCATACAGATTATTGATGGCCCAAACTTATTAAGCTTTCTGGTCGCTTTGTTCACAGGAGTAAATCAGCAC
The DNA here is from genome assembly GCF_041296385.1 of Aphelocoma coerulescens. Lineage (NCBI taxonomy): Eukaryota > Metazoa > Chordata > Aves > Passeriformes > Corvidae > Aphelocoma > Aphelocoma coerulescens. The sequence goes on from NC_091015.1 coordinate 22,504,797, forward strand.
AGCAGAAGGAATTAAAAATAGCACTAAAATAATTTTCTATTGTTTTACTGAAATGCTTTATGAATTCTTATATTTTATGGGCAACTGGAACAATTCAAAGGCCGTATTTTCCAAAGGTATCTCATTATTTTACTGCTTATGAAAACTCCCTTCCTTTGACAACTAGTCAGCAAAGAAAGATTCTGCTGTGTGCTGTGAACTACTGAGGGTAACTCCCAAAGAGCAGAAAACGATAGAAATATAAATAAATACCTCACAATGGTAATGTCTTGATGGCACTTCTAACATTTTTTCATTGTTCCAGATGTCACATGTGAACCAAAATTTCACCCAAGGTACTTTAAACATTTTTTTAAACCTAACATATACAAATACACTGGAAGTTAAAATCAACAAAACATGGGGGGGAGGGGGTGTTGTGTAAGCAGTTCTGTTTAAAAAGAGGCTACTTAATACAAGTTATTTCATGAGCTGATCAAAAATCATATTCTTCTTTGAGTATTTTCTCAAACACATCACACTATTATATCCAAAAAACTTCATTTTCTTCCCTCAAGGACATAGCTAAACTTGGACTTTTTATTTAATTTCCAGAAGATATAAAGCAGGAATCTTTCTGTTCAGGTGATGAAGACATGATGAACAATATATCTGAAAGCAGCTGGCTGAAGCATGGATTCCTGAAACATGGAAATTAAATACTCAAATACAAGGAGGAGAGTGAAAAATAACTCTGCAGGTCAGAAACAGCACTGAAACCCCATGGAAGTGAAGAGTTTCTCTTACAGAAAAGGCTCCTCACCCGAATAGATACTATGTCTTCCTTTCAGCTCTTAAACTTGATTTTATTCAGTTTTCCTGATCTGTGTCCATCTCTTTGATCCTTAACTCTGAACCTTCTGTCCCTTGTTATTTTTGGTTCTATTACTCTATGACATGTTGGTATATATTTTCATTCTCTTTACATTTCCGCCAAAATAGTATGACACCAGACACAAGGCCTCTCAAGAATTAAACTATTTGTCTTCTCTAGAGAGAAGGCTGTAGCAACTGAGCAAGTGACCAGGTATTGCAAAAACAGTGATGTGTATAAGCAAGAAGATCCCTGGCATGGTAATCAAAAGGTATACCTCAAGCAGAGGTGTTTCTATGCTCAGGACCCCCATTTCATTTCTTGCATCAGCAGCCAACCCAAGTAGACTGCCCAAATTGGGACTTGTGGTTTACTCATATCTGGACTCTTTACATGATAGATGAGAGGATAATCTTTCTGACTTCAGTTTACTCTGATCCTGTCTACTAGTCTTTCTCCTGGAAAAAAAAAAATCACTGAATGGGGTATGTACCTTAAAATAAAAGGATAAAAAGAGAAAGAGAATCAAAGACCTAATTTCTTGAAAAAGAGCGAAGTTATTTTTCTTTCCCAGTCTCTTTCTTACTGGCACTTTGTATGAAGATATGGGTTGTCTCTGTTTCCTTGTTTAGCTAGTACAGGAGTGTGTTGAGCTGTTCAGTTCCACCCTGGAATGTGCTGTACCTGTAGGATGGCACCACATAATATGATTCAAGGTGGCATTTTTCTCTAGGCTCACTGCTATTGTTCCAGACCAGCAGGCACTAAACAGAACATTTAAGCTTTATGCACATGTAAGGCAGCCTTGAAACTGGTGAGGAATGGTGAGAAAGAAGGGAGAAATACCTCTTCGAGACACTAAGAGCATGTTTTCTTTGAATTTGGATGGTCAGTTTGACAGCTTTCTACATGTTGGCATTCATGCAGTTTTCCAGTTTCCTAGAAAGCAGCTTATTACAGAACAAGATGCCACAGACTGAATCCACAGAATTCTTGCTAAAGATGCAATTTTTTGGATATTGCCCTGATACACAGGCCAGAACTGTGGCTCTTTTGCCTCAGTGGATAGTGGAAACAAAACTCCTACATTCCTTCTGATCATATTAAAGGAAAATAGAAATTTTATCTCCTGATTTTCAATCAGTTTTTTTCTCTGTTTTGGACATGTTTAAGAATTGGCATTAAAAACTGCTCTAAAGAACTGGACATCTATGGTAGACATTCCTAAATAACAATTCTATGCAAGCACAAAAGCTGTACCAAGTCATTGGATATGAATTTCAACCTTCTAATTTCTCAGTTATACTTCAGTGCTTGTTGTTTACCCAGAAAATGCTCCAAGTGTCTTCTCAGAAGACCTAATTTTTTAGGAACTCAGTAACAACCTATGAATATTCTTGGTTTTATCAAAAAAGTTATACTTTCTACTACTCTCTGCTCAACATACAAACACAGTCTGGCTTTTCTCTCTCTCTTATTCTCCATGCAGGGAAATGACTGCATCAGGTGGTCACCAGTTTTATTTTCTATCACTTTCTGAGAGCAAAGTCATGTATCTTTAAGTAAAATAAAAGAGAAGTGTAAGCAGAGAGAAAGTTGCAGGTAAGAAAAGCATTGCCATTTTTTGAGATGCGATGTATTTCAGTACAGGACAATAAACCCACTGCTATTCATCAGTCCAGAGCTACCAGCTGAAAGAGGTATATTTCCATTATGTACATTGAAGCAAATACTTCTTTATTTTCAAATATAAATTCCCTGTCCAAAGTCACAACTTTTATATTAAAATGTTAAGCATTATAAACTGAGGACATAAATCTCTTATGTCCATCATCGAACTTTACTCTTAGGAAGCCAGGGTTAGAGGTTCCTATCTGACCTCCCTGGGGTGAATCATCCACAATGTTCTGCTGCTTTCTGGTAGTGCAAATATAATGTGACGACCAGTCACATTCATATTCTGAAAACAAACATTTTTATCATATGAAAAATGAATAAATCATTCACAGTTGCATATATAAGAATAAACAGTCAATGAGAATATGAGCTCTGTTTGCTCATAGAGGAGTAATCTTGGGCTAGTCACTGATGCCCCTGCAGAGATCCTGAAGCAGCCACCATGCAGGGCATCTCCATGCTGCAGTACAGCACAAGGCAGAGACGCCACCTTGGATCCACAGCAAATCTCTGTTCAGTGCATTTACACCAAATATGCTAACAGGAGAGGCATGGCACGAGGGAAATAAGTGTTTTAAAATAGTTCCAAAGAAGTCAAGGTGCTTGGTTGAACCTTTGTGCCTTAGGTGAGCTGGACTATCTATCTAACTCCTTTGGGCCAGGCCACAATGTTATTCCTAGTAAGGAGTTGAGATACGATCATTTGAGTTTGAAGAGACCAGATAACAGCCTGTCTGTGATGGCAAAGCTTAATTTAACAGAACATGTGAGGGTTGTGGATAGGTGACATCACAGTTCTCAAATAATTACTCTTCTGTTCACCCCTAGGTCAGCTTGCCTGTCTAAACTTTGATGATCAAATCATAGTTACTTTCCTTAGTTAATTATTTTTTTAATTATAATTCATTACAAAGTTTATGCATACACTGAACTTGGCATGCCAGTCAATTAATGTGTCAAAGAGTTCCATTTGTTATGTACATGAACAGCTGCCTCCTGCAGCAAATTCAAGAACTGAAGCAACACCAAAAAAAAAAATTTCATAGCCCTAACACACAAAATGAAAATCTGTACTTCTTAATTAACGTTTCTGTAATTGCTGTGCATACTTATTTAACACAAGAAATACAGTGGCAAACATAATGGGACCAGAATTTGGCTTAGAAAAAAAGTATGGAATTCCATAATGTAAAAAGAAAATAATGTATATCCCTGCAAAGTATCCCACCTGCCACAGAGGAATGCCATGGTTTCAGGGTCTGAACACCATGAGCCACTGACCCTTGGCACACACCTGAAAGACAGGCAGCCAAGAAGCACAGGTGTATCACAGAATGATAAAATCATAGAACGGTTTGGGTTGGAAGGGACCTTAGAGTTCATCCAGTTCCAACCCCCCCCTGCCATGGGCAGGGACACCTTCCACTAAACCAGGTTACTCAAAGCTCCATCCAGCTTGGGCTTGAACACCTTCAGGGGTGGGGCATCCACAACTTCTCTGAGAAATCTGTTCCAGTGTCTCACCACCCTCACAGTCAAGAATTTCTTCCTAATATCTAATCTAAATCTGGCACATGCTGTAATTTTGAAATAATTTACTTCTGACATAACTCAGGCACAATTCCATGCAATCCCCTGCTCCCACCTCTTTTGCCAGCCTTGTCTGGACTTCAAACTGTGTATGGGGGGTCCCTGAGGACCCATTCTCATTGTGTTTTGGGAAGATTATAAGTGCGCTGTTTGCATGCAGCTTGATGCAGTGTGTGGATTTTTTATAGCTGTGACAAATACTAGAGGCACGTGATTTTTTAGGGACAGTGGCTGCTCCCACCTCTAGTTAATTTGACTGAGAGCTGCAAGAGTGGGTAGAAAAATAAGGTCCAGTAAGCCCTTCTGCACTAAATGGCTAGTGGCTGCCTGCCTGCAAGGTTGACATTAAATAAATTTTACATATAGTCCTTTACCTGGAAATGAACATAAGTGGCATATTTTCTACATGCTGTTGCCTTCAAGATTTGCAAGCTGTTGTTTCTGAAGTTTTCAGATAGAATACATTGAATGTATGACTAAACCTCCTTCATGCAGTTTTAGATCAGTTTGGTTTCTGTGAGAATGTTTTCTTTCCTACTGCACTGATGCTCAGTTCTCTGGGCTACGACAGATTGGGCACTGTCATCTCAGTGCTCACTGACACTGGGCAACAGAGCCAGTTCTCTCACTTCTGCACAAACCAGCCTTTCAATGCCCAGGCCTTGTCTCCAGGACTCTCAAAAGCACACAGCATTGTCGCAGTCTCCGGCTTGGCCGTGCTGGATGGTGAGGGGCCGCAACCTTCCTAAAAGCATCCCCAAGGTGAAGCTGCTCGGCAGGACCACCACACGCTCACACAGCGTGCATGCACACGCGCATGGATAGCTCCAGAAAATGGGTTGACAACAAAGAGGCAGGAAGGGTCTTCATATGCAGTTCCACGGGACAGGTTTATTGCAGCCACATGCGTGAAGGGTTCCAGGGACGAAGAGAAAGAGCACAGTAGGGTCCAGGTTTAAATATGGGAGGGGGGTGAGCACCAGGGACCAATGATCTGAGGGCACGGGGGCAGTACACAGGCGGGACTAGGGAATGGGAGCCAATAGGAAACTCTGACGGAGTTGTGATGGGGCAAGGGCAAATGGGGGGAACAAGGAGTTCTAGGGCATGGAACATATAAGGTAACAAGGAGGCCAAGGGGCCAACTGACGAAGCAGAACTGGGGTAGATTAACATAACAGAAGAGAACATCCTGGGAGAAGTCTTTTCTCTCACTCTAACCTGGGGAGGATCTTTTGGTACTAGGGACTGTCCCACCAGTGGATTCTTGTTGTCCCTTATACCACAGACCCACCAGCCACCACACAGCATCAGAAGCCAGAATTAACCAGATAGTGAGGAAGACATCAAATAGAAATGAAAAAGGAAAATCTAATGACCACAGAGTCAGAAGCTCAGTGATTTAATGGTATTCTCCAAGTGCCCATCTTGTTACAGGTGGGTAATTGCTGTTAGAAAAACATGGCTAGCACTTTATTTTTTCTACAGGAAATAATTACTTTGATTGAAAACACTGGTCGTCTGACAATGGAATACCTACTGCAACACCTGCAGACCAGGAATGGACAGCTGCATTTATCTTGTAGCACTGCTAATCAGGTTCCTGTAACTGCCAGATATTTGACTGAGGTTGAGAGGACAGGTTGCCATCATGCCTTTGTGGTCTTTTTCCCTCTTTACTGATTGCTTTAGTCTCACCTCCTCCCTCCATAAAAGAGCCTTTTATGACTCCAAAATACATTATTGGCAGTAACAGCAAATGCAGAGAAGAGAAACTGCCAAATAATCAACTGATATAAATTAATGTACTATTATAGTCAGCTGAGGTCTTTCAATATATGCAAGATTAAACAATTAACCCCAAATCTGCTCAAATGCTAGTTAGTATTTGATACTATCTGCAATGATTATGTGAGAAGGTAACTCCACGAAGGAAACTGCAGACTGGACTAACCTATCATACTCAGGTTAGCAGTCGTCAGCTACGCAGTGTCCATTCTCAGCTAAGATAGACAATTAAACATGCAATTATTTCTGGTTCAGTTCACTATATTTTCAAGCATAATAAAATAACCAATTACTACTTTTTATAAACTGGGTGGAAATGATGAAAGAAAAAAATCAGTTTCTTCTACAAATAATATGTGTTGGGCTGAAGAATTTTATAATATAAAAAAAAAAAAGAAATGGACCAACATCGAGGGCAAAAATAAACTCACCTTAATCAACACAGTGACAAGCTAAATTTGATGACAATGGCCTTCACAGCCTGTCCTCAAAATGAATAGAAAGTTTTCTCTAAAGGCCTTATGGAAGTATGGGCTTATTTAGTGTACATAATTGTTTTCCTAGAACAAAAATCTCCAGGGAGGATTAGCTTTATCAACTGTAACCACAGCTATATAGTCTTACGTCACTTTCCTCTACACATAGGTGGAGTGCTGTTTAAATCCATGTAGTTTGGCCCTCTAGTATAATGACTAACCATGTTTATAAATAACGACGTGTGCTGGTATTGACGGGGGTAGTTAATTTTCTTCCCAGTAGCTGGTATGGGGCTATCTTTTGGATTTGTGCTAGTAACAGTGGGATATTTTCATTATTGCTGAGCAGCACTTGTACCGAGTCAAGGCTCTTTCTGCTCTTCACCCCACACCATCAGTAAGTGGGCTGGGGCTTCATGAGAAGTTGGGAAGGGACACAGCTGGGACAGCTGACCTCAACTGAACCAGGGGATATTCCAGACCATATGGCATCGTGCTCAGCAAATAAAGCTTTGGGGAAGAAGAAGGCAGCAGGATGTTAGGAGTCACCATTACATGTGATGGAGCTGTGCTTACCTGGGGATGGCTTAACAACTGCCTGCCCGTGTGAAGTGCTGAATGAATTAATTCCTTGTTTTGTTTTGCTTGCATGTGCAGCTTTTTTCTTTCCCTATTAAACTGTCTTTATCTCAACCCACGAGTTTTCTTACTTTTTGTCTGCCAATTCTCTCCTCCATCCCAGCATGGGGTGGGGATGAGCAAGCATCTGCGTAGGGCTGAGCTACTGTCTGGGGTTAAACCATGAGAGCAAGAGAATTCGTAAGGACAGGCAATCTGTACTTTAAGAACTATATAGAAATGTTTCTCTTATAATACACTCAGCAATCTGAATGATTTTTATCGTTTTAAAATTCAGTATGGATCGAGGTTAGAAGACAGGTAGTCAAATAACCATTTGTAGGGAACTGAAGAGGAACCTTGAAGAGTCAGTTAAGATTTGCTGCGGATGACAATAAATTTATGAATGTATTAAAGTTAAATTGCATTTCTCAGCATTCTAGACATTGCAAAAATACAGATATGACACTTGAAATGTGGTTTAAGTGACACTTTAAATGTGGTTTAACCTGGTGGCAACTACATTACTGTAGCACAACCAGGAGAGTACATATTTATTATTTGCCCTGCACTCTACTATTCTGTCTTCTTTCTTACCCAGCTGCCTCCAAAACTTTGAGGTCCTTGTACAGTCAACAGTGAAGAGCAGGTATTTCTTCAGTGTGATTTTGACATGGTTGGCATCCACTTTAGAGGACTTCTTTGTCTCATTCTCTTCTGAGATTCTTAAAAAACCTGGATGACAACTTTATGGAACAGGTCCTAAGGAAGGCGATTGAGAAAGATGCCCTCCTTGATCTGCTGCTTGTCAACAGAGTGGATCTTGTGAGTGAAGTGGAGATTGGCGGCCATCTTGGCCACAGTGACCATGAAGAAATCATGTTTAAAATCTCTGTTAACAGGACGAAAAGTGCAAGCAAAACCTTAACTCTGGATATGAGGAGAGCAGGCTTCAGGCTTCTCAGCAATTAGGGAGTAAGGTCCCCTGGGAAAATGTTTTTGCACGTGCTGGGGTCCATCAGTGCTGGTCACTTTTTAAACATCACCTCCTAAGGGGACCTGGGCAGGCAATTCCCAAAAGTCAGAAGTCAAGCAGGAGAGGCAGAAGGCCAGCTTGTCTGAACAGGAGTCTTCTCTTAGGAATAAGGCAAAAAGGAAGTTGTATACCCAGTGGAAGCAGGGCCAGGTAACGTGGCAAGGATACAGAGATACTGTAGAGAGGAAATTCAGGCAGCCAAATCTGGAGTTGAAGACAGCCAAAACTGTTGGAGACAATAAAAAGGGTTTTTTCAAATATATTAATGGCAACAGGCAGTGTTGCCATTGCATCAGGGACATGGACATGGCAGAAGTTTAATGTATTCTTTGCCTCTGTCATCAACACCAAATGGACCAAGAAGGTCTCAGTGCCCTGAGCTGGAGAACCATGACTGTGGGAATGATCAATTCACAGTCAACCTGGGCCTCCAGCTGGATCCCTACAAATCTATGGAGCCTAATGGCCTGAAGCCAACATGGCTTCATAAGAGAAAAGTCCTGCTTATCAAACCTGATTTCCTTTTATGACAAGTCAACACACCTAGCTAATCAAGGACAGCCAGTTGATGTAATCTTTCTGGATTTCAACAAAGTTTTTGATACTAGTGTCCTTCTGCACAAAATGTCCAGCTCATAGCTGTATAAATGGATCATGTGATGGGTGAGCAACGGGCTCAGGGGTCAGGCACAAAGAGTTAAGTGAATGGGGTGACATCAGACTGGTGACATGTCACTAGTGGGGTTCCACAGGGCTCCATTCTCAGCCCTGTGCTCTTCAATATCTTCGTAAATTACTTGAATGCAGGACTGGAAGGGATACTAAGCAGGTTCTCAGATGATACAAAACCAGGAGGGGCTGTTGACTCCCTCCAAGGCGGAAGACCTCAACACATCAGAGGGCTGGGCAATCACCAGCCACATGGAGTTCAACAAGGGAAAGTGCTGGATTCTGCACCTAGGAGGGAGCAACCCTGGATGTAGAGACAGACTGGGGAATGAGAGGCTGGAAAGCAGCACTGTGCAAAGGGACCTGGGAGTCCTGGTCGATGGCAAGTTGAACGCGAGTCAGCAGTGCCCTGGCAGCCAGGAGGGCCAAGCGTGTCCTGGGGGGGCATCAGGCACAGCATTGTCAGCCGGGCAAGGGAGGGGATTGTCCTGCTCTGCTCTGCACTGGGGCAGCCTCACCTCGAGTGCTGGGGGCAGTTCTGGGTGCCACAATATAAAATAGATGTTAAGAAATTAAGGAGCATCCAAAGGAGGGCTAAGAGGATGCTGTATGAGGAACAACTGAGTTTACTTGGTCTGTTCAAACTGGAGGAGACTGAGGGGAGACCTCATTGCAGTCTAAAACTTCCTCATGAGGGGAAGAGGAGAGGCAGGCACTGATCTCTTCTCTGTGGGGCACAGTGACAGGACCCAAGGGAATGGCCTGAAGTTGTGTCAGGAGAGGTTTAGGTTAGATGTTACAAAAAGGTTCTTCCCCCAGAGGATGGTTGGGCACTGGAACAGGCTCCCCAGGGAAGTGGTCACAGCACCAAGCCTGACAGAGTTCAAGAAGTGTTAGGACAACGCTCTTGGGCACATGGTGTGACTCTTGGGCACATGGTATGACTCTTGGGGATGGTGCTGTGCAGGGCCAGGAGCTGGACTCGATGATCCGGATGGGTCCCTTCCAGCTCAGCATATTCTGTGGTTCTGTGAGATCTAATCCAGTACAAAGCAAAATCCTGTTCCATGACACAGTGAGTGGGGCATGCTTTAACCTAAACTAGCCCTTGGGATTATGTTGCAGAGAAATAAAGATACACAAGTTTAATTATCCTTCCTCCTCCTTACAAATAATTTGAAAATCAATTCATAGAGCATATTACTGCCGTATGGCCCTTGGGATACTTTCCTTGTTCCTCATTTCTTTGTCATTATATTCTTTTATAATTACAGCAGGAAGCTGCCACTATTGCTCAACATCAGCTCTCCATAAGAAATGTAAATTTAGGCCCATCCAGGGAGGAGAACAAGAAGGATTCAGAGAGGTATTTAAATATGTTTACTTAATAAAGGCATATTTTGGTGCACCCATGTGTATTCCAGTATAGAGTAAGGACTTGTACAGCAAAGAGGAAGGGGAGGATTTCATCCCTCTATTTTCAGGTAAGTCTCCTGAAGACTATGTGGTGTATTCCCATTGGGAGAGTGTCTTGGGGTGACCTGGCCAAACCAGAACAGAGAGGCCTCAAGGAGGACAGGAGCAGTTGGGAAAGCAAGACAGGGACACAGCTAACACAATTTTACCAAGCACATGGCTCAGTTGGACATAGTCTTTAGGCTTTCCCACTGAAATGGCTCAGGAGGGGAAAGATAAAACTGAAGGAACCAAAAGCCTACAATATTTCCATAAAGAAACACTGAAACAGTGAGTCTATCTGTGGAATGGAAATCCTGGGCTGCTAATGAGGCTAAACCACCTAAATTTTTGACTATCAAAGCAGGTGTTTTTCTCCGAGTTAGGTGACACAGCTGAGGTGGTCTATCACGGGTGCCTGGTTTTATGTCAACGCTGCTGTTGGGTGTCTGACCAGGTGTCTGCAGTGATGCTGAGCCATCACTGTCCACCTTGAGATGAACTGCTCCCCAGGCCATGCACTCCTCACCAGAGACACAATTCAGATGAATGAAGCTATTTCAGATGCTCAAGGAAAATCTTTCTGTTCTCAAGCTGCTGCCCAAGGACACAGAGCTGCTGTGTTGTATCTGACAGGGTTCTTCTGGTGTCTTGGATGCAAACATGCTTCTTACCTAAGTCCTTGTTTTTCACTTGTGAGCCATAGGAATGGGATTAACAAGACCTATTAATCTGAGTCTTCTTTTTCATGATAGAAAATGATGTGCTAGAAGTATGAACATGCTGAATACTCCAGAAATGAATACTCTGGGCTTCAAGACCCATTTGCTTCCTCAGGTTCAAGCACTAGTTTCCTAGACCATGCTTGAGACAAGTGAGATGTAGAAGATGTCACAGACCCAGAAGCTGAACCCTGAAAACATGTCTTCAAACTTAAAATTTTGGGGCTTGATTCTTTGGGCACTGTGTCTCAGGCTGTGGGAGCTGAACATATGGGAAAACCAGATGGTCTGGGCTTCCCTGTGTGGGATTATTTTGCTCACTGGTTGTCCCAGATCTCAGAAACAAAGTGATTCAGAGGTTGTCCTCTTACCTGTGTCACTGCAAAGGCAGACACACAAATGTTGCATGAGCCTAGTCAGAACTGGAAATTTGCCTAGGACAGAAGATGTGAAGTACAACTCTTCCCGTTAGAATTTCTAAAAGAAATAATTTCACGGAAATGTTTTGCCTTTTCTAGATCTCACTCTTCCTGTTAAAAAATTCCATTTCTCTGTAAAAGGTCAAATGATACCCAGTATATTACCCTAATCAGAGATCAGGAGAGAAAAGAAAATCAAATTTCCACTTGCAAACAGTGGGATGAATGGCACAGCTATCAAAGCTGTGGCTCAAAATATGTGGGTCAAGTTACCTATGAGAAACAGCTGTTTTAATTAATAGCATACGTTACAGGTAATAATGGAACCCAAAACTAGATTTACAAGCTGTTAAACATTTCAGTATGTTTCTAAATTAACAACCAATCTGTCTTATAATCTCCTCCACCACAGTATTTTGTTTTATTTACATAGTGGTAGATACTTAAGGATGTAGAAACAGTGATTTAAACACCACTTTATTTGGTTACATAAAGATATTAATTTTGGGTTTAGAACAAATTAGAAAACTACTTTTTTTTCCATAAAATTAATTTTTTTAAGGAAAAGTGAAAACATCAAAAGACTAGAGCTAATAAAGCAAATATTTTGATTCAAAAATGGAGCTGTGATTGTCTTGTCTTTCTCTTCCATCAGCAAAGTTCTTCATTTCATATAGGTGGTGATCATAGCTATTTGTTCTTCCTCTGTCTAGAAGCTTGGGAAAAGGATTTATGCTTCTTGAGTGAGCATTCTTTTGGTTCTTCATACATCACTACTTTATTAAACACAGATTTCACCAGTCTGGGATACAATCAAGGAAAATTATCACATAGTTTATGAGGCAGCCTTTGAAATTCATCAGATAATATATTTGAAAAATAGGCTCTCCTAAGATAAGGCCAATATTAGCTAAATACTGCTTCTTCCAAAGAAAACTGGGCAACAGAGAATATCAAATATTTTTCTGGGCTGGTATAAGTATGCTATCTTGCTTCATTTTACACATATTATCATTGGAAAGGGGTAGAAGTTTTGGCATAGGGATTTGAAATGCCTGTCTTGAAACCAGCTTTTTGAAATTCACAAATTGAGACAATATCAGTGAGTTTCTACTCTCTTACCAGCAAACAAGGAAATCTGCAGGAGGCCTGAAACTCTGAAATGGATGAGAAAGACAAACATTTTGTTCAAGTTGTACATACAAAATGCTAATATGGAACATGCTTAAAATAAGGGGTTTTAACCACAGCACATCCAGCTGATTGGTGCCCAGTAAAGCTCCTAGTCCTGCCTATATCCCCCACCTTTTATTGATGCCTAAAGATTTTTGCTTTTTATGTATTTTTCATATATTTTTAACTTTGTAGACCATTAATACATGCTCATACAGCTCCTGATATTTGTCCTACCCTTTCTCTTAGATTTTAGAGTAATAAGCTAACCTTATAACACATTCCTGAAATACTTTTTAGTCTTATTTTGAGGTAGAGGACCTACAAGAAGAACATTTTGTTTTCTAATCAGCATCCGAGAAGACATAAAAAGGAGTGGGGCAAAGAAGCCCTGGACCAAGTCCAGTGGGGCAGTACCCGGGGAAAATTACATAATCAACTACTCTTCTAATTGGACAATGCCTGCTAGATATGATAATTTGTTAAACGTATAAAAATCGTAGAAATCCAATGCCATGTGTGCCCATAACTATGGACACACCTGGAAGCTTCCAATAAAGAACTGCTTTTTTATCTTACCATTTTAATACTTTTGCAAGGGTTTTTGTCTTTTGATATCAGGCAATATTATGAAGCAGGTTCCCATGGCTTCTCAGGTTTCTCACTGGTTATTTGTACAGAAGTTGTCTGCAAGACCATGGTTTAGGGTTCTTCAGTGCTACGTGTGTGTGTGCAGAGAAATTCTGTGGCACTGAAAATCTAGTGCAGACATCTCAGTGAGAGCAGCAGGTACAGAGTGAAGCCAAAATGATCTACCACAGCAGAGTCTGGTCAGCATAAGGGTACTATTACTATCAGAAAAACCAGAGACAAATAATAACTTTTCTGAAACACATAATATATGCTGGAAAGATTAGAACATATTTACCAAGACTTGCAAAGTCCCTCCAAATGTTTTTTTGCTACATATTGAAGAAGGTAAAGTTCAGGCACTGATAGCACTGTCACCAAATCTGAAAATAATAATTTTCTGCTCAACAATGCTCATGATTAGATGGGATGTCACAAAGGGAAGTTTTGAAATTTTGAGTGCTATTTAAGATTTTGTAGGAAAAATGCTAAGTATTCAAAATAATTTTCTTTTGCTTTCAGTTCTTTCCTCAGTTTAACTTTGTAGTTTCACATAAAAGACATGCTCTGGAGTAGAGCTACAGCAATAATGGTGATTTTTGCAGTTTATAACTCCAGTGATGTAAAATATCACATTCACAGCAGTATGAAAAGTGAAATGTCCTTTTTTACTTTTTTCCTTTTTTTAAAAAAAATTTGATATTGGTGGTGTGCAAGAAGAATGGATCACATGGTGGCCAGACTCTCATGTTGACCCTAGAATGAGTTTCCTAGTGCCCTGTCAGAGGTAGAGCACTCCCGATGGTAGATCAAGGTCCAATCCGATAGACCATTAGTTACATTCTTAAGTACAGGAGAGATCTCATTCCTACTGCCAGTGGGCAGACAGGAACCTAAATTTTCTTGTTTTCTTTGTTTTGTGAGAATTAAGTACAATATGGTCATTTGGAGTGTCCAGTGATGAAGCAGTCAAATACAAACTAAAACTGCAAATATTCCCAAAGAACATAACTACTGTCAAGCACACAGTCCTAGAGTTCAAACTACATTTTAAGAACCTTTTTAATCTCTCCAAACACCAGCCTACCATATGTGAGAAAAGTTATTTAAAAAGGCTTCTCTGCCTTTGATAACAAATTGACAAATGACAATAGATACGGAAAACGAAGTGGTGGGTCAGTCAGGAATTTAAGACCACAACTATGAGAGTGGTATAAAAGAACAGCTGAACAGCTTAGCTGGGAAACTACAAATAATATTTCAATTACACAAAAACTTGAAAAGTAACAAGGGGCAGGGGGGAAAAGGTAGATCCCACAGTGGCAAATATCAGCTGAGACATTGTGAAAATAAACAATTACTTGTGCTATGTAGGAAAGGAAAATCACAGACTTGAAGTCTTCTAACTGGGAAAAATAAAATCTTTCAGCTGAAAGACAGAGAGAAACAATTGTGAGAAAATAACCAGGCAAGACAGAAAAGTCTAATTATGACATATCGTGACCACTTTTATAAGGTTCCTAAGGTGGGAGAGGGCAGAGCACTTAAATAAAGTGTGCATATTCAAATCCAGTATTAAATTTGAAAAGATATCTGAAGTTCATTGGCAGGAAGGCATCCAAGTGAACAGAAGGGATTTCTACTACCACTGGGAAATATTTAACCCAAGTATCATTAGCTCAAGTTTATTTTTCATCTGCTCTCTCCGCACCAAGTATCTGACAGCGCTTGCAGGAAATCATGCTCTTCCCAAACCTGAGTTGCCAGAGGTGTGCCTCTGGATGGGAGTGCACCACAGGACAGCTCCAAGCCTTCTCAATCTCTCCACACTAAGAAATCAGCCCTTGGAGTAAAGTGCGTTCCATTCCCAAAGCTTCACAGAAAAATATAACTATAAATGAGATTGTACTAATAACACCTCATCAGATCGTTCTAATCAGCTGTATAAAATTAAAAGCAACATTCATTCACAATTTAAAAATTATGAGGCCAAGATTCCAACACAAAGAAAAGTTGATAGTCAAGTTGTGAACCTTGGAAAATATGATTATTTATCAAAACAACAGTAAAAATCTGTAACTATTAAATCATAAACAATTCTGCTATAATTACAAATGTTAGGAACAGTAAGAGACTGCATTAAGTGAAGAACTAAGAGAACAGGTATTACAACCCCTGCTGTTTCTGCAAACATTTTTATTAGCTCAAGAAACAATGGAATGAGGCCAAAGGGAATGAGTTTCTAGAAGCTATTTACCCACTATAAACTAGCAAAGGAACAGGGAATTCTAGTTACATTGCAAGCTGTTAAAGTGGTTTTTTCTCTTTCTCTTTTCTCTCCCAAATGGCTGTTCAGTATGAAAAATGACTCTCTGTCAGCAGACACTCTTCACAACCCACCCTGCTCAGCAGCCTTCATTGTTTTATTGAGACAAACGGGCAATAAGTAACTAAAACATTTCACCTACATGGAGTTAAAAATGCAGAAACAACATTTTGCCATGTGGCAACAGAAACCAAAGAATACATCTGGATCCACCCTGTAAAACCAATTAGCAATGAGCAGTCCATTCTGAACTATTCCTTGATTCAAATCCCCTCAGGTAGAGTTGGGCAAAATAATTTACACACTAGAAAAACTTTTGAGTTGATTTAAGCCAGTGATTATTGTTACTATAAACACTAATTATTCCTAAAATTGTCTAGTATAAACACTATTTCTTGGTTGCATATGATAAACAGGGAATCGTGATCACCTTTTTTTAATGTTCTGCTTTCCTCTCATAAAGAAAGAGGCATAAAAGCTTATTCTGTTCATTTAAACCTCATTAAATAAACATCCTGCAAACAATTTTTAAAGATTTAATTTTTTTGTTGAAAAATAAGACTTTACCAAAACGAAAACATTTTACAATACGGCATCAAGTTACAAAATGTTTAAATCAAAATAATGTGAAATGCAGTTTGTTCCAAGTTTTTTTCTAATTTTTCTTGATATTTTCTAATTTAAAAAAAAAAGTCATGCACTGCCCATGATATTTTGTTTCCTCATAATAAAAACTTCAATAACATCTTATACTATTCCTGAATTAAAATTTGACAGAATGTCTTTCTATGACATTTAAACAGTTTAGTCTTTCAGTGATAACCAGTAACTGTCTCCATCACAAGTCTCTAAAACACTCAGAGCTCTGGGCTTAGTGATGTCTCAACAGATTCCCAAATCCTCGTTGTCCAAGATAGGACCGATTATACTGCTGACTTTCCACTTTTTCCTTAATTTATTCTGTTCCTTTAACAAGGATTTTAAAAAATAAATGCTTTGCTTAAATCCTTGCTTTGAGGCTGACAGAGTAACTATGAACCTGGGTTCCCAGCTTCCAGCGCAATGCTGTATCTCACTTAAATGTGCTGGGCAGACCTTTCCCACATTGCTGCAGGCAACTGATGTGGATTCAGGTTTCCTGGGAGGCCAGTAAATCACAATCTTCTGCTTCTGCATACTGTGGCTTTAACACCAGGACACTGAACAAATACACACCCTCCTACCCTTGCTACCATTTTTGCAGCTCAAATCTTCTTGACCACCATTAGTCGACACTTTAATATTTTCTTTTTTTCTTTGTCACCAGCCACCCTACATTTTGTATTTTGTTATTCCTTTTGGCTATTTTTGAATGCTTTTGTTTCTTCTCTCTTCATAATCAGTTTAAAAATTCATGTCAGATTAAATTGTGGGAGGTTTTGCTTCAGAAGAAGAAAAACCAGGAAGCTTTATAGTCTCTTTTTTTCCCCTCAAATGAACAGAAAAAATCAATTATTAGCTAGCAGTATACAACAATTCCTGTTTCTGTACTGATCCAGGCTCTCCACAGACAAAGTGAAAAAACAATAACCTGCTAAGCCACACACAGCAGAGCAAACCTGTAATCATTGGCTCCAGAAGCACTGAACCTTCCCAGCTGGGCTAAATGGAGAATCTCCATTAGTTGTCACTGGGGAGGTACATATTCTCTTTGCAGGACAACAAACTGAAATGAAATAACTACAAAAACATGAAAAGGACTGAAACCACATGCAGAGAAAGGTACTAAGTCTGCTTTCCAGCTTCCTTATTTCCCACATTCCCATTAGGGACTTTCATTGAAGAGTATGTGTTCTGCATGGAAAAAAATCCTCTTCACCTTGTGGGAAGATTGCAGAAGTATTTATTTGTGGCAGTTTTCTGTCAATACCTTCTTACCTGAGCCCTTCTTCCACTAGCTAGTTTCCCCACAGATAAAGGATTTCCAGTCCCCTATTAACCATGGGAGAGAATGACCATAAACATTTGTGTCTGCATATAAGTTCACTGTTCACCATATCATATAAGTTCACTAATGTGAGGCAGACAGAAATACATAAAAATTTATATCTTTCATAGGAAGAGCATATTTTCATCTGTTTAAAAAACAGTGTTGTACTGGAATAAAGGTTTTCCCTTATTAAAAGCTTTTACTTAAGATTTGCTGTGTCATAACCAGTGAAGTAATACCAGTGTGGCATAGACAACCAAAACTATTCCTACCCAGCTGAATTAGTGTGAAAATTATGACATCTAACCCTCAGCGGGAAAGAAGTGTCAGGACACCAAATGTGTTATCCTGAGGTCTCTAATGGCAGATTCACATCCTGTGCAGGTGGGCACAGCCCCTTGCACATCTCCCCACCACGTCTTGCCCCTACTGCCCCTTCCTCTCTGGATCCTGACTCTGAGCTCTGCCCTCACCCTGCTGAGCCAGCCCTGTCCCAGCATTTCCCTTTGCCCACGCATCATGCCACCATGCACTATCCAGCCTGTCCTTCCCTGCCAGGAGCTTCCTCCCTGCTTCCATTTCCATTCCCCATAGCCTCAGATTTCTTCTCTGAGTCCTCACCCGTTCTTTTCCCCACATGTGAACCTGGCGTTTGTAGTTTTGGCACACTAGTGGCTATATTCCATTTTTTTCACCAGATATCAGTTCATCATAGGTTATAAGTACAGAACCAGAGCACATTATTCAACAAAGCATACTAGCTCTGGCTGCTTTCCAGCATATAAAAATACTAATTTCCAGTAAATTATTTATGCTTGTAGGAAAGTTACAACACCCTGTTGGGAATCCAACATGGGTTCCCTCTATATCATTTTTTCCCCCTGCCTGCAATAAATTGCATTATGTGAAAAATTATAGAGCTCTCCAGTATCAGGTAGATATAAATCTACCTGAAGAAAGTTAACACACATCTGACAACATGTATAACAGCTGCATGTAGCTACAGAAGTACTTCCACTTGGGGGTAAAAAGAGCAAAGTTAAAGAGATTAAAACAGTGGTCGCTTGCTCCTTAGAATTAAGAATAAGAAATTAAAATTACATGAATAAAGAAACAGATCACAGCTTTAATTATATGCTTCCAGATTTATTTGTTCTAACTTATTCTGTAAACAGTATTTTCTAAAAGAAAAGTTACTCTAACAGATGCAAATGTTTGTGGGAGGGCCTCCAGAAGTGAGTGGGGTGAAGTGAGTCAGGTTTTGCTGATTTTAAGTATATGCAGTTTCAGCCTCCATGTTTTGCTGACCTTTCTTTTCCTCAACTACTGCTAGTGATGTACAAACTTGCTTTACCTGTACTTCAATTCCATACACCAAGTACATGAAGAGGGACAAACATTGTCAGAAATGTAAGCCTTCCAGAACAATTTCAGATGTGGGAGTTCGCTAACATGAGTGCTCTGCTATTCGGAGTCACTGCTTCTGTCTAGCTATAGTTTACATGTTTTCTGGTTTGTGTTTGATGGGGAATAAAGATGCGAAATTTGCTAGCAACAGCACCTATTATTAACAGTAGTGTCTCTCTGGAAGGTGCTTGCAGTTTTAGTATCAGCATTTTCTGACGCAGGTATCCTTGTGAAGGACTCTGCAGTACACTCTGCAGTTATGCACACCATAGTTTCATTCTTATAACCATCCTCTAATGTCAGAATTTTACATAGCTTTGTTGCAAACTTTACAGTGGCAATTTAGCCTAATTTGCTGAAACTCATTGTCTTTAAAGTCCTCTTAGATACAGCAGTCCTTCACAGTTTCCAGGTCTCTTCTCTCCCCAATCACAGTACAAACCTACCTTGCATTATTAAAGGTATGGTCATACCTGCTTAAGCCACAGCATCTATGTCCACTGAATAAAACTCCTTGGGTAAAAAAGCCAGAGAAAAGAGTTCTCCTCTGCAGGATGCCAAGCTGAAAGTGTTGATGAAGAAGATACAACCAGCAATTCTCAGTTCCTGCTTCCTTCAACATGAGAAAATGTGCTATAAGATCCACAGGCATGGTTTTCCACTCTTGTCTTGGGGAGCCATTAAAATTCCTTTCACCTCATTGGGACAGTGTGTGTCTGTAGCTAGTCTGTAATGCCCTGAGGTTTGTTCAGCCTCACTCTCTCTCTTTCTTCTGCTTATATCTTAGAAATTGTTCTCAGCCAGAGTCAGGAGCTCCCAATGCACCATGTGCATGAAGTATTCTCTCTTGCCCATATGTACATATATAAGCTCCCACAATTAGCCAGGGCACCTGCTCCCTGGATGGGACCATACTGGTTTCCATCACAGTTTCTGCACAGTACTGCATCAGTGCTGGTGAATGATTAATGCGATAAAAAGGAGATCCTTGTGGGAATTTTTTCCTTGAAAACATGAAATCATTCAATAATGCTTTGACAAGGCTCTATCACACTTTCCATCTCTCTCTTCCTAATGTCAGAGGTAAAAGCAAGCAAAAAACATTGTGACAATATTTCTCTGTTCAGAAATAGCAGTTCAAGCCTGACTAATCATCCCATATTCACTGGTCAGCTGCAGGTGAAGATGTAGGTACTGGTCTGGCAGCATATGATGTCATCCCCTGCCTTGCTAATGGGCTTCCTACCACTTCTACTTGCTGTGTGGCCTCTGAGGCTGGCAGGTACTATGCCCATCCCAGAACCAGGATGAGAAGTTCAGGCCAGTTGCTCTTCAGTTACCTCAGAGCCAAGTGGTCCCAAGCGCCAGAGCAGCCCACCTGGCATCAGGACTCCCAGGTACTTCCAGACACGGGTTTTTCCTGTCCATAGAAGGAAGAAGGTGGGATTTCCCACCTCTCATTCAGCCAGCCTTGCAGTCTGGGCTTTCGCTGGGAATTTTCTTGTGCCTCCTAGGGGCAACCCCAACAGACTGAAAACCCGGTAGAAAGAGGAGATGCTGTATGTTCCTGAATTGTGTTATTCCCTTTTCTGAAAAACTGCAATTACTCTGTTTTGAAATGAGACAGTATCTGAAGTGCTCGAATATTCTTGCAGAAGAGAAACTTGTTTCCCACCATTCTCTGTAAAAAGAGAGCATAATAGCAAATTGAGGTCTCACAGGTATGATGGGTTGACTGAAAAGTGTTTCAACAAAATTATTTTCAAGGGAAATACCTTTTCCTTTTCTTTCTAAATAAAATTGGTGTTTTCACTTGCAAAGTCAAACATCCAGAGCATTTCTAGTTTTGCCTCTGGCTTATCAGGTTTCCTGGATAATGTGATTCATCTGGTTTTCCCCTTCCAGAGCTGGGCATCTTCTTCCATATCTTCCATGCTTTTGACCAAAAGTTTTAGTACCTGAGGGGCCTGGCAGATGCTCTCCCTGCAGGGAAATCTGGCACTGCTGGCACTTATTCACAAGCCTCATGACATCAACATTCATACTCTGACACTGTTACACTGCATAATCACTTCTGATGTCCTGGTTGTTGCCATAGCACATGGAGCTCTTGGCCCTATGAGTCACATGCAATCACACAAACCTCTGTCCATGGGGATTCACTTGGGTCCATTATTACCACCAGCCACCTTTGCTTTAATAGCTTCTCATTAATAAGGTTGATGCCAGATACAAAATGTCAGGCTCATTGTGGGTTACTCTGCACTTACCAGTGAATAAAAAGAGGAAGGTTATCCTGCCAGTCCAAGTGCTCCAGCCAGGCTGGACACCGCCATGGCTAGCGATAGCAGGGAAGGAAGGCTACGAATGAGGCCATCTGTGTCTGCCTTGGCAAGATTGTCTGGTGCCCGAGCACTTTAGTTATTTAAATGTCTGGTTTCAGCTCCCCTAAAACACTTAAATCTTTATCCCCTTTACAAAGTCATATTTCTTTTCCAGTGCAAGCAATCACCTACATTTTGTCTGCCAGCCTTACAGCCAACTTACCTTTCTAACCACCTCCAAATGCCAGATTGTCATCTTTTGTCATAAACATTAATTATTCAGGCAAAACAAATAAAACTGTCGGGCATTTGGGGCTTTTTTCTTTTTTTCTTCCACCTGGCCAAAGTGATAGAATAGCCTGTTTTTTCTATGCACCCCCTAACTGAAATATGTAAGAAACCAGTCTTCCTTCCTGGGACGAAGTCAAAATATGCAGAGTCTATAGTGAGGCATTATTTTCAAAGAGGCCACCCATGTTTTCCAGGATAAGCTTTTTTACTGTTACAGAGCACTGACAGAAGCTGACAAGGAATGGTACTAAAACTGTCAGTGTCCACTCAGAATAAAAGTATTTTTAAAGGCATTTTCTTAGGAGTGCCCTGGCACTGATGGCTCAGAGAAATATCGTTAAAAAACCAGATGAAACAGTTGTTGTTACAGTAAACATGAATTAAGTTTAATAGCCTTCTGCCCTCCATTTCAGGCCTCAAGTGCTCTCAAAAGGTCAATAAAACATCCCCTTTATTATAGTCTGTCAAATAATGCAGACAATGCAGGTGAAAGGTTGTCAAATAAGTAAAGAGAAATGTTGTGCTAAGCAAGTACACAGGAACAAACCAAAGGCACGTGACCATATGTGCTCCTGAGTGGCTTGGCTTCCCAAGTACTGGGCAAAGCTGCCATGGTTCCTCCTGCCCTGGTGATGGAGTTATCCTCTCAGACTGTTTCTCACAGCTATAAACCACACAGCTGGGCTTCACATCACAGTCACAGGCCAGGGGCAGCCCCACCTAGGCAATGCCTGTGGCTATCATGTTGGTACTTAAAGGAATCCTTGAGCTGCTCATCTGTAGACAGGGCAGTATCACAGGATAACTCTGGAAGGGGCTGGAAAGAGACCTCTAGTCCAACCTCCTGTTCAAAATCAAGGTCCCTCTGCATGAGCTCCCTGCCTTCGAGGGAATAAACAACTCTCCCCAGTTCTGTCTTTCAAAATTTGCTTAATATCCCTTCCAGTCCTGCACCCAAGTCATTTATGAAGATGTTGAAGAGTACAGGACCTAATCCATTAAAATGATAAGTTCTTAGTTTTATATGTATAAGGTGTTCTCTCTCTTTTCATATGAATAAGATTTTGACTTTAACCCCACTGTTTGTCATTCTCTGTGCAAAACTGTGAAGAACATCTCTCCATCTTCAGAATAACCTCTCTGTAGGTTCTAGATAACAGCTACTAGGTTTCTCATAATGCATCCCTTCCCGAGGCTGAGAAAACCTTGAACTCTCAGCCTCTCCTCACAGGGTAAATATACCCCCCGGACATCTTGAGTGCCCTTTGTTGAACTCCCAAGTTCATTCGTGCCTGCCTGGTATTGAAGGGCCCCACAATGGCCTCAGTAATTAAGATGTGGTCTGAAGAGTGCTGAGCAGAGGGGGTGTTCATTTCCCTGGATGTGAACACCTGTGCTCCCGTTCATGTAGCCCAGGGTGCTGTTGATCCTCGATACTGATGGGGTCATGGGGACTTGTACAGCTCCTCCCTGCCACATCCTCCAAGACTGTGTCTGCAGAGCTGCCCTTGCACAGTCAATCCACCATGTGTAGCATTGTGGTGGGGTGGGAGGCTTAATCCCAGCTATTGGGCTTTCCATTTGTCCATGCTGAAGTGCATGAGGGTTCCACCAGGCCATTCCTCCAAGTGCTCCTCGTCCCTCCTTCTCCAGGTTATTGATAAAGATGCTGAACAGGATAGGTCCCAGGATACAGCCTGTAGTGCTTCACTTCTACAGATTCTACTTCACTCAAACAGGTTTTTACCAAGCTAGTTTTCCATCAGTTCAGACCGTAAAGTCTTAGTTTCAATTAAAAAATACCACGAGACTCTGTTGGAAACCTTACTAAGCTCATTATGAACAACATTCACTGCTTCTCCATCGTCCACAAATCCAGTCACTTTGTCATAGAAGGGCTGCTCAGGCAAAGTCTACACTTGGCACATCTGTGATGACTGTTCCCAAGTAAAACTGCCTTTGTGCGCTAAGGAATGTGCTCCAAGACGACATACTCCATGATGTTTCCAAGAATCAAAAGGAGGATGACAAATCTGGATTGGTCACAGGATTTTCTTTTTGACCTGTTTTTAAGATGGTAATAATATTTGCTGTTTTCAGGGTCTCCCCACCCTCCTTAGTCACAACTGAAAGGAGCTGTGCAATGATACCAGACAGCGCTCCCAGGAGCCTTGCCCAGGTTGGAGATGTGAGATGAATTTATGGAGCTCTTGCTGAAGCTGACAGGTGAAGTCTCAGTCTCCACTTCTGAGGGCCTCTCAGTGCACCAGTCCTCATGTTCCTGCAGGTTTTATGAAAGCCGTACAAGGTTTTGCTGCATCTGCCTCAGGAATGCTTTCTACAGAAGCTCTTTTTCAGAGATCAGCCCCATTGAGCCTGCACCACATGAACAACAGGAGTCTTAATAAATTTAGAGGGGGTAAGAATTGATGGAAACCACTGCATCTCTGACTGCCTTCTGACTATGATCAGAATGAATGATTATCTGGAGAACATGTTGGCGTGATACTTGAATGGCCAGACGGTCACACCTGACATATACACGATTGCTGGGCGAACATCGTTCGCTTGCAGAGAAAAAATTTCACAAGTGGTCATCAATGAGTGCTCATCGAGGTAAGGTTATGACTTTATCACACCTCAGTGCTAGGTCCCTATGCTTTGGTTAAGGGATGATGGGAGAGGGAAGGGAAAGAAGTGACAGCACTGCTGAGACAGCAGGTTTCAAGCTTGTTTCTGGGAGGAGGTTTTGTCCTGACAACTCTCGGCAAACTGCTCTCTCCAAGCTGTTCCACACCAGAGTCTTTCTGGATCCCTCAGCTGAGCTTTCCTCCATCCAAACACTGCTAAACTTGTAAGTACATTGCTTGTAAGACGCTGGGTAGATGTAATAAAAATACAAGCAAAGTAACTGATTAGATCCATCCACTTAGGCCTCACAGATACAGCTTTGGGGATTATTAAGTTTGTCATGTAAGCTAGTATTTGATATTACCATTTCACAGAGACTTGTACTTTTGTTTCAATTTGATAAACCAGAAACTACCTACTGGAAAATTATAGCAAGAAGCTTTTTATCAGACTGATTCTAGCAGGATTTTATTAGGAAGCAGCAGAAACAGAGAGGTCCTATAAAGCAGGGTATGTCGTAAAATCATGATTTTAAATGGTTTTGAAGGAATTAATGGACTTTGTCAACCCAAGCAGTGGTAGAATGATAAATGAGTAAAAAAAATCAAATAGTCAGCAGCCTTCAGAAAAAAAATTATAACAATATAATGATTTAAACTGTACATAGAGTAATAAGTGTGCACTTGAAGTCACTGGGGAAATTCTGCCTCTGCTTTATGACAGTACAGTATTTCCAAACATTCCCTTTCTTGTGAAAAGGCATTTTTTCTGAATTATTGCATGAGTGACTCCTGGGGTATGAGTAGAAGCCTCTATGATTCAGCAGAAATGTTCAGGCAGTATACGAGTGAATACAGCAAAAAGCTGACTTTTGTCCAGCAGGGCTGCTTTGATTTCACCATAAACTGCCACTCTGTTCAAGCAGAAACTCCCTTCTTCTGCCTCTTTCACTAATACTGGTGTCTGAGAAGGTGGGTTATCTGAGGACTTAGTCTCAAGGAATGATACTTTTGGAGTTTTGGATTATCTAAGTGTGTTTTTATGTGTGGAAACACAACCATTACTTGAAGGCAAATTAGTTCCTCTGTATAGTGCTGGAGCAGCTATACTGCATTGTCAGCTGGAGTGAGCTGTATGATGATTTACACCTGCTGAGTCCCTTATTTGCCAAAATACTCATAGAATCATGCCCAGAAGACCTACAGACTTTTTAAAATCTGATATAAACCAATTTCCAAATAGTTCCTCTTTCTGCCACAGTTCTCTCTGGGTGTCACCAACACAGTTCCCTTTACAAAAGAGATCATCCACAGGGGATATTTTTCCCGGGAGCCCAGACCATTTCTCTGCTCAGATATGTTGTACCATGCATATGTTGCAAATGCTTTTCACTGTTTTCTCTTTCCATAACAGCCCTGGACTCCGGCAAATAAAATCTCTTGAAAAGTAATCAAAGTTCATACAAGGGATGAAATGAGGAATCAAACTAAAGAACAAAGTATCACATACTTATTTAATTGCATTATTTTATTTAATTGCATTATTTAATTGTACTTATTTAATTGTATTAGCAGGCAGTAGGACAGAAAAAAATAGTTTCTAAATTAGCCAGGACAGGGAAAGCTCCTGGATTTCTACCCTGGAAAACCCTTTGAAATTACCATTTTATTAAGGTATTCTGTCTGTACATTGGAAAACCAGATGAGGTTGCATAGCCAGAGCTACTATTGTCCTTCGAACTATCCTGTCAACAACTTGCAAAGCAGAGCTGCACGAATTCCTGTCCTGACTGGTCCTCTCTCTCTTTGCAGTGGACATTTCAAACCACATGCCCATATAAAACTAGGCAAAGCAGGATGTATATAGGATGATCATGAATTGAAACACATGCATCTGCCAGACATTCCTCTTAGTATTTTTCTACAGAAGAGAGCAAAGACAGTTTCCATAATTTAAACTACTTGAAGTCAGTATGATGCTGATGATTTTTCAGACTCCAAAGAGAGTTAAATTGAATTGGGTGATACCCATAACTTGAGGGACATCATAACACAATTCCAAGAAATCCATCATATAAAGATTTCTTCAACACAGTCAACACTAGCAGAAACTGTCAGGCAAGACTTCAACAGAAAATACTTCATTTTACCCCAATCCAATGAAAAATTTGACCTGAGGAGTTATATTAGAGACCGACAAAACAATAAAACACTTAATTTGCTAGACTTGAAAAAACCTGAAAATATCCAGGATCATTAACTTGCCTGAAAAAGAAATAGCATATTTGTACCAAAATGCTAATTTCAAAGCCAGTTTTCCCTAGGGTTTTTTAAAAATATATTCTGTACAATCTTAAGTTCACAGGGATGGACCCAGCCAAACTGGAAATGCTATTAGTCAGAATGCTGGTCTTTCTCCCCACAGAACTCAACTATCCTATGCAAATAACTGACCTATTTGACTTCTTGCCAAGATGTCATCAATATTCCCAAAGATTGTAATGTCTCCACAGGTAGAAAGAAAATCCAGTTGCACTGACCAAAAAAAAAAAAAACCCAGAGAAATGGAT